>NW_019154086.1:24496291-24745119 GCF_002288905.1 Enhydra lutris kenyoni | reverse complement strand
AAAGAAAGAAAGAAAGAAAGAAAGAAAGAAAGAAAGAAAGAAAGAAAGAAAGAGCTTGAGTTTAGAGTACCTGAGGTATACGTGTTGAATACATAACTATATATCAAAAGAAAGGGGGAAAATGTTCAGGTATGTATTCAGCAGGAAGGGACTGTGTTCCACAGTGCCTATCCCTGTGAGAGACTGGCAAGAGTGGAACACAGATGGTAAGAGGATAGTTGAAAGAAACACAGACATTTGGACATCAATGACATCAATGCTGGACAACTTATAGTGACAAATTAAAAAGAATGGAAAAAAGGAAAAGAAAAAGTCCTTTGGTCTTCTGCAGCTACCTAAAAGGTACTGGAATCCTGGCATGTGGAGAAACCGATTTTTACTGAACACAAAAAGAGATGTCTCTCAAAAGCAAGAGAAAACAAGCCACAGATTGCGAGAAAACATTTGCAAAACACATATCTGATATAGGGCTGTTGTCTAAAAGATACAAAGAAGACTTAAAACTGAACAATAAGAAAAGGAACAACCCAATTTAAAAATTAGGCAAAAGATTTAAATAGACACCTCACCAAAGAAGATAAACATATGGCACATAAGTGTATATTATTAAAATAATGAAATGAAAACAATGAGATATCACCACACACTTGTTGGAATAGCTAAAACCACGAACACTGACAACACTAAATGCTGATGAGGATGTGGAGCAACAAGAGCTCTTATTCATTGCTGGTGGGTTGCAAAATAGTACATCCATTTTGGAAGAAAGTTTGGCAGTCACTTACAAAACTAAACATACACTTACTGTATGATTTGGCAGTCGTGCTCTTTGGTATTTACCCAGATGAATTGAAAAGTTATGTCTACACAAAAACCTGCACACAGATGTTTGTAGCAGTTTTATTCATAATTTCCAAAACTTGGAAGCAAACAAGAAGTCCTTTAGCTGGTGAATGGATTAAATATTTCATTGTCTACTTGTACCACAGTTTATGATACACCGTTATCAAGCCATGTATAAACACTGAAGAAACTTAAATGTATATTACTGAGTAAAAAAAAGTCAATCTTAAAAGAAGCAAACATGATTCTAACTATGTGATATTCTGGAAAAGGCAAAACTAATAAAGACAGTAAAAAGATCAGTGGTTGCCAGATTTGGAGAGAGGAGAGGATGACTAAGCAAGGCACTGAGGCTTTTTAATGCAGTGGAACTTATCTTTATGGTAATTTAATAGTGGGTGCATGTCATTATACATCTGTCAAAACCCATAGAATGCACAATATCAAAAGTGTACTATAATGTAAACTATGGGATTTGGGTGATACGTCAGTGTAGTTTTATTGATTGTAACAAATATATAACTCCAGTCCGGGATGTTGATAGTCAAAGAGGCTGTGCATGTGTGAGGGAGGAGTATGAGGGAGCTCTGTACTTTCCACACAGTTTTGCTGGGGAGAGAGGAAAAGAGGGGAGGATGAGAGAAGAAAGGAGGAGAGGGGAGAGGGGCAAGATGGAAGTAGTGAGAAAAGCGGGTATGGGGGCAGAGAGCAAGTTCTCTGGCAGCTTTTAGAAAGAAAAACCAACCAGTGAAGGCAAGAGAAAAAGAAATCAGAATAGACCAAACGACCCAGAAGTGATAAAAAATTTGCCAGTTTTTGTTTTTGTTTTTCCTTCTTAAGTCAGGTTGGATATAGACACTCCTATTAGACTAGGAAATATGAATTAACATCCAAGTGCTTGTTTCCTGAGAATTAATTAGAATAGCCAGCAGAGTTCCTGATGGACAGACACATGCAACCAAGGGAAGCCATACATCATTACCTGAGTTATGAGAAAGGAATCCTACCCTACACACAGAAGAAGAGATGGAAAGGAGTCAGTGTTGGGCTATAGATGTAAATGAGCACTGGCTGTCACTGATTGACATTTTATCCCCCTTTATGGAATACTGCAGTGATTTGACTCAGTGAAAGATGACAGGAGAAAAGGTTCTCCATACTCAATGCATACTCAATGTTTTGTTCCTTCCCATGGCCACCAAGGAAACTTACTTTCATCTACTCCAGCTTTTCTATATTTCATTTCTTTTCTCTACCACCAGGAACTCTTGTCAGTTTGCCCCACCATAGAGAGGACTGGAGAGGGCTGGAGAGCTTATCTTTACTTGATTAGCTCTGAGCCATGTCTACATCACAGTAATAGCTGGACTTGCAGTAGAGGTGAAAGTGGGAGAAAATCACTGCCATCATCATCATAATGGGATAAAGGGGGAAAAGGCTAGACAGACTAGCTAGAGTCTGCACAAGGAAGATTGGGAAAATATTCTTTTGAGGTTATTTTAAGGGAAGAGAAAAATTTGTGGAGACTCTCTTCTGTTGACGAGCACAAGAAAAAAAAAAAGACAAGGGAATTTTTATGACATATTGCCCGACATTTAAAAACATTACTCAGGGCTCCTTGGTGGCTCAGTCATTAAGCATCTGCCTTCAACTCAGGTGTGATCCCAGTGTCCTGGAATCGAGCCCTGCATCTGGCTCCCTGCTCTGCAGGAAGCCTGCTTCTCCCTCTTCCACTCCTCCTGCTTGTGTTCTCTCTTGCTATGTCTCTCTTTGTCAAATAAATAAATAAATAAAATATTTTTTAAAAATAAAAATAAACAAAAATAAAAACAACTCTATTGATGTTTTCTTTAGAAATTGCATTAAAGAGGGGTGCCTGGGTGGTTCAGTTGGTTAAGTGTCCAACTCATGACTTCTACTCAGGTCATGATCCTAAGGTTCTGGGATTGAGCCGTGCATCAGGCTCTGTGCTCAGCAGGGAGTTTACTTGAGGATTCTGTCTCTCACTCTCTCTCTGACCCTCCCTCTGCTTATGCACTCATGAGTGCTTTCTCTCTCTCTCTCTAAAATAAAATAAACAAATCTTTTTTAAAAAATGCATTAAAGAGGGGCACCTGGGTGGCTCAGTTGGTTAGGCTTCTGACTCTTGATCTCAGCTCAGGTCTTAATCTCAGGGTCATGAGTTCAAGCCCCATGATGGGCTCCACACTTGGTATGGATCCTACTTAAAAAAAAAAAAAAAATTAATTAAAAATTTAAATTGCTTTCAATCATATTTTGATTACCAAATTTTTGTGTTGTTTCATATTTTTGTTGTAATTGTAGTAATCATCATCATCATAATGTATTATAATGTATTATATAACTATTATTATTTTGAAAATACTGTATGCCAGGAGTTACCTACAAACTAATAGGAGTTAAATACAAATTGAAAATTAAAAGTGTTAAAATCTCATATAGTTAATTTTTCCAATATTATGTGATACCTGAGTTTGCTCTTAAATCTAACTTTGGGTCTCAACTCACATTTTGAAGTTATTGGCAAAAAGGAACTTAGAGTATTAATAAACTTAAATATAGCATAGGTATAAATTCATGGAAGCTAAATTCACTTATTGAGAACACATTTTATAATGTGAGTCAATTCTTCTTTTTAATGATGTAATTCAAATTTCTAAAAGCAGTATACAGTAGCACTCAACAATCCGTGGAAAAGATTAAGGCTCAAATATTAAAGCAACAAAGCAGACAGTCATGAGGGTTGATATATTTCAACTTTACCAAGTTTTCTTTCTAATCGCTTAGTAATTGATAGTGCTATTAGACATATCTTACTATCTACCAGCTCCATCAAAAAATAGACAAGACAGATAATATGAATGGAAATCACTATTTCTTGTGGATTGTATTTGACATGATATACTATAGTTTTTTGAATATCCAGTTTTATATATCTCTGCTGAGAAATGGAAATCTTTATTTTGTCTTTTTTATCTGATTTATAACATTATTGAATTTAGAAACTGCACTCAATCCAATATGATTCCACATCTGTCTTTCAATTTAAAAATAACAACCCAAACAAAATCAAAGACTGTTTAAAAAAAAAAAAAGAAGAAAGTAAGATTTAACCCTCCCCATCATATAAGAAAAAATTGGAAAGCCTTTTATTTATGAAAATATCAGCCAGCCAGGGAAAATCATGATCCAGGGTACTGGTTTGATAGACAATAATGTCTAGATTAGTATTAATATTTTGTTTTTAGTTATGACATTTTAATATTATAAAAAATTTCACACGACACAATCATAAACCTTCCTCTGTTACCATTTATTTAAGTGAAAGTATGTCAGTTGTGTGTTGTTGGGCTGCTGCCATCTTTTAGGTATTCTGTGACAGTGTTGCTCAAAGCCTATTCCAAGGACCAACTATATAAATCATTTGTTAAAGAAAAATCCTCAATCCTATCTCTAGTCCTACTGAAATAGAATCTTCAGGGCTTGGGATTCAGAATCTACATTTTTTTTTTAAGACTTTATTTATTTGTTTGACAGACAGACATCACAAGTAGGCAGAGAGGCAGGCAGAGAGAGAGAGAGAGGAGAAAGCAGTCTCCCTGCTGAGCAGAGAGCCCGATGTGGGGCTCGATCTCAGGACCCTGGGATCATGACCTGAGCCGAAGGCAGAGGCTTTAACCCACTGAGCTACCCAGGCACCCCCAGAATCTACATTTTTAAAAAGTACCTTCTGAATGAGATATACAGGTCTTTGTTTCAGAATAGATCTATATCCCATAGAAATTTTTACCTTAACGTTCTAAGTAACTCGAATTAAGAGTTAAGAATATTGTATTTAACAATAGCAGATAACTCACAATTAATAGGTAGAAGTAAATTATAAGTTAAATTCATTTTGAAATAACACTGTCTTAATATTTTAAGCAATGTAACAAAATATTAATCAATTCAGAAATATTTTGTTTATGGTAATTGGAAAGCTAGTTAAAAATTAATAAATATTAAATATAACCCATGATATTAAATTTTGATATTTAATAAAATTTAACGTTAGAGTGACATTATGTACTCCAAAAGAAGTTGGTGCTTAGTGTTCTCTCCATAAGATTTATGTTAAATAATTTATTTTTCAAAAATAGAGTTTATAAGAAATTATGGATAGAAGGGATCCACTGGTCCAAAACCTCCACCTTAATGATGAGGAAAGAGGTAGCAGAGCTAGGACCAGCGCTTGGCCCTTCAGGGCATTTTTTGGTTACCTGACCCGTCATTCTGACTTTTTATATGTGTACCTTTCAAACCAGGAAGAGGATGGTGGTTAAGAACATAGACTTTGAAGTCAGAGAGATCTAGACCTGAACACTAATCTGTTTTTTTAACTTTAGAGAAATAATTTAACTCCATGTGTCTCGGTTCCTCACCAGTTTAGGGGAGAATATTTACATGTATTTATATTTGTAAATGTTTATATTTTGAATTTAATATTTTTAAAGGTAATGCATTCAGTGTGTTAAAAATCAAAGCACTGTAAAAAGCTATACTGTCAAAAGTACCCCTATGAGTCTCTTTTCCCTTATCTGTAGATAACCACACTTATTTGTGTGTGTGTGTGTGTATATATATATATATATATAATTTCTAGCTTTTCATTATTCAACTATTATCAAGTATAAATTAATATAATTTTCCCTTCATATATTAATGGTGACCACTCACAACTTTATACATTTTTTGTTTTAATTTAATGTAATATCTTGGAGGTCACTTCATGTCAAAATACAGAGGTTGTCTTCATTTCTTTTTTACAGCACAATCATAATAGTCAACATTTCTGTGGTAATTAGCATATACGAGTTGTTATTTTATAATGTCTTACATATAGTAAGACATATGTAATAGCATATTCTTCAGAACCACACTAGGAAATGTGCATTTATTTAATACCCCCATTTTTTAGATGTAGAAGACATATTTATGGATTTTGAGGCAAATCTTACAAACATCAAGGGGTAAAGTAGGGATTCGAAACTCTAAGTCTTACAATTTGGGCTCTGAAACTTTGCAGTATAATACATCTCAGCTTCACTATATCCCATTCTGTAGATGAATCATAATTTATTTATCCAGTACTCTACTATTGTAAAATTGTGTTGTTTCCAAACTTTCTTTTTATTACAACTAATGCTGCAGTAAAAATCTTGAACAGAAAGGTATATGCAACTATATCTATAAGAAAAATTCATAGAAATAAAATTACTGATCGAAGATGTAAATGCCTTTGTAATTTTGATAGATGCTGCCAAATTACTCTTTTAGTGATTTTTAATGTGTAGTTCCACCAGCAATGTATTAGAGTCTTTATTTCCCCATAGCACTGCTAAGAGTACGTTGCCAAACATTTAGATTTTATTCCCAAATAGGACAAAAATGCTGTCACTATAGAGTTCATGTTAATTTTTCTTATTAGAAATTAGAATGAGCATCTTTCCATTTTTTCAAGACCAATATGTATTTTTCTTTCTGTTCATAATCTTTATTCATTTTTAGAGATTGCACTGTTAGTTTTTTTTTTTCCTTATAAATATCTAAGAATTCTTTTCATAAATCCAGGAGATTGATTCTTTGAATGCAATGTGATCTGAACATTTTTTTAAGCTTTTCATTTTGAAAAATAGACTTTATTTTTTGAAACAGTTTTAGATTACAAAAAAATTGAGAAGATATTACAGAGAGTTCTTGCATTCAATTTCCCTTACTAATATCATACATTAATTTGGCACATTTATTATAATTAATGAACTAATATTAATACATTATTAACTAAAGGCCATATATTCCTCAGATTCCTTAGTTATTACCTAAGGAGTTTTCTATTTGTTTTGTCTTTGTTTTTCTCTTTCAGGATCTTATCCAAGCTACCATATTACATTTAGTCATGAGGTCTCCTTAGGCTCTGTCTTCATTCAGCCTGCTATAAATTCATACCATAGAGTGGTGCTTAACCAACATACATTTATTTCTCATAGTTCTGGAGGTTAGAAGCCCAAGATGAGGGTGCGAGTATAGTGGGTTCTTGGTGAGAGCCCTATTCCTGGTCATATTCCTACACAGGCTTGGTATGTGCAGTCAGAGACAGAGAGCTCCTCTCTCTTCCTATTTTTTAAGGATGTTTATCCCATCATGGGCTCCACCCTCATGACTACATCTAAAATTACTTACTTCCCAAAGGTCCCATCACTAAATACCATCACATCATGGATTAAGGCTTCAACATGTGAATTTTGGAGGACATAGACCATAGCAGGTTTTCTTAAGAATGAAAGTTTGTCAGATTTTTCTTGATTTTGTTGACCTTGTCAATTTTCAGGAGTAGTATTCACATACTTTCTAGGATGCCATTTAATTGGCATTTTTCTGATTTTTTTTTTTTAATGATTAGACTGAGGTTATGAGTTTTTAGAGGAAAACCATGGATGTAAAGTACCATTTTCATCATAACAAATCAACATATCATAACTGTCACATGATTTATTATTGTTGATGTTGACTTTGGTTACCTGGCCCAAGGTAGTGTCTATAGTTTGTTTTTTTTTTTAATATTTTATTTATTTATTTGACAGAGATCACAAGTAGGCAAAGAGGCAGGCAGAGAGAGAGAGGAGTAAGCAGGCTCCCTGCTAAGCAGAGAGCCCAATGCAGACCCTGGGATCAAGACCATAGCTGAAGGCAGAGGCTTTAACCCACTGAGCCACCCAGGTGCCCCGTGTCTATAGGTTTTTCCAATATAAAGTAACTCTTTAACTCCACCCCCTTTCCATAACATTTCACTTGACAAAAGCTACTATGCCTCGCCCATCCTTAAGCATGGGGAGTTACAATATACCTACTCAGGGGGAGGAGTATCTGTATAAATTACTTAGAATTGTTCTTTATGAGAGATGTATTTATTATCTTCCCTTTATTTATTCATTTATTTATATCATGGGGGTTTTGGTGTTCTTTTTGTTTTGTTTTGTTTTGTTTGTATGTCAGTTAACCCAATACTATTTTATACATTTTGTTGCCCAGGAAAGTTTTGTCCATTAGGAGTTCTTTTGGTTGACTCATGCATTTTGGGTTTTTTATTTTTTTATTTTTTTTAATTTTTTATAAACATATAATGTATTATTAGCTCCAGGGGTACAGGTCTGTGAATCACCAGGTTTACACACATCATAGCACTCACCATAGCACATACCTTCCCCAATGTCCATAACCCCACCACCCTCTCCCTAACCCACTCCTCCCAGCAACCCTCAGTTTGTTTTGTGAGATTAAGAGTCTCTTATAGTTTGTCTCCCTCCCGATCCCATCTTGTTTCATTTATTCTTTTCCTACCCCCCAAGCTCCCCACGTTGCATCTCCACTTCCTCATATCAGGGAGATCATATGATATTTGTCTTTCTCTAATTGACTTATTTCGCTAAGCATAATACCCTCTAGTTCCATCCACATCATTGCAAATGGCAAGATTTCATTTCTTTTGATGGATGCATAGTATTCCAATGTATATATATACCACTTCTTCTTTATCCACTCTTCTGTTGAAAGACATTTAGGTTCTTTCCAAAGTTTGGCTATTGTGGACATTGCTGCTATAAATATTCAGGTGCACGTGCCTCTTGACATCATCACGTTTGTATCTTTAGGGTAAATACCCAGTAGTGCAATTGCTGGGTCATAAGATAGCTCTATTTTCAACTTTTTGAGGAAACTCCATGTTGATTTCCAGAGTGGTTGCACCAGCTTGCATTCCCACCAACGATGTAGGAGGGTTCCCCTTTCTCTGCATCCTCACCAGCATCTGTCATTTCTTGACTTGTTAATTTTAGCCATTCTGACTGGTGTGAGGTGGTATCTCATTGTGGTTTTGATTTGTATTTCCCTGATGCCGAGAGATGTGGAGCACTTTTTCATGTGTCTATTGGCTATCTGGATGTCTTCTTTGCAGAAATGTCTATTCATGTCCTCTGCCCATTTCTTGATTGGATTATTTGTTCTTTGGGTGTTGTGTTTGCTAAGCTATAGATTTTGGATACTAGCCCTTTATCTGATATGTCCTTTGCAAATATCTTCTCCCATTCTGTCAGTTGTCTTTTGGTGTTGTTAACTGTTTCCTTTGCTGTGCAAAAGCTTTTGATCTTGATGAAATCCCAATAGTTCATTTTTGCCCCTGCTTCCCTTGCCTTTGGTGATGTTCCTAGGAAGATGTTGCTGCGGCTGAGGTCAAAGACGTTGCTGCCTGTGTTCTCCTCAAGGATTTTGATGGATTCCTCTCTCACAATGAGGTCCTTCATCCATTTTGAGTCTATTTTCATGTGTGGTGTAAGGAAATGGTCCAGTTTCATTTTTCTGCATGTGGCTATCCAATTTTCCCAACACCATTTGTTGAAGAAGCTGTCTTTTTTCCATTGGACATTCTTTCCTGCTTTGCCGAGGATTAGTTGACCATAGAGTTGAGGGTCTATTTCTGGGCTCTCTATTCTGTTCCATTGATCTATGTGTCTGTTTTTGTGCCAGTACCATACAGTCTTGATGATGACAGCTTTGTAATAGAGCTTGAAGTCCAGAATGTGATGCCACCAACTTTGGCTTTCTTTTTCAATATTCCTTTGGCTATTCGAGGTCTTTTCTGGTTCCATATAAATTTTAGGATTATTTGTTCCATTTCTTTGAAAAAAAATGGATGGGATTTTGATAGGGATTGCATTAAATGTCTACATTGCTTTAGGTAGCATAGACATTTTCACAATATTTGTTCTTCTAATCCATGAGCATGGAACATTTTTCCATTTCTTTGTGTCTTCCTCCATTTCTTTCATGAGTACTTTATAGTTTTCTGAGTATAGATTCTTTGCCTCTTTGGTTACATTTATTCCTAGGTATCTTATGGTTTTGGGTGCAATTGTAAATGGGATTGACTCAATTTCTCTTTCTTCTGTCTTATTGTTGGTGTAGAGAAATGCAACTGATTTCTGTGCATTGATTTTATATCCTGACACTTTACTGAATTCCTGTACAAGTTCTAGCAGTTTTGGAGTGGAGTCTTGTGGGTTTTCCACATATAGTATCATATCATCTGCAAAGAGTGATAGTTTGACTTCTTCTTTGCCAATTTGGATGCCTTTAATTTCCTTTTGTTGTCTGATTGCTGAGGCTAGGACTTCTAGTACTATGTTGAATAACAGTGATCATAATGGACATCCCTGCCGTGTTCCTAACCTTAGTGGAAAAGTTTTCAGTTTTTCTCCATTGAGAATTATATTTGCAGTGGGTTTTTCATAGAAGGCTTTGATAATATTGAGGTATGTGCCCTCTATCCCTACACTTTGAAGAGTTTTGATCAGGAAGGGATGCTGTACTTTGTCAAATGCTTTTTCAGCATCTATGGAGAGTATCATATGGTTCTTGTTCTTTCTTTTATTAATGTATTGTATCACATTGATTGATTTGTCGATGTTGAACCAACCTTGCAGCCCTGGAATAAATCTCACTTGGTCGTGATGAAAAATCCTTTCAATGTACCATTGGATCCTATTGGCTAATATTTTGGTGAGAATTTTCGCATCTGTGTTCATCAAGGATATTGGTCTGTAGTTCTTTTTTGATGGGATCCTTGTCTGGTTTTGGGATCAAGGTGATGCTGGCCTCATAAAATGAGTTTGGAAGTTTTCCTTCCATTTCTAATTTTGGAATAGTTTCAGGAGAATAGGAATTAATTCTTCTTTAAATGTTTGGTAGAATTCCCCTGGGAAGCCGTCTGGCCCTGGGCTCTTGTTTGTTTGGAGATTTTAGATGACTGTTTCAATCTCCTTACTGGTTATGGGTCTGTTCAGGTTTTCTATTTCTTCCTGGTTCAGTTGTGGTAGTTTACATGTCTCTAGGAATGCATCCATTTCTTCCAGATTGTCAAATTTGTTGGCGAAGAGTTGCTCATAGTATGTTCTTATAATTGTTTGTATTTCTTTGGTGTTGGTTGTGATCTCTCCTCTTTCATTCATGATTTTATTTATTTGGGTCCTTTCTCTTTTCTTTTTGATAAATCTGGCCAGGGGCTTATCAATCTTATTAATTCTTTCAAAGAAGCAGCTCCTAGTTTTGTTGATTTGTTCTATTGGTTTTTTTTTTGGTTTCTATGTCATTGATTTCTGCTCTGATCTTTATATTTCTCTTCTCCTGCTGGGTTTAGGCTTTCTTTGTTGTTCTTTCTCCAACACCTTTAGGTGTAGGGTTAGGTTGTGTATTTGAGACCTTTCTTGTTTCTCATGAAAGGCTTGTATCACTATATATTTTTCTCTTGGGACTGCCTTTGCTATGTCCCACAGATTTTGAACTGTTGTGTTTTCATTATCATTTGTCTCCATGAATTTTTTCAATTCTTCATTAATTTCCTAGTTGAACCATTCATTCTTTAGAAGGATGCTGTTTAGTCTCCATGTATTTGGATTCCTTCCAAATTTCCTTTTGTGGTTGAGTTCTAAATTCAGAGCATTGTGGTCTGAAAATATGCAGGGAATGATCCCAATCTTTTGATACTGGTGGAGACCTGATTTATGACCCAGGATGTGATCTATTCTGGAAAATATTTCCTGTAGAGCTGGTTTGTTGTTTGCAAATTCTTTCAGTTTCTGTTTATCCTGGAAGCTTTTTATCTCTCCTTCTATTTTCTTCTTTTTTAAAAATATTTTATTTATTTATTTATTTGACAGAGATCACAAGTAGGCAGAGAGGCAGGCAGAGAGAGAGGGGGAAGCAGACTCCCCGCGGAGCAGAGAGTCCAATGTGGAGCTTGATCCCAGGACCCCGGGACCATAACCTGAGCTGAAGGCAGAGGCTTTAACCCACTCAGCCACCGAGGCGCCCCTCTCCTTCTATTTTCAATGATAGCCTAGTTGGGTATAGTATTCTTGGCTGCATGTTTTTCTCGTTTAGTGCTCTGAATATATCATGCCAGTTCTTTCTGGCCTGCCAGGGCTCTGTGGATAAGTCCGCTGCCAATCTAATATTTTTGCCATTGTATGTTCAGACTTCTTTTCCTGGGCTGCTTTCAGGATTTTCTCTTTGTCGCTAAGACTTGTAAATTCTACTATTAAGTGACAGGGTGTGGACCTATTCTTATTGATTTTGAGGGGGGTTCTCTACATCTCCTGGATTTTGATGCTTGTTCCTTTTGCCATATTTGGGAAATTCTCTACAATATTTATCTCCGATATACCTTCTTCTCTCCTCTCTTTCTTCTTCTTCTGGAACCCCAATTTTTCTAATGTTGTTTCATCTTATGGTATCACTTATCTCTCGAATTCTCCCTTTGTGTACCAGTAGTTGTTTGTCTCTTTTTTGCTCAGCTTCTTTATTCTCTGTCATTTGGTCTTCTATATCACTAATTCTTTCTTCTGCTTCATTTATCCTAGCAGTAAGAGCTTCCATTTTTTATTGCACCTCATTAATAGCTTTTTTTATTTCAACTTGGTTAGATTTTAGTTATTTTATTTCTCCAGAAAGGGCTTTTATTTCTACCGACAGGGTTTCTCTAATATCTTCCATGCTTTTTTCGAGCCCGGCTAGAACCTTGAGAATTGTCATTCTGAACTCTAGATCTGACATATTACTAATGTCCATATTGATTAGGTCCCTAGCCTTCGGTATTGCCTCTTGTTCTTATTTTTGTGGTGAGTTTTTCTGCCTTGTCATTTTGTCCAGATAAGAATATATGAAGGAGCAAATAAAATACTAAAAGGGTGGCAAAGACCCCAGGAAAATGTGTGTTAACCAAATCAGAAGAGACCCCAAATCGTGGGGGGGGGAGAAAGGGGGTAAAAAGAAGTTCAGGAAAAAAAAAAAGAAAATATAAAAAAGAAAAAAAAAATATATATATATGTATATTAGACTGGTGACTAGAACAGGGTCACCCACTTAATTTTGGGAGTATTTTGGTCTCTTAGAAGAACTACTTCCCAAAATTTTAAGAGTCTCATTCTCTACTGACTGAGGTAGCTGGGTACTAACCTCTCAAAATTTTAAAGAATGAAAAACATATATAAGGGTAAACACAATGAAGGGATGGAATATGCCTATAAAGATGAAAAAAAATTTTTTTTAATTTCTAAAAAAGGAGTTGATAAAGTAAGTTGGTTGGGAGAGTAAAGAAAAAGAAAGTGGAGAGAATTTGCTCTGGCTGGAGACTAGAACAAGCCTGGTGCTAGATTTAGGGTATATTTTGATCTATTAGAAGTTGTACCCCAAATTTTTTAAAAGAAACCCTATGTGTATACAAAAAATAAAGTTAGATACAATGAAGGATAAAATATGACTATAATAATGAAGGTTCAAAAAAGATTATTATTATTTTTTTTTTATGAAAGGTATTGTTAAGATAAACCAGTAAAAAACGTTAAAAGAGGAAAGGGTAAAAGTTAAAAAAATTTAGCAGAAGAAAAAAAATTAAAAACAAATTAATTAACTGCAAGACTAAAGAATCATTGGGAGAAAGCCATGAATTCCATGCTTTGCTTTCTCCCCCTCTGGAACTCTGCTGTTCTACTTGGTAAGTGAACTTGGTCTTGGCTGGATGTTCTGTTGACCTTCTGGGGGAGGGGCCTGTTGTAGTGATTCTCAAGTGTCTGGCTGGATTTTCTGTTGATCTTCTGGGGGAGGGGCCTGTTGTAGTGATTCTCAAGTGTCTTTGTCCCAGGTGGAATTGCACCTCCCTTACCAGGAGCCAGGCTAAGTAATCCCTCGGGTTCACTTTCGGGATCTTTTGTTCCCTGAACATTTCCCTTAGAGTTCCAGAGGACGGGAATGATAATGGCGGCCTCCCAAACTCTGGCCCAGAGGAGCCAAGAGCTTGGGGCCCCACTCCTCAGTGCACCCTCAGAGAAAAGCGCTCAATCACTCCTGTCTCCCTGGCCTCCCGCGGTGCTCCAAGCTCACCCAGCCTGTGACCAAGAGTCTCTGTCTCTGGCATACAGCTCCACCTGGAGTCTCTGAACCCCACAGATCCCTGAGCTCTTCTGGGGGGGTCTCCCCGGATCTTGTGGGGACCCCACTCACAGAGCAGTGGCCTGTGCCATGGATTAGGGTTCAAGGTAATCCCGAGTTGAGAGTTCCTTCCTCGGCTCTGTCTCTTTAGCTGGCTTCCCTACTCTAATACCTAGGAGATCTGCGACAGTCAGACACCCCTGATTTTTCTGTGACCCCACGGGACCTGGGGCCATGTTGACCCTGTGTGGGCTTCACCATGGTTTAGCCTCTGGAACGATGTCCCTCAGTGGAGCAGACTTTTAAAAGTCCTGATTTTGTGCTCCATTGTTCTGCCACTTGCCGGGAGCCAGCCCCTCCCCGCCTGGTCTCTCTTCCCATTGCTTTGGATTCACTTCTCCGCCAGTCCTACCTTTCAGAAAGTGGTCGATTTTCTGTTTCTAGAATTGTTGCTCTTCTTCTCTTTGATCTCCTATTAGATTTGTAGGTGTTTGCAATGGTTTGATAAGTTATCTAGCTGATCTCCTGCTACCTAATGTCATCTCAGCCTACTACTTCTCCGCTATCTTGACTCCTCCCCCTAAATATCAACTCCTGCGCTTTTTTTGACATAACTCCATCAATGTCTGTTTTTTTTTAGTACTTCCTCACTTTCTAGCAATACAAGATGCTCTAAGGCTTATCTTGTATATTTACTGTCCCAGGCCTAGAATTAACCATTTCTTCAGAGTCTTGGTTCCTTTTCTTATAGAATAATGTTGGAAACCAAGGTCTGGTCACTATGTGTGTTTTTGCTAAGGTGATATTATTGTCTTCAGGCCTTCTCAGGAGACAGAATAAGAAAATATTTGCATGCATGTATACCGTCTCATGTGTGCATCTGTGTGTGTGTGTCTGTGTGATTTCTCCGTGTAACCATTTGTATCCATATTAATTAATCATGAGTTCATACAGGTGTCTCCAACTCTAATCCATCACCACATGGATCATTCTAGCCCTATTCCCTTGACTAATGATAAATTCTCACTCCAACAGTGAAAAGTTTGGCTACCACAATCTGTCATCCATTTACTCTATTATTCAATTCCAGTATATGTATAGAAGTATCAAAAATGGTCCATAAGGACTAACGTACATTGCTTATGCATAATTCTTCTGCATTTAGTTGTGTAGACTCATTTCCAGAGTTACTTAAGTCAACACCTTTTTCCTCATCTCCTTTAGCGAGTTTTTTTTCACACATTTGTAATACAATAGATCCTCTTGTCCTAGTCAGTCTTCTTTCCTGGGATTCCCCAACCTTCCAAATGATTTTGATTTTAATTTGCATAGAGTAAGATTCACCTTTGTGTTTTAAAGTTTGATGGGTTTTGACAAATATGCAATTTTATACCCAACATTACAGTATTATACAAAATATCATTGAAAAATTTTATCACCAAAAAACTTCATGAGCTTCACCTGTTTATTCTCCTCCCTGGGATTCCTAGAAACCACTGGTCTTTTTACTGTCTATATAATCTTGCATTTTCCAGAAGGTTATATAATTGATATCATATAGCATATAGCTCTTTTAAACTGGCTCCTTCACTTCACAATACTCATTTAAAGTCTATCCATGTTTTTCCATAGCCTCGTGGCTCACTTCTGTTTTATTACTGAGTAATGTTCCATTGTATGGATCCATCCAGTCTGTTTAACTGTTCACCTATTGAAGGACATCTTGGTTAATTTGTTTATGGTGATTATGAATAAAGCTGTTATAAACATTTGTGTAGAGGTTTTCATGTAGACATAACTTTTCAGATAATTTGTGTAAATACCTAGGAGAATGATTGCTCAGTCATACAGCAAGTGTTTTGTGAGAAAATGCCAAACCATCTTCCAAACCATCTTCCAAAGCAACTGCATCATTTTGTGTCATCAGCAATGGAAGGAGTAGCTCCAAAACCTTGCTACTATTTGGCATTGTCAATTTATTATTATTATTATTATTTATTTTAGACTTTCTAGTAAGTGTGTAGTTTAATATGGCTGTTGTTGTAATTTGAAATTCCTTAAATATAAATGATATTGAACATCTTTTCATATGTTTGTCATTGCTATATCTTTTTTGGTGAAGTGTCTGTTTAACTCTTTTGCCCATTTTAAAAATTAGGGTGTTTTCTTATTACTGAGTTTTAAGAGTTCTTCATATATTTGGATAACATTATCACATATTGTTCTGCAGATATTTTCTCCCAGTTGGTGGCTTTTCTTTTCATTTCTGTAAGGCTCTCTTACAGAGCCGTTTTTAATTTCATTAAAGTCTAATTTATCAGTTTT
The DNA here is from genome assembly GCF_002288905.1 of Enhydra lutris kenyoni. Lineage (NCBI taxonomy): Eukaryota > Metazoa > Chordata > Mammalia > Carnivora > Mustelidae > Enhydra > Enhydra lutris. Next base: position 24,728,913 of record NW_019154086.1, on the reverse strand, counting down.
GTGTTTGTGGGCCATATTTGCTATGTTGGAATTAAAAACCCATCACCAAACACAAGGTTACCTAGATTTTCTCGTGTTTTCTTCTAAAAGGTGTATCATTTTGCATTTTACATTTTATGTCTGTAATCATTTTGAGTTGATTCAATTTTTAGTGTTTCCTTTTGATTCTTTCTTAGCATTTCCATTTCCTTATTTACATTACCCATTTGTTCTTGTATGTTGCCAACTCTTTCCATTAGAGCCTTTAACATATTAATCATAATCTTTTTTTTAAGATTTTATTTATTTATTTGACATAGAGAGAGAGATTACAAGTAGGCAGAGGCAGGCAGAAAGAGAGGGGGAAGCAGGCTCCCTGCTGAGCAGAGAGCATGATGTGGGGCTCGATCCCAGGACCCTGAGATCATGACCTGAGCCGAAGGCAGAGGCTTTAACCCACTGAGCCACCCAGGCACCCCAATCATAATCTTTTAAATTCCATGTCTGGGGGCACCTGGGTGCCTTCGTCGGTTAAGCATCTGCCTTCAGCTCAGGTCATGATCCTCGGGTCCTGGGATACATCCTTATGATAGGCATCCTGCTCAGTGGGAAGTCTGCTTCTCCCTCTCCCCTCTGACCTTCACCCTTGCTCACGCTCTCGCATGCACACTGTGTCTCAAATGAATTAAAAAAAAAAAAGTCTTTAAAAACATTCCCTGTCTGATAATCCCTAAATCTATGTCCTATCTGATTTTTTTTTTCCTTCAGACTGCATTTTTCTTGTCTTTTTGCATTTCTTGCAATATTTTGTTGAAAAGGAGACACATTGCAATGAACAACAGGAACTAAGCTAATTGGGCCTTTCGTGTAAAGTAGCATGTTAATCTGGCTAGGGGTTGGGCTGTTTTTAATGTTCACTGTGGTTATAGTTGCCAGAAGCTTCAAATTCCTTTAGTATCTTTGTTTTTGTCTCTCCTATTGTTTTGAGGTTTCCAAAAGAAATTCTTCTTAAATGCAATCTGGCTTTGTAGGTCTTTCAGTTGTAATCCACTGTTGATACAAAAAAAGTTTGGCAGAGAGGAAGCATTTTATGGTATTAGAACTTAATCCATCTTTTCCTGGGTCTGTATCAATGGACTGTGACCTTTGCAGCATTTCTTCATCTTTTCTCCCCCTTAGGTGAGACAAGAAGGCTAAAGGGGCTGGAGTAGAGTAAATGCCCTGCCCTCAGCTGAGCGAGATAAGGCTCTGCTAAAGTCTTTTCCCTGAAGAGAAGGACTTAGTTATGGAGATTGCTCTGGGTATATTTTAATGTTTTGCTTCCATTCCTGCAGGAAACCTGAGGGAATTTTTTTTTTTTTTTTTGGCTTTTCTTTCATAATCTTATGGAGTTCTGGAGATAAAATACACAAAAACATGGGGGTGTTCCTAAAACTGTGCCACCCGCCCCCACGAGAAATTTCTTGCGCTCATACTAGTCCACACTCAACCTTCAACAATTTGTCAAATTATTTGTTTTCCTGTTAGTTTATGACTCCAACCACTTCTCTTCCATGTAACCTATCATTAGCTGTTATTCTTTATATTTACCTGCCTCACCAGATTTCTGGGTGGCAATTAGTAAGCAACCTCTTTCTTTTATGGGTCCAAACATAGTCATCAATATTGTTTGTTTCACTTTTTTCTTAATTATAAGGATGGGGGTGACAACTTATAAAACATATCCGAGCTAAAACCAAAAGTCCTATCTTTTTTTTTTTTTTTTTACTATTTAGTGTTTGGGGTTTTTTGTGTTCATTTTGTTTGTTCTGCTATGTAAAGATTTCAGAGATCTATGAAATGTTGCAGCAAATTCCAAACCCCTTTAATTATTGAGAGTGTATAAAATATTTGAATATATAGTAGGGTTACCCCCATTTTTTTTTATCAGTTATCTATTGCCATATAGAAAATTAGCCCTCAAACATACTGACTTAAAGCAATAAACATGTTTGCTTTTCATTGTTGTTGTTGTTTTTAATCTCCCATAATTTCTATGGGTTAGAAATTCTGGAACAATTTAGTTGACTCAGAGTCTCAAAAGATTTCACTTAAGGTGTCGACCAATACTGCAGTCATCTTAAAGTTTGACTGAGGCTGAAGTGTCTGTATTTGGGTGGGTTCTCATAGAAGTGGAAGTTAGTGCCAGCTATTGTTCAGTTCTTCTTCACCAGTACTTCAGGGGCTGCCTGAATCCTCTTACAAGCTGGTGGCTGACTTCCCCAGGAAATAGTGATCCAGGAGAGAGCAAGAAGGAAGTAGCCCTCTTGGATGGGGCACATCCTTGTAACTATATATTCAATTGATAGTACGTCAGCCGTATTCAGTGTGGGAGAGGACTTTATAACAGCGTGAATATCAAGATATAAGTGTGGTGCCTAAATAGGGTTCACCTGATCAGATGGGGGCCTCCAAATGTGGGTCCATAACCAGGCGGAAGCCCTTGCCACAGGAGGTGAAAGAATTCACCTGAGGCAGAACAAGAGAGAAGGAGAGAAGTTTATTGAATACATCACAAGGGAGCAGGGGCAGGACAGTGAGGAGGTGATCTGCAACAAGGTAGTGGGTGGGGGCTATTTTTAAAGGGGAAGGATATTTGACACATATGGAATCTTCCCTTTTTTGGTAACTGTGCCTAGTTGTAAGTAGCCCATTGGTCCATTAGGGCCTGTGACTATTTTGAGGTGGGCTGTCCAATGGGCATATCTGTATTAGCTAGGTGGTCACTGTGGCCCTTTCTATGTTCCATTGCTCAACCATGTTTGCCTAAAAGTGGCCTCTACAATAAGGATCATTGAGAGCCATATTGAAGGTGGCCTATGACATCCTTCTTCAATTGTCATCTTCAGAATATAATTGTTTTTGCTGATTTAATTCTTTTTGTGAAATTTACATTCAGTTTATTCAAATTTGTGTATGTTTGGTGACTAATATTAAATTTTAAAATTAACTAAGAAAGAATTGACATTCCATGAAGTTGAGTGGTATACAAAAATATGACTTCCAGTTTGTTCAAATATACATTTATGCTTTCCATGTTTTAATATTTTCTTCATGGAAGTTATCTGTATATCTTGTTCAGTTTGTTTTAAGTATTTTATCTGTTTTTGTGGCTATTTTAATAGGTTTGTATCTCCCAGTTTACCTTTTGATAATGATTTTGGGTGATAAGATGGCTTTTGATTTTTATATATTTTGTTCTTTTTTAATTTATCACTTTTTTTTGTTATTTATAGTAGTTGAGTTTATTCTCTGTTACATTCCAAGCATAGGGTTAGCATATGCAAATAGTGAGAGTATTATGTCTCTATTCGGGTTTTTATAACTTTAATATCTTTCTCTCCTTTAATTTTTTGGCTAATATCCCCAGTTCAGTGCTCATTTGTAGCAATGCTTATGAGTGTCCCTTGCATTGTATGAAACCCTGACTTTGTGGCTGACATGATGTTAAAGAGGTACCTACTGATTTCTCTTTTATTCACTATTTTTAGCAAGAGTAACTTTGAATTTTGTCCAGTTTCTTTGTACCATTTATGGAGATGATGATATGATTTTTCTCTTTATATCTGTTAATCTGATTAATTCCTTTAATAGACTTCATAATACTGAACTGATCTTGCTTTATAGAAATAAACTGCACTTAATTATGATAATAAACCTTAGAGTGTGCTACTGAGTAATAGTTGGGAATTTTGCATTAATATTTATAAATGAAATTGATCTGTCATTTTATTTTTGTGGACTCTGAAAATTTTCACTTAATATTTTATCTTTTCAAGCAAAATTTAAAAATTGTTATGGATCTTTAATTATCAGTTTGTTTTTTGGTTAGTGGTTTTTGTACCTTAATAATTGTTTTTGCCAATTTTAAACTTGCAAAGATATTCCACTATTCCTATTTCTAAAAGCCTTATAGCTTTAGTTTTAACATGTAGTGTGTGTTCCATCTCAAATTAAGATTTGTATAAACTACAGTACATGTTGATATGAAATAATAAGATATATAATATTTATATTGTATAATAAGATATATAATACTTATATATAATAATAATACTTATATATCTTATTATACATTATATATTATATAGATAGTATGTATAAGTCTTCCAATTTTGTTCTGTTTTCCCAAGATTGTTTTAGCCATCCTAGATCCTTTCCATTTCTTTTTTTTTTTTTTTTTTTTTAAAGATTTTATTTATTTATTTGACAGAGAGAAATCACAAGTAAGCAGAGAGGCAGGCAGAGAGAGAGGAGGAAGCAGGCTCCCTGCCGAGCAGAAAGCCCGATGTGGGGTTCGAACCCAGGACCTGGGATCATGACCTGAGCCGAAGGCAGCGGCCCAACCCACTGAGCCACCCAGGCGCCCCTCCTTTCCATTTCTATGTAAATTTTAGAATCAGCTTGTCTTTTTTCACCAAAAAAAAAAAAAAAAAAAAAAAAAAGGCAGCCTATTATGATTTAGAGGAGTGAGACTGCATTGACTCTGTGGGTCAACCTGGGGAAAATTAACATTTTGACAATATTGAGTCTTTAAATCTATAAGGATGGTATATCTGTTCATGTATTTAGGTCTTCTTTAATTATGCTCAGCAATGTTCATAGTTTTCATTGTTGAATCTTTGTCCAACTTCCATTATATTCATTCCTAACTTTCTTTTGTTAATGGTTTTGATGCTAATAAATGGTATTTTTAAAATGTTTATATTCCAATTTTGTGTTAACATACAAAAAATACAATTTGGTTTTTAATATTGACCTTGTATCCTTAGACTTTGCTAAAAATTCACTAAATTATTTAAATACCTTAAGATTTTCTATGTATAGGTCAATTCATCTCTGAATAAAAAGATTTGCTACTTCCTTCCCAAATTTTTTACTTTTTTTTTTTTTTTAAACTAGTTGCTTTGGTTGGGAACTCAAGTACAATGTGGAATAGAAACAATGAGAGTGAATATTTGGTCTTCTTTCCAATATTCTAAAGAAGTATAAAATATTTTATCAGTAACTATTATGTTAGCTGTAGATTTGTCAGTGCTATCCTCATAATTAAGTAAAAAAAATCTTAATTTTTTAAAGAATTAATGTAAAATTTTGTCAGATGACTTTTCTGCTATTTAGATCATCATATAATTTTTTAACTTTTATTCTGATAATGTGATGAATTCTACTAGTTGTTTTCCAAGTTCTAAACGAATGTTTGATCCCTCCACTAATCTCTGTATTCTCATGATGTATTATTTATTTTATGTATCGCTGGATATGATTTACTAACATTTTGTTGAGGATTTTTACATAAATGTTTATGAGACATATTGATACATAGTGTTTCCTTGTGGAAATATCCTTGCTAGATTTTGATATCTGAGTTAGCCTGGTCTCAAAAAAACAACTGGAAAATAGTCCTTTCTCTATTTCCGAAGGAATTTGTGTAATATGGATTTTAATTTCTCCTTATATGTTTGATAAAATTCATCAGTCAAGTCACCTTAGCCTAGAGTTTACTTTTGGAAATTTTTTTTTTTAAGATTTTATTTATTTGTTTGACAAAGAGAGAGATCACAAGTAGGCAGAGAGGCAGGCAGAGAGAGGGGGAAGCAGGCTCCCTGCTGAGCAGAGAGCATGATGTGGGCCTCAAACCCAGGACCCTGAGACCATGAGCTGAGCCAAAGGCAGAGGCTTAACCCACTGAGCCACCCAGGCACCCCTTGGAAAGATTTTTAATTATTGTTTTAATATCTTCAGCATGTATAGGGATCTCAAATTTTCTCTTTTTCTCTCCCTTGTGTTGGTTTCAAATGTATTTTCCAACATATCTGTCCATTTTCTTTACATTCTTGAATTTATTAGAAAAAGTTTATATAATGTCTCATTATTCTTGCTTCAGTATGTATAGAATGTTACCTTTCCATTCTGATATTGGCAAATCTCTCCTTCTCCTCCCCCTCACTATTTCCTCCCCCTCCCTTTTCTCCCACTTCCCTCTTGTTCTTCCTCCCCTTTCTTTTTCAGTTTTTCTATTTACTTGCCAATTTTATTAATCTTTTAATGGATACAATTATACGATGTTTATTTTCTCTATGATTTGTTTTCTGTTGCACTGATTCTACTTTATTCCTGACTTTGTATGTCCTGTCATGTGTCTTCATTATCATTCTGTTGAGCATAAATTCAAATTTACTTCTTGTCTTTTTTAATTTCTTCTTATTTAAAAGTACATTGCAGAAATCATGCCCATTTGGGGATTTCTTTCTTGTTTTTCTTGATTTCTAATTTAATTCTGTTGTGATCAGAGAACATACTTTGTATATTTCAGAACTATGAAATTTATCAAGATTAATTTTATGGCTCACTATATGGTTGCTCTTTGTGGATGTTTTTTCTTTCTTTTTTTTTTTTTTTAAGAAGAAAGATTTTATTTATTTATTTATTTTAGAGAGAGAGAGAGAGAGAGAATGCAAGTTTGGTGAGGAAAAGATGGGGAGGGAGGAAGAGAGAGGAAGAGGAAGAGGGACAGAATCTCTAGACAACTCCTTGTTGAGCACAGAGCCCCATGCAGGGCTTGATCTCACAACCCTGAGATCATGATCTGAGCAGAAACCAAGAGACAAATGCTTAACTGACTGAGCCATCCAGGACCCCTCTTTGTGAGTGTTTTATCTGCACTTGAAAATAGTATGTATTCTTCTGCTGTTGGGTAAGACATTTTATATAAATTGTCCTTATAACACTTAAGTAAAGTGGTTTGATAGTTTTTAATCACATTTTCAATATCTTTATTGATTTTTTTGGTCTTTGTTATCTACTGAAAGAGGGATGGATGTTAAAAATATCCAAGATTACTGGGGCACCTCGTGGTTTCAGCTCAGGTCATGATCAAGTTATGATCTCATGAGTCCCAGCATTGGGCTCCATGCTTAGTGGGGGGCTGCCTGAAAGATTCTCTGCCTCTGCCCTCCCAAATAAATAAATAAACCTTTTAAAAAATATCTTAAATTATAGATTTGTTTCTGCCTTTAGTTCTGTCTTAGTTCAATTTTTGCTGAGTATATATTAAAGTTCTGTAATTAAGAGTTAAATATTCAGGATTGTTATTTATTCTTGGTGAATTGAACTTTTATTATTATGCAAAGGACTCTTCTCCATTAATAATCCTTTCCTTTGAGTCTATTTTGTTTTATTATAACCAAACTAGGATATTTATGCTTATTGCTTACATAATATATCTCTTTTGCATATCCTTTTATTCTCTATTATCTAAGCTTTAATATTATTAGTAATATCTTGTAAACCATATATATAGTTGTGTCTTACTTTTTAATCTAGCCTGTCAGTCTCTGTCTCTTAGAGGTTTAGGCCTCTAAATTTAATGTAATTATTGATATGGATGAGGTTGAATTTACCCTCTAGTTGTTTTATACTCGTCTCATTTTTTTTTTCCTTTTCTTCTTTATGAACTTAATTGAGCTAAGTGCGAGTCTTTTAGTATTTCATTCTATCTACTGTACTGACTTGAGCTATTGGTATTTTTCTATCGATTAAAAACATGCATCTTTAACTGATCACAATCTACTTTGAATTGGTTATTATATACTTACATATATAATGTAAGAATAATACAAAATGAGTAATTTGGTTTTCCTTCCCTGCACACCTGCCCTTCCAATCTAAAATGCGTGTACACACACACACACACACACACCCTTTGTTTTGGCAAAAAGGACAACATATTGAGAAGTCAGTGTGGAACCCAAAGCATTGAATGGGAGCTGTGTGACTAGGAATAAAGAAGTAAAAGCCTTGGTTTCCTCAGGAGGCTACTGCACAGGCAACAACTGCAAGCAACTTATGGAAATAACTTTTCCTGAGCAAGCAAACAAAATGGACTTTGTCAAAGAAAAGCAATATATTTTATAATTAAAACTTTCTTCTTACTGTCAGAAATACTGTCAGAAGATAATATATTTGCCTCAGGAGATTTTTTTTAATTATTATTTTTAAAATTGTGAGTATCTTAAATATACAGTAAAGCCAAAAAAAATTAAAAGCATGAGGTTATAGTTATTACTGTGCCCATCACTTGGATTTAGCACATGGTAAGATTTTTATCATATTTATTTCTGATTGCTTTTCTTTCTTAAAAAATAAAACATTAGATGTTTATTAAAGTCTGAACTTCTCCACCCTATTCTTTTCTCTCTCTTCTCACACATATATTCTTTCTAATAATTAGAGTACATCTTTCTGGACCATGGTTAAGAAAGAAAAAAAAGGAAAGTATGTCCTGTAATTATCTGTAGTATCTAATTTGGTAATAGCATGGTTCAAATAGTTTACATCTTAATTTTTCAGAGTATTTGGTCAATTCCTAAGACACACATTAAAACTTTCACTATGTTTTTGGATTGTAAATTTCTAATTTTGTTCAGTATTTCCAATATTTAAGTTTGTTCTATCAGACCATAGGAGATTATGCTAGATGCATCTTAATTTTCCTTTTTCTGTTACATGGTAACCTATCCTCAGATTTGAAATAGGGGAAAGTTTTTTGCTTAACCTTACTGTAAGGGCCTATTTAGCCAGAGCAGCTCCATCTCGGTTGAACAGCCATTTTGTTGTTTATGCAGTAAAACTTAAACTGACCCTGCCCCCCACCCCCTCCACCCAGGGGAACTTACCTAAAAGCAAGTCTGGGAAACCAGTAAAATATGGTCGACCAGTCCCTGATAACAGAGCCCAAATACAAGGCTGGGTCAGGTCAGGTGAAGATAACAGCCTGAATGCAGGGATGAGTCAGGCCAGGTGGAGATATCCAATCAGTGGGGCACGCATAATGTCTCCCTAGCTACCAGGGAGTGTGGGCCCCGCATTTTGGGAGCCAATTCTGACCAAGGTGATAGGCTAGTTCAAATAGCTACTATGGGGTGAATTGTAATTCAATTGGCCACCTGTGTATGACCTAGCATGACTGTGCAGCTTTCTCTGTGTGTTACAATCTCACTGGCCACCTATGTGTGGCCAGGCTCAACCACATGGCCTTTGCTATATAAAAGTTAGTCTGTGAGCCTGGGAGGGGTCGCCCTCTCTATAAGAGGCGGCCGGAATGGTCGGTTTGATTCTTGATGCTTGGCACGAAATAAAGCTTTGTTTGACCTTCGCTTTGTATCTGTCTTGCTCTTTTGACCACGGACCTCTCACTTACCTCTAACTTAAACATGGTGTTGTTGTTGTTTTTGTTTTTTTGTTTGTTTGTTTTTATTTTTAAGAATTTGTTTATTTATTTGAGAGAGAGAACAAGTGGGGCAGGAAGGGGTTAGATGGAGAGGGAGAAGCAGACTCTTAGGATCAGGGAGCCTGACACAGGGCTCAAGCCCAGGATGATCATGACCTGAGCCCAAGGCAGACACTTAACCAACTGAGCCATCCAGGCCCAACTTAGAGATGTTGTTTAATATCTCTGCGTTGCAGTTTGATTATATATAAATGGGGGTAATTATATGATCTTTTAGTAAAATTGAAGATTAAATGAGTTCAGTTAGTTGTAGTTTAAGAATTAAATGAGTTAATACATATAACATATTCAGAAAAGTACTTGGCTTGTGATAAGTACTAATATCTATTAGGATGATGGGATGCTGTCCCTTTTCTATGGTGTCAGAGTTCAGGCTGCAGTCCCTAGGACCAAGAATATTATAACAGATGTCAGCGGTCCTTCATTACAAAGTAAGGCGCCAACTCCTCTATATAGGGCATAGTAAGAGTTTGACCTTTTAGCTAACTTTTGATCTTTCCTCACCTTGAACTTATATAAAAGAAAGGAAGTTGTAAAGGCCTACTGGGAATGTCTTTATAAATTTATCAGGGTGGCTTAATTTCTAATCCTGGAGGACCTAAAACAGCAGTTAGTGAAACAAGAATAAATCAAAACAAGAAAATAAAGAAAAAAAAATCACCCAAGTTTCCACATCACAGATTATTTGATCCAAGATAGGTTAGAGTTGGCAGAAGTAGGAAGCTTTAATTATGTGAAAATTTGGAGGTTTTAAATTGGACAGAAGTTTTCACTAAGTGACTGAAAAACCAATGGAAAAATCCTCATTCTGGAGGCAGAAGGAAAAGTCCACAAATAAATATTCAGGAAGAGTAGTGCAAAAGAATGAAGTTGCTTTTCTTCGCCTTTGACTGAATCCACTTATCAATAAACCACTGATTACTCTACGTATGGCCTTAGGTACACAGTCAATTTGTTTAAATATATCCTGGAAAAATGGGACCGATTCTTATTGAACTTACACAAATAATTATATTACCTTGCAAATTAATGAGACTCATTTAAACTATGTATTTTTGAAATCTGAGGAGATAGAGTTCAGATACCATTTAGAAATGGTTCATTTCAGTTTACAAGAGTATGGTCTATTAAATTGAAGGTTAGACATAAATAAAGTGACTGGGCCTTTTTGTATATACATAAGAGAATATAAATTAATATAATTCTAACAATCCTTCAAACAAATAACCACAATAAAATTCTCTTTGTCCATTTATTTAGTCCTATATTAATTCTTGTTTTATTGAATCTTGGGTTAGGAGTGAAATTTCATGGACTATGTCCACTTCCAGAGTGACAAAGGTCCAGCTGATTCAGTCCATCAGTATAGTTTGAAAGTTTTCTAAGCATTGTGAGCTTAAAACAGTTTACCAAGAGTATATTCTTTGAACTGTTGAAGTAACGATAGTTCAGAAAATCTGGTATAATCTTTTTTTATGAGGTGTTGAAACTGACTTTATTGACGACACTAATGCTAGTTTGCAACTTATGAATAGCAGAGGCTTCTGGCAAATATCAGGAAGGAAAAACCTATTTGTTAATGAGACTCTTAAGTTATTATTATAACCAATAATATCAGAATGGAGAAAAGTAAAATTCTCAATTGGGGTAAATAACTATTTTATAAGAGTTTGATCAATATTTTAAATGAATGACAAGAATATTTTATGGATAGTGAGGACATTAGCAAAACTTCAGGGCCTTCTCAAAAAGAATACAATTTCTGAAATATTAACATTAAAAACAGTTTTCCTATAAACTTAGGGAAAAGTTTATTTAGGATACATGAGAGTATATCTTCTGCTTTGATAATTCTTCCCATGCAGTTCTTACAATGGTACTGAGCTAATAAAGATATAATGGAGCCTGCTAAAAAACCAATCATTCTAGAACTCACCCCTTTTTTATAAGGGAAATAACAATTTTTTGTGATTTTCCTGGGGTCCTCTGGGAAAATTGACTTGTTTTAGCTGTAAAAGAAAACAGGAGGGTGCGTGGGTGGCTCAGTGGGTTAACCTTCTGCCTTAGGTTCAGGTCATGATCTCAGAGTCCTGGGATTGAGGCAGGCATCAGGCTCTCTGCTCAGCAAGGAGCCTGCTTCCCCCTCTTTCTCTGCCTGCCTCTCTGTCTACTTGTGATCTATCTCTGTGTCAAATAAATAGATAAGATCTTTAAAAAAAAGAGAACAGGAAATTTTATTTTTAGCTTTTAACTTAGGATCTCATCTTGGGAAAGCAAAATTAAAAGAATTGTCAAATGATATGAGGTCATTTAATAAAGTTAAGATCTTAAATGCCTGAGACTATACTTGTTTATGTATTTAATTGAAGTGATGAAATATTTTAAAATAAATACAGATGAAAGTTACAATATTATAAGGAACTCTAGTCTTTCACAAAGGAGAAATCTTTATTACTTGTTTGTGTGTGTGTGTGTTTATTATCTTTATTTTAAGTAATTAAAGATATGGTAAAGTTAACATGAAATAGAGAAAATTATTCTAGAGAGGCCTAAAACCTCATGTCTACATGGGTAAATTACACAGAATGTAAAGAGTAATTTTTACCATTCTATGTTAATAACTCTGAGACTAATTTGTCATTTTAACAGAGATAAAGTCAGATATATTATTTGGGAGTAAAGACTATAAGCTTTCTCCCCCCTTATGAATAAACACATCAAAGCAGGGCAATCTTTGGCAAAATTTTAACGCATTTCAGTGCTTCTTTTCAGACCTTAACAGGTGCAGATATTTTAAACCAAGGCAAATAGAAATTCTTCTTCTGCAAACTATGACCTTTTTTTTTTTTTCTGAGTCTTTAAAACATGCCAAAGCAAAATTCTTTCTTTTTTTTATTAATTTTATTTTTTTTAAACTTATAATATATTTTTATTCCCAGGGGTACAGGTCTGTGAATCACCAGGTTTACACATTTTACAGCACTCACCATAGCACATACCCTCCCCAATGTCCATAACCCCACCCCGCCTCTCCCAACCCCCCTCCCCCCATCAACCCTCAGTTTGTTTTGTGAGATTAAGAGTCACTTATGGTTTGTCTCCCTCCCAATCCCATCTTGTTTCATTTACTCTTCTCCTACCCCCTTAACCCCCCATGTTGCATCTCCTCTCCCTCATATCAGGGCTAAAACTATGACCTTTTACAGCCATTCCAGTTTTGTGTTTTACTGTCGCCTTTCACATTCTAAATTGCAGACAATTTAAGATGGAAGTACTCTCTTTTTATCTTGATGAACTAAAACACCATTCCAGTATCTTGTCTACACATTCATATCACTGTCATCATTGTCCCTAGTGTGGTTTTAACCATCCGCAGTAATTACAACTTTTAACCAAAGTAACTAATTTCTATTTCACACAGTAAAGTGAGAATCTGATCATTGAGATTGTTCATATATAAGCATTTTGCTAGACCACTAACACTGACTCAATGAAGTAATACAGGTCAATTGACACCATTTTAAAGTTGCAAACATGAACTCACTCATTATCATAACCCAAAGATAGAGAATATAAAATTTTATGTATATTTTATAGTATATAAAAATAAGAAAAAAGTGTGTAATTTTAAAATGATTCCTAATCAGTAGTTCAGTATTTAATCATACTCTGAAATTAAGATCCCAATAATTATCCATGCTTTTAAGTTGCCTAAGAATCTTGAAATTTATGGTTAGTCTGAGGTAGTACAAATATAATAAATTACAAAAATGTTTATCATAATTATGATTCAATTTAGTTGAATACAAATATACTTTTTATTATCTTAAGCTTTATGTAGGAATAGTATTAATTTATTTAATCAATAACCCAACATAAGTTTAGAAAGTTCAGATAAACTAGTTTGTTCATGAAAAAACAAACACACATCTTTCAAAAATAAAACAAATATTTACATTATATCCATAGTAATAAACCCAAGCCAAGACATAGAGATATTTATGTTTTTAAAGTATTAAATGAGCCTGATTTGTCCAAAGACTCACTTTAACTACATGAATTTGGATTTTGAAATGTTTCTGAGATAGCAGTTTCCCTAAAAGGATTTTTTTCTTAAGATGTCCTGTCTGACATCCTTAAGGTGTTAGAAGCTCACTTTCCTTATTTTCTGTGAATTCTAGCAATATTAGACTTATGTAGAAGTGTATCTATGTATAAAACATATAAAACAGGGGCACCTGGGTGGCTTAGTGGGTTAAAGCCTCTGCCTTAGGCTCAGGTCAGGTCATGATCCCAGGGTGCTGGGATGGAGCCCCACATCGGGCTCTCTGCTCAGCAGGGAGCCTGCTTCCTCCTCTTTGCCTGCCTCTCTGCCTACTTGTGATCTCTGTCTGTCAAATAAATAAATAAAATCTTAAAAAAAAACATATAAAACAGAGTAGAACTACTTTAAGAAACATAATCATCCCATTTATTAATTCCTTTTGGTTGTAGGAAAAGATGTCATTCTCACACCAGGAAAGGTAAAAGCTTTTCTGAATTACAGAGAGCTTATGGATTTAGTTCTGTAACATCAGTCACAGGTAAGAGGTAAACCATAAACAAAACCTACCAGTTAAGATATCAAAAAGCTATTTCCCTTTCCAGTGGATACAGAGATTTGAGTTCATAAGCAGATAACAACAACAAAAAAATAAGATTAGCAAAACATTGTCATTTCTCATCACACAGAAAATAGATCACCATAATCCATCTGACAAGAGGTGTTCAGGTGGTCAAACCATATAATCAAATTCCCGATTACATCAATGAGAACAACTTTATCAGCTCTGAAAGTTGGACACAAAAGCACTACGGGGGAAAAAATTGAAAAGCACCCCTAGAGCATCAGGAAATACAAAGTTCTGGGTTTCACTCTGAGAGTCAAAAAAGACTTCACTGGCCTTTAACAGCTCATGAGGTATACTTTCTGGGAGCAGTTTTTCTTGACATCATCAGGAAGTCCCCTTGGGCATCACAGTAAATGACTTCCATAATTGTTAAATTTGAAACTAAGATTTTTAGGCAATGAGCATATGACTGCTGGGTTTGACTGAAACTGGTTAATGCCCATAACCTTAAGCTTTGGGGAGATATTTAACAGAAAAAAATTATTTGCATTTCTACCAGGACCCCTTAGAGTTGTAAAAAAACCCCGTCAATAGAAAGTCTGGAAAGTCAAGCCTAGCACTGCACTGCAGAACACAGTAATCTCCATGGTCTATCTGTCTTGTCTATCTCCATATTTTATGTGATTTTCTTCACCAGGATCTTTCAATTTCAGATTGTTCCTTTTCCATTATTCATTTTCTTGTTTATCTTAATCTCACTGAGGGTAGCAATTAGACTTTTTATCTTTGTACTCTTGGTGTCACCTATTTTCATTTTTTAACCCTCACATTAATTTTATTGATTTTTTTTTTCTCCAGTATCCAATTATCCTTGATTCTTCATTCACACTGATGGGTAAAATGTATTGATTTGTATAGGGGACAAGCAATTTTTATTGTGACATTAGGAGTTATCTCCTTAATAGAGTTATTTTTGCTTGGAATGGTGATTTTATGTTCTGTGTAGGTGAATTGCACATTTTTGTAATCAGGGTTTCCTATAGAATGAATGGACAGCAAAAGGGTAATTAAGGTACTGACACTCACCATTTCCAAATTAAAAGCAATTTGTAAGATGATATTCTTTAATGTCATTCTCACTTGGATATATCACTTCCTTGTTTTAGGATTTTTTTTTTTCTTCTTCTTCTACTGATCAAGTAACTTAGTTCTTTTTTTTTTTCCCCAAGATTTTATTTATTTGCTTGAGAGAGAGAGAGAGAGAGAACAAGCAGGAGGAGGGAGAAGGAGAAGCAGACCCCCACTGAGCAAAGCCCAAGGTAGGGCTCAATCCAGGACCCTGAGATCATGACCTGAGCTGAAGGCAGATGCTTAACCAACTGGGCCACCCAGGAGCTCCTAAGCAGTTTAGTTCTGTTCTGTTTTTCACTCTTGTCTGTGAGCTCTAACCAGGAGTCCTCCAAAGATGGAATCCTCCTTCTACAAGTTGGTTTTAAGGCAAAAAGTCCACTCCTTCCTTTTGGTGGTTGAGGAAGGGAACAGGGCCAAAACCCACCTTCATCAGCTATTCTGAGTGCTATTATTCCTCAGCCGCCCGGTATGTGTATTTGTTAATTCTGAGGTTGTAGCATCCCCAGAACTCTCTTAGAACTGATAGTACACTACTTGTTTTTCTTAGGCTAGGATTTTACTATCATGATTTCTCTACCATCCAAATATATATGTCTTTTATCTGTCAGGTCCTTTAATGGTAATTCTTCTTTTCCTAGTGCTATTGTGGTTTCATTATTTTTTAACTTATTATTTTTATAATACCTTTTTGTCATTTAAATTAAATGTAGGAGAGTAGGAAACATTTGTGCTTAGTCTGCACTTTCAACCAGAATTTAATCTGCTATAACCTAACACTTATTTTATTTTGACTAGGCTATAAGAATTATATGGAAATAAACTTATTAAATGTATAGTTGAATAATAGAAGCACATATTTTGTAATAATATATCATTTTCATTGCATGCAAATCTTTAAAATATGATATGTTAACAGTGTTGGGAGGAAAATGCTTCCCTCTCTCTATTTAGGTCCAGTGCTTGGGGTCTGCAAATTAACTGTCAATAAGGAGATAAACAGGAGAGAAGACAAAGTTTATTCAAATTTTTATGTGGTAGTTGCTCAGTGTTAAGTAACTTACTGAATATCTAGAAAGAAAGATTTATATATCAAAACTAATAAAAATGGAGAGGAGGAATTAGGGCTTCAATGGGAAGAGATAGAAGGTTAGATAGTCTGTCTGTGGGCTAAAATCACAGGACACTCCCTCTGAGGGAAGGTAATGACAGGTGTGTTTTCAAGAGGCTCTGCTTTAGTGAGGTAAAGGAAGTTCAGATTAAGATTTCTTTCTGCATCTTTTGTAGCTTGAATGTTTTCCCTTTACAATGATTTTATGCCAACTTCTAGAGTTCAAGTGAGTCTCTACATTTTTGCCATTTGAAACTTCTCTAGAAGTTACACATGAGTGCACACATGTATGCACGCACGCACGCGCACACACACACACACAACCCTAAGCTATACTGATAGGTGTAGAGAGAAAGATTTAGGTTGAAAATCGTGAGGTAAGGAATCTGCAAAGAGGAAAACAAGCATTGATTAAAATGAGGATGAATAAGCAGAAAAGGAGAAATCCAAGGAACCTTCCTCACATCACACTGAACAAGTCTCTCAGTCCTGGGAATAGGTAGATCAGTCTAGTTTAATGTTTGTGTCTCATCTAAGCAGGTGGTGACGCAGGTGGGGGCATGGTGCACATAAAAGTTAGGACTCTGAAAAATAATCTGAAGGGTTTGAAGAGGTGGGGGGTGGGAGGTTGGGGAAACCAGGTGGTGGGTATTAGAGAGGACACGGATTGCATGGAGCACTGGGTGTGGTACAAAAAACAATGAATACTGTTATGCTGAAAATAAATTAAAAAAATGATTAAAAAAAAAAGGCTTCTATCTAGTGGGAACAATCAAGCATTGCCTCATAAAGTCCATCTTGGTTCCTTAAAACTGTCTAGTTACATCTGATTCTGTGCACATCATTCTCAAATATGACATTCCAGTTAAAGCCTTGATAATCTGATCAGTTTTCCCAAGTGTGCCCTGTTACAAGGAGAACAGATTCTCATTGAATTTATGCAAATAACTATATTGCCATGTAAGAATACTTAATGAGAGTTTCTAAATTCTAGAGGGATTGGGCAGGGAGAAAAGATAAATGTTTTGTTTCTGTTTACAAAAGTATTATCTACTAAATTTCTGTAAGTTATGGATAGCTTAAGATGAAAGAAAAAAGGAGTTCCTTAAACCTGAAAAATGGAACATGAAAAAATCAAATCTGTTTCCCAAAAAAAGTTCATGAAAAATTACAATGGTCATTTATCACTTCATTTAATTCTGTGTAATTAATTCTTGTACCACTTAATCTTGAGTTAGTAGTTTCACAAACCCATCAGCTTTCCCCACCAGAGTTTTAGAAATCCTTATTCAGTCCAGGGTAGGATTTAAGAGTTATTAATGCTATCAGAATCCTCTACTATAGAGTACATGTCTTAGTCCTTTCCATGGGTCTCTAAGATAGTCAGTCCCTTTTGCTGAAGATGAAGCCTTCTGGCTTACAGTTGATTGCAAAGCTTTTAGGAAGGTATCAGAGTAAAACAATAACTACCTGTGGATAAGAAGAGAATTAGAATAGCTGTGGCTGAAGATCAGAATAGAGTTTATTTTAAAAAAATGTAGCTGACAAGGAAATTTAGTTGTTTCTATGACATATGTTTTCAACAAGTGGAATTATGAATGATAACATTAGACCATTGTTTTCTACTATCACACAAAGCAGCATTTACAGCACATTGTAGACAGTAAAGGCATTGAAGAATTTCTAGAAATTTTATATAATTCCTGAAATATTTATATTGATAATGTCTACCCATACAAATAAAATACAACCTAGGGAAGGTTAAGCATTTCTTCTATTTTGACAATGCTTTTCATGCCAGTCAACATATAAGTTAACCTTATTATATATTAATATTATTTAGAAAAACAAATACCATTGCCTTTCCTGGGGCTGTAGACACAGATGGCAAATCATGAGACTTCTTAGCCTCCATAATTCCATTAGCCAATTCTTAAAATAAATCTGATAGATACATACAGAGTTACATACAGAGGTACAGATAGATATTTTCTATTCATTCTGTTTCCTCTGGAGAACACTGACTAATACACATTTCAAACAATTTTTTTTTCTTTCACCCTTACTATTTATAGTATATAGTATATAATATATATATATATATAATATAATTTTTTAACCATTAGTAACCCTTATTTTACAGAGAAAACTAGAAAGTAAACAATTATGAATCACTTGTCATATATCAACATTCTTATATTAGCAAATTTTATGAAAGTATCATTTTACAATTTCTAGAAGCATATACTTCTTCATGGTATATGTTTTCAATGTGAGGGAATATGTTTAGTAACTGAGTCAAATATCCTTAATCTCTCTGTCAGAAGAAGATATATATATATAAACATATGTTTAGTAACTAATATTTCAGTATTTTATCTCATTTAGAAATACCCAGGTATTTATTATTACTTAATTTAGAATAACTCTAAGGTTTTAAGTTACCAAAAGATTTTGGAAACTACTTTAAGGCAGACATATAAAACAAAATTATTGTTGAAATAGTTTGTGAGAACAATGACTCAATTTGATTACATTAAGAAATGTGAGTTTTACACATTTTTTAAGATTTTATTTATTTATTTGACAAAGAGAGTGAGAGAGCAGTAAAAGGAGAGGGAGAAGCAGGGTCCCTGTGTGGGGCTCATCTCAGGACCCCAGGTTCATGATCTGAGCCAAAGGCAGATGCTTAACCATCTGAGCCATCCAGTATCCCTGTGAGTTATATATTCTTAAACATTTAGTAGATATAATATAAGCTTCTTTGACTTATAAGCCCATAGTATTACAGTGTTATCTTTGATGTTGATAATTCTGAAGACATGCCTATTTTATAAAACCAACAATATTGTGAGTGCCTGCGTGGCTCAGTCAGTTAAGTGTCCAACTCTTGGTTTCCACTTGGGTCATGGTCTTGGGGTCCTGGGATGGAGCCCCACCTTGAGTTCTGTGCTTAGTTTGGGATTCTCTCCCTCCCTTTCCCTCTGTCCCTCCCCCTTTCTAAAATAAATAAATGAATCTTTATAAAACAAAAACAATACTGAACTACTCTTATTCACCAAAGTCTTACTGAAGTCACATGAATTTTAAAAACATTGAGATCAGTTACTATAGTTCTGAGAGTTTTAGAAATATTTAGTTTAGATAAGAATTGAGCTCCTTTATTAATTTAGCAATACCATCTGAAGATAGGAAAATATCACATATACATAACATATATACATACAATAGACAAATGCAGTGGAGATCTTTACGGCTTTCATTATAAAATTTTAGCAATGTGTCAGGCATAAATACAGTAGTACATAATTCACTAGTTTATATATGAATTAGTTCTCATCTTTGCCCCACTTTATATTTTTACCAAATTGTTTCTGGCAGATGGAACACATTGTTACTGGCTCAATATGAGGGTTAAAGCTTTCCATCAATATTTGTGGAGACTTTTAAAATTTTCTTTTGTCATATTATGTAATCTTACAGAGGCTGTGGACTAAATTTTGTTCCCAGTTATCTCTCTTATTCTCTCTTTTCTTTTTTTTTCCTTTTTCTTTTTCTGAGGGTCTCTGAGTCCCCTGAGCCCCTCAGGAGAATCAGGGGTACTAAAGATCCAGGACCTAGAGAAAGTTGAGGGTTGGAGTAGGAAGGGGTGCTTGGGATTATAACCTAGCTTCAGAGGATATACTCCTTTTAAATGTGAGCCGAACCAATATATTGTATTTTTATGGCTTAAGCATAGATACAAAAGATATCCCCAAGCAAGGCACAGAAGCTTCTGCCTCCATACCCAAAAATAACCAAGGAGAAAGAAAGCAAGGACTGTTAAACTGCTATAGGAGGCAAGCAAAGTCAACAGGAATGATCTTAAGTACCAGAGTACTTAAGGGTTGAGACCCTCTTTTATTTTTTATTTTTATTATATTTTTTTATTTTTTTAAAGATTTTATTTATTTATTTGACAGAGAGAGATCACAAGTAGGCAGAGAGGCAGGGAGAGACAGAGAGGGAGAAGCAGACTCCCTGCTGAGCAGAGAGCCCGATGGGGCTCCATCCCAGGACACTGAGATCATGACCTCAGCCGAAGGCAGAGGCTTAACCCACGGAGCCACCCAGGCGCCCAGACCCTCTTTTAGACTCAAGCGAAAATCCTGAGAATTATCAGCAAGATGCTATCAGGAAATGGGGTGTCCGGGTTGCCACATTTTTGCCTGGCTATCAATTCGTGGGCCCCCACTCTGACCTGCAATCACAGATCTTCTGTCTCTCCCAACCCCACCTCAGGCAGGCAGAAAACCAGAGAACACTCTCTCTGGATCCAAACCAAATACTTAGGACACAAAATGAAGATTTAAGGAAAACTTCCTCCAGTTTTATTGGGGACCCATAAACGCACCAGCCTACAAGGCGGGCTTCAGCAACAGGCTTATAAGTAATACCTAAACTTCTGTTCCACCCCACAATTCTCCTCCTTAAGACAAACAACACAAAAGGTAGAAACAAGAAACAATGGTATGTATGACAAGTCACAATAGCCAAAGAACTAGTTCTAGCCCAAGGTTTTGTGTTGTAAATCTGAATTTTGAGAAATATGTTTCAGAACAGAAGAGTCTCTTACTGCAAGCAGAGATCCAGGAGTCTGACTATTAAAAACAGTTTATCTTTGCTGACTTGGTCAGAGACCCAGGGAGCTCAGCTGCAGTCTCTGGAACGGGCAGGTAGTCCCATCCATCCTATCTTAGTCAACAAAACTGTTGCGAGGACAAATTTTTCTCTTTAAATTGGGTCCGTTAATGGGAACCTGTAAATTAACTGACAGTAAATAGATTAACAGGAGAAAAGAAAAGTTTATTTACACTTGCACTTGGTGCCTTTCTCAATTCTGAGTAACTCATTGAATAGCCAGAGCTAAAGCTTTTTATGTCAAACTTAACAAAAGAGAGGAGGGTTTAGGGTATCAATGGGAAGATGTGAAAGGTTCTATTGGGCTTTTTTAATGCTAATGTCTCTGTAGCAGCTGAATTCACAGGAAACTCCCTCGGAGGAGGGTTAATGGAAGCTGTACTTTCAGGAGACTCTGCTTTAGTCAGATAAAAGGAGTTCAGATAAGATTTCTTTTTGTACCCTCTGTAGTCAAATGTTTTCACTTTATAATAATCTTTGTACTAACTCCAGAGTCCAAGTGAGTCCCCACAGATAATTTATATAACATTTTAGAAAATTTTAATTAGTTGTATTGAATTTAAACAACAGAAACAAAAGCCTATAAATTCTGGGGATAGAGATGAAAATTGAAAACAAAATTAATTATTCAGGACATACACAGAATTAGTAAATTATTAGAAATATACAAATACATTCTAGGAATATTTCCTCCAGTACTCTTTTTCTCAATTTATCTGAAAATATGGAATAATGATAATTATAAATAAACTGAATGCCAGCTAATTCTAATTAGCAACAATGGGAATAGTGATACTTAATTTCTTTTTTCTAGATTTTATTTATTTGACAGAGAGAGAGAGAGAGAGATCACAAGTAGGCAGACAGGCAGGCAGAGAGAGAGAGGGGGAAGCAGGCTCACTGAGCAGAGAGCCTGATGTGGGGCTGGATCTCAGGACCCTGAGGTCATGACATGAGCCAAAGGCAGTCGCTTAACCCACTGAGCCACCCAGGCACCCGATATTTTAATTTTTTAATGCATGATTTAAAAGCATGTTTTACAAGAAAATCCACAAAATTTAAATAAAAGTTAATTCTTAAGGAGAGAGTGATGACCATAATAAGAACTTGAGTTTAACTTTTTCTGCTTGTATTGTTATGAATAAAACACTTGGCAGACTATCTGGACATTTCTTGTTTTTTTTTTTTTTAATTTTATTATTGCTACTACTGTTATAATAATGTACTATAATTGTACTTTGCTAAAATTACCATTATTTTCCAAGAGTCTAAATCTAAGAGCCAAGAAAATGTTAAAGTATATCCTCTTAAACATTATAAAAGACAGGTTACCATGGGTAATGTAAGTAACAATAACAAATCCATATGTATCAGCTGAGTTTTATTTTAAGTACTGAGAAAACAGTCATAAATGATGTAGCAAAGGCAGAAGAAAATTTATTAAATTTCCTTAATACCTAGGGCAGAATGACTTTCCTTTAGGGACTCAACTCCCTCGATGTTGACACTTTGCTAAAGGCAAAAGGCAATCTTAGACCCCCAGGATCCTAGAAGTTTAATTTAACATATAAAAATTCCTTTAGAAATTTCCTTTATCTCTAAACCCCAAGATGTGTGTTGGCAATCATCCCCCAAGCATATGGCCCACCAATATACATCTGAAGGGTCTCATGACTTAAGATTTTATTGGACAGTAATAAATGACCTTTTCCCAAAAATAGCTAGCCCTCTCAAGGTCCTGGAAACCTTGCTTCCAAATTCCTTAGATTTACACTATCCCTACACCCCTCCAAATTTGAAAGTATATAATGAGCCACTCCTCATGACCCCGGTGCAGCTCTTTCTGCCCAGGGGTCCCATCCCTGTGTTTTCATAAAACCACCTTTTTGCACCAAAGATGTCTCAAGAATTCTTTTTTGGCAGTCAGCTTTGAACCCTAACATCTACATCAATAATCTGTCTTTTGAAATGGTATATTTCTGCTTGTTTCATGATTGTGTTAAAATAGGGAAAACAGCTTCCCTATTAATGTATTACACTTCCATCTACACTTTCTTTTACATTTTTTTTCAGACTTGAACTTCTAAAATTGAAGGTTTGCTGCATGAAAATGCAAAGCTGACTGGCACCAATTCTCTTTAAGAGGGAGAACAGTTGAAAAAAAAAAAAAGGAGAAAGCGGTGGGAAGGATGAGGAAAGTGGAATGATGTCAGGAAAAATAAAATGCTCATTTTACTCAAGAGCATATGAAAGCAAAAGTGGTGGATAAAGGATGAAGAGGAATGGGGAACATTTGATAGTTTGATGGAATCTGAAAGAATTTTAATGATAAAGGAAATGTGACTTTTTTCTGTTTCTATTCATCTTCACCTGGTGTTTTCTCTGTGGGTACCTTGTCTTGCATCTTTAAAGGGAAATTGATCCTTATTACTGTCCTTCACTCTCCTCTGTGTCTTTAGAACTTTCAGAGGCATCTGTTGTCCCTGACAGACATATTATTGTCTTTCTTATCAGACACTTTGGTAACGTTCTTTTAAAAATTCATAGTCTCTACATCTATATCTTCCTTTTGTCTTCTCTTTGTAATAACTTACTGAATAACATCTCTTTCCCTTCCCTTCATTCCCTTTGTTTTCTTCCTTGTTTCACTGACTCCTAGTCATTCTGACATTTTGTGCAGTTTTGTGCCACAAATACCACTGACTTACATATGTCTCTCTTCCTTGTCACACTTCTTAGAAATTTTGTTGCTGGAAAAAAGATCACCTCTCCTGATTGCTTATCATTGGCTATCAAACCACCTTAGTAACTATTTAAAAGTAATTTTGCCACATTTTTTAAGATAATATTAAGAGAATTTTCAGATAGAAGGTAAAATTGACTGTGGTGTCTGCTCTTACCAGCTGGATTTCCTCATGTGCTATTTAACATTTAGCTGTGCATTGGAAGTTGTTATTGTGGGAATCCCACATGCTAGTGGTTTGTGTACATTTGCTGGAGCCCTTGTTTTCAAGTTTAAGTGCAAGAATTCCTGAATAAATAGCCAAACTATTATTGCTGTTTTAGATTAGCTTTTAAACTATTTCTTATACACTACTTATTTCTCAGCAAATCACTTACTTTGGTTATTGTGTTTGAATTTATCTTTAGTATGTTTTTAGATATTAAAAAACAAAATTCAACTGTGTAAATTTGAAGATCTAATTGGCTTTATTCAGTGATTCATGAATTGGGGCATGATGCCATCTAATGGGTAGAAAGGAGCCCCAAGACACATATGAAATGGGAGACTTTTATAGGCAGAAATGGGGCAGGAAAAAGAACTTATTAGTAAGAGAAAAGAAAGGGTTGTTTGAGGCAAGGTCCTTTTCCTTCTGGGGTAAGAGTGGGGCTGTGTCAAACAGATTACCTCAGTGGTGCAGACCAGGAAATTCCAAACTGAGTGTGAAGAGGAAAATTACCCAGAGCAGGCCCAGGCCAGCAGGCCCCAGTAGATGGAAAGTACCTAGAAAGAACAAGAGATAACCAGATGATGGCCTCCACCCCGTACCTCCCCCCAGAGATAAATAGCCCTTTCTGCTTCCGTAAACAGATTTCCAACCACAAGCTCCTCTTCCACTGACCACTGTTCCTGCCTAAAGCAACACCCACCCAGTTTAAACCCACCTACCAGCAGTCAGCATAGCCCTTGGACCCTGACCCCCAGCACTCCCCTATAAGAGCTCTGTAACCCCGCTCCCCAGGCCCAGAGCTCTGTAACCCCGCTCCCCAGGCCCAGATTTTCAAGTGTGAGCTGGTCTGTGTCCACAAAGGTAATATAAACCGGAGTTCTCCCACTTCCCCGAGTCTCGCTTGATTTCTCACAGGTCTGTAACTGTCCCTCAGAACAATGTATTACTTAAAATATAACTTACAAGAAATTGTACCAGTCATCTAAGCATGCTTAAATATAACCTTAAAAACAAAACAAAACAAAAACAAAACATTTACTAGCAACACGCCTCTGGGGGAGAGCATGATATACATCCTTGAAGCCGAGCAGCTGTGAATGCCTGCCTGGCTCAAGGTGGAACACTGCCTGCTTTTATCTGTTGTCTCCCCTTCTCCAGAAACCACCTGTGGCTAATTAGATGATCTCTTTGAATGTACTTGCGCAACTATAAATTCTGTACTGCTAGACCAGCATATCCTGCCTTTCTTCTTGCTTATCTATAAAACTTAAAATCATTGTATAACTCATATTCCTTCTTGTTTATCTACAAGGCATATGGTTAATATACAGTCTTCTTCAGCTCCTTTGTTGACTACTGTCTAATATCTAATAAACACAGGACCGAGGATTTGTTGGGGCGACAGTTTTCTCTGCTGTCAATCCCTGCTCCCTTTCTCTTGCAGCTGAATTATTTGTGCCTCATTTCCCATGTGCTGTCAGGAAGTGGAAGGGTCTGATTATTTTCCACAAAAAGTGGTTAAAGATTGCATTCCCCGCAATCAAGACTTTGTTTGATGTTGTGGAGTCAAGTGACTCCATTTTGGGCCTGTTGTTTCTCCCCCACCCCCTTCTTTCCTTCCTTCTCTGTCTCTTTCTTTAACATAGGTAACTTTTAAATTCTCCTCTGCCCAAGGAAAACTTAGTATTAAAATGTTTCATTTATCAAAACATTTACATTAAACTATATATTCCAAATTCTGGTATCTTTTTAAAATCACACAACCTTTTTTAATTTCACAACTATTTTCTTCAAGAATTAATCTACCTATTTTTTAAAAAGAGTAATTTTTTTTTCAAATATTTAATACCTCAAATAATATTTTTAGATCGGTGGCCCTGGGAATGCAGGAGGAACAATAAAATGGCCGCCAGACCGCCATCTTCCCCCTACCCAGGAATTTCCCACCAGGACATCTGTCAAGGACACCTCACCTTGAGTAAACTGAAACTTATGTGAGAAACAGAAACCAGCCACTTTGGGACTTTCCAACCCCCAATCTCTAACCTTACCAAATACAGTTATGAGCCCCTGCCCTGCCTTGGCCCAACAAAAGCTCACGCAAACCCTTCCCGGGCGGGACTTCCCCTACTCTCCTCTTCTGAGTCACGGAACCTCGCCCAAGGGCGCATTTAATAAACTTTGCCTTGCACCTATCCCGCCTGGTGTCGTGTGTATCTCACCTGTAAAACCTTACAAATATCAGAGCTAGAAATAATTAAATATAATTATTCAGAAATAATCTAAAATAATTTAAGAAAAATATTATTTTCCAAAGGAAACAAAAATAAGGACAAAAAACTAAATCATAGACTTAAGAATGGTAGAACTGGGAAATTTTGCCTTAAAAATCTACATGTTGGAATGCCTGGGTGGCTCAGTCAGTTAAGCCTCTGCTTTCAGCTCAGGTCTTGATCCTTGGGTCCTGGGATCAAGTTCCACATCAGACTCCCTGCTCAGCAGGAAGCCTTCTTCTCCCTCTCCCTCTGCCTGACTCTCCCCTTGCTTGTATTCACACTCTCTTTCTCTGTCAAATAAATAAATAAAATCTTTAAAAAAGATCTACATGTTACTACATTTCAAGTCTGAATATGAAATGATTACTGAACCTTGTAAAAGAGGTTCAGTCCCCTGCATGGTTCTTGATCCTGATTTCTGTACCTTTAAAACAACTCAAAGTTATTTAATGAGACTTGGATCACTAATCAAAACTGTAAATGAAAAGTCAACTCATTTAAATTTGTTTTAAGCATAAAAATATATGTATGTATAAATTTAGGTTGAAATTTATACTGAAACTAGTTATGACTTTTAAACTGAAGTAAATAATTCTTAAGGTTTGGGACATGTTTTTTAGAGCTTTCCAGTAATCACGACATTATGAGCTACGTTTAAGTATCACAAAACATATCAGCTAAATGATTCTTATCTATGAATTCCTTTGTAATTCTCATTTAAACTAGATTAATACTTCTCTCCTCTATAGTAGTTCAGCACCTGACTTGAAGTATACACACAGATATTTACCAAATAAGCAAGCAGATGAACAAATGCATTCCCAAATGGAACTATTCTGTTATAGTTGTGGCATGGAAGGGAAAAAAAAAAAAAAAGATAAACTGATTTTTTAAGAGATAGTTTCCCTCTGAACCCCTTTTAGGATTGATACAGTTTTGGAATATAGGTGAGTTTTGGTGGGATGAGGTCCAGAACCCATGGCCAAGAAAGAATTCTTAAGATGTCTTTGGTGCAAAATGGTGGTTTTATTAAGAGCACAGAGACAAGACACATCCCTGTGGGCAGAAGGAGCTGATGCACTGGGGTCTTGAGGAACTGCTGATTCTATCTTCAAGAGTTGGGGGAAGTAAGGAAGAGGGAAGTTTCAAAAGAACTTTCATACGCTAAAGAGGACCCACCTACAAGGTATAAGAGGCCTGGCCATTGTCCACTTAAGGTGGTTTTCCCCTCTAGCAACATATTAACATTAAGACATTTAGAGATTCCTTGAATAAGGTCACACCTGTCCAACCCAGAAGTGGGGGGTTGGGAAGAGGTTGCAGGGTGTCTGCTTATGCTTTGTCTTCAGCCAGCCTTCTGCTCCCTCACCAGGATGATAGCACCATCCATTTTATGTGGACCAGTTCTGCTTTATACTTGTTTTTCTACTGTAACTATTAATATCCCCTTTCATTCCCAAATGTGCCCTGGAGCAATTAAATTACATGCTTCTACTTACATTTAAGTGTATTTGTGAGAAAGAATAAAGATAATGTCCAGCTTACTTCACTTTTTAACTTTCCTGAACACTGAACTAACTGGTTTCCTATACGGATATGACCAGTTTCTACCTCAAAATACTACTTTGGTTTAAAAAAGCTAATGCTAAAATTTTTGTGTCATTGACTTACTTAATGTATTGCTTTGTATTACATGATCAGATAAACTACTCTTCAAGGAGAACACTACTGAAAGAAAGGGAAAAAGGTATTAAAATTATATACAGGATGTTTGCTTATTTCTGAGCCATTACCAGTGTAGCTTCTTATTGTTATCATTAATGAAATTGATGCAGGAGAGCAAGGTTCTCATCTCTTGGATTTGAAGAACGAATCTGGGCAATAATGGAGAGTGAGTAAAGTGATAGAAGTTAATTAAGTGAAGATACAGAAAAAGTTCTCAAGAGTGAGAGGGGTCCCAACAAGGATGCCAAGGAGGGAGAACCTTTAGGGTTGGTCTTTTATAGAAAGCTAACCAGTGAATTTAAATCCTTTTAACATCTCTACTGATACCATCATTAAGCAAGGACTAGTGGTTAACACCTTCAATGGCTTACTTCCTTTTTAGAGTCTGGTTATTCTTTGTTGGTCACAGGTGATTATAATAAAAAAAGACACCCACCCCCACACCTAGGGCAGGATGGTCTGTTTTATTCTCTTATCACTGGTTTTCTAACACCTCCACATTTTTGGGATTTCTGTAAGCCTGATCACATAGCCCCCCTATCTATCTCTCTTTACCTAGCTCCACCTGTCCCTTACTCAAAATCCTGTGTAAGAAAGTCAATTGTAACTTATAAAATATCATAAAACAGAAAGTGACAATACTATTACAGTTGTATACTGAATATGTCCAGCTCTCTGTCTTCTGGATATATAATAGAATTGCCCTTCATTGCTCCTTGGAAGCTAAACAAATGGCCAAAATAGAAAATTTATAAGCCAGTCCATGATTTTCCACTTTCCCTTTCCATGAAAGCTTGACTTACAATTGAGCTTTAGTTACTTGATTTTGAGAGAAAAGAACCTAGCTCTCCCGCTTCAGGTTATGAGATAATCTGAGTGAAAACCCTTCTGTTCTATAAGGAGCATGAGCAAGAAATCAATTTTTGTTATATTACGCCACTAAGATTTTAATATACTTTGTTACATAACATAACCTAGCCTAACCTAGCCTATATCAACTGTGACATAACCCTCTTAAGTAGCCCTTATCTGCTTTCTTTAAAAAAACAATTACACTATTTGCTTTCAGAGCCTTATACCATTTCCCAACCCCTCCCTGAGCTTTGGCTGTCTACTCAAGTATGTTTTGATCACATGGTCTGCAAACCCTTTGTGAGGAAAAAAAAAGTCATAATTTGAGAGCTGGAAGATATTTTAGGGATTATGTAGTTCAACTCCACCATTTAGATAGATCATTTGGAAAAGCATTAGTTTGAGTAGTCTCTGGCAGTCACTTTTGTGAACTCAGCAAAGCTACTTGATCTTTCTCACTTTACTTCCTTTAACTATAAAAATGCAGATAATCAATCATCCCAGTTGGGTTTGTTTAAAAAATTGAGTGAGTACATTTACATAAACCAATGAGATATCCGTGGTTGCAGGATATCCGTATATCCCTTTGTTCTTTACAAATCTTACCAGGTTAGACAGGTAAAAGAATTAAAACATTTATAGTTTGACAATTTTATTTTTATATCCATTACTTCTTTCCTATAAACTTCACAACCAACTTGTTATTCAGACAGAGCAAGAATTATTACTTCTATTTCACAGTAGTCCATTGAAACCCAGAAACACTATGGTCATCCTGTTAGTAAATAGCAAAACTAAAGCTCAAACCAAAGGCCTCTAATTGAACATCACATTGTTTTTCTCTGCCGCCTTGAAGCATAAACTTGGTGCAATGGACTATCTAGTCAGAGCTTTTCCACTGCAAATAACCTTTGTAGAAGTTGGTATTTCTGATTTTCTCAATGCTCAATCCACAATAATAGTTGACATAGTGTTGAAATTCATGTTTTAGGGTATATTCTTTGGAGAAAAAAGGGATCAAAATAAACTCCTAAGTAATAAAGAATTTGTCTAGCCTTCCTTCCCAATTCCTAAGAGAGATCTCTAAATCCTAGCAATTTCCTTAGTGATAAGAGTGTGTTTGTTTTTCATGGTAAGGAGGTGACTAATGGGGGACCCAGGATAGGGTGTGGCCATGGCAGCAAGACTAGTCACTTAAAAGGTTGAGTGTTTTAAGCCATATGGTATCAACCAAATCTCTGAGTAAGCAAAGGGTGGCTGGAGATTGTGTTTCTCATTATAGCCGATGATGCCTATGTAATGAAACCACTGTAAAGACTGGGAACTAAAGCTCAGTCAGAGGAGCTTCCCTGTTTGGCTCACACATGGATGTGCCAGGAGAGTGACATGTCCTGATTCCATGGTGGGAAGGACAATGGAAGCTTGTTAGTAGCCTATGCATTCTTTTCTTTTCTTTCTTTCTTTCTTTCTTTTTTTTTTTTTTTTTTGCATTTCTTTTTTTAGCTGGTTCTGATTTGTATTCTTTTACTATAAAATAAACCTCTAATCGTAAGTATAGCCCTTTCCTGAGTTCTGTGAGTCATTCTAGTGAGTTATTGAATCTGGTGGTGGGGGCAGGTAGTGGAGTTCCCTGAACTTGCAGTCAGCTAGTCAGAAGAATGAGAGGTCTGGGGACCCTTGAACCTGAAGCTGGCATCTGAATTAAGGGCACTCTTTTGTGAAGGTTAGCCCAACTCTGGGTAGTTGGTATCAGAAATTATTTCATAAACATACTTCAATACTTGAAAACAAGAAAAAATATATGTACATACATACATATATATAAAATACAGAACATATCTTTTTTATTATTCTTTTCACTCATAGGTAAAGATAAATGTCATTTGGAATTACCTTAGTTTTTAAGGTTTTGTTACATCATTTTTACATGAAAAAATCAAGGTTATTTCTAAATGTTAGATTTTTGTCTTGATTTTTTAAAAAAATGTTTGTAGGACTAATTTATATAGGACTCAATGTTGTTTAATGAATTATTTTATTTAGTTTATGAGAACATAGTTTCCAAAATGTAATACATACTTAACTGAAAAAAATGTGACAGAAATTGAACATTTTTCTATCTGGGACATGAACACATGAATGTTTTATTATCTTTCTGCATGTGTGAAATATTTTCTTAAGTATATCTACATTTTGATAATAATTTTTTTTCCATTCACTGGCAATGCTGATTACGTAAGTCATTAGAATAATTGAACAGTACAAAATCAGAAGACCACAGACATTTGCAAAGGTTGTAAATCGGGGCTTTCTTTCCACCTGTGGAGAGCTGGTGGTAAGCAGCTTACCATTGCATAGTGGTCTTTTTCAGTCTCCTGGACAATACAAATATAATTTCTATCAGAAACACATTTTCTTAATAATTTGCTCTGCAGAACTGGTATCTTACTGAATGCAATGTTATGTTGCCTGCATTATTGCTGATTGTTGATCTCACCATATGTTCTGAGTAGTCATTATTCACCAACTTCATAATGAGAGAAAGGCTGCCATTCACAAAATTCTCAGTTGGTAAAACACTTATTTTTGTATGACTTCAAAATGTTAAAATTTGTTTTTTGATTAATTCACCTAATGTTTTCCACTTTACACCAATAATCTTAATAACATTTGAATAAATAAAATGTTAAAGAGGAGCCAGGGTGGCTCAGTTGGTTAAGTGACTGCCTTTGGCTCAGGTCATGATCCCAGTGTCCTAGGATGGAGCTCACATCCAGCTCCTTGCTCAGTGGGAGCCTGCTTCTCCCTCTCCCTCTACCTGCTACTCTGTCTGCTTGTGCTCTCTCTCTATTGGTCAAATAATTTTTTTTTTTAATGCAGTGTTAAATTCATGACAACTGTTCATCTTGAGTACATCAGTATTAGCAGTAAATTTTCCTTTTGATGACAAAATATGCCTAATTTATACAAAAATTATTTTTAGTTATCATTTAATGAATATCAACTTTATGCCAGGCAATGTACTACATATTTTCTTTTTTTCATATTTTTATTTACCTATTCCTTTCCTAAAATCTTTGTCAGGGAGGTAGGATCTGTATATTTCCTGCACTGGAATATAAGACTTATGGGGAAGGAGCATTGTCTACTTCTTCAAAGATATATCTAAGGAACTTAAAACAATGCTGGCAACATAGTATACCCTCAATAAATACTAACTGAATGAATGAATGGTTTTTACTGTTGTATAAACTAAAATCGAAATTTGATTTTTTCATCATCACAACTTCTAAGCCCAAGGCAATAGTTAGAATGTGTGCTTTTCCTAGTGACACAACAATCATGTATTCTCTGAGAACTCTGTCATCCTTTTCCTTATGTGGATTTGATAAGATTTATGACAGTCAGAAACAATAAAGGCATTATACTGTGGAATCCTACAAGGTAATATTCCACAGTAATATTTGTCTATTTTGTTCCATGTTGTATCTAAAGGCCCTAGAACAGGAACTAACACATAATTGGCACTCAGATCAATAAATAAATTTGTTGAATAAGCTAATTTTATTTTCTATGTAAATGCTTAGGTTAGCAGAATTTAAAGTACCTCAAAGTGAAAACCACAATTTTTTTTAATTTTAGTACATTTTAATCTTTTTTTTTAATTTTAAAGTACTATAGACTCATAAGGTGTTACAAAAATACTACAGAGAAGTTCTGTCATTGTGTAACTATAGCACATTCTCAAAACTAGGAAATTGACATTGTCACAATACAATTAACTAGACTACAGACCTTTCTGAGACTTCACCAGCTTTTGAATGCACTCATCTTTTTGTAGGTCTTTGTGTATAATTTGGTGACATTTTACCACACGTATAAATAAATATTGCAGTCAAGACACAGAATTGTCTCCTTACCCAAAAGAAATGCCTAAGGGCCACCCCTTTATAGTCATACCCTCCTTCTTCCATTACCAATGATAACTACTATCTGTTGTCCATCTCTATAGTCATTTCAAGAATGTTATATAAATGGAATTAGGTAATTTTTTGAGATTGGCTTTTCTTCATTCAGCATGATGCCCTTAAAATCCAACCACATTGTGTGCATCAGTAATTCCTCCCTTCTTAGTGTTGAATACTATTCCATTGTATAGATGTGCCAACAATGGAATATTTAACCATTTACCTGTTGAAGGACATATGGATTGTTTTGAATTTGGGGTTACTACAAACTATGAAAATTAAATACTTTAGCTAGTACTAAATATTTTAATGGGCTAAAACTACTATAAATGTTCATATTAGATTATTGCGTGGGGGTACCTGGGTGGCTCAGTTAGTTAAGCATTCGACTCTTGATCTCAGCTCAGAGCATGAGTTCAAGCCTCATATTGATCTCCAAGCAGGCACAGAGCCTACTAAGAAAAAAAAAAAAAATCGCTGTGTGAACATACATATTTGTTTCCCTAGGATAAAATGCCCGGGAATGTGATTGCTGAGTTATGTGATATAAGTGTATGTTTAAGATATATATGTGTATATATACATAAATATATGTTTAACATATACACATATATGTATACACACATCATTTACATGTATACTATACACATATACATATATACACATGCATATACATATATACACACATTTATAGTAATATATATGTATCATCACATTCCTGGTCATTTTATACAAATACATACACCATGTTATATATAACATACACAATATTATATATAAACACAATATTATATTAATTTCAAGTATAAAAATATTAACTCAGCAATTCTATATATTGCTCAATGCTCACCAAAATAAGTATAGCCATCTATCAGTGTACAATATAATTATAGTCTTAATGACTATAATCCCTGTGTTGTACTTCTCATCTCCATGACTTATTATTCTATAACTGGAAATCTCTACCTCTTAAGCGTTTTTATCTATTTTGTCCATCCCCCTCATCCACTTTTCTTCTGGCAACCATCAGTTTATTCTCTGTATTTAGGAGTCTATTTTTTTTTGTTTGTTTTATTTTTTAGATTCTTCATATAAATGAAATCATATGGTATCTTTCTCTGACTTGTTTTATGTAGCAAAATATCCTCCAGATCCATTCATATTTTTGCAAATGGCAGGATATTTCCCTTTTTTATGGATAATATTCCATTTTATTTATTTATTTGACAGAGAGAAATCACAAGTAAGCAGAGAGGCAGGCAGAGAGAGAGGAGGAAGCAGGCTCCCTGCCGAGCAGAAAGCCCGATGTGGGGTTCGAACCCAGGACCTGGGATCATGACCTGAGCCGAAGGCAGCGGCCCAACCCACTGAGCCACCCAGGCGCCCCTCCTTTCCATTTCTATGTAAATTTTAGAATCAGCTTGTCTTTTTTCACCAAAAAAAAAAAAAAAAAAAAAAAAAGGCAGCCTATTATGATTTAGAGGAGTGAGACTGCATTGACTCTGTGGGTCAACCTGGGGAAAATTAACATTTTGACAATATTGAGTCTTTAAATCTATAAGGATGGTATATCTGTTCATGTATTTAGGTCTTCTTTAATTATGCTCAGCAATGTTCATAGTTTTCATTGTTGAATCTTTGTCCAACTTCCATTATATTCATTCCTAACTTTCTTTTGTTAATGGTTTTGATGCTAATAAATGGTATTTTTAAAATGTTTATATTCCAATTTTGTGTTAACATACAAAAAATACAATTTGGTTTTTAATATTGACCTTGTATCCTTAGACTTTGCTAAAAATTCACTAAATTATTTAAATACCTTAAGATTTTCTATGTATAGGTCAATTCATCTCTGAATAAAAAGATTTGCTACTTCCTTCCCAAATTTTTTACTTTTTTTTTTTTTTTAAACTAGTTGCTTTGGTTGGGAACTCAAGTACAATGTGGAATAGAAACAATGAGAGTGAATATTTGGTCTTCTTTCCAATATTCTAAAGAAGTATAAAATATTTTATCAGTAACTATTATGTTAGCTGTAGATTTGTCAGTGCTATCCTCATAATTAAGTAAAAAAAATCTTAATTTTTTAAAGAATTAATGTAAAATTTTGTCAGATGACTTTTCTGCTATTTAGATCATCATATAATTTTTTAACTTTTATTCTGATAATGTGATGAATTCTACTAGTTGTTTTCCAAGTTCTAAACGAATGTTTGATCCCTCCACTAATCTCTGTATTCTCATGATGTATTATTTATTTTATGTATCGCTGGATATGATTTACTAACATTTTGTTGAGGATTTTTACATAAATGTTTATGAGACATATTGATACATAGTGTTTCCTTGTGGAAATATCCTTGCTAGATTTTGATATCTGAGTTAGCCTGGTCTCAAAAAAACAACTGGAAAATAGTCCTTTCTCTATTTCCGAAGGAATTTGTGTAATATGGATTTTAATTTCTCCTTATATGTTTGATAAAATTCATCAGTCAAGTCACCTTAGCCTAGAGTTTACTTTTGGAAATTTTTTTTTTTAAGATTTTATTTATTTGTTTGACAAAGAGAGAGATCACAAGTAGGCAGAGAGGCAGGCAGAGAGAGGGGGAAGCAGGCTCCCTGCTGAGCAGAGAGCATGATGTGGGCCTCAAACCCAGGACCCTGAGACCATGAGCTGAGCCAAAGGCAGAGGCTTAACCCACTGAGCCACCCAGGCACCCCTTGGAAAGATTTTTAATTATTGTTTTAATATCTTCAGCATGTATAGGGATCTCAAATTTTCTCTTTTTCTCTCCCTTGTGTTGGTTTCAAATGTATTTTCCAACATATCTGTCCATTTTCTTTACATTCTTGAATTTATTAGAAAAAGTTTATATAATGTCTCATTATTCTTGCTTCAGTATGTATAGAATGTTACCTTTCCATTCTGATATTGGCAAATCTCTCCTTCTCCTCCCCCTCACTATTTCCTCCCCCTCCCTTTTCTCCCACTTCCCTCTTGTTCTTCCTCCCCTTTCTTTTTCAGTTTTTCTATTTACTTGCCAATTTTATTAATCTTTTAATGGATACAATTATACGATGTTTATTTTCTCTATGATTTGTTTTCTGTTGCACTGATTCTACTTTATTCCTGACTTTGTATGTCCTGTCATGTGTCTTCATTATCATTCTGTTGAGCATAAATTCAAATTTACTTCTTGTCTTTTTTAATTTCTTCTTATTTAAAAGTACATTGCAGAAATCATGCCCATTTGGGGATTTCTTTCTTGTTTTTCTTGATTTCTAATTTAATTCTGTTGTGATCAGAGAACATACTTTGTATATTTCAGAACTATGAAATTTATCAAGATTAATTTTATGGCTCACTATATGGTTGCTCTTTGTGGATGTTTTTTCTTTCTTTTTTTTTTTTTTTAAGAAGAAAGATTTTATTTATTTATTTATTTTAGAGAGAGAGAGAGAGAGAGAATGCAAGTTTGGTGAGGAAAAGATGGGGAGGGAGGAAGAGAGAGGAAGAGGAAGAGGGACAGAATCTCTAGACAACTCCTTGTTGAGCACAGAGCCCCATGCAGGGCTTGATCTCACAACCCTGAGATCATGATCTGAGCAGAAACCAAGAGACAAATGCTTAACTGACTGAGCCATCCAGGACCCCTCTTTGTGAGTGTTTTATCTGCACTTGAAAATAGTATGTATTCTTCTGCTGTTGGGTAAGACATTTTATATAAATTGTCCTTATAACACTTAAGTAAAGTGGTTTGATAGTTTTTAATCACATTTTCAATATCTTTATTGATTTTTTTGGTCTTTGTTATCTACTGAAAGAGGGATGGATGTTAAAAATATCCAAGATTACTGGGGCACCTCGTGGTTTCAGCTCAGGTCATGATCAAGTTATGATCTCATGAGTCCCAGCATTGGGCTCCATGCTTAGTGGGGGGCTGCCTGAAAGATTCTCTGCCTCTGCCCTCCCAAATAAATAAATAAACCTTTTAAAAAATATCTTAAATTATAGATTTGTTTCTGCCTTTAGTTCTGTCTTAGTTCAATTTTTGCTGAGTATATATTAAAGTTCTGTAATTAAGAGTTAAATATTCAGGATTGTTATTTATTCTTGGTGAATTGAACTTTTATTATTATGCAAAGGACTCTTCTCCATTAATAATCCTTTCCTTTGAGTCTATTTTGTTTTATTATAACCAAACTAGGATATTTATGCTTATTGCTTACATAATATATCTCTTTTGCATATCCTTTTATTCTCTATTATCTAAGCTTTAATATTATTAGTAATATCTTGTAAACCATATATATAGTTGTGTCTTACTTTTTAATCTAGCCTGTCAGTCTCTGTCTCTTAGAGGTTTAGGCCTCTAAATTTAATGTAATTATTGATATGGATGAGGTTGAATTTACCCTCTAGTTGTTTTATACTCGTCTCATTTTTTTTTTCCTTTTCTTCTTTATGAACTTAATTGAGCTAAGTGCGAGTCTTTTAGTATTTCATTCTATCTACTGTACTGACTTGAGCTATTGGTATTTTTCTATCGATTAAAAACATGCATCTTTAACTGATCACAATCTACTTTGAATTGGTTATTATATACTTACATATATAATGTAAGAATAATACAAAATGAGTAATTTGGTTTTCCTTCCCTGCACACCTGCCCTTCCAATCTAAAATGCGTGTACACACACACACACACACACACCCTTTGTTTTGGCAAAAAGGACAACATATTGAGAAGTCAGTGTGGAACCCAAAGCATTGAATGGGAGCTGTGTGACTAGGAATAAAGAAGTAAAAGCCTTGGTTTCCTCAGGAGGCTACTGCACAGGCAACAACTGCAAGCAACTTATGGAAATAACTTTTCCTGAGCAAGCAAACAAAATGGACTTTGTCAAAGAAAAGCAATATATTTTATAATTAAAACTTTCTTCTTACTGTCAGAAATACTGTCAGAAGATAATATATTTGCCTCAGGAGATTTTTTTTAATTATTATTTTTAAAATTGTGAGTATCTTAAATATACAGTAAAGCCAAAAAAAATTAAAAGCATGAGGTTATAGTTATTACTGTGCCCATCACTTGGATTTAGCACATGGTAAGATTTTTATCATATTTATTTCTGATTGCTTTTCTTTCTTAAAAAATAAAACATTAGATGTTTATTAAAGTCTGAACTTCTCCACCCTATTCTTTTCTCTCTCTTCTCACACATATATTCTTTCTAATAATTAGAGTACATCTTTCTGGACCATGGTTAAGAAAGAAAAAAAAGGAAAGTATGTCCTGTAATTATCTGTAGTATCTAATTTGGTAATAGCATGGTTCAAATAGTTTACATCTTAATTTTTCAGAGTATTTGGTCAATTCCTAAGACACACATTAAAACTTTCACTATGTTTTTGGATTGTAAATTTCTAATTTTGTTCAGTATTTCCAATATTTAAGTTTGTTCTATCAGACCATAGGAGATTATGCTAGATGCATCTTAATTTTCCTTTTTCTGTTACATGGTAACCTATCCTCAGATTTGAAATAGGGGAAAGTTTTTTGCTTAACCTTACTGTAAGGGCCTATTTAGCCAGAGCAGCTCCATCTCGGTTGAACAGCCATTTTGTTGTTTATGCAGTAAAACTTAAACTGACCCTGCCCCCCACCCCCTCCACCCAGGGGAACTTACCTAAAAGCAAGTCTGGGAAACCAGTAAAATATGGTCGACCAGTCCCTGATAACAGAGCCCAAATACAAGGCTGGGTCAGGTCAGGTGAAGATAACAGCCTGAATGCAGGGATGAGTCAGGCCAGGTGGAGATATCCAATCAGTGGGGCACGCATAATGTCTCCCTAGCTACCAGGGAGTGTGGGCCCCGCATTTTGGGAGCCAATTCTGACCAAGGTGATAGGCTAGTTCAAATAGCTACTATGGGGTGAATTGTAATTCAATTGGCCACCTGTGTATGACCTAGCATGACTGTGCAGCTTTCTCTGTGTGTTACAATCTCACTGGCCACCTATGTGTGGCCAGGCTCAACCACATGGCCTTTGCTATATAAAAGTTAGTCTGTGAGCCTGGGAGGGGTCGCCCTCTCTATAAGAGGCGGCCGGAATGGTCGGTTTGATTCTTGATGCTTGGCACGAAATAAAGCTTTGTTTGACCTTCGCTTTGTATCTGTCTTGCTCTTTTGACCACGGACCTCTCACTTACCTCTAACTTAAACATGGTGTTGTTGTTGTTTTTGTTTTTTTGTTTGTTTGTTTTTATTTTTAAGAATTTGTTTATTTATTTGAGAGAGAGAACAAGTGGGGCAGGAAGGGGTTAGATGGAGAGGGAGAAGCAGACTCTTAGGATCAGGGAGCCTGACACAGGGCTCAAGCCCAGGATGATCATGACCTGAGCCCAAGGCAGACACTTAACCAACTGAGCCATCCAGGCCCAACTTAGAGATGTTGTTTAATATCTCTGCGTTGCAGTTTGATTATATATAAATGGGGGTAATTATATGATCTTTTAGTAAAATTGAAGATTAAATGAGTTCAGTTAGTTGTAGTTTAAGAATTAAATGAGTTAATACATATAACATATTCAGAAAAGTACTTGGCTTGTGATAAGTACTAATATCTATTAGGATGATGGGATGCTGTCCCTTTTCTATGGTGTCAGAGTTCAGGCTGCAGTCCCTAGGACCAAGAATATTATAACAGATGTCAGCGGTCCTTCATTACAAAGTAAGGCGCCAACTCCTCTATATAGGGCATAGTAAGAGTTTGACCTTTTAGCTAACTTTTGATCTTTCCTCACCTTGAACTTATATAAAAGAAAGGAAGTTGTAAAGGCCTACTGGGAATGTCTTTATAAATTTATCAGGGTGGCTTAATTTCTAATCCTGGAGGACCTAAAACAGCAGTTAGTGAAACAAGAATAAATCAAAACAAGAAAATAAAGAAAAAAAAATCACCCAAGTTTCCACATCACAGATTATTTGATCCAAGATAGGTTAGAGTTGGCAGAAGTAGGAAGCTTTAATTATGTGAAAATTTGGAGGTTTTAAATTGGACAGAAGTTTTCACTAAGTGACTGAAAAACCAATGGAAAAATCCTCATTCTGGAGGCAGAAGGAAAAGTCCACAAATAAATATTCAGGAAGAGTAGTGCAAAAGAATGAAGTTGCTTTTCTTCGCCTTTGACTGAATCCACTTATCAATAAACCACTGATTACTCTACGTATGGCCTTAGGTACACAGTCAATTTGTTTAAATATATCCTGGAAAAATGGGACCGATTCTTATTGAACTTACACAAATAATTATATTACCTTGCAAATTAATGAGACTCATTTAAACTATGTATTTTTGAAATCTGAGGAGATAGAGTTCAGATACCATTTAGAAATGGTTCATTTCAGTTTACAAGAGTATGGTCTATTAAATTGAAGGTTAGACATAAATAAAGTGACTGGGCCTTTTTGTATATACATAAGAGAATATAAATTAATATAATTCTAACAATCCTTCAAACAAATAACCACAATAAAATTCTCTTTGTCCATTTATTTAGTCCTATATTAATTCTTGTTTTATTGAATCTTGGGTTAGGAGTGAAATTTCATGGACTATGTCCACTTCCAGAGTGACAAAGGTCCAGCTGATTCAGTCCATCAGTATAGTTTGAAAGTTTTCTAAGCATTGTGAGCTTAAAACAGTTTACCAAGAGTATATTCTTTGAACTGTTGAAGTAACGATAGTTCAGAAAATCTGGTATAATCTTTTTTTATGAGGT
This sequence comes from Enhydra lutris kenyoni, assembly GCF_002288905.1. Taxonomy (NCBI): domain Eukaryota; kingdom Metazoa; phylum Chordata; class Mammalia; order Carnivora; family Mustelidae; genus Enhydra; species Enhydra lutris. Next base: position 24,688,512 of record NW_019154086.1, on the reverse strand, counting down.
GTTGAAACTGACTTTATTGACGACACTAATGCTAGTTTGCAACTTATGAATAGCAGAGGCTTCTGGCAAATATCAGGAAGGAAAAACCTATTTGTTAATGAGACTCTTAAGTTATTATTATAACCAATAATATCAGAATGGAGAAAAGTAAAATTCTCAATTGGGGTAAATAACTATTTTATAAGAGTTTGATCAATATTTTAAATGAATGACAAGAATATTTTATGGATAGTGAGGACATTAGCAAAACTTCAGGGCCTTCTCAAAAAGAATACAATTTCTGAAATATTAACATTAAAAACAGTTTTCCTATAAACTTAGGGAAAAGTTTATTTAGGATACATGAGAGTATATCTTCTGCTTTGATAATTCTTCCCATGCAGTTCTTACAATGGTACTGAGCTAATAAAGATATAATGGAGCCTGCTAAAAAACCAATCATTCTAGAACTCACCCCTTTTTTATAAGGGAAATAACAATTTTTTGTGATTTTCCTGGGGTCCTCTGGGAAAATTGACTTGTTTTAGCTGTAAAAGAAAACAGGAGGGTGCGTGGGTGGCTCAGTGGGTTAACCTTCTGCCTTAGGTTCAGGTCATGATCTCAGAGTCCTGGGATTGAGGCAGGCATCAGGCTCTCTGCTCAGCAAGGAGCCTGCTTCCCCCTCTTTCTCTGCCTGCCTCTCTGTCTACTTGTGATCTATCTCTGTGTCAAATAAATAGATAAGATCTTTAAAAAAAAGAGAACAGGAAATTTTATTTTTAGCTTTTAACTTAGGATCTCATCTTGGGAAAGCAAAATTAAAAGAATTGTCAAATGATATGAGGTCATTTAATAAAGTTAAGATCTTAAATGCCTGAGACTATACTTGTTTATGTATTTAATTGAAGTGATGAAATATTTTAAAATAAATACAGATGAAAGTTACAATATTATAAGGAACTCTAGTCTTTCACAAAGGAGAAATCTTTATTACTTGTTTGTGTGTGTGTGTGTTTATTATCTTTATTTTAAGTAATTAAAGATATGGTAAAGTTAACATGAAATAGAGAAAATTATTCTAGAGAGGCCTAAAACCTCATGTCTACATGGGTAAATTACACAGAATGTAAAGAGTAATTTTTACCATTCTATGTTAATAACTCTGAGACTAATTTGTCATTTTAACAGAGATAAAGTCAGATATATTATTTGGGAGTAAAGACTATAAGCTTTCTCCCCCCTTATGAATAAACACATCAAAGCAGGGCAATCTTTGGCAAAATTTTAACGCATTTCAGTGCTTCTTTTCAGACCTTAACAGGTGCAGATATTTTAAACCAAGGCAAATAGAAATTCTTCTTCTGCAAACTATGACCTTTTTTTTTTTTTCTGAGTCTTTAAAACATGCCAAAGCAAAATTCTTTCTTTTTTTTATTAATTTTATTTTTTTTAAACTTATAATATATTTTTATTCCCAGGGGTACAGGTCTGTGAATCACCAGGTTTACACATTTTACAGCACTCACCATAGCACATACCCTCCCCAATGTCCATAACCCCACCCCGCCTCTCCCAACCCCCCTCCCCCCATCAACCCTCAGTTTGTTTTGTGAGATTAAGAGTCACTTATGGTTTGTCTCCCTCCCAATCCCATCTTGTTTCATTTACTCTTCTCCTACCCCCTTAACCCCCCATGTTGCATCTCCTCTCCCTCATATCAGGGCTAAAACTATGACCTTTTACAGCCATTCCAGTTTTGTGTTTTACTGTCGCCTTTCACATTCTAAATTGCAGACAATTTAAGATGGAAGTACTCTCTTTTTATCTTGATGAACTAAAACACCATTCCAGTATCTTGTCTACACATTCATATCACTGTCATCATTGTCCCTAGTGTGGTTTTAACCATCCGCAGTAATTACAACTTTTAACCAAAGTAACTAATTTCTATTTCACACAGTAAAGTGAGAATCTGATCATTGAGATTGTTCATATATAAGCATTTTGCTAGACCACTAACACTGACTCAATGAAGTAATACAGGTCAATTGACACCATTTTAAAGTTGCAAACATGAACTCACTCATTATCATAACCCAAAGATAGAGAATATAAAATTTTATGTATATTTTATAGTATATAAAAATAAGAAAAAAGTGTGTAATTTTAAAATGATTCCTAATCAGTAGTTCAGTATTTAATCATACTCTGAAATTAAGATCCCAATAATTATCCATGCTTTTAAGTTGCCTAAGAATCTTGAAATTTATGGTTAGTCTGAGGTAGTACAAATATAATAAATTACAAAAATGTTTATCATAATTATGATTCAATTTAGTTGAATACAAATATACTTTTTATTATCTTAAGCTTTATGTAGGAATAGTATTAATTTATTTAATCAATAACCCAACATAAGTTTAGAAAGTTCAGATAAACTAGTTTGTTCATGAAAAAACAAACACACATCTTTCAAAAATAAAACAAATATTTACATTATATCCATAGTAATAAACCCAAGCCAAGACATAGAGATATTTATGTTTTTAAAGTATTAAATGAGCCTGATTTGTCCAAAGACTCACTTTAACTACATGAATTTGGATTTTGAAATGTTTCTGAGATAGCAGTTTCCCTAAAAGGATTTTTTTCTTAAGATGTCCTGTCTGACATCCTTAAGGTGTTAGAAGCTCACTTTCCTTATTTTCTGTGAATTCTAGCAATATTAGACTTATGTAGAAGTGTATCTATGTATAAAACATATAAAACAGGGGCACCTGGGTGGCTTAGTGGGTTAAAGCCTCTGCCTTAGGCTCAGGTCAGGTCATGATCCCAGGGTGCTGGGATGGAGCCCCACATCGGGCTCTCTGCTCAGCAGGGAGCCTGCTTCCTCCTCTTTGCCTGCCTCTCTGCCTACTTGTGATCTCTGTCTGTCAAATAAATAAATAAAATCTTAAAAAAAAACATATAAAACAGAGTAGAACTACTTTAAGAAACATAATCATCCCATTTATTAATTCCTTTTGGTTGTAGGAAAAGATGTCATTCTCACACCAGGAAAGGTAAAAGCTTTTCTGAATTACAGAGAGCTTATGGATTTAGTTCTGTAACATCAGTCACAGGTAAGAGGTAAACCATAAACAAAACCTACCAGTTAAGATATCAAAAAGCTATTTCCCTTTCCAGTGGATACAGAGATTTGAGTTCATAAGCAGATAACAACAACAAAAAAATAAGATTAGCAAAACATTGTCATTTCTCATCACACAGAAAATAGATCACCATAATCCATCTGACAAGAGGTGTTCAGGTGGTCAAACCATATAATCAAATTCCCGATTACATCAATGAGAACAACTTTATCAGCTCTGAAAGTTGGACACAAAAGCACTACGGGGGAAAAAATTGAAAAGCACCCCTAGAGCATCAGGAAATACAAAGTTCTGGGTTTCACTCTGAGAGTCAAAAAAGACTTCACTGGCCTTTAACAGCTCATGAGGTATACTTTCTGGGAGCAGTTTTTCTTGACATCATCAGGAAGTCCCCTTGGGCATCACAGTAAATGACTTCCATAATTGTTAAATTTGAAACTAAGATTTTTAGGCAATGAGCATATGACTGCTGGGTTTGACTGAAACTGGTTAATGCCCATAACCTTAAGCTTTGGGGAGATATTTAACAGAAAAAAATTATTTGCATTTCTACCAGGACCCCTTAGAGTTGTAAAAAAACCCCGTCAATAGAAAGTCTGGAAAGTCAAGCCTAGCACTGCACTGCAGAACACAGTAATCTCCATGGTCTATCTGTCTTGTCTATCTCCATATTTTATGTGATTTTCTTCACCAGGATCTTTCAATTTCAGATTGTTCCTTTTCCATTATTCATTTTCTTGTTTATCTTAATCTCACTGAGGGTAGCAATTAGACTTTTTATCTTTGTACTCTTGGTGTCACCTATTTTCATTTTTTAACCCTCACATTAATTTTATTGATTTTTTTTTTCTCCAGTATCCAATTATCCTTGATTCTTCATTCACACTGATGGGTAAAATGTATTGATTTGTATAGGGGACAAGCAATTTTTATTGTGACATTAGGAGTTATCTCCTTAATAGAGTTATTTTTGCTTGGAATGGTGATTTTATGTTCTGTGTAGGTGAATTGCACATTTTTGTAATCAGGGTTTCCTATAGAATGAATGGACAGCAAAAGGGTAATTAAGGTACTGACACTCACCATTTCCAAATTAAAAGCAATTTGTAAGATGATATTCTTTAATGTCATTCTCACTTGGATATATCACTTCCTTGTTTTAGGATTTTTTTTTTTCTTCTTCTTCTACTGATCAAGTAACTTAGTTCTTTTTTTTTTTCCCCAAGATTTTATTTATTTGCTTGAGAGAGAGAGAGAGAGAGAACAAGCAGGAGGAGGGAGAAGGAGAAGCAGACCCCCACTGAGCAAAGCCCAAGGTAGGGCTCAATCCAGGACCCTGAGATCATGACCTGAGCTGAAGGCAGATGCTTAACCAACTGGGCCACCCAGGAGCTCCTAAGCAGTTTAGTTCTGTTCTGTTTTTCACTCTTGTCTGTGAGCTCTAACCAGGAGTCCTCCAAAGATGGAATCCTCCTTCTACAAGTTGGTTTTAAGGCAAAAAGTCCACTCCTTCCTTTTGGTGGTTGAGGAAGGGAACAGGGCCAAAACCCACCTTCATCAGCTATTCTGAGTGCTATTATTCCTCAGCCGCCCGGTATGTGTATTTGTTAATTCTGAGGTTGTAGCATCCCCAGAACTCTCTTAGAACTGATAGTACACTACTTGTTTTTCTTAGGCTAGGATTTTACTATCATGATTTCTCTACCATCCAAATATATATGTCTTTTATCTGTCAGGTCCTTTAATGGTAATTCTTCTTTTCCTAGTGCTATTGTGGTTTCATTATTTTTTAACTTATTATTTTTATAATACCTTTTTGTCATTTAAATTAAATGTAGGAGAGTAGGAAACATTTGTGCTTAGTCTGCACTTTCAACCAGAATTTAATCTGCTATAACCTAACACTTATTTTATTTTGACTAGGCTATAAGAATTATATGGAAATAAACTTATTAAATGTATAGTTGAATAATAGAAGCACATATTTTGTAATAATATATCATTTTCATTGCATGCAAATCTTTAAAATATGATATGTTAACAGTGTTGGGAGGAAAATGCTTCCCTCTCTCTATTTAGGTCCAGTGCTTGGGGTCTGCAAATTAACTGTCAATAAGGAGATAAACAGGAGAGAAGACAAAGTTTATTCAAATTTTTATGTGGTAGTTGCTCAGTGTTAAGTAACTTACTGAATATCTAGAAAGAAAGATTTATATATCAAAACTAATAAAAATGGAGAGGAGGAATTAGGGCTTCAATGGGAAGAGATAGAAGGTTAGATAGTCTGTCTGTGGGCTAAAATCACAGGACACTCCCTCTGAGGGAAGGTAATGACAGGTGTGTTTTCAAGAGGCTCTGCTTTAGTGAGGTAAAGGAAGTTCAGATTAAGATTTCTTTCTGCATCTTTTGTAGCTTGAATGTTTTCCCTTTACAATGATTTTATGCCAACTTCTAGAGTTCAAGTGAGTCTCTACATTTTTGCCATTTGAAACTTCTCTAGAAGTTACACATGAGTGCACACATGTATGCACGCACGCACGCGCACACACACACACACAACCCTAAGCTATACTGATAGGTGTAGAGAGAAAGATTTAGGTTGAAAATCGTGAGGTAAGGAATCTGCAAAGAGGAAAACAAGCATTGATTAAAATGAGGATGAATAAGCAGAAAAGGAGAAATCCAAGGAACCTTCCTCACATCACACTGAACAAGTCTCTCAGTCCTGGGAATAGGTAGATCAGTCTAGTTTAATGTTTGTGTCTCATCTAAGCAGGTGGTGACGCAGGTGGGGGCATGGTGCACATAAAAGTTAGGACTCTGAAAAATAATCTGAAGGGTTTGAAGAGGTGGGGGGTGGGAGGTTGGGGAAACCAGGTGGTGGGTATTAGAGAGGACACGGATTGCATGGAGCACTGGGTGTGGTACAAAAAACAATGAATACTGTTATGCTGAAAATAAATTAAAAAAATGATTAAAAAAAAAAGGCTTCTATCTAGTGGGAACAATCAAGCATTGCCTCATAAAGTCCATCTTGGTTCCTTAAAACTGTCTAGTTACATCTGATTCTGTGCACATCATTCTCAAATATGACATTCCAGTTAAAGCCTTGATAATCTGATCAGTTTTCCCAAGTGTGCCCTGTTACAAGGAGAACAGATTCTCATTGAATTTATGCAAATAACTATATTGCCATGTAAGAATACTTAATGAGAGTTTCTAAATTCTAGAGGGATTGGGCAGGGAGAAAAGATAAATGTTTTGTTTCTGTTTACAAAAGTATTATCTACTAAATTTCTGTAAGTTATGGATAGCTTAAGATGAAAGAAAAAAGGAGTTCCTTAAACCTGAAAAATGGAACATGAAAAAATCAAATCTGTTTCCCAAAAAAAGTTCATGAAAAATTACAATGGTCATTTATCACTTCATTTAATTCTGTGTAATTAATTCTTGTACCACTTAATCTTGAGTTAGTAGTTTCACAAACCCATCAGCTTTCCCCACCAGAGTTTTAGAAATCCTTATTCAGTCCAGGGTAGGATTTAAGAGTTATTAATGCTATCAGAATCCTCTACTATAGAGTACATGTCTTAGTCCTTTCCATGGGTCTCTAAGATAGTCAGTCCCTTTTGCTGAAGATGAAGCCTTCTGGCTTACAGTTGATTGCAAAGCTTTTAGGAAGGTATCAGAGTAAAACAATAACTACCTGTGGATAAGAAGAGAATTAGAATAGCTGTGGCTGAAGATCAGAATAGAGTTTATTTTAAAAAAATGTAGCTGACAAGGAAATTTAGTTGTTTCTATGACATATGTTTTCAACAAGTGGAATTATGAATGATAACATTAGACCATTGTTTTCTACTATCACACAAAGCAGCATTTACAGCACATTGTAGACAGTAAAGGCATTGAAGAATTTCTAGAAATTTTATATAATTCCTGAAATATTTATATTGATAATGTCTACCCATACAAATAAAATACAACCTAGGGAAGGTTAAGCATTTCTTCTATTTTGACAATGCTTTTCATGCCAGTCAACATATAAGTTAACCTTATTATATATTAATATTATTTAGAAAAACAAATACCATTGCCTTTCCTGGGGCTGTAGACACAGATGGCAAATCATGAGACTTCTTAGCCTCCATAATTCCATTAGCCAATTCTTAAAATAAATCTGATAGATACATACAGAGTTACATACAGAGGTACAGATAGATATTTTCTATTCATTCTGTTTCCTCTGGAGAACACTGACTAATACACATTTCAAACAATTTTTTTTTCTTTCACCCTTACTATTTATAGTATATAGTATATAATATATATATATATATAATATAATTTTTTAACCATTAGTAACCCTTATTTTACAGAGAAAACTAGAAAGTAAACAATTATGAATCACTTGTCATATATCAACATTCTTATATTAGCAAATTTTATGAAAGTATCATTTTACAATTTCTAGAAGCATATACTTCTTCATGGTATATGTTTTCAATGTGAGGGAATATGTTTAGTAACTGAGTCAAATATCCTTAATCTCTCTGTCAGAAGAAGATATATATATATAAACATATGTTTAGTAACTAATATTTCAGTATTTTATCTCATTTAGAAATACCCAGGTATTTATTATTACTTAATTTAGAATAACTCTAAGGTTTTAAGTTACCAAAAGATTTTGGAAACTACTTTAAGGCAGACATATAAAACAAAATTATTGTTGAAATAGTTTGTGAGAACAATGACTCAATTTGATTACATTAAGAAATGTGAGTTTTACACATTTTTTAAGATTTTATTTATTTATTTGACAAAGAGAGTGAGAGAGCAGTAAAAGGAGAGGGAGAAGCAGGGTCCCTGTGTGGGGCTCATCTCAGGACCCCAGGTTCATGATCTGAGCCAAAGGCAGATGCTTAACCATCTGAGCCATCCAGTATCCCTGTGAGTTATATATTCTTAAACATTTAGTAGATATAATATAAGCTTCTTTGACTTATAAGCCCATAGTATTACAGTGTTATCTTTGATGTTGATAATTCTGAAGACATGCCTATTTTATAAAACCAACAATATTGTGAGTGCCTGCGTGGCTCAGTCAGTTAAGTGTCCAACTCTTGGTTTCCACTTGGGTCATGGTCTTGGGGTCCTGGGATGGAGCCCCACCTTGAGTTCTGTGCTTAGTTTGGGATTCTCTCCCTCCCTTTCCCTCTGTCCCTCCCCCTTTCTAAAATAAATAAATGAATCTTTATAAAACAAAAACAATACTGAACTACTCTTATTCACCAAAGTCTTACTGAAGTCACATGAATTTTAAAAACATTGAGATCAGTTACTATAGTTCTGAGAGTTTTAGAAATATTTAGTTTAGATAAGAATTGAGCTCCTTTATTAATTTAGCAATACCATCTGAAGATAGGAAAATATCACATATACATAACATATATACATACAATAGACAAATGCAGTGGAGATCTTTACGGCTTTCATTATAAAATTTTAGCAATGTGTCAGGCATAAATACAGTAGTACATAATTCACTAGTTTATATATGAATTAGTTCTCATCTTTGCCCCACTTTATATTTTTACCAAATTGTTTCTGGCAGATGGAACACATTGTTACTGGCTCAATATGAGGGTTAAAGCTTTCCATCAATATTTGTGGAGACTTTTAAAATTTTCTTTTGTCATATTATGTAATCTTACAGAGGCTGTGGACTAAATTTTGTTCCCAGTTATCTCTCTTATTCTCTCTTTTCTTTTTTTTTCCTTTTTCTTTTTCTGAGGGTCTCTGAGTCCCCTGAGCCCCTCAGGAGAATCAGGGGTACTAAAGATCCAGGACCTAGAGAAAGTTGAGGGTTGGAGTAGGAAGGGGTGCTTGGGATTATAACCTAGCTTCAGAGGATATACTCCTTTTAAATGTGAGCCGAACCAATATATTGTATTTTTATGGCTTAAGCATAGATACAAAAGATATCCCCAAGCAAGGCACAGAAGCTTCTGCCTCCATACCCAAAAATAACCAAGGAGAAAGAAAGCAAGGACTGTTAAACTGCTATAGGAGGCAAGCAAAGTCAACAGGAATGATCTTAAGTACCAGAGTACTTAAGGGTTGAGACCCTCTTTTATTTTTTATTTTTATTATATTTTTTTATTTTTTTAAAGATTTTATTTATTTATTTGACAGAGAGAGATCACAAGTAGGCAGAGAGGCAGGGAGAGACAGAGAGGGAGAAGCAGACTCCCTGCTGAGCAGAGAGCCCGATGGGGCTCCATCCCAGGACACTGAGATCATGACCTCAGCCGAAGGCAGAGGCTTAACCCACGGAGCCACCCAGGCGCCCAGACCCTCTTTTAGACTCAAGCGAAAATCCTGAGAATTATCAGCAAGATGCTATCAGGAAATGGGGTGTCCGGGTTGCCACATTTTTGCCTGGCTATCAATTCGTGGGCCCCCACTCTGACCTGCAATCACAGATCTTCTGTCTCTCCCAACCCCACCTCAGGCAGGCAGAAAACCAGAGAACACTCTCTCTGGATCCAAACCAAATACTTAGGACACAAAATGAAGATTTAAGGAAAACTTCCTCCAGTTTTATTGGGGACCCATAAACGCACCAGCCTACAAGGCGGGCTTCAGCAACAGGCTTATAAGTAATACCTAAACTTCTGTTCCACCCCACAATTCTCCTCCTTAAGACAAACAACACAAAAGGTAGAAACAAGAAACAATGGTATGTATGACAAGTCACAATAGCCAAAGAACTAGTTCTAGCCCAAGGTTTTGTGTTGTAAATCTGAATTTTGAGAAATATGTTTCAGAACAGAAGAGTCTCTTACTGCAAGCAGAGATCCAGGAGTCTGACTATTAAAAACAGTTTATCTTTGCTGACTTGGTCAGAGACCCAGGGAGCTCAGCTGCAGTCTCTGGAACGGGCAGGTAGTCCCATCCATCCTATCTTAGTCAACAAAACTGTTGCGAGGACAAATTTTTCTCTTTAAATTGGGTCCGTTAATGGGAACCTGTAAATTAACTGACAGTAAATAGATTAACAGGAGAAAAGAAAAGTTTATTTACACTTGCACTTGGTGCCTTTCTCAATTCTGAGTAACTCATTGAATAGCCAGAGCTAAAGCTTTTTATGTCAAACTTAACAAAAGAGAGGAGGGTTTAGGGTATCAATGGGAAGATGTGAAAGGTTCTATTGGGCTTTTTTAATGCTAATGTCTCTGTAGCAGCTGAATTCACAGGAAACTCCCTCGGAGGAGGGTTAATGGAAGCTGTACTTTCAGGAGACTCTGCTTTAGTCAGATAAAAGGAGTTCAGATAAGATTTCTTTTTGTACCCTCTGTAGTCAAATGTTTTCACTTTATAATAATCTTTGTACTAACTCCAGAGTCCAAGTGAGTCCCCACAGATAATTTATATAACATTTTAGAAAATTTTAATTAGTTGTATTGAATTTAAACAACAGAAACAAAAGCCTATAAATTCTGGGGATAGAGATGAAAATTGAAAACAAAATTAATTATTCAGGACATACACAGAATTAGTAAATTATTAGAAATATACAAATACATTCTAGGAATATTTCCTCCAGTACTCTTTTTCTCAATTTATCTGAAAATATGGAATAATGATAATTATAAATAAACTGAATGCCAGCTAATTCTAATTAGCAACAATGGGAATAGTGATACTTAATTTCTTTTTTCTAGATTTTATTTATTTGACAGAGAGAGAGAGAGAGAGATCACAAGTAGGCAGACAGGCAGGCAGAGAGAGAGAGGGGGAAGCAGGCTCACTGAGCAGAGAGCCTGATGTGGGGCTGGATCTCAGGACCCTGAGGTCATGACATGAGCCAAAGGCAGTCGCTTAACCCACTGAGCCACCCAGGCACCCGATATTTTAATTTTTTAATGCATGATTTAAAAGCATGTTTTACAAGAAAATCCACAAAATTTAAATAAAAGTTAATTCTTAAGGAGAGAGTGATGACCATAATAAGAACTTGAGTTTAACTTTTTCTGCTTGTATTGTTATGAATAAAACACTTGGCAGACTATCTGGACATTTCTTGTTTTTTTTTTTTTTAATTTTATTATTGCTACTACTGTTATAATAATGTACTATAATTGTACTTTGCTAAAATTACCATTATTTTCCAAGAGTCTAAATCTAAGAGCCAAGAAAATGTTAAAGTATATCCTCTTAAACATTATAAAAGACAGGTTACCATGGGTAATGTAAGTAACAATAACAAATCCATATGTATCAGCTGAGTTTTATTTTAAGTACTGAGAAAACAGTCATAAATGATGTAGCAAAGGCAGAAGAAAATTTATTAAATTTCCTTAATACCTAGGGCAGAATGACTTTCCTTTAGGGACTCAACTCCCTCGATGTTGACACTTTGCTAAAGGCAAAAGGCAATCTTAGACCCCCAGGATCCTAGAAGTTTAATTTAACATATAAAAATTCCTTTAGAAATTTCCTTTATCTCTAAACCCCAAGATGTGTGTTGGCAATCATCCCCCAAGCATATGGCCCACCAATATACATCTGAAGGGTCTCATGACTTAAGATTTTATTGGACAGTAATAAATGACCTTTTCCCAAAAATAGCTAGCCCTCTCAAGGTCCTGGAAACCTTGCTTCCAAATTCCTTAGATTTACACTATCCCTACACCCCTCCAAATTTGAAAGTATATAATGAGCCACTCCTCATGACCCCGGTGCAGCTCTTTCTGCCCAGGGGTCCCATCCCTGTGTTTTCATAAAACCACCTTTTTGCACCAAAGATGTCTCAAGAATTCTTTTTTGGCAGTCAGCTTTGAACCCTAACATCTACATCAATAATCTGTCTTTTGAAATGGTATATTTCTGCTTGTTTCATGATTGTGTTAAAATAGGGAAAACAGCTTCCCTATTAATGTATTACACTTCCATCTACACTTTCTTTTACATTTTTTTTCAGACTTGAACTTCTAAAATTGAAGGTTTGCTGCATGAAAATGCAAAGCTGACTGGCACCAATTCTCTTTAAGAGGGAGAACAGTTGAAAAAAAAAAAAAGGAGAAAGCGGTGGGAAGGATGAGGAAAGTGGAATGATGTCAGGAAAAATAAAATGCTCATTTTACTCAAGAGCATATGAAAGCAAAAGTGGTGGATAAAGGATGAAGAGGAATGGGGAACATTTGATAGTTTGATGGAATCTGAAAGAATTTTAATGATAAAGGAAATGTGACTTTTTTCTGTTTCTATTCATCTTCACCTGGTGTTTTCTCTGTGGGTACCTTGTCTTGCATCTTTAAAGGGAAATTGATCCTTATTACTGTCCTTCACTCTCCTCTGTGTCTTTAGAACTTTCAGAGGCATCTGTTGTCCCTGACAGACATATTATTGTCTTTCTTATCAGACACTTTGGTAACGTTCTTTTAAAAATTCATAGTCTCTACATCTATATCTTCCTTTTGTCTTCTCTTTGTAATAACTTACTGAATAACATCTCTTTCCCTTCCCTTCATTCCCTTTGTTTTCTTCCTTGTTTCACTGACTCCTAGTCATTCTGACATTTTGTGCAGTTTTGTGCCACAAATACCACTGACTTACATATGTCTCTCTTCCTTGTCACACTTCTTAGAAATTTTGTTGCTGGAAAAAAGATCACCTCTCCTGATTGCTTATCATTGGCTATCAAACCACCTTAGTAACTATTTAAAAGTAATTTTGCCACATTTTTTAAGATAATATTAAGAGAATTTTCAGATAGAAGGTAAAATTGACTGTGGTGTCTGCTCTTACCAGCTGGATTTCCTCATGTGCTATTTAACATTTAGCTGTGCATTGGAAGTTGTTATTGTGGGAATCCCACATGCTAGTGGTTTGTGTACATTTGCTGGAGCCCTTGTTTTCAAGTTTAAGTGCAAGAATTCCTGAATAAATAGCCAAACTATTATTGCTGTTTTAGATTAGCTTTTAAACTATTTCTTATACACTACTTATTTCTCAGCAAATCACTTACTTTGGTTATTGTGTTTGAATTTATCTTTAGTATGTTTTTAGATATTAAAAAACAAAATTCAACTGTGTAAATTTGAAGATCTAATTGGCTTTATTCAGTGATTCATGAATTGGGGCATGATGCCATCTAATGGGTAGAAAGGAGCCCCAAGACACATATGAAATGGGAGACTTTTATAGGCAGAAATGGGGCAGGAAAAAGAACTTATTAGTAAGAGAAAAGAAAGGGTTGTTTGAGGCAAGGTCCTTTTCCTTCTGGGGTAAGAGTGGGGCTGTGTCAAACAGATTACCTCAGTGGTGCAGACCAGGAAATTCCAAACTGAGTGTGAAGAGGAAAATTACCCAGAGCAGGCCCAGGCCAGCAGGCCCCAGTAGATGGAAAGTACCTAGAAAGAACAAGAGATAACCAGATGATGGCCTCCACCCCGTACCTCCCCCCAGAGATAAATAGCCCTTTCTGCTTCCGTAAACAGATTTCCAACCACAAGCTCCTCTTCCACTGACCACTGTTCCTGCCTAAAGCAACACCCACCCAGTTTAAACCCACCTACCAGCAGTCAGCATAGCCCTTGGACCCTGACCCCCAGCACTCCCCTATAAGAGCTCTGTAACCCCGCTCCCCAGGCCCAGAGCTCTGTAACCCCGCTCCCCAGGCCCAGATTTTCAAGTGTGAGCTGGTCTGTGTCCACAAAGGTAATATAAACCGGAGTTCTCCCACTTCCCCGAGTCTCGCTTGATTTCTCACAGGTCTGTAACTGTCCCTCAGAACAATGTATTACTTAAAATATAACTTACAAGAAATTGTACCAGTCATCTAAGCATGCTTAAATATAACCTTAAAAACAAAACAAAACAAAAACAAAACATTTACTAGCAACACGCCTCTGGGGGAGAGCATGATATACATCCTTGAAGCCGAGCAGCTGTGAATGCCTGCCTGGCTCAAGGTGGAACACTGCCTGCTTTTATCTGTTGTCTCCCCTTCTCCAGAAACCACCTGTGGCTAATTAGATGATCTCTTTGAATGTACTTGCGCAACTATAAATTCTGTACTGCTAGACCAGCATATCCTGCCTTTCTTCTTGCTTATCTATAAAACTTAAAATCATTGTATAACTCATATTCCTTCTTGTTTATCTACAAGGCATATGGTTAATATACAGTCTTCTTCAGCTCCTTTGTTGACTACTGTCTAATATCTAATAAACACAGGACCGAGGATTTGTTGGGGCGACAGTTTTCTCTGCTGTCAATCCCTGCTCCCTTTCTCTTGCAGCTGAATTATTTGTGCCTCATTTCCCATGTGCTGTCAGGAAGTGGAAGGGTCTGATTATTTTCCACAAAAAGTGGTTAAAGATTGCATTCCCCGCAATCAAGACTTTGTTTGATGTTGTGGAGTCAAGTGACTCCATTTTGGGCCTGTTGTTTCTCCCCCACCCCCTTCTTTCCTTCCTTCTCTGTCTCTTTCTTTAACATAGGTAACTTTTAAATTCTCCTCTGCCCAAGGAAAACTTAGTATTAAAATGTTTCATTTATCAAAACATTTACATTAAACTATATATTCCAAATTCTGGTATCTTTTTAAAATCACACAACCTTTTTTAATTTCACAACTATTTTCTTCAAGAATTAATCTACCTATTTTTTAAAAAGAGTAATTTTTTTTTCAAATATTTAATACCTCAAATAATATTTTTAGATCGGTGGCCCTGGGAATGCAGGAGGAACAATAAAATGGCCGCCAGACCGCCATCTTCCCCCTACCCAGGAATTTCCCACCAGGACATCTGTCAAGGACACCTCACCTTGAGTAAACTGAAACTTATGTGAGAAACAGAAACCAGCCACTTTGGGACTTTCCAACCCCCAATCTCTAACCTTACCAAATACAGTTATGAGCCCCTGCCCTGCCTTGGCCCAACAAAAGCTCACGCAAACCCTTCCCGGGCGGGACTTCCCCTACTCTCCTCTTCTGAGTCACGGAACCTCGCCCAAGGGCGCATTTAATAAACTTTGCCTTGCACCTATCCCGCCTGGTGTCGTGTGTATCTCACCTGTAAAACCTTACAAATATCAGAGCTAGAAATAATTAAATATAATTATTCAGAAATAATCTAAAATAATTTAAGAAAAATATTATTTTCCAAAGGAAACAAAAATAAGGACAAAAAACTAAATCATAGACTTAAGAATGGTAGAACTGGGAAATTTTGCCTTAAAAATCTACATGTTGGAATGCCTGGGTGGCTCAGTCAGTTAAGCCTCTGCTTTCAGCTCAGGTCTTGATCCTTGGGTCCTGGGATCAAGTTCCACATCAGACTCCCTGCTCAGCAGGAAGCCTTCTTCTCCCTCTCCCTCTGCCTGACTCTCCCCTTGCTTGTATTCACACTCTCTTTCTCTGTCAAATAAATAAATAAAATCTTTAAAAAAGATCTACATGTTACTACATTTCAAGTCTGAATATGAAATGATTACTGAACCTTGTAAAAGAGGTTCAGTCCCCTGCATGGTTCTTGATCCTGATTTCTGTACCTTTAAAACAACTCAAAGTTATTTAATGAGACTTGGATCACTAATCAAAACTGTAAATGAAAAGTCAACTCATTTAAATTTGTTTTAAGCATAAAAATATATGTATGTATAAATTTAGGTTGAAATTTATACTGAAACTAGTTATGACTTTTAAACTGAAGTAAATAATTCTTAAGGTTTGGGACATGTTTTTTAGAGCTTTCCAGTAATCACGACATTATGAGCTACGTTTAAGTATCACAAAACATATCAGCTAAATGATTCTTATCTATGAATTCCTTTGTAATTCTCATTTAAACTAGATTAATACTTCTCTCCTCTATAGTAGTTCAGCACCTGACTTGAAGTATACACACAGATATTTACCAAATAAGCAAGCAGATGAACAAATGCATTCCCAAATGGAACTATTCTGTTATAGTTGTGGCATGGAAGGGAAAAAAAAAAAAAAAGATAAACTGATTTTTTAAGAGATAGTTTCCCTCTGAACCCCTTTTAGGATTGATACAGTTTTGGAATATAGGTGAGTTTTGGTGGGATGAGGTCCAGAACCCATGGCCAAGAAAGAATTCTTAAGATGTCTTTGGTGCAAAATGGTGGTTTTATTAAGAGCACAGAGACAAGACACATCCCTGTGGGCAGAAGGAGCTGATGCACTGGGGTCTTGAGGAACTGCTGATTCTATCTTCAAGAGTTGGGGGAAGTAAGGAAGAGGGAAGTTTCAAAAGAACTTTCATACGCTAAAGAGGACCCACCTACAAGGTATAAGAGGCCTGGCCATTGTCCACTTAAGGTGGTTTTCCCCTCTAGCAACATATTAACATTAAGACATTTAGAGATTCCTTGAATAAGGTCACACCTGTCCAACCCAGAAGTGGGGGGTTGGGAAGAGGTTGCAGGGTGTCTGCTTATGCTTTGTCTTCAGCCAGCCTTCTGCTCCCTCACCAGGATGATAGCACCATCCATTTTATGTGGACCAGTTCTGCTTTATACTTGTTTTTCTACTGTAACTATTAATATCCCCTTTCATTCCCAAATGTGCCCTGGAGCAATTAAATTACATGCTTCTACTTACATTTAAGTGTATTTGTGAGAAAGAATAAAGATAATGTCCAGCTTACTTCACTTTTTAACTTTCCTGAACACTGAACTAACTGGTTTCCTATACGGATATGACCAGTTTCTACCTCAAAATACTACTTTGGTTTAAAAAAGCTAATGCTAAAATTTTTGTGTCATTGACTTACTTAATGTATTGCTTTGTATTACATGATCAGATAAACTACTCTTCAAGGAGAACACTACTGAAAGAAAGGGAAAAAGGTATTAAAATTATATACAGGATGTTTGCTTATTTCTGAGCCATTACCAGTGTAGCTTCTTATTGTTATCATTAATGAAATTGATGCAGGAGAGCAAGGTTCTCATCTCTTGGATTTGAAGAACGAATCTGGGCAATAATGGAGAGTGAGTAAAGTGATAGAAGTTAATTAAGTGAAGATACAGAAAAAGTTCTCAAGAGTGAGAGGGGTCCCAACAAGGATGCCAAGGAGGGAGAACCTTTAGGGTTGGTCTTTTATAGAAAGCTAACCAGTGAATTTAAATCCTTTTAACATCTCTACTGATACCATCATTAAGCAAGGACTAGTGGTTAACACCTTCAATGGCTTACTTCCTTTTTAGAGTCTGGTTATTCTTTGTTGGTCACAGGTGATTATAATAAAAAAAGACACCCACCCCCACACCTAGGGCAGGATGGTCTGTTTTATTCTCTTATCACTGGTTTTCTAACACCTCCACATTTTTGGGATTTCTGTAAGCCTGATCACATAGCCCCCCTATCTATCTCTCTTTACCTAGCTCCACCTGTCCCTTACTCAAAATCCTGTGTAAGAAAGTCAATTGTAACTTATAAAATATCATAAAACAGAAAGTGACAATACTATTACAGTTGTATACTGAATATGTCCAGCTCTCTGTCTTCTGGATATATAATAGAATTGCCCTTCATTGCTCCTTGGAAGCTAAACAAATGGCCAAAATAGAAAATTTATAAGCCAGTCCATGATTTTCCACTTTCCCTTTCCATGAAAGCTTGACTTACAATTGAGCTTTAGTTACTTGATTTTGAGAGAAAAGAACCTAGCTCTCCCGCTTCAGGTTATGAGATAATCTGAGTGAAAACCCTTCTGTTCTATAAGGAGCATGAGCAAGAAATCAATTTTTGTTATATTACGCCACTAAGATTTTAATATACTTTGTTACATAACATAACCTAGCCTAACCTAGCCTATATCAACTGTGACATAACCCTCTTAAGTAGCCCTTATCTGCTTTCTTTAAAAAAACAATTACACTATTTGCTTTCAGAGCCTTATACCATTTCCCAACCCCTCCCTGAGCTTTGGCTGTCTACTCAAGTATGTTTTGATCACATGGTCTGCAAACCCTTTGTGAGGAAAAAAAAAGTCATAATTTGAGAGCTGGAAGATATTTTAGGGATTATGTAGTTCAACTCCACCATTTAGATAGATCATTTGGAAAAGCATTAGTTTGAGTAGTCTCTGGCAGTCACTTTTGTGAACTCAGCAAAGCTACTTGATCTTTCTCACTTTACTTCCTTTAACTATAAAAATGCAGATAATCAATCATCCCAGTTGGGTTTGTTTAAAAAATTGAGTGAGTACATTTACATAAACCAATGAGATATCCGTGGTTGCAGGATATCCGTATATCCCTTTGTTCTTTACAAATCTTACCAGGTTAGACAGGTAAAAGAATTAAAACATTTATAGTTTGACAATTTTATTTTTATATCCATTACTTCTTTCCTATAAACTTCACAACCAACTTGTTATTCAGACAGAGCAAGAATTATTACTTCTATTTCACAGTAGTCCATTGAAACCCAGAAACACTATGGTCATCCTGTTAGTAAATAGCAAAACTAAAGCTCAAACCAAAGGCCTCTAATTGAACATCACATTGTTTTTCTCTGCCGCCTTGAAGCATAAACTTGGTGCAATGGACTATCTAGTCAGAGCTTTTCCACTGCAAATAACCTTTGTAGAAGTTGGTATTTCTGATTTTCTCAATGCTCAATCCACAATAATAGTTGACATAGTGTTGAAATTCATGTTTTAGGGTATATTCTTTGGAGAAAAAAGGGATCAAAATAAACTCCTAAGTAATAAAGAATTTGTCTAGCCTTCCTTCCCAATTCCTAAGAGAGATCTCTAAATCCTAGCAATTTCCTTAGTGATAAGAGTGTGTTTGTTTTTCATGGTAAGGAGGTGACTAATGGGGGACCCAGGATAGGGTGTGGCCATGGCAGCAAGACTAGTCACTTAAAAGGTTGAGTGTTTTAAGCCATATGGTATCAACCAAATCTCTGAGTAAGCAAAGGGTGGCTGGAGATTGTGTTTCTCATTATAGCCGATGATGCCTATGTAATGAAACCACTGTAAAGACTGGGAACTAAAGCTCAGTCAGAGGAGCTTCCCTGTTTGGCTCACACATGGATGTGCCAGGAGAGTGACATGTCCTGATTCCATGGTGGGAAGGACAATGGAAGCTTGTTAGTAGCCTATGCATTCTTTTCTTTTCTTTCTTTCTTTCTTTCTTTTTTTTTTTTTTTTTTGCATTTCTTTTTTTAGCTGGTTCTGATTTGTATTCTTTTACTATAAAATAAACCTCTAATCGTAAGTATAGCCCTTTCCTGAGTTCTGTGAGTCATTCTAGTGAGTTATTGAATCTGGTGGTGGGGGCAGGTAGTGGAGTTCCCTGAACTTGCAGTCAGCTAGTCAGAAGAATGAGAGGTCTGGGGACCCTTGAACCTGAAGCTGGCATCTGAATTAAGGGCACTCTTTTGTGAAGGTTAGCCCAACTCTGGGTAGTTGGTATCAGAAATTATTTCATAAACATACTTCAATACTTGAAAACAAGAAAAAATATATGTACATACATACATATATATAAAATACAGAACATATCTTTTTTATTATTCTTTTCACTCATAGGTAAAGATAAATGTCATTTGGAATTACCTTAGTTTTTAAGGTTTTGTTACATCATTTTTACATGAAAAAATCAAGGTTATTTCTAAATGTTAGATTTTTGTCTTGATTTTTTAAAAAAATGTTTGTAGGACTAATTTATATAGGACTCAATGTTGTTTAATGAATTATTTTATTTAGTTTATGAGAACATAGTTTCCAAAATGTAATACATACTTAACTGAAAAAAATGTGACAGAAATTGAACATTTTTCTATCTGGGACATGAACACATGAATGTTTTATTATCTTTCTGCATGTGTGAAATATTTTCTTAAGTATATCTACATTTTGATAATAATTTTTTTTCCATTCACTGGCAATGCTGATTACGTAAGTCATTAGAATAATTGAACAGTACAAAATCAGAAGACCACAGACATTTGCAAAGGTTGTAAATCGGGGCTTTCTTTCCACCTGTGGAGAGCTGGTGGTAAGCAGCTTACCATTGCATAGTGGTCTTTTTCAGTCTCCTGGACAATACAAATATAATTTCTATCAGAAACACATTTTCTTAATAATTTGCTCTGCAGAACTGGTATCTTACTGAATGCAATGTTATGTTGCCTGCATTATTGCTGATTGTTGATCTCACCATATGTTCTGAGTAGTCATTATTCACCAACTTCATAATGAGAGAAAGGCTGCCATTCACAAAATTCTCAGTTGGTAAAACACTTATTTTTGTATGACTTCAAAATGTTAAAATTTGTTTTTTGATTAATTCACCTAATGTTTTCCACTTTACACCAATAATCTTAATAACATTTGAATAAATAAAATGTTAAAGAGGAGCCAGGGTGGCTCAGTTGGTTAAGTGACTGCCTTTGGCTCAGGTCATGATCCCAGTGTCCTAGGATGGAGCTCACATCCAGCTCCTTGCTCAGTGGGAGCCTGCTTCTCCCTCTCCCTCTACCTGCTACTCTGTCTGCTTGTGCTCTCTCTCTATTGGTCAAATAATTTTTTTTTTTAATGCAGTGTTAAATTCATGACAACTGTTCATCTTGAGTACATCAGTATTAGCAGTAAATTTTCCTTTTGATGACAAAATATGCCTAATTTATACAAAAATTATTTTTAGTTATCATTTAATGAATATCAACTTTATGCCAGGCAATGTACTACATATTTTCTTTTTTTCATATTTTTATTTACCTATTCCTTTCCTAAAATCTTTGTCAGGGAGGTAGGATCTGTATATTTCCTGCACTGGAATATAAGACTTATGGGGAAGGAGCATTGTCTACTTCTTCAAAGATATATCTAAGGAACTTAAAACAATGCTGGCAACATAGTATACCCTCAATAAATACTAACTGAATGAATGAATGGTTTTTACTGTTGTATAAACTAAAATCGAAATTTGATTTTTTCATCATCACAACTTCTAAGCCCAAGGCAATAGTTAGAATGTGTGCTTTTCCTAGTGACACAACAATCATGTATTCTCTGAGAACTCTGTCATCCTTTTCCTTATGTGGATTTGATAAGATTTATGACAGTCAGAAACAATAAAGGCATTATACTGTGGAATCCTACAAGGTAATATTCCACAGTAATATTTGTCTATTTTGTTCCATGTTGTATCTAAAGGCCCTAGAACAGGAACTAACACATAATTGGCACTCAGATCAATAAATAAATTTGTTGAATAAGCTAATTTTATTTTCTATGTAAATGCTTAGGTTAGCAGAATTTAAAGTACCTCAAAGTGAAAACCACAATTTTTTTTAATTTTAGTACATTTTAATCTTTTTTTTTAATTTTAAAGTACTATAGACTCATAAGGTGTTACAAAAATACTACAGAGAAGTTCTGTCATTGTGTAACTATAGCACATTCTCAAAACTAGGAAATTGACATTGTCACAATACAATTAACTAGACTACAGACCTTTCTGAGACTTCACCAGCTTTTGAATGCACTCATCTTTTTGTAGGTCTTTGTGTATAATTTGGTGACATTTTACCACACGTATAAATAAATATTGCAGTCAAGACACAGAATTGTCTCCTTACCCAAAAGAAATGCCTAAGGGCCACCCCTTTATAGTCATACCCTCCTTCTTCCATTACCAATGATAACTACTATCTGTTGTCCATCTCTATAGTCATTTCAAGAATGTTATATAAATGGAATTAGGTAATTTTTTGAGATTGGCTTTTCTTCATTCAGCATGATGCCCTTAAAATCCAACCACATTGTGTGCATCAGTAATTCCTCCCTTCTTAGTGTTGAATACTATTCCATTGTATAGATGTGCCAACAATGGAATATTTAACCATTTACCTGTTGAAGGACATATGGATTGTTTTGAATTTGGGGTTACTACAAACTATGAAAATTAAATACTTTAGCTAGTACTAAATATTTTAATGGGCTAAAACTACTATAAATGTTCATATTAGATTATTGCGTGGGGGTACCTGGGTGGCTCAGTTAGTTAAGCATTCGACTCTTGATCTCAGCTCAGAGCATGAGTTCAAGCCTCATATTGATCTCCAAGCAGGCACAGAGCCTACTAAGAAAAAAAAAAAAAATCGCTGTGTGAACATACATATTTGTTTCCCTAGGATAAAATGCCCGGGAATGTGATTGCTGAGTTATGTGATATAAGTGTATGTTTAAGATATATATGTGTATATATACATAAATATATGTTTAACATATACACATATATGTATACACACATCATTTACATGTATACTATACACATATACATATATACACATGCATATACATATATACACACATTTATAGTAATATATATGTATCATCACATTCCTGGTCATTTTATACAAATACATACACCATGTTATATATAACATACACAATATTATATATAAACACAATATTATATTAATTTCAAGTATAAAAATATTAACTCAGCAATTCTATATATTGCTCAATGCTCACCAAAATAAGTATAGCCATCTATCAGTGTACAATATAATTATAGTCTTAATGACTATAATCCCTGTGTTGTACTTCTCATCTCCATGACTTATTATTCTATAACTGGAAATCTCTACCTCTTAAGCGTTTTTATCTATTTTGTCCATCCCCCTCATCCACTTTTCTTCTGGCAACCATCAGTTTATTCTCTGTATTTAGGAGTCTATTTTTTTTTGTTTGTTTTATTTTTTAGATTCTTCATATAAATGAAATCATATGGTATCTTTCTCTGACTTGTTTTATGTAGCAAAATATCCTCCAGATCCATTCATATTTTTGCAAATGGCAGGATATTTCCCTTTTTTATGGATAATATTCCATTGTGTGTGTGTGTGTGTGTGTGTGTGTGTGTGTGTGTGTGTGTGTGTGTATACACTATATCTTCCTTATCTACTTGTCTGTCATGGACACTTGGGTAGCTTCCATATCTTGGCTATTGTAAATAATGCTGCAACGAACATGGGCGGGTACATAAATCTTTTCAAATTAGTATTTTCATTTTCCTTAGGTAAATGTCCACTGGTGGAATTACTAGACTATATGGCATTTTTATTTTTTATTTTTCAAGGAACTTCCATACTGTTTTCCACAGTGGTTGCACCAATTTAAATTCCCACCAAGGAGCATGTAGGTACCTTTTCTCCATATCTTTGCCAATATTTGTTTCTCGTATTTTTTATTTTAACCATTCTGAAAGATGCAAGGTGATACCTAGTTGTAGTTTTTATTTGCATTTCTCTGATGATTAGAGATTTTAAGCAGCTTTTCATGTATTTGTTGACCATCTGTCTATATCTTTAGAAAAATCTCTAGTCAGGTCCTCTGCCCATTTATTAATCAGATTGTTTGTTTTTTTGATGTTAAGTTGTCTAAGTTCTTTATATATTTTGGGTGTTAACCCCTTATTAGACATATCAGTTGCAACTTTTTTCTATTCACTAAATTGAAAGCCACAATTTAAATAAGGTATTTTTTTTACATTATACCAAATTTTATAATACTTTTCAGCACTATTTTCTGTATTTCATTTGATCCAACAATAATTCTGAAGATGCATAAAGCAAGTATTACCTTTTAAAAATATACATGCGAAATGTCCAAGGTCAAGTGAATTTTCTGAAAATTATATAATTAACTGAGAAACTGTGATTACATATTTGTCTTCTGCCTATTTTTTTAAAATAAAATAGGGTTTTTAAGGCATCAGAATTTATTATCATTTATAAAATTTTCAGGTTCAAATAATTATTTAAGAGTCATAAATACCCTATACCACATTTCATGAACGCAATATCTAAAAAATAGTATATTGTGTGGAATACCCAATTCTTTGAGGCAAATATGTGCTGAAAGAATAAGCTTTATGGCTTTATGAATTTGCCTTGCCTAGTGTTAAAACTACCTGAGAACAAATCCTGTCTACTGGTTTATTAAATTTAGTTCTTTGAATCAAAGGGGTTCTAGTAGTAATTATAAAACTTTCTTATTAAAAAATGAGTAGCTATACTACTCTTTAATTAATTAATCCTTAGTCAATTTTAGTTTTTTAGTGTAAAACTAGAAATTATTACTCAGTATATTTATTACCCAAAATATGATAACCAAAATTCTTGTTCTTGTAAATAGATATTAGTTGAAAATAATGTCCTGGGTGCATTGCTGGTAATGCTTGGTTAAATTTTTGTTGTTTGTTTTTCATTTAGTTTTTAGTTTAGTTTTGTTTTTTTAAGATTTTAATTATTTTTTGACAGACAGAGAGAGAGAGCACAACCAGGGGGAGCAGCAGGCAGACGAAGAGGGAGAAGCAGAATCCCCGCGGAGCAGGGAGCCCAGTGTGGGACTCAATCTCAGGACCCTGGGATCATGACCTGATCCAAAGGCAGATACTTAACCAACTGAGCTACCCAGGTGCCCCAGTTTTTCATTTAGTTTTGATTTGTTTTACATGTAAAACAGCTTAGATTAATTAATATGTCAGTGTATAATGTGATTTTCTAGAAATGGAAGTACACTAAGCAGTATTTTCCTAATCTATTTGAACCTGAAAAAAATGTTTCTCTTTTATAGGACTTCTTGTGGGATTTATTGTACTGTGGGTCACACTTTGAGATATACTAGACTAGAATGTACTGTTTAGCTAACTTATGAACTGACAGTCTCACTGGTTTCTATAATACTGTGCATGGTTCCTTCATTGTCTTTAGTTTTATTTTAGTGTGGTAAGAATAGAACATGGTATCTACTCTCTTAGCAAATTTTTGTGTATAATACAACATTGTTAACTATAGGGACAACATTGTACAGTAGATCTCTAGAATGATTTCACCTTGTATAATTGAAATTTTATGTCCATTGATTTGCAACTCTCCATTTCCCCATCTACCAGGTCCTGGCGACCACCATTCCATTCTTTAATTCTAGGAATTTGACTATTTTAGATACTTCATATAAATGGAAACATTGAATAATTTTTCTGTTACTGGCTTACTTTACTGTGCATAATGTCCTCCAGGTTTATCCATGTTGTCATATACTGCAAGATTTGTCATTTTTAAAGTTCAACAATATTCCATTCTATGTATATACCACATTTTCTTTATCAATTCATCTGTTGATGGGCATTTATGTTGTTTCCACATTTTGACTATTTTGAAGGAACATTGAAGTGCTAATAGCTGTTCTAGATACTGATTTCATTCTGTTTGAATAAATACTGAGACATGAGATTGCTGGATGTTATGATAGTTCTATTTTTAATTTTTGAGGAATCAGTATACTGTTTTTTGTAGTGACTGCAACATTGTTCATTCCAACCAACATGTGGGAGGGTTCCAATTCCTCCATATTCCATCCAGTACTTTTTTTTCTCCCTCCCTCCTTCCTTCCTTCCCTCCTTCCTTCCTCTTTCTTTCTTTCTTTTTTACAATAGCTATTTTAACATCAGGAAAATCATTGTGGTTTTAATTTGGCTTTATATTTCTCTGATGGTTAATGATGTTATCTTTTCACATACCTGCTGGCCATTTGTATATCATCTTTGGAGAAATGTCTGTTTCAAGTATTTAGCCCACTTTAAAGTCAAGCTATTTGATTTTTTTGCTGCTGAGTTGTATGATTTCCTTATACATTTGGGATATTAACCCTTATCTGATACGTGATTTGCAAAAATTTTCTCCCACTCTGTGTGTTGTCTTTTCACTCTGTTGATTATTTCCTTTGCTGAACAGTAGATTTTTTTAGTTTGATGTACTCTTTCTTCCAATTTTTTTTTTTTTCTTTTGTTGCCCATGGTTTTTCTCTGTGTTTCCTTCTAGGAGTTCTACAGTTTTAGGTCTTATGTTTAAGTCTTTAAACCATTTTGAGTTTATGTTTGTGTATGGTGTAAGGTAGGGGTCAATTTCATTCTTCTGTGAGTGGATATCTAGTTTCTATAACACTATTTGTTGATGAGACAATCCTTTCCCAATATATGTTCCTGATACCCTTGCTGAAGGTCAGTTGACCTTGGATACGTGGATTTATTTCTGGGCTTTTTTTGTTCTATTGCTTTATATATCTGTCTTTATGCCAGTGCCATGCTATTTTAATAGGAAGTATGATGCCTCCAGCTTTGTTCTTTTCAAGATTGTTTTGGCTATTAAGGGTCTTTTCTGGTTCTATATGAATTTTTGTATTTTTAAAAAATTTTTATAAAAACTGTTACTGGGAATTTGATAGGAATTGTACTGAAACTGTAAGCTGCTTTGGGTAGTATGGACATTTTAATAACAAGTCTTCCAATCCATGAATACATGATGTCTTTCCATTCATTTTTATCTTCTTTAATTTCTTTCATCCTTTTTTTTTTCAATCATTTAACCATTCAACTTCTTTGTTAAGTTTGTTCCTAAGTATTTTATTATTTTTGGTCCTATTGTAAATGGGTTATTTTCCTTAATTTCCTTTTCAGATAGTTCAGAATTAGTCTATAGAAATGCAACTGGTTTTTGTATATTGACTTTGTATCCAGCAACTTTACAGAATTTGTTTATTGTGTTTGCAGTGTGTGTGTGTGTGTAATCTTTAGAGTTTTCTTTATGTAAGACCATGTGATATGAAAACAGGGAAATTTTACTTCTTCCTTTCTGATTTGTATGCTTTTTATCTCTATTTCTTACCTAATTGTTTTGGCTAGACTTCCAGGACTATGTTGAAAAGAAATGATGAAAACAAGCATCTTTGCCTTGATCTCAGTCAAGGGACTCTTGTGGATGATATTGCTGTGTGGTTTTTATCTATGCTGTTATTATGTTGAGATAATTTCCTTTTATTTGTAGATTGTTGAGAGTTTTTATTATGAAAGGGTACTGTGTTTTCTGCATCTTTTGAGATGATCGTGTGATTTTTATCCATTCCATTTATGTGGCATATCATAAAAATTGACTTTCATATGTTGAGCCATCCTTGTGTCCCATGGATAAATCTTACTTGGTTATATTTTATGATCCTTTTAATGTGCTGTTGAATGTGGTTTGTTAGTATTGTGTTGACTTT
The DNA here is from genome assembly GCF_002288905.1 of Enhydra lutris kenyoni. Taxonomy (NCBI): domain Eukaryota; kingdom Metazoa; phylum Chordata; class Mammalia; order Carnivora; family Mustelidae; genus Enhydra; species Enhydra lutris. The sequence goes on along the minus strand of NW_019154086.1, from coordinate 24,661,271 downwards.
GGTACCAGGGAAATGCTGGCCTCATAAAATGAGTTTGAAAGTGTTGCTCTTTCCACTCTGAAGGGACATGGTTGTGGAATGTTAAATAACTAAGAAGATTATTAGGGAAAAAAAGGTACTTCAGCAAAATGAAAAAATGAAACAAAGCAAATGATATTGGATATGAGAGGCAGCATGAACTAACCATGGCATAGGAGAAGATCAGAGATAATAAAGATCTGTTGACTTTAGACTTGGAAGATTCTTCTTTAAATGGCAATGTTTAGTCAGATAATATTATATTATATTATATTATATTATTATATTATATTATATTAATCTTTTCCTAGTCATCCAACCCCTAGTCTTAGATTTTAAGGACTGTTTAATGGTCTTCTACTTTTAGAAAATCTATAAATAAAGCATAGAAGGGAAGTATAGCTACAAAATAGTGCATCAATACTTGATATTAGGGTTGCCCTAGATAGCTCAATTAGTTAAGCATCCTGTGCTTGGTTTCAGTTCAGGTCATAATCTTATGGGTTATGGGATCAAGCCCCATGTCATCAAGCTCCCCATTCAGTGTGGAGTCTGCTTGAAAAATTCTCTCCCTCCACCCCTCCCTCCCTTCACACATGCTTGCTCTCTCTAAAATAAATAAATAAATCTTTAAAACATACTAGATATTAATTTGTATAAGTAATTGACATTCTTCAATGAACATTAATTTGCTTTCCTGTAATATATTTCATAATTAAGGTTTATAAATACAAAAATTGAGAGGTGAAGATTGGGTGAAAAGTTGAAAAAAGTGTCAATATTCCATCTACATTCTCAGTTTTCCCTCAAGGTTCCCCTGAAGACTGCAAAGCTATTGTTAATGTCTGCTTCTCTAAAAGCTGACCTGCAATGGGAAATTTTATGTTTGTGATTTATTGAGGAGGTGTTCTTAGGAGAAATCAGTAGGGGAATGAGAGAGGCAGTTTAAGAAAAGAGAAGGAACTATATAAGATGTGGCTTCATATAAAGTTTAGGTTCTCTAATTTCCTAGGAGCTTTGGGGAATAAATGTCAAAATAGTCTGTCATCACTTGGGTTTAGGAAGCAGGGCTTTTGTATACCTCGAACACCCTAACTTATCATCAACTGTGACTTGCAAGGCAGAGGGAGGAGTGGGGTGCCCTGGTTCAGTCCTAGTTATTTTTAGGAAGGTGAATGTGATGGCTTATGGGTATGTCAACTTGACTGAGCCACAGGGTCCCAGACATTTGGTCAAACATTATTCTGGATCTTTGTGGGTGAGATTAACATTTGAACCAATAGACTAAAGCAGAATGCCCTCCTCATCACAGGTGAGCTTCACCCAATCAGCTGAATGTCTGAATAGAACAAAAAGACTCACCTTTCCATGAGTAAGGAGGAGCTCCTCCATTATGACTTGCTTCCAGCAGGGACATTCAGTTTTTTCCTACCTTCAGACTTCAACTGAAACGTTGATTCTTCCTGGATCTCAAGCCTGCTAGTCCTCAAACTAAACTACATTATTGGCTTTCCTGGTTCTCTGGTCTTCAGATTCAGACTGGAACTACACCAGTATTCTTGGATCTTCAAATTGCCAACCTCAAGTCTTGGGAGTTGTTAGCCTCCATAACTGCTTGAGCTGATTCCTTATGAAATCTTAGTGTGTATGTGTCTCTCTCTTTCATTGTCTCTCTCTCTCTCTCTTTCTTTCTTATTTATTCTGTTTCTCTATAGAACCCTAGCTAATACAGTGAGAGATGGATTCTACAACCCAAGTGTAATCCTCCAGAAAATGTCAGTCAATGTGAGGCCTCAGCAGAAGCATCCTTGGGAAGTAGTAAAAGCAATCTCAAGGGATTTGGGTAGGACAACATTTGCTACACTTTTATATTTAGGTTCTCATTTATATATTCTAAGAAACTGCCTACATACAAATAGCATCTCCATCTAGTCTTTCTTTCCCAACAATATTTCAGTCATTTGTGTGAAGGTTGCTGGATATACACTAAAAAAAATCTTGACACTTTTAACTCATCTTATGGTAAACATGGTTTCTTATGAATTTTATATCCATATTTAGTCCATAATCTATTCTAAAACAAATTTCAGGATTCTAAATTTATGTAATTTTTATGCAGGTTCCCTATGTTTTACTTTCAACAGAGATATTCCTTATGGCAAATTACTTCAGTGTTCTTTTTGGAGATTCAGGTCTCCAAAACTTTCAGAAAAATATAAGAATATCACAGATAATCTAAAAGATGATCAGTCTATTATTTGAAGCTAAATACTTAGCAAAAATTGGGGTACTTGGTTATTTAGTACTGAGATTACAAGACCTCCTTTGAAAATGATAAAATAAAAAACTATAACCATAAACCTTTAGGACTAAAAGTTTCTTAGAGGTCACCTTGTACAATACACTGTTTCTCCATAAAGTAAACTGAGGAAGAGACTATGAAATCAATAGAGGAGTAGAGGATATATATGAGATAACTTTTTTTTTTTTTTTAAAGATTTTATTTATTTATTAGAGAGAGAGAGGGAGAGAGAGCAAGCACAGGCAGACAGAATGGCAGGCAGAGGCAGAGGAAGAAGCAGGCTCCCTGATGAGCAAGGAGCCCAATGTGGGACTCGATCCCAGGACGCCGGGATCATGACCTGAGCCGAAGGCAGCTGCTCAACCAACTGAGCCACCCAGGCGTCCCATGAGATAACTTTTTAACTTTACATTTTTAACACATTAATCTGCAATTAGTTTTGGTTAGAACTCAGTATAAAGTTATTTATATACAATACATTTTTAATGTTGAAATCTTATTGCTCATGGATCTAAATTCAATTCAGGAAATGCCCTAGAAGAAATTTTCTAGTAAATGTTTTATTAAAAGGAATGTATCCTTTATAGAGAGCAGACTATTATGAACAAGATATAGCCATGATTTTTATTTATTACAAATCTTTGAAGAAAATAATAATAATGAAGGCAACGACAGCAATGTAAATAGCATAGGCATAGTAACATATGTTTTATTAACACAGGCATATTAAACATATTGAGATAGGGAGGGAGACAAACTATAAGAGACTCAATCTCACAAAACAAACTGAGGGCTGCTGGAGGGTGGAGGGATAGGGATAGGATGGCTAGGTTATGGACATTGGGGAGGGTACGTGCTATGGTGAGTGCTGTGAAATGGGTAAGCCTGATGATTCACAGCCCTGTACCCCTGGGGCAAATAATACATTATATGTTAATAAAACAAACAAATAAATAAATAGTAAACAAATAAGTATATATATTTAATCCCCAAACAATCCAACAAGGTCAGAATTTTTATTACCCCATTTCACATATGAGGAAACTGTGAAACTTGATGTCCCAGTCACTCTGGCTTCCGTAATTGACTTCTCAACCTTTATATTCTTCTGTAGAGCAAATATACTTTGAACACCTAACTACTTACTATTTAAAACAGCTCAATACACATTTAAACTATTTTCATGCACATTTGCCAGAGACTTATGAAAATATGAATACCATTTCGCTACTTTTCTTGTTTTGTTGTGAACATAAAACAGTGGATGGTTATTAGATGTAATTTGTGATCAGGTAGAAAATATGTGTTTCAACGTGACTCTGGATCAGTTTTTCAGGAATGCAGCTTGGTATTTAAATATGAAGATGATGATATTGATCTACTGTCAAAGAACATATTGGTGGGGTTGATTTTGCAGTATGAGGGATTCCAGAGGCTATAATAATCATTCTTGGAAGAAAGCACACTGTCACAGAAGTCAGGGGGCCTAGGGTTTAATTTCTGCTTTGTAAGTAGCCATTTGGCTTTAGCCAAATCACTTTATGAGAATCATTTTCCTATCCTTTAAAGTGGGGAAGTTGGGGTTTTGACCTAAATCAATTTGAAGGTTCCCTCTAGGTCTCTTTAAACATCCTATGATTCTATGACCTTAGGCCTCATTAGTGGTGTGCTAATAGTCAAAATTAGGCCCAAATGAAATACATTAGGTTGCTTTTTATGTGGGACAGATACTGTTGGATTTGAAATACCAATTTTTAATTTCTATTTTGAGATTCTCTTCTCCCTGCTCTGTGCTCTTCCAGAAACCTTTGTTCTTAGAAAAGAACTGAAGTTCAAGGAGTGAACAGAGATAGGTCTTCGAGTATTTTAAAATTATTTAACAAGCTAAATTACAAGGACTTAATAAAAAATTAAATGCCTGAATTTCAAAAACAAACCTTAACTCAACCAGTCTATCAATTGTTCCCTCTCTAAACTGAAATAACAAGTACAATACATTATCATGCCTCATCCATGTAGACAAGTTATGTAATATGTAAGAGAGAAGAATGACTTTGGACCTGCCCTCAGGAAAAGATGCCCTTACTGGGCATTCTTCACTGATCCTTGAACAGTGTGCCTAAGCAGTTGGAAGCAGACTGGAGCAAATCGAAAACACTGCATTAGTAGGAGGTAAGGGATGTATCTGCAACAGCTGAAGCAAAATGAACTTTTCTGCCGAGAAAAGCAGCTTAGTTACAATCCTCTGAGCTTAGACGTCAATCCATCCGCAAGCAGGACAAGTGTGGGTGATATATGGAAAGGATATTTTAAAATCTGCTTGAGTTTGCCAATCTGGAGATTCGCCCAGGAAAGAGAGCCTCAGAAAAATCACGATGGAAACAAGCAAATTTTATCATATTTATGCAGAACTTGAGAGACACAGAAGCTAATTGGATAGACTCCCATTGCTAAGCAGATGAAGATTTCATCATTAATGATTACTATGACAGAAAATTCTTTTAACTGTTTTTCTCTAATATCTGCAAGAATTAAATAAGCATATGTATTAGCTTTGTATATATCATGATGGAAAAGATACTTTCCTCACATGTCCCTATAAAGCTAACCCTCTTCTCTTGTAGCTTGCTGAGTCTTAAATCAGTTTTCAAATATGGCTATGCTGTCAAATAGAAGTGTGTTATGAACATTTCTTTCCGAAGTCAGAAGCATTTAATTTTGAATGCATAAGAAAATCGCAAATGCCAAGTGCTTTGTTCTTTTAAAATAAAGGTGTGTTTAACATCTTGAATTATGTAAAATATTTGTGGCACTAAATAATAATGTACTTTTCTTTAATATAAATGGAATGTTTTTGTCAGCAAAGTATAACACCCTGCATTAAAAATAATATTAATGCTCATTGGCTGTGTGCATTATTGTCTTTTGCAGACATCAGCTGAATCACTATGATTTATCCCAAATGAGATATTTTTAATGAAAATGTATCACATAGAGAAGCTAAATCATTTCCAGTAATATTGTAACAGCTTCAAAAGGAGACACTGTGGTGTTAAAGAGAAGCATATGATTCTTGGTGTCAGTGCCAGAGAACTATAGTTTTAATGTGTTGAATAGGTACAAGTGATGACATGAATGATTAGATTTTTACAACAGCAATTTAATTTGAAAGAAGCAGACATTCTTACTCAGGGACTTAGCTAAAATTTCATAATAAAGTTAAAAGAATTAAAATTTGCTAGAAGGTTTTCAGATAACTTCTTTTTGTAATAAATACAAACTTTGGGATATACTGATTAATGCTATAGGCTATAAAATAGTTTTGAGTTAGTGGAAGTACTCTAGATGGAGAGGTAATCATATTTACTTTTGCAAAAGTATGTAATATTTAGCTATTGAGATGTCATCTTAAACCTTATTTACTAAGGTTGTTAAATTCTAGCATCTTGAGTTGCAGTGCTGTTTTAAGACAAGTTGATAAAAATGGTAGGATATATATATATATTAATGATTGAGAAATTTAAAAAAATGGAATCCAAGCAAGCAGAACCGATGTTGGGGATCTTATGGGAATATGTGTGGCCACCTCACACAGAGACTTCTGTGGTGTCAGCAAACACGAACTCCTGGATTCTTGCCCTACTCTTCATTCAGGGCTCTTTCGTGGGCTGGTGTATGCTCTCAGCATGTGGGGGTCAAACCATCACACATCTTATCAGCCAGCTGAGAGCAAGGTCTCAGGGTGTAGCATGGAGGTACAGGTTGACGGGAAGAGAAGAATTGGGGAAAAGGGCAGCCCTGAATAGGAAGTGAGAAAGAAGCAAAGACAAGAGATTTGTTGTGGTTTTGCTCTAGGCTGACCCTGATTTAAGGCACTGAAAAAAAAAAAAAAAATGGAATCCATAGTACACAAAATAGGATAAAATTCACCAAAGATTTAATTGGCTTGTGCTCTTTGAAATACATCAGTATTGATGCACTCACTTTAAAAGACCAGCAATAACACCATGAATCCAACTATCATAGATTACTGCTGGTCAGATAGCAATTGTTATTGAACATTCACAATGAAGCTATTGTTTTAGGTCAGATAGTGATACAGTATGGTATAAATTCTGACCCAGCTAGGAGAAATTGAAAAAAAGCTACATTCAAAATAAAAGTGATATTTAAGAAAAGGACTTGCTAGTAAAATGTTAGATAGTAACTTCTTTTACTATTACTTGGCATCCTTAAACCACTTCTGAATTTAATATACTAAGTGTACTTTGAAACTATAGTTTCTAATTTATCCTTTTTACAATGAGTTGCATAGGACATGATTTCCTTTGGTAGAAATGTATTTTCTGGATTTTGCCATTAGGAATAGGTTTGTTGTAGAGAATATATTATTTAATTTTGGTAGTTCTAATTCAAACTATAATTAAATAATTGTGTAAGTTGTTGTTGAATGGCTGCATCCCTGAGATGATATACTCTGTGAAGACTATGGTGTTGTCTGCCTTGTGAACAATAGCTCCAGCCCCTAGTTAGGGCCTTAACACAGTAGGCAATCACTCAATAAGAAATTGCTCATTAATTGAAGGATGACATGGACTCACAGCTAGTAACAAGGAAAGAGGAGAATTCAAGCCTAAACTGCTAACTCCATGCTCAGTGCTTTAGGGACTATTTTGAATTTGTAAATGACAGGTTGTAAGCATCAAATTCACAGATATATTTCTTAGTGAATAAGCTATGTGTATAGTGAGTAGCTTGACCAAATCACTTGATCTGTTCTTGTGTGATGATTTCATGGTTTGCTTTTTATGGAAATCCCTTTAAGTTACAGTTTATATTGCATATCATGATTCCAGACAGTTCATGGCTAGGGCCACTGATTCAATTCTCAGAAGGAAAATTAGATTTTCCAGGGAAACTTTCTTTTTCCACAGAGTTTGTAATTCCAACTCTAGTGAAAAATGCCTGTCTTGTCTGAAGGAAAAATTCTGCACTGAATGTGAGCTAACATCAGCCCTTTCCCATCTCCAGCCCTGAATCATCAGTTAATTAGTTGATCCACCATTAATGAGTTAGTTATCTTAAATATTTTCTAAACTCCTTCCTGGCTCAGAATTTATATTAAATTAATAGTACTCAAATTATGTACATATTATCTTTTTAAATACTGAAAAATAATTTTATGAAATAGATACTAACTTCCCAATTTGAGATGAGGAAAATGAGTCACAAAGGGAATTCAAACCTAGGTTCTGCAGTAAAAAAAGATGATAATAAGTATATGCTCATAGTGGTTTATAAGTATCAAATGTGGTAGAAAATATTACTGTGATTAATGTGATTTATAAGCTAAAAGGTAGTGTTTACATAGCAGGCCTGTGTTAGAATAATTGTTTCCCAAAGATGTTCATGTCCTAATTCTTGCAACCTAAGACCATATGATGTTGCTCAATAAGAAGGGATTTTTGCCGATATGATTAAGGTTACAGAACATGGAATGGGGAGATTATCCTGGATTGCCCAGGTGGGCCCAATCTAATCACTTAAGTCCTTAAAAGCAAACACTTTTTCCTTACAAAGTCCAGGTATATAGATAGACTGAGAGATAGGACAAAAGAATAGGCATGAGAATGATTCTGTCTGCTGTTACTGATATTGAAGATGGAAGAAGGGGGCTGTGAGTCAAGGAAGGCAAGTGACCTCCAGAAGCTTGGAATGGTCTGCAGGCGACAAACAGTGAATAAACAGATACCTTAATTCTACAACTGAATGGAACTGAATTCTGCTAACAACCTGAATGAGCAAGTAAAAGGAATCTACTCTAGAGCCCACAAGAATTCTCACCTATAAAACTGTGAAGTAATAAATTTGTATAGTGTTTAAAGCCACTAAATATGTGATTGTAGATACCTAATACAAAGCTAGAACAAACTCGGTAGTTCATGGAACAGTGTCTGATTGGAACACTGACAAGCATTTGTATAAAGCCAGAAAGTCAAGCCAGGCCCTGGAAATACTAATAGGATGGTGATCCAGTTTCATAGTCACAAAGTACAAAGTTTATAATTATCTATTCTTGCACAGTCTGTTATCAATCATCAGCTGTGCTGTGGGGTTACAGAGCCAGCACCCAGTTCATATGGGCCATCAATATTCTATGATTTATGTCTTGATTCTTATTATAACCAGCTTCATGTACTTGACCTTTCTGTGCTCTGGATCTTGATGTATTCTGTTCCTGTCATTCATTCTTTTATTTTTATTTTTATTTTTGCTTCCTTGAACCTTGACAAGGTATTCTTAGCTGTCACTTTAGATATGACATAATCTGCGCTTGGTCATGACTTCGATTTTGCTCCTGCAGAATACTACTTCCTATGTTAGAGCCCGTAATAAAAAGACTCTTACCTTGACCTCGGAGACTGGATGCTAGTTTAGAAAGATCTCTATGCTTAATATCAGGAGACAAAGTACAGAGCAGGAATAAACAGTGAGAATAGTATATAGCAAAATTCAGAGAGAAAGGACATGAAATGCAAAATAAGGATCGAATCAGAAAACACTGAAATTAGTCGGGCTAGCAACATTGGGCAGTTAAACTCTTAGTGCTTCTATTCTTCTGTATATAAAATTTGGATAATAACAGCAGTTCATAGATAACTTACAGTACTGAATAAGGCTCTTATAATGGTCTGTGGCACATAGTAAATGTTTTATAAATGACCGTTTTTATTGACATAGGATATATATGCCAGTGTACTTATTTATAAAGAAAGCATACTGAGGGAGGGGGAAAAAGGAGGTATTTCTTCTTCAATTTTTCTGTCTACATTGAACTGTTGTCTTTGTGAAAACAGTCTTTTGATTTAGGAACATACCTGGTCATCAACATTTATTTAATAAACTAAATATTAATACTCACTTAATTTTCAACTATCATAAAGTCGGCCCTTTATGAATGAGGCTGTTTGATAGAAAAATCAGTAATCTAAAAAGCTTTGTTTTTCAAAGTTTAGTCTGGGGGAGTGTGTTTGAATACAGCATCTCAGATCCCACATGATAATTAGAACTTGAATTTTAATAAGATCCCCAGATGACTCATGGGTACCCTAAGGTTTTGGAAGCACTGTTCTAAAGCACAAACAATAAAAATTCGAAAGGTAGCCAAATTAAAATTGTAAACTACTTAAAGTTATCACAACAAGAAAACTATTCTTATGCCTTCTCCATTTTGTTTCATCATTTGTAAAATGAAGATGCTATACTACCTATTTCTTGAAATTAATGTAAAGATTTAAGGGCCCATATCATTACTAATTAGATAATACATGTAAAGCTCTCTGTAAAGTGCCTGGCCAATATTCAAATGTATCAAATGTAAATATGATCAATATTCTTATTTATCCGCTCATTCCTCTACATAAGACTTCCTCTTTAATTGTCCAACAATCTTATTTAAATAACATCTATATAATAACTTGGGTATGCTATGCAAGTAATCATTTGAAATGATGGCCACAGTGGATCAAGAGGAGAATCAACCTATTTTTGTCCTTTTTATAGCTAGAACAAGGTAATAAGATAAGAAAAAAAGGGTACTAACTTACCCAATTTAAATAACTAATATTTACTGATTTTTTAAAAAACTTTTTATTTATTTATTTGACAGAAAGAGAGATCACAAGTAGGCAGAGAGGCAGGCAGAGAGAGGGGGAAGCAGGTTCTCTGCAGAGCAGAGAGCCCAACTCGGGGCTTGATCCCAGGACCCTGAGATTATGACCTGAGCAGAAGGCAGAGGCTTAACCCACTGAGTCACCCAGGCTCCTTATTTACTGAATTTTTTATAGATTAATTAATTGACTGTGAAAAAAATTTATCTCCAGTTATTTGAGCCTATAGAAAATTACTGTAGTCTGTGAGAAGTAAGCCACATATAACATCTAAAATGAGAAAAGACAGAGATTAAGATGTGTGGATTTTTATATCTCCTACAGAAGCATAAGTATGAAATAGAAGAAAGAGACCTTGCTTAGAAGCCAGTAGAACCTGGGCTTAAAATCTGACTGTTCTTCTTACTTACTTCATGACATTTGGCAAATCAATGAATTGCTCTGAAGTTTATTTCCTCATCTATAAATATATACCTTAAAGGACTGTGGTTCTTGTTAAACATGAATACCTTTTCTATGTTGTCTGGCACATAACAGGCATAAAATAAAGGCTCTTTTTTTTTGTCTTTTTGATTTTTAGATATATAAATATGATAAGGTACACGACAGGATTATATTTCTAAATATTAATATGCGTTTTCTATGTATTTTCCTCACCCTCTTCATAATATTTTCCAAGGCGATTTTATTCCCTCCCAACATGTTTGTAGATAAGTAGAAACAAAGACTTACATTTAAGTATGTGACAGAAAGATTCAACCATATGCTTACAGAGCAGCCTAAGACAAGATAAGAGTGGACCTATGTATAGAAGAAAATAAGGAGTGACTGGGAAAAAAGGAAAAAGGGACTCTAGACATTGAAAGAAAAAGAGGAAATAGTATTTTTCTTTTCAAGGGCTAGAGCCACAAGCGAAAGAGCTGAGCATCATCTTTCCAGCTATGGACTTTTTATCAATCCATCACCTAGGGACTAAACTCTGTCTAACAGCCCTGGTCTACTGAGTAGATTTTAAACATAGCTTGAAAGACTTAGTATATTGGTGACCAAGATGGAATCGAACACAGCCAGAGGTGATTTTTCTATGAGCCATAATAAGGCTATATACATTGCTAAGGATAATCCCTGTCTAGTTATTGACTCAACAACTGCAGAGATACATACTAGGTATCTTGAAAAGGATAATGATTAAGGTTATACCATTACATGATTCTGATACTTGAATATGAAAAATCTCAGATTTTTTAGTTCATGAATTTTAGTGACTACTTGAACTTTAGGTAGTCACAGAAAAACTAGGAAATTATTAATAAATATTACATAGTATTTCAAATGCGTGGATCAATACAGATTATTACAAAAAATGTTTACTGGTACATTTAAACATATGAATACAATATTTTTAGTGTATGCAATATATGTTAAAATTTCCTTGGGTCACCTGGGTGGCTGTTAAGCATCCAACTCTTGATCTTAGCAAAGGTCTTGATCTCAGGGTCATGAGTTCAAGCCCCATGCTGGGCTCTACACTTAGCGTGCAGCCTACTTAAAAAAAAAAAGTTTTGGGGCGCCTGGGTGGCTCAGTGGATTAAAGCCTCTGCCTTCGGCTCAGGTCATGATCTCAGAGTCTTGGGATTGAGCCCTGCATCAGGCTCTCTACTCAGCAGGGAGCCTGCTTTCTCTTCTCTCTCTGTCTCTGCCTGCCTCTCTGCCTACTTGTGATCTCTGTCTGTCAAATAAATAAATAAATAATCTTTTTTAAAAAAAGTTTCTTTACTGTGCAGTTGTTACATTGACAATTTAGGTCTGACGGTCTAATAAAGCAAAGAGATACAACTTTACATTGAAATTTAGTTGAATTTTTATATGCATCTTTGTCAATAGGGCAAAAGCAGTCACCTTAAAGTAGCCCCTGAGTTATCTGATGAAAATTCTTTTAATTTTATCAAATACATTCAATTTTGCAAGATTATTGAACACTTATCAGGTACTATCCAATGTGCCAAGACGATAACAATACAACAATACAACAACAACTTATAACTTTTATAAGTTTAATATGCTGTGTTTAATATTATAGGAAGATACATAAAAAATTACAAGAGAAAATTCTATAAAAATGAATGATTCTGTGCTCATGTATTATAATGTTTTTCAAAAAATTAACTCAGGCTTTTTCCACTCTGAAGAAATTTTTTTTTCATATATTAGAAAGGTATAACCTGAAAATTATAAAGATTTATAAAGAGTCTTTGTCTTGATGTTATTCTTCAGAGAGTTTTAAACTGATTACTCACATTTACAGTTTTGGTTATAACAGCTTGGGTAATTTGAACCTATTTTCACACTTGAAGACAACTTTAAAAAGTTGGATGAAGTTAAAAACAAATTGCTTAAAAGCACATAGCACTAACAATGCTCTGGAAAAGTTACAAGGTCAAGATTTGAAAAGTAGAAATCTAAAGAAGGCTGGTGTTTGTTGACACTCTCTGGAGGAGTACTGGCTTATTCTGAAAGACGCAGCTCAATGTTTTAGAATCTAAGCAGTCACATTGAAACTCTCTCAAGGCTAGAAGGAAAACTTTGGTGAGCAACATGTAGTTTGTTCTTCCATAAATTGATGCTTAATTTCTCTCAAACTTGAAACTGAATTAAAGTAACACCAGGTTCCTAGTACCTCTAGCTGTATTTGAGTTTAAACAACCCTTTTTATTATATTCAGGAGATAATTGATAAGATTAAACTTTTTAGAAGACTGCAAGAAAAAATTTCAATAATTAAATGATTATTCCAGAACTTAAAAAAACAGTTAGAAATTTAATAGATTGGTTCACTAATATAATAGACATACTAAGGGAATTAGTGAACTTGAAATAGCTTAGAAGGAAATTTCCATAATGAACCTAAGAGAAACAAAATGTGTTAAACACAGAAATGTATTTAAGAGATAAACCGGACAAAGTGAGATGATCAAATACGTACATAACTGAAGTGTCAGGGGTAGAGAAAATGAGGCAGAAGCACTATCTGAAAGATATAATTCTCAAGAATTTTCCAAAACTGATCACAACATATAATAAACCACAGAAACCTTATGGATGCCAGACAAAACAAGTGAAAAGATAATCAGTCCTAGATAACATTCAATAAAATTTCTGGAAAATGAGAGAGAGAGAGAGTGAGAGCACTTGAAAGAATGTATATCAGAAACTGTAAACACTAACATACCAAGAGGATATCATGAAAAATTTTACTCTAAATTTAAACAAGATGGGGGTACCTGGGTGCCTCAGTTGGTTAAGCATCTAACTCTTGGTTTTGGTTCAGGTCATGATCTCATGAATCAAGAAACTGAGCCTTGTGTCTGTGCACTGGGTAGGGAGTCTGCTTGAGATTCTCTCACTCTCTCTTCCTCTGACTCTCCCTCTAGTCATGTGCTCCCCCCAAAAAAATAAATAAATCTTTAAAATTCAAACAAAATGGACAGACCTAGAAAAATACAACAATGGAATATTATTCAGCCTTAAAGGGGAAAACTTGCCATTTGCAACAATTTGATAAACTTGGAGAATGTTATTCTAAATGAAATGAGCTAAACAATGTAAAAAAAAAACTGCATGATCTCACTATTACGGAGAAGCTAAAAAAATTGAATACATGGAAGCAGAGAGTAGAGCAGTAGTTACAGTGGAGGGAAGGTGGGGAAAATGCAGAGGTTTATCTCAAAGAGTACAAAGTAGCAGTTACATAAGATGAGTAAGTCTAGAGACCTAAAGTGCAGCATGATGATTATAGTTCATAATACTGTATTGAATACTGGAAATTTGCTAAAAAAAAGAGATTTCAGGGACTCTTATCACATACATATGAAAATGGTAATATGTGAGATGTCTGTATATTAGTTAGCTTGGCAATAGTAATCATTTTCTGTGTATATGTATAGCAAATTATGTTGTACATCTTAAATATATATAATTTTTATTAAATTAAATTTAAAATACATTTGCTTTATTCTATTTGGGACATAGTAAGTATAAAAGTTTTATTAACTGAGCTGGGTCAAATATTACTTTGTCTAGAAACTTGTAAATATATGAAATTGTAATCCATTCAAAATATCACTAAAACTGCTATGGAGTTTTCCAACAATGGAATTTTTTTTGTTTAAAACCAAAACTTTACTAATACAAATAGATAAATGCTTAACATGTCAAATTCATACTTTAGTACGAAACAAAGAATTTTAAAATTATAATTTTTGATCACATTACTAAAATAGATTTCACTGGAAAAAAATGTCTCCAGGAAAGTGAAAATAGTGATATAAGAAAAGTCATCATTTGAATAATACAGAATAGCCAGACTACAATGGAAATCTTTTCTGTTAGCTAAAGACTCAGTAAAATTACAATTAATAAAAATAATAAAAATAATTGGAATAGGAAAAAAAAGTGTATCTACATGCAAAATACAAATGGCCAAATAAGATATCTTTCAAAAGAACGTATTTTTAATGTATAAAATATAACAAATACTTAGGAAGTAAATTAGTCAAACTCAGATGTGATAGTTAATTTTGAGAACCCTGACTAACATGCCAGTTGGGAACTCAGATAGCTTGAAGTATTACTGAAAGATAAATGAATATATACTCTTTTCATAGTTTGGAAGATTGCACATGGTAAAGGTGTCAAATTCCCCACGTAATTTTATCTAGATAAATTACAATCTGGGGCACCTGGGTGGCTCAGTGGGTTAAGCCTCTGCCTTCTGCTCAGGTCATGATCTCAGGGACCTGGGATTGAGCCCCACATTGGGATCTCTCTCAGTGGGGATCCTGCTTCCCCCTCTATCTCTGCCTGCTGCTCTGCCTGCTTGTGACCTCTTTCTCTGTGTCAAAAAAAAAAAAAAACTTAAAAAAAAAAACCCTACAATCTGAATGAAAACTCCAATGGACATTGTTGTGAAAATTGACAAGCTGATCCTAAAATTCATAGAGAAATGCCATGGACCGAGATTAGAAAAGACATTCTTGATGAATTAAACATTATTGGAGGGGATCGGAGTCAAGATGGCAGAGAAGTAGCAGGCTGAGACTACTTCAGGTAGCGGGAGATCAGCTAGATAGCTTATCTAAAGATTGCAAACACCTACAAATCCAACGGGAGATTGAAGAGAAGAAGAACAACAACTCTAGAAACAGAAAATCAACCACTTTCTGAAAGGTAGGACTGGTGGAGAAGTGAATCCAAAGCGACGGGAAGATAGACCGCGGGGGGGAGGGGCCGGCTCCCGGCAAGCAGCGGAGCAACGGAGCACAAAATCAGGACTTTTAAAAGTCTGTTCCACTGAGGGACATCGCTCCAGAGGCTTAACCGGGGTGAAGCCCAGGCGGGGTCAGCGCGGCCTCAGGTCCCGCAGGGTCACAGAAGGATCGGGGGTGTCTGAGTGTCGCAGAGCTTACAGGTGTTAGAATGGGGAAGCCGGCTACAGAGACAGAGCCGAGTAGTGAGCTCTAAGCTTGGGGTTACCTTGAACCGGTTGCAGGCTCGGTCAGCTCAGAGCGCGGCAGGAGACCAGGGTGACGGGAGTAATTGGGCGCTGTTCTCTGAGGGCGCACTGAGGAGTGGGGCCCCGGGCTCTCAGCTCCTCCAGGCTGGAGACTGGGAGGCCGCCATCTTCATTCCCGCCCTCCGGAACTCTACAGAAAGCGCTCAGGGAACAAAAGCTCCCAAAAGCAAACACAGCAAACCTGAGCGGATTACTCAGCCCAGGCCGAGTAAGGGCGGTGCAACTCTGCCTGGGGCAAAGACACTTGAGAATCACTACAACAGGCCCCTCCCCCAGAAGATCAACAAGAAACCCAGCCAGGACCAAGTTCACCTACCAAGGAGTGCAGTTTCAATACCAAGGAGAGCAGCGGAATTCCAGAGGAGGAGAAAGCAAAGCAAGGAACTCATGGCTTTCTCCCCACGATTCTTTAGCCTTGCAGTTAATTTAATTTTTTTTTCTTTTTCAATTTTTTTTTCTCTTCTTCTGCTAAATTTTTTTAACTTTTACCCTTTTCTTTTTTAACGTTTTTAACTAGTTTAGCTAATATATATATATTTTCCTTTTTATATTTTTTCTTTATCGGTTTTCTTTTTTTAATTGTTTCTTTCTTTTTTTTTTTTTTCTTTCTGAACCTCTTTTTATGCCCTTTCTCCCCCCTCGTGATTTGGGATCTCTTCTGATTTGGCTAAAGCATATATTCCTGGGGTTGTTGCCACCCTTTTAGTATTTTACTTGCTCCTTCGTATACACTTATCTGGACAAAATGACAAGGCGGAAAAATTCATCACAAAAAAAAGAACAAGAGGCAGTACCAAAGGCTAGGGACCTAATCAATACAGACATTGGTAATATGTCAGATCTAGAGTTCAGAATGACGATTCTCAAGGTTCTAGCCGGGCTCGAAAAAGGCATGGAAGATATTAGAGAAACCCTCTCGGGAGATATAAAAGCCCTTTCTGGAGAAATAAAAGAACTAAAATCTAACCAAGTTGAAATCAAAAAAGCTATTAATGAGGTGCAATCAAAAATGGAAGCTCTCACTTCTAGGATAAATGAGGCAGAAGAAAGAATTAGCGATATAGAAGACCAAATGACAGAGAATAAAGAAGCTGAGCAAAAGAGGGACAAACAGCTACTGGACCATGAGGGGAGAATTCGAGAGATAAGTGAAACCATAAGACGAAACAACATTAGAATAATTGGGATTCCAGAAGAAGAGGAAACAGAGAGGAGAGCAGAAGGTATATTGGAGAGAATTATTGGAGAGAATTTCCCCAATATGGCAAAGGGAACAAGCATCAAAATCCAGGAGGTTCAGAGAACCCCCCTCAAAATCAATAAGAATAGGTCCACATCCCGTCGCCTAATAGTAAAATTTACAAGTCTTAGTGACAAAGAGAAGATTCTGAAAGCAGCCCGGGAAAAAAGTCTGTAACATACAAAGGTAAAAATATTAGATTGGCAGCAGACTTATCCACAGAGACCTGGCAGGCCAGAAAGAGCTGACATGATATATTCAGAGCACTAAACGAGAAAAACATGCAGCCAAGAATACTATATCCAGCTAGGCTATCATTGAAAATAGAAGGAGAGATTAAAAGCTTCCAGGACAAACAAAAACTGAAAGAATTTGCAAACACCAAACCAGCTCTACAGGAAATATTGAAAGGGGTCCTCTAAGCAAAGAGAGGCCCTAAAACTAGTAGATCAGAAAGAAACAGAGACAATGTACAATAACAGTCACCTTACAGGCAATACAATGGCACTAAATTCATATCTCTCAATAGTTACCCTGAATGTTAATGGGCTAAATGCCCCAATCAAAAGACACAGGGTATCAGAATGGATCAAAAAACAAAACCCATCTATATGTTGCCTACAAGAAATTCATCTTAAACCTGAAGACATCTCCAGATTTAAAGTGAGGGGGTGGAAAAGAATTTACCATGCTAATGGACATCAGAAAAAAGCAGGAGTGGCAATGCTTATATCAGATCAATTAGATTTTAAGCCAAAGACTATAATAAGAGATGAGGAAGGACACTATATCATACTCAAAGGGTCTGTCCAACAAGAAGATCTAACAATTTTAAATATCTATGCCCCTAACTTGGGAGCAGCCAACTATATAAACCAATTAATAACAAAATCAAAGAAACACATCGGCAATAATACAATAATATTAGGGGACATTAACACTCCCCTCACTGAAATGGACAGATCATCCAAGCAAAAGATCAACAAGGAAATCAAGGCCTTAAATGACACACTGGACCAGATGGACATCACAGATATATTCAGAACATTTCATCCCAAAGCAACAGAATACACATTCTTCTCTAGTGCACATGGAACATTCTCCAGAATAGATCATATTCTCGGTCCTAAATCAGGTCTCAACCGTTATCAAAAGATTGGAATCATTCCCTGCATATTTTCAGACCACAATGCTCTGAAGCTAGAACTCAATCACAAGAGGAAATTTGGAAAGAACCCAAATACATGGAGACTAAACAGCATCCTTCTGAAGAATGAATGGGTCAACCAGGAAATTAAAGAAGAGTTGAAAAAATTCATGGAAACAAATGATAATGAAAACACTACAGTTCAGAATCTGTGGGACACAACAAAGGCAGTCCTGAGAGGAAAATATATAGCGGTACAAGCCTTTCTCAAGAAACAAGAAAGGTCTCAGGTACACAACCTAACTCTACACCTAAAGGAGCTGGAGAAAGAACAAGAAAGAAACCCTAAACCCAGCAGGAGAAGAGAAATCATAAAGATCAGAGCATAAATCAATGACATAGAAACCAAAAAAACAATAGAACAAATCAACGAAACTAGGAGCTGGTTCTTTGAAAGAATTAATAAGATTGATAAACCCCTGGCCAGACTTATCAAAAAGGAAAGAGAAAGGACCCAAATAAATAAAATCATGAATGAAAGAGGAGAGATCACAACGAACACCAAAGAAATACAGACAATTATAAGAACATACTATGAGCAACTCTATGCCAACAAATTTGACAATCTGGAAGAAATGGATGCATTCCTAGAGACATATAAACTACCACAACTGAACCAGGAAGAAATAGAAAGCCTCAACAGACCCATAACCAGTAAGGAGATTGAAACAGTCATCAAAACTCTCCAAACAAACAAAAGCCCAGGGCCAGATGGCTTCCCGGGGGAATTCTACCAAACATTTAAAGAAGAACTAATTCCTATTCTCCTGAAACTGTTCCAAAAAATAGAAATGGAAGGAAAACTTCCAAACTCATTTTATGAGGCCAGCATCACCTTGATCCCAAAACCAGACAAGGATCCCATCAAAAAAGAGAACTACAGACCAATATCCTTGATGAACACAGATGCAAAAATTCTCGCCAAAATACTAGCCAATAGGATTCAACAGTACATTAAAAGGATTATTCACCACGACCAAGAGGGATTTATTCCAGGGCTGCAAGGTTGGTTCAACATCCGCAAATCAATCAATGTGATACAACACATTAATAAAAGAAGGAACAAGAACCATATGATGCTCTCCATAGATGCTGAAAAAGCATTTGACAAAGTACAGCATCCCTTCCTGATCAAAACTCTTCAAAGTGTAGGGATAGAGGGCACATACCTCAATATTATCAAAGCCATCTATGAAAAACCCACCGCAAATATCATTCTCAATGGAGAAAAACTGAAAGCTTTTCCGCTAAGGTTAGGAACACGGCAGGGATGTCCATTATCACCACTGCTATTCAACATAGTACTAGAAGTCCTAGCCTCAGCAATCAGACAACAAAAGGAAATTAAAGGCATCCAAATTGGCAAAGAAGAAGTCAAACTATCACTCTTCGCAGATGATATGATACTATATGTGGAAAACCCAAAAGACTCCACTCCAAAACTGCTAGAACTTGTACAGGAATTCAGTAAAGTGTCAGGATATAAAATCAATGCACAGAAATCAGTTGCATTTCTCTACACCAACAACAAGACAGAAGAAAGAGAAATTAAGGAGTCCATCCCATTTACAATTGCACCCAAAACTATAAGATACCTAGGAATAAACCTAACCAAAGAGACTAAGAATCTATACACAGAAAACTATAAAGTACTCATGAAAGAACTTGAGGAAGACACAAAGAAATGGAAAAATGTTCCATGCTCCTGGATTGGAAGAATAAATATTGTGAAAATGTCTATGCTACCTAAAGCAATCTACACATTTAATGCAATTCCTATCAAAGTACCATCCATTTTCTTCAAAGAAATGGAACAAATAATCCTAAAATTTATATGGAACCAGAAAAGACCTCGAATAGCCAAAGGAATATTGAAAAAGAAAGCCAAAGTTGGTGGCATCACAATTCCGGGCTTCAAGCTCTATTACAAAGCTGTCATCATCAAGACAGCATGGTACTGGCACAAAAACAGACACATAGATCAATGGAACAGAATAGAGAGCCCAGAAATAGACCCTCAACTCTATGGCCAACTCATCTTCGACAAAGCAGGAAAGAATGTCCAATGGAAAAAAGACAGCCTCTTCAATAAATGGTGTTGGGAAAATTGGACAACCACATGCAGAAAAATGAAATTGGATCATTTCCTTACACCACACACGAAAATAGACTCAAAATGGATGAAGGACCTCAATGTGAGAAAGGAATCCATCAAAATCCTTGAGGAAAACACAGGCAGCAACCTCTTCGACCTCAGCCGCAGCAATATCTTCCTAGAAACATCGCCAAAGGCAAGGGAAGCAAGGGCAAAAGTGAACTATTGGGATTTTATCAAGATCAAAAGCTTTTGCACAGCAAAGGAAACAGTTAACAACACCAAAAGACAACTGACAGAATGGGAGAAGATATTTGCAAAGGACATATCAGATAAAGGGCTAGTGTCCAAAATCTATAAAGAACATAGCAAACTCAACACCCAAAGAACAAATAATCCAATCAAGAAATGGGCAGAGGACATGAACAGACATTTCTGCAAAGAAGACATCCAGATGGCCAACAGTCACATGAAAAAGTGCTCCATATCACTCGGCATCAGAGAAATACAAATCAAAACCACAATGAGATATCACCTCACACCAGTCAGAATGGCTAAAATTAACAAGTCAGGAAATGACAGATGCTGGCGAGGATGCGGAGAAAGGGGAACCCTCCTACACTGTTGGTGGGAATGCAAGCTGGTGCAACCACTCTGGAAAACAGCATGGAGGTTCCTCAAAATGTTGAAAATAGAACTACCCTATGACCCAGCAATTGCACTGCTGGGTATTTACCCTAAAGATACAAACGTAGTGATCCGAAGGGGCACGTGCACCCGAATGTTTATAGCAGCAATGTCTACAATAGCCAAACTATGGAAAGAACCTAGATGTCCATCAACAGACGAATGGATAAAGAAGATGTGGTATATATACTCAATGGAATACTATGTAGCCATCAAAAGAAATGAAATCTTGCCATTTGCAACAACATGGATGGAACTAGAGGGTATCATGGTTAGCGAAATAAGTCAATCGGAGAAAGACAACTATCATATGATCTCCCTGATATGAGGGAGAGGAGATGCAACATGGGGGGTTAAGGGGATAGGAGAAGAGTAAATGAAACAAGATGGGATTGGGAGGGAGACAAACCATAAGTGACTCTCAATCTCACAAAATAAACTGAGGGTTGATAGGGGCAAGGGGGTTGGGCAGGTGGTGGGGTTATGGACATTGGGGAGGGTTTGTGCTATGGTGAGTGCTGTGAAGTGTGTAAACCTGGCGATTCACGGACCTGTACCCCTGGGGATAAAAATATATTATATGTTTATAAAAAATAAAATTAAAAAAAATAAATTAATTAAAAAAATCTAAAAAAAAACACCATTATTGGAGGACTTTTAGCAACTCTTCTTATAACAGTACAGTAAGGATATATGGTATTAAGGCAAAGTTAGAGAGAAGGATCAGTGAAATAGGATAGAAAGACCGTATACTCATGGACACTTGATTTATGATATTACTAAAGAGTAGTAGAGGAAGGGCAATCTCCTTTATAAGTCAATTGGCTATCAAATTGATAAAAATAATTAATTAAACCTGATCCCTAGATCATAGTATTATATTTATGTATTTATATATAATTTATTGCTTCTATCACCATACCCCCAAATCATTACATACAAGAGAGATGGCCAGAAAGTAATAGAGTAAAATATCTTCTTGATATTTGGAGAAGGAAATATTTATTAAATAGTCTTTCATAAATTACCATATTTTAATCCATCAGAATGGGTAAAATTTATAAACTATAATGCAAAGTATTAGCATTATAGTTTATAGATATGGAGTATCAGGAACTATCAAATGTTCCTGGGGAGAGAGTTGCAACCATTTTGGGAAACAACTCAGCATCATCTACTAGTATTGCAGGTCTGCATACCAACAATTTCACTCCTGCGTATAAAGTAAGAGAAGGGCATGCACAGAAAGACTATGAAAATATTCGTAGCTGCTCTCATATAACAGAACCAATGTAGCGATGAAAATGAATGAAATATGGCTACAAAAAAAGTATGAATCTTAAGTAGACAAATTAGATACCAAAGAATACATACTATATTATTCCATTTATTTAAAAAAATCTGAAACTGGCAAATTTAAACTAAAATATCAAACTTCAGGGTAGTGGTTACTTTTGGGGAAAAGGGAAGTACTAAGGGTAGAGAAGATACATAAATGGACTCACCTAGTTGTGGTCTATTTCTTGATCAGGATGATTGTTACATAGATTTCCTCTGATGATTTGTTACACTATTGGTTTGTTTTGTGCATTTTTCTGTGTGTGATACTTTATAATGCAGGCCATTTAAAATCCTTATTGTTTATACTAGAACTATTTTAAAATAAATATTCTGGTTACAAAGATTGATAAGCCTACACATTAAGGCTTTATGCTTGTTTGTATATGTAGAAGTCTATAGTAAGGATCTCATGTATGTCCTTGTGCCAATGAGAAAAGACTAAACCACCCAACTGGCAGAACCTTAACTCTTTCAGGCCAACAGAGGGTGTTTAGAAAATTACCTTTTTGAAGTGAATTAAATCAGCCAAATAGATTTGTGTAGAGCCTTACATGCCAAATGTTGGTGATAAAGCTGCCCCAACATTTAGGATTAGATAATGGACACTGACTTGTTTGAAAAACTGAGTTTCTTTTGCCAAAAAAAAAAAAAAAAAAAAAAAGTAAAGCAGGGCCATTAAAAAAACATAATTATGATCACTCTATTAAAAAAATATGTATGAGGTTTGGAGTGAATCCTCTATCCCTTTTATGAACTCTTCTTGGCAGAGGACATCTACTATTACATAACTATGTGAATGTTATATTGAAAACAAGTTCCTCAGAAAAATGTAAAATCTGTTACTTTGATCAGGAACTGGGTGCTATAGTAGAATATATGAAGTCTGGGTGCTATAGTTGGTTATATGAAGCCTGTGTAGATTTATTGTTTTCTTGCCAATTAAATTAGCAGCCTCTGTCTAACCCCATGAACATTCTACTGATTCCTTCTGTTATATCTTTAGTACTGACTGGAGTTTGATCAAGGTTTGAGCAATGATCTGGTTAGAGTAACTGACCACAAGGATCTACAATGAAGGTAACTATGTACTGGTCTCCTAACTGAAGTAAATACAAAGTTTATGCATTTAGAATGTAAAAATCAACCAAACAATCAAACAAATATTTGTTTAGAATTTTTATTTCTTTGCCTATTATTTAAAAATAAACTTGGGCTTTAAATTGTTTTTAATTAAAAAAATCTTTAACTTGTTCTGGGGAGAATTTATTTTTTCTATTATAAAATATATATAAACCAACACTAGTATGATTTATTATTTAATATTACATATTAGGATATAATTTTACCTCAGATATTATGGAAAATGAAATAATGAAGACATAGAGTTACAGGCCAGGATTCCAGATGTTTAGGTGTGTAATCAAGTATTCAAGAATTCAGTAAGTGCTAACAAGACCTTCTTGAAGCCACATATAAAGAATATTTTTCAAGGAATTCTAACAGTTTTTAGAATCTTTATCACAACAATTGATCAAGGTGGGGAGGGTTGTCAGTCGCACCCAGAGAAGTCCA
This sequence comes from Enhydra lutris kenyoni, assembly GCF_002288905.1. Taxonomy (NCBI): domain Eukaryota; kingdom Metazoa; phylum Chordata; class Mammalia; order Carnivora; family Mustelidae; genus Enhydra; species Enhydra lutris. The sequence goes on along the minus strand of NW_019154086.1, from coordinate 24,637,568 downwards.
AAATATCAGGGAAAAAAACTTGTAGCAACGCTGGTAGTACCAAGAGTTTAAACCACTGCAGTTGTCCCCAGATGATGTACCTAAGTAAGGAAAACAAAGCCAAAAATAAAAATGGCTGAAAATTTTCCTGTTGTGATTATTTGAGAAAGTGATCATAAAAGTTCTAGACTGTAAAGAAGCAAAGCAATTTTAGACTTTTAAAAATTACAAAGACAAACACTTTCCTTCCAGAGACATGTTGCCTTACCTTACACCAAAATCTTCTGAATAAGGATATATTTAATTGTGTGAAGGCGAACTACAGAACTGGAAGGGAAAATAACTAGTAGCACAATTTGCAGACATCTTGTTGTTCACAGAGTGTTGAAAATTGATTTTTTTTCAAATACTTTGATCTTCGGGTCCTTTGGTGTACTGACAGGCACTTAGGCTTCAATAGTAATTAATTATATGAACCTAATTTTGGTTAATACCTTTCCCTGAAACTGAAGGAGGCTATATGTCTTTGAGCAATGGATAAACTTCCATCACTTTCTGAGTTTGCTCCCACCACTATCACTTTTAGTTGCTATATTGCTTGCCTTAATTAACTCATTTGTTCCAAAAGAGAAACAAGATTTGACTATGGAGATGGAGTGATATTTTGAGGAACACTCCAAGAAGTTGACTGACAAAAAGCAGATACAAATAGGGGAATTCCAGAAGTTGTATAATCTGGGAAATTAGGATACTTGGGACAACTGATTGAGTGTGGATCACCCTGGCTTTTAAATAGGTAGATCTCAACCTCTAAGTATCTGTGGTATTATTTTTTGGAGTAAGAGTTGTAGTAGGTGTTAAAGGTGGTTTATCACTTCTAAGAGAGATAGAAGCAAAAGGAAACTGGCACTAATGGTTCATTTGTTCTTACACTAAAAGCTTTCTATTTACATACCTGCAATCACATACTAATCCGTTTCTATAAATGCATGTTTTTTCAGTTTTCAGTTGGGTCAGATATTCTGTTAGCAAACAGTACAGAAATTAGTTTCTTTAGTTTTGTTATATTTTGTTTTATTGTGGTAAAAAAACACATTACAAAATGTCTCATCTTAACCATTTTTAAGCGTATGGTGTTAACTGTATGCACATTGTTATGCAACAGATCTCTAGAACTTTTTCATCTTGCAGAATTGAAGCTCTCTATTCATGGTGCAACTTGCTCTTCCCACCTCCCATCTGGCCCTGGCAACTTTAATTCTATATTCTGTTTCTAAGAGTCTGACTATGTTAGATACCTCATATATGTGGAATTATGCAGTATTTTTTTTTTTTTTTAATGACTGGCTTATTTCACTGAGCATAATGTCCTCAAATTTCATCCATCTTTTAAAATATGACAGAATTTTCCTCCTTTTTAAGGCTGAATAATATTCTGTTGTATGCATATGTCATACTTTTTATCCATTAATTCATTGATAAATATTTATTTGCTTCTGCCTCTTGGTTAGTGTGAATAATGCTGCAGTGAACACAGTGTGCAATGTTTGTTGAAATGAGTTTTCTCTTGCTAATTATGTACTTTTTAAAGTAAGTCCATCATGTTAGGACATTGTTTTTGACTCAGTAAGATACTTCAGTGAAGTAATGTAGGGGATAGACAAGTAAGAAGATCCAGTTATTTAAATTTTAGTAGAAAAACAGATTATCAGGTAATGGTATAGTCATCACATGAAATGGTATAGTCAAGGAAGCAAAATTATATAAAAGATGAAAGCATAGATAATGTAAGACAAGGTTTGGGATTTAGGCTTGGATTGAAAGAGAAAAATGATCTTCCTCTGAAACTTGGGGCAAAGAAGTGCAGTTGAGTATAAAAGTAAATATTTTTAAGTAAAGGACTTTATGCCTAAAGTTCTCCATTTTCTTTGTGAGATAGAAGGCTAAATTATCTATTTAAAATAAGGGTCACAGACTGTTGAGGAACATAAGAGAAACGAAGCAAATTTTCACTGAGTAGAATTGGAGAGGGAGGAGTCAAGAGACAGTTAAATATTTTTCAAGCAATTTTATCACCCCTTTGAAGTTAGAGACTGTGCGTGTGTGTGTGTGTGTGTGTGTGTGTGTGGTGTGTGTTGGCAGTGATAGTGACCTATATGATTTTCTCCAAAGTTTCTCAGTGGTCAAGTTGCTGTTGGAAGTCTTGACTATCCCAAAATTGGTTTTTTTTTCATTTCTATTCATTTAAAAGTGTAACAAGTGAATATTATTAGTCAAGAATTACATTCTGCACAGGGCATGAATAGCAAAAAAAGGTAGTACCTATGTTTATCAGTTAGGGTTCAACCAGAGAAGCAGAACCAGTAGGAAAGATCACAACTACAATTAAACTCCGTGGGCATAGGTTGAAGCTTTTGTCATAGGGGAATTTCTTCTCTTTCAGGGAAACCTCAGACCTTCTTTAAAGGCCTTCCACCTGATTCAGCCAAGCTCACCTAATTTATCTAGGATAACTCCCTTATTTAAATTCAAGGGATTAGGAATTGCTTCAGAGCAACACCTAGATTAGTGTTTAATTGAATCACTAGGGACTGTGGCCTTGCCAAGTTGACAGACAAAAAAGCCGTTATATCATTCATTTGTTTCCTAGTTCAGAGTAAGATAGGTAGATAGATGATAGTATTAAAGTATTGCGTGTGGCCATTGAACACAGACCATGGACATCAGGAAAGGAGGGGTCTGTCCTAATTAGGAGCTAGCTAGGAGGGTTTGGAAAGGAAGTACAGACAGAGGAAGCTGCTTATACAAAGATCCACACAGCATCTCATTCAGAGAGCAAGTAATTCAACACATTTTAATTGTGACATGTGAGATGGGAAGAGATGAGGGAGTCAGTAACAGCTGAAGTCATATCATAAAGAACAATATATGCTACAATAAGACCTTTGGGTATTATCTTGAAAGTTATGCAAAGCATTCTGGGTTGTTAACTGGTATAATGCACTTGAATTATCTATCACAATGCTCATTATAGATTATATCCTCCCTGGAACAGGTATTTTCTTTATAAATGATTTTAGAAACAAATTTTACATAATCAAATTAGCAGCACCTTGGAGAAAAGAAAAAAAATGTGGACACGAATGAGGCCATGGAAGTTATTTATTTATTTATTTTTAAAGATTTTCTTTATTTATTTGAGAGAGAGGCAGTGAGAGAGAGCATGAGCGAGGAGAAGGTCAGAGGGAGAAGCAGACTCCCCATGGAGCTGGGAGCCCGATGCGGGACTCGATCCCGGGACTCCGAGATCATGACCTGAGCCGAAGGCAGTCGTCCAACCAGCTGAGCCACCCAGGCGTCCCGGAAGTTATTATAATATCTCCAGTTTGAAATGATGGAGGAGTTTAAACACTATGAGCATATAGAACACAAAAGGAATTGTGAATGATTGTTTGTGGAGGTGGAAGAAAAAAGAAGATGATAATTATATCCTGATTTCTGGCTAAGTTCAGTAGGTAGATAACTGTACCACTCATCAAGATAAGGGTATAACAGGAGGAAGATTGAAGGGTTGGGGAGAGGTAGATGAGATGATGAGTTTAGCATTGGACATGTGGAATTTGAGCTGCTGTAGATATATCCAAATGTCAGGAATAGTCAGTTGAATATTTGAGTGTGAAGCTCAGAAAGGAGGACAGATGTGAAGACATAGATCAATAGTTCTTAAATGCTAGTGTGCATAAAAGTGCTAGATCTTGTTAAAATGGATTTTCAGAGTCATATTCCCTAAATCCCTGAATCTAGAGACCCATGTCCAAGAATTGAAAAGCATTTCATGGACTAGTTTGAGTCATGCTTATGCAAATTTTACAGAAGATATCAACATATAGAATTATAACATTGTTGAAACCGTGGGAATTGGGTGAATTCAGCTAGACAGAGTAGGAAATGATGAATTAAGAATAGAACCTTGAAGAAGAGGATTGAACAGACTGGCTGAAAGCTAATCCCTGAATGGCAACTGAGAATGGTGGGTAAGAGAAAGTTGTGAGGAACATCAGGAGCATGGGAAGGAGAGACTTCCAAGAATGAAAAATTCAAAACCAGTGCCAAATGAGGCGAAAGAGTCAAGAATATTCACCTATCGAGTGTCATTTGATTTACCAACAAGTTCCTCAGAGAGCCAGTCTTCAATTAAGGCAAAGTAATGGAGATAGTATTTGAAGAGGGCTATTTATTCATTCATTCAACAATTATTTACTGAATTCCTCTGGGTTGGCCTCTAAGTACTGGAATTGTAACAGAGAACAAGACAGAAAAGAATCTACATCTTAATGTGGGAGATTTGAAAAAAAAATCAATAAATATTTAGTAGCCTAAATTGTGAGAGGTGTTATAGAAAATAATAAAGCAGCGAAAATATAGTGCCAAGAGAAGGAGGAGTACTGTTTCATGTAGGATAATTAGGGGAACATCTCTAGTAAAGTGGCATTTGAACAATGAGCCAAAGGAAGTATAAAAACAAGTCAGACAGATATCTGCATAAAGAATATTACAGGAAAAAGAAACAGCAAAGACCTTATGTTGTGTGCATGTGTAGAATGTTTCAGTATCAGCAAGGAGACAAGTATGGGGAAGAAGGAGAGAAGTAGAAGGAAAGAATAGAGTAGATAGTAGATTTCTCAAACATGTAAAGTCTTGCAGGCCTTTGCAAGTTACTTAACTTTTATTCTGAATGAGATAGGTTGCCATTGGGGAATTTTGGAAATAGGAATAAAATTATATGACTTTTGTCTTAATGGTATTACTCTGGCTATGGGTTGAGAAAAGACTATAACTAAGAAGAGTAAATAAAAGGAGCCCAGCTGGAAGCTACTATAATAATTCAATTTAGAAATGGTGGTTGGGCCCAGGATATAGCAGTAGAAGTAGCAAAAAGTGACTAGAATTGTTTTATATACTGGATATAGCACTAAATGTATTCACTGGTGAATTTGAATAACGATTATGAAAGAAAATATTCAAGAATAATTCCAAATATATAGGCCTAAACAACTGAAATGATTGAATGATTATTACTTAAATAATGGGGAAGAAGATGATGGAAGATGCAGCTTGGTCAGCATTTATCCAGGATGGGGGTTCTTCTGGTGTTCAGGAAGACATACTATGTTTGAGGTGTTTGTTTATACATAGAAGTAGTAGTGTTGAAAACAAAATTATGTATATAAGTGTAGGGTTCAGGGAAGAGAATGAGCTGGAGATATCAGTTTGGGAGCCATCATCATATAGAGAATGTGAGTCTGGAACAGATCAGCTAGAAAGTTAGTGAAAGAGGTAAAGAAAAGAGCCTTGGGCCCCTCCAATATTTACAAATCATAGTGTTGAAAAAGGAAACAGAAAAGGAGCTAAAAAGATAAGGGTGGAGATATAAGGAGAAGACCTTGATCTACTGGGCCATTTCTATTAGCATAAAAATGTTTGGTATTTCTTCCATTAAAAACCTACACTCATTCCTCATTTTCCTCCATCTTTCACCACAACTTTTTCCCCCATCCCTGTAAGCAATATTTCTTGAAAGAATAGTTTTCTCTCAATATTTCTAAATTTTCTCTTCCAGTTCTCTATTGAAATCATTCCAGTCAGGCTTTTGTTCCTATAAACCAGCACAGATGTTCTCTTTAAGATCACCAGGGGCATCCTTCATTGCTAAAAATCAATGGTCAATTTTCAGTTCTCATTTAACTTAGTGCATCAGACACAATTGCATACTTTCTTTCTTTCCTTTTTTTTTTTTTTTTTTTAAAGTGCTGGCTTTCCTTGGCCCCCTGTCCACTCATCCTACACAACTGACTAAACCTTTACTTAGTTTCCAGAACATCACTCATTCCCCTTCTACTTCTCTGATAACTCCTTTTCAGTCTCATTTGCTGATTCCTCTTAATTTTTTCTTTTTTTTTTTAATAAAGATTTTTAAAATTTATTTATTTGACAGAGATCACAAGTAGGCAGAGAGGCAGGCAGAGAGAGAGGGGGGAAAGCAGACTGCCTGCTGAGCAGAACGCCAGATGCGGGGCTCGATCCAGGACCCTGAAATCATGACCTGAGCCGAAGGCTGAGGCCTAACACGCTGAGCCATCCAGGTGCCCCCCTCTTCATTTTCTTGATACATATGTTCAATAACACAGAATTTAGGCTTTGGAGTCCATTTTAATACATACATGCTCCCTTATAGATCCAGTTTCACAGATCTCCCTCAGTCTTCCGTATCTCAGTAAGTGACAGCTCCATTCTTCTGGTACTCAATCAAAAACCCATACATCATACTAGACTCTTTTTCTCTCACAGCCTATATCTAATACATTAGCAACTCACAAAATATCTTAAAATCAGGCTGTTCTTCTATTTAACATCCTCTAATGGTTTCCCTTCCATTCTGAATGGAAATTAAAATCTTTAAATCATCTTACCTAAGCCTATAAGATCTGGCTTCCTACTATTTCTCTGATATTTTCTCCTTGCTCTCATTTACTCAACCAACTTTTTTCACCTTCTTGCTCTTTATTAAATATATAAAGCACGCTCTCGAATTAGGGCCTTTGTACCTGCTGCTCTAGAAAGTTCTCCCTTTAAAATTCGACATGAGGTAGCTCCTTTTTTCAAAACTTTACTCAAATATCTTCTTAGTGATATCCTACCTGGCCACCCAATCTAAAATTGCCTGCATTATTTTTCTCTTTAGTAAGCTGATACATCATGTATTTTACTTAATACTTCTTATTACATTTTTTTAAAATCCAAACTAGAAGATAAGTTTCATATCTCCTGGAACTTTAGCAGTACATGATGTGTAGTGTCAATAAATAGTTGCTGAAAGGGGTGCCTGGGTGAGTCAGGTGGTTGAGCATCCAACCCTGATTTTGGCTCAGGTCATAATCTCAGGGTGGTGAGGTGGAGCCCCATGTTGGGCTCTGCACTCAGTGTGGAGTCTGCTGGAGATTCTTTCTCTCTTCCCTCTGTCCTTCCCCTAACCCTGTGCTCTCTCTCCCACTAAAATAAATAAATAAATATTAAAAAAAAAAAGTTGTTGAAAAATGAATAATGAACTTGACTTATTTTGCATTTTCAGTATCTTCCTCTTTTCTAGATCATTCCTATCAGCATATAAACATGATTTTAATATTCTCATCTTAAAAAATATCTATCATCTTAAATCTCTGACTTCCTCTAATTATCACCCATTTCTCTGGTCCTTTAATAGCAAAGCTTAACCTAAAAAATTTCTTTATAATTGCTATTTTCTCTAACATCTCATCTGTGCTATATTTTGCTCAAATAAGTCTTCCAATTACACCTGTCCCCTTGCGTCTGATGACTTTTTTGTTGCCAAAAGAACATTCACATCTTTGTTCCCTTTATATTCACCTCTAAAGAGTTCCCTTCTTACCATGCAGTTCCATCTCAAAAGTATTTCCCTAGAGAAATTTTCCTGACTAATTAAATATTAGCCCCTCATTCTATTACCCATGTTTTTTTTTCCTATTACTCTATTTTATTTTATTTTTTTCTTTATGATACTTATATTGTTGGCTTCTGATTTGCTGTTGTTGTTCTTGCCTCTCTAGAATGAACGTTATCCTTATCTGTACCATTTTACTAGAGCCTAAACGTGGCACATGGTAGATACTCAATAAATTAGGTAAATTTTCTACTTCAACTCTAATATAATATTTAATTGAGGAGTGGAATAAGAACTCACTTTTTGGAACATGGGTTTGATTGGCAACCTCCAAGATGACCCCCAATGATCCCCACCTCCTGGTGTTTGTGCTCTGTGTAGTTCCCTTTGCAGTTTTTGATTTCTGGTCAGAAGAGTTGAGACGTTTCAATTGGTCTTCCAATGTTCATATAAACCTCATGTTTATGTAGGAAAGTAAGCAGTTTGATTATATTTTGCCAAGATCGCTGTTTGAAAAGTTAGCTTTCTGAAAGTATGGATAGTGTGTATATTTCAAGAGTGCTAAATTACAAGAACAAAAATTACATGACTTGTCAGTTCATTACGCTAGGAAAATTTGAAGGGTGAATTAGATTTTACAAAACATATTGAATGCAATATATATATATATTTTTTTTTCAACATAGTTTTAAGATACTTCAAATATATTAAGAGGAAAAAAATCATTTTAATTTTCTGTCTCCAAAATGCAATTTTATTCTTAGGCTTGTTCAGCAGAGTAGAAATAATTTTGACATTTGTAGTTTCTAGATGTAGCTTAATATAAGAATAAAAGTCCTTGTGGAAAATTTGTGTCTATGAATTTAAAAGTTTACGTTGAACAGTTTGAAAGTATGAGCACTACTTTTACAACTGAAAAAAAAAAAGGCAGACATTTGGAACTGAACTGAAAGACTGAATCAACAGAATAGGAAACCTCTGTTCATATGACTAATAAATACCAGTTTATGATATTACTCTTAAAAAAGAAATCACATCACGCAATCTAAGAAACTTCCATGTCTAGGGTCAATGGCAACGAAGACAGGATTATTAGTGTGGTGGCAGTGGTCGTTGTAAGGCTGACAGAATTTTGACATATGCCCTTTTTCAGCAACTTTTCAAGGAGCAACTCCTATAAATGTCAAATATAATTAAATGGTTTATATTTAAAATAGAAATTTTGTTGATAGGTAGTTATTCAGGTATGTTGATTTTAAAAAATTATATAAACTTTTATTGTGAAATGTGTAAGTTGATTTCATGGTTACATCAGATATTAACATTCATAGTAAAGTAGATCTATTCAGTTGGGGATTGCATTATAATTGATGCTATATAATAAATATTTGACTCAATCATTCTTTAGGACTAATGGTCAGAAAGGTTATGCCTACAGGTATAAATTTAAGACACTCGATTACTAGTGTGAAAATCTTAGGCTAAGCATAGTAGGACAAATGCGAATATCAATTTTGTTAATGTGAATTAGTTATTATAAATTAACTGATGTTATGAACATACTAAGGTTTAAAAAATTAAAAATATTACCAAAGAAGAAATAATGTTCATTTATTTCTCTTGTGGACTTTAATGTACTTAGAACTTATTCTGACGATAGTGATGAAAATTTTACATATTTTCAGTATTAGGATATATCTAGAAGTTAACAATACAATCCATTATGAAATGTAGTAAGTGCATGGAGTGGTTATAGGATGAAAATGTAACTTAATGTATCATATATATTATGTTTCACAATTGATGCTTTGTTTATAATTGTATTTGCTTTTAAAGTACTTCTGACTTTTCTTTCTTTGTAATTGTTGTTGTTGATGCTGGGGTACAATTTTCTGAAGATCTGAGTTAAATTCACCTTTTGGGAATAGAATGTTGCTTAGAAAGATTAAAGCAGCCCTTTGAGCCATTGAGAGATACTTTAATGTTATTAAGACAAAATATTTTAAGAGATGAAAGGTTTATATAAAGTAAAATTGTATCTATAGTTAGGAAGAAGAACTGTGCTTCCAGGGATTGCTGCATAAACTTTAGTTGAAAAGGAATTTCCCTGTGGTTTAGCATTATTAAATTGTATGAGTTATGGAGCTTCCACATTTTGTTTGGAGTCATCCATCACTGGTCTTGTCACATATGGAGTATGATGATACTGTGAACCGAGTGGTGTAGCGTGTTCCTTGGGCCTGCTTTTTACACTATGGGACTCACTGAGGATCAGATTATACTTACAGAGGTTCCTAAATATAAAAATAACAATTTTAAAAGCATTGCTTTTAAAGACATAGGGTTTATGTGTGAGGTTTTTTTTTCTTTTTTTTTTTTTTTTGGTATCATCTTCCTTAATTATGTGAAATATTGTCCTATTTGAACTTCCACTAATTTTAAGGGTGAGTCCATTTACTCTGAAGATTTACTTTAATAATTTCTTATAACCCTCACTGATTGAACCCGGAATATTTAATGGAAAACATTTAATCTAGAATTTTATGACATTGGACTGAACCACTAATTACTGAGTATATTTGGTACAGTATGCACTAAAAAATACAATTTAGGAAAAGCAAGATAAATATAGATAATACATCAGAATTCTATCAGAATTTGCTACCTATCTACAATTACATCACAGAGTAGTAAAGACCTCCATCTGGCTTCTACAGTGCTTTTTCTTTCCTATTAAAACATCACAGGGGCACCTGGTGGCTCAGTGGGTTAAAGCCTCTGCCTTTGGCTCAGGTCATGATTTCAGGGTCCTGGGATCAAGCCCCACATCAGGCTCTCTGCTCGGTGGGGACCCTGCTCGCCGCCCCCCGCCACCTCCCTCTCTGCCTACTTGTGATCTCTGTCTGTCAAATAAATAAATAAATAAAATCTTAAAAAAAAAAAAACAAAAAAACCCCCACAAATAACATTTCATTATATAATTATTTCTGTGTTCATATTTATTAAACAAGTATTATTTTTCAAAATCCCAGGGACAATCAACAATGGATATAGAGTTTCAGTTTTTAGGGGCCCCTTACATAAATCTCATCCTTAACTGCATCCTCACAAACATACATTCAGTACAGAGTTCCCCAGGTTGTTGAGTTTACCAGAAGGTTCAACTATTAGAGATAACTTTAGTTGTGTTTTGATAGAATGTTTCCAGAAAATTGCCATATTTATAGATCATTTTGCCAGGTGTAGGGATATCTGTATAAGGTGATCATTTCTATTTTGGTCTGAAAATTGTGCTTATCTGGTTGGCATTTTCTGATGCTGCTATATCAATCCTTGATGCACATTTTCATAATAGATTTTATCCCTCAGGTTTGAGATGTCTTGCTGTTGTCCTCTGATCTGGTGACAGCAGCTATATAGTATTTCTTTGCATAAGAATACACTTGTATAATAGGTTTTGTTGAAATTTTTTGACAGAAATTTTTTGCATATATGTGTCTTACAAACTTTATTATTTACATTTTCTTTCTTCATAATCTGTTTCCATAAAGCGATTTTGTTACAATTGAAATCACTATTGCAATTATCACTATTTTGAATCATAATTTATCCTGCAGCTACAAAATATGTAAAATATGTAACACATGATTATTCAATCACGAATTAATATAAATATTATAGTATTTTATCTACTACCAGATTAGTAATTAACTACCAGGGTGACTACAAGCTAGGCACGTCATTCTGCTTTGTGTTTTCTGGCCCCCTCTTCTTCCAGTCAGCTTTTCAAGAGTGTGCATTTCTCTGCAATGCTGCCCTATCAAATATGTGAAATATTTTCCTTGGAGAAAGTTTATAAATGGAAATATCTGAATTAGTTTTTCTCATTATTATATTTTAATTACTATTAAAAACTATAACATACCAAAAATCCATTAAATGCTTTCCAATTCTATATTTTAGCAACCAAGTAAGAATGTGTATCATAATATTGTTTCTTCTATTATATTTTCTATCTCCTATTGTTATTATATTAAGACTTTTAGTTGTTTGCTATATTTGTATTAATTCTACTCTTAATAGACAATTCAGAGGAACAGCCACACACAAATACAGAAACAAAACTTCTGAAATCTAAATAAAATATGTAGTTTATCTTAATAGTCATTTTTATTGCTAAATAGTTTCTGAAGAAATTGTTTTTTGCATTTGGGTTGTATGACTACAATTCTGACTGGGAAAGGAAAACTTTTTTTTTTTTTTTCCTAAAGATTTATTTATTTATTTGAGAGAGAGATAAGAGCATGAGCAGAGGGAGGGATGGAGGGAGAGGGGAAGCTGACTCCCCACTGAGCACAGGCCCCCTCAATGCAGTGGATCCCACATCCCTGAGATCATGATCTGAGCAGAAACCAAGAGTTGGATGTTTAACCAACCCAGCCACCCAGCCACCTATGGAAAAGGAATATTCTTAAAATATTCCGTGATTATGTTAACCCATCTGCAAAAGTTGTGGGAAATAACTTACATAATTAATGATTACAATCTATATGTATGAATAGCTACTAAAACATTTTGTATAAAACTTCTTTGTGTGCCAAAACAATAGTACTATATACACTTTACCAAATGACATCATGTTTACTTTCACTTAAATTTAACAAGAAATATGACCTGAAGAATCATCTGACTTTAAGTTTTAAGTTTTAAGTTTACAGCAAATAGAGGCATCTCTCGTTTTGCAAAATCTGAATCTTTGATTTTTCCAATTTTGACATTGTAGCTCCAAATAAATTTACTATGAACTGTGTATGAACAGGGCAAAAGAAGTTCAATAGTACATAAGTTGATTTTTAAAATATCAGCTTGCTAGAGATAAACTTTTTTACATATAAACATTTAATTTAAAATGAACTAAAATGTTCTAGGGATAAATGGGGTCTTTAGCAGTCATTATCTAGTTTCCAGAAAGTACTGCAATTAAATCATCTTTAACAGATTGGTATTTCTTTCTACTTTTATAGACCTCTAGAAAGAGAGGTTCTATATATTGAACAGTTCTCACTGTGAGAAATGTTTTATTATTCTTAACCTAAAATGCTCATATTTCAGTTTCAGATGATGATGATGATAATTTTAAATCTTTTTTCTTTTTAAGATCTTATTTATTTATTTATTTGACAGAGAGAGAGCAAGATAGAACAAGCAGTGGTTGTGACAGAGGTAGAGGGAGAAACAGGCTCCTCACTGGGCAAGGAGCCTATTGCAGGGCTGGATCCCAGGACCCTGGGATCATGACCTGAGCCAAAGGCAGATGCTTAACTGACTGAGCCTCCTAGGCACCCCTATTTTAAATCTTTTTATTATTTTATTACCATCTTCAGTTTCCTATGATAAACTGTTATCCTTTGCAGATAGTATAGATATGATAAAATTAATATATATCTTGTATATAAATCTCAACTTGTTTATGTGTTATCTCCTGATTAGAAATCAGCTAGATATATTGTTAATAAGTTTGAAGAGTATGTGTTGGATGGGCTGTTATCAAAACTGACTGTTGGTGTACCCTAATTTTGTTTTTTGGAGCTCAGGCCACCCTTAAAAGAGAGAGACAGTCATCTTCCAACAGCATTGAAAAATGAAGCTAAATTTTCTTCAAGTATTGAATATTTTTAGAGTACTGTGAATTAAATTATGTGTTATGTGAAGTATACAAAATTTATTTGAGGTGTGAATCTTGAAGCACCTCCGAATGCAGTCATTCATTCACCTGAACATTCAAACATGAGGTAAAGAAACCTTTCATACTTATGGAGAGGGACAGCATGTATTAAAATGGCATACCCATTATCTCAAGAGTGAGGTGGTGTTATTGACTGGGAAACAGTGTGAGGGAACCTGTGGGAAAGCTGGAGATATTTTAAAAATGTAGTTTGTGGTTAATAAGGACATATGAGTAAATATGTAAAAATTAATGTAAATGTTCACTTATGGTAAACTTTCTACTTTTAAAGACCTCTAGAAAGAGAGAGATTCTTTTTGTTTTTAGAAGAATATTTTTTTTTTTGAAGATTTTATTTATTTATTTGACAGAGAGAGACACAGCGAGAGAGGGAACACAAGCAGGGGGAGTGGGAGAGGGAGAAGCAGGCTTCCCGCAGAGCAGGGAGCCAGATATGGGGCTCAATCCCAGGACCCTGGGACCGTGACCTGAGCTGAAGCCAGATACTTAATGAATGAGCCACCCAAGCACCCCTAGAAACAGAGATTTGATATATTTAACAGTTCTCATTGTGAGAAATGTTTGATTATTCCTAACCTAAAATGCTCATGTTGTGCATCTTACTAAAAATCATATCTCAAATAGAAAAAGAACTCAGGGACAGAAAAAATAAATAGGTGTTTGAAATCTGAGCTCCCCCAAACCAAAGACACAAAGGCAGATGCTCAAAATTGCAGATGCTGATTTTCAACTGTACTGTTTGCAATAGGAGCAGTTCCTAGTAGCACATTGTAAAGAGCCTTAGAGATTTGCTCATGTGATAATAGCTAATGATTTTTTAGAGCAATAGCAACAGAGCTAATGGTGTGTGTGTGTGTGTGTGTGTGTGCCTACAAAAGTGCTGATATGTATATGTCTATTTTTATTGAAAAAATTATTGTGCTTATTGAAAACAAAAAAAAACACAGAGAAATATAAAGTTAAAATGATTAAATTCAGCTCAAAATTATATTCAACAAAGCAGTACTCCAATGTATTTCATCTTAATCTATTTGCTCAAAAGCATCAATATTTGCTCCAAATATCTTCACAGCTTCCACTTGGGAAATATTTAATATATTGGATTATGAAATAAGTTATCTTTTTAATGTATGGTCATTAATAAAGTCTTGCAGTATACAGCCTTTTACTTTTTTAGTGACCATAACTTTTGTTTGCATTATTAAAATCAAAAGGTAAAATAAGATTATATTTTATGGGTGAAATTTTGGCAATTTAGAGCACCTTATTAATATTTCCTTCAGCTTTACTGAGGTATATTTGACAAAATTTTAAAGTGTACAATGTGATGATTAGATATAAGTATGCATTGTGAAAGGATTCTCACCATGGAGTTAAGGAACGCATACAGCACTTCACCTATTTATCTTTTTTTTCCTTTTGGTGAGAACATTTAGGCTTTATTCTCTTCACAAATTTCAATTATACATAATACAGTTTTATCAATGAGTTATTGTATTATATATTAGATCTTCAGACCTTATTTATCTTATAACTGAAAGGTTGTAACCTTTTACTAACCTCTCACAATTTGCCCCATGCTTCACCATTCTACTCTGTTTCCATGAGTTTGACTTTTTTTTCTTTTTTTTTTTTTTTTTAAGATTCCACATATAAGTGATGTAATGCAGTATTTGTATTTGTCTGGCTTATTTTACTTAACATACTGCCTTCCAGGTTCATCCATGGTGTATCAAATGCAAGATTTCCTTGTTTTTTAAGGCTGACTAATATTACATTATATATATGCACCACATTGGGGCTCCTGGGTCTCTCAGTTGGTTAAGCGTTTGACAGCAATCAACTGCATTCAACTTTTGGTTTCCACTCAAGTCATGATCTCAGGGTTGTGAGATGCAGCCTTGTGTGGGGCTCCATACTCAGCAGAGAGTCTACTCAACGTTCTCTCTCTCCTTCTGCCCCTATCCACCATTTGCACGCTCTCAATCTCTCTCTCTAAAATAAACAAATACATCTTTATATATGCACCACATTTTCTTTATTAATTCATCTGTTGGTCGACACTTGGTTTGTTTCCATACAGTGGCTATTGTGAATAATTATTCAATGAACATGGGAGTATACATATCCCTTTAAGATAACGATTTTGTTGCCTTTGGCTATATTCCCAGAAGTAGACTTGCAGAGCCATATGTTAATGCTATTTTTAATTTCTTGGTGAACTTCCGTATGGTCTCCTATGTTGAATACCAGTCTACATGCCCACCAAGAGTGTACAAGGGTTCCCTTTTCTCCACATCCCTACTTGCATTTGTTAATTCTTGTTTTTTTGATGATAGACATTCACATAGGTATGAGGTAATGTCTCACTGTGCTTGAATTGCGTTCCCTAGATAATTAGTGATATCGAACAATATTTCCATACCTTTTGGCCATTTATGTTTCTTCTTTGTTGAAATGGCTATTACGGCCCTTTGTCTATTCTTTAATTGTTTTTTATTTACTTATTTATTTGTTTGTTTATTTATTTTTTGCTATTGAGTTGTATAGTTCTTTGTATCTTTTGGATATTAATCCTAGAATGATATGTAGTTTGCGAATGTTTCCTGCCATATCAGAGGTGTCTTTTCATTTCGTTGATGATTTCCTCTGCTGTGCAGATGCTTTTCAGTTTGATGTTTCCTCCCTTGTTTATTTTTGTTTTTGTTGCCTTTGCTTTTGGTATCAAGTAAAAAAAAAAAAATTGTCAAGACCAATGTCAAGGAGATTTTTTACTGTTTTGTTTTTGTTTTTGTTTTTTTCCCTAGGAGATTTATGTTTTTAGGTTTTACAATTAAGTCTTTAATCCATTTTGAGTTGTTTTTGTGTATGTTTAAGACAGAGATACAATTTCATTCTTTTGCATGTAGATATCCAGTTTTCCCAATACCATTTGTTGAAGAGACTATTTTCCTATTCTTGTCTCCTTTGTCAGAAATGTGGATTTTTTTTTAATTTTATTTTTTATAAACATATATTTTTATCCCCAGGGGTACAGGTCTGTGAATCACCAGGTTTACACACTTCACAGCACTCACCATAGAACAAACCCTCCCCAATGTCCATAACCCCACCACCTGCCCAACCCCCTTGCCCCTATCAACCCTCAGTTTATTTTGTGAGATTGAGAGTCACTTATGGTTTGTCTCCCTCCCAATCCCATCTTGTTTCATTTACTCTTCTCCTATCCCCTTAACCCCCCATGTTGCATCTCCTCTCCCTCATATCAGGGAGATCATATGATAGTTGTCTTTCTCCGATTGACTTATTTCGCTAACCATGATACCCTCTAGTTCCATCCATGTTGTTGCAAATGGCAAGATTTCATTTCTTTTGATGGCTACATAGTATTCCATTGAGTATATATACCACATCTTCTTTATCCATTCGTCTGTTGATGGACATCTAGGTTCTTTCCATAGTTTGGCTATTGTAGACATTGCTGCTATAAACATTCGGGTGCATGTGCCCCTTCGGATCACTACGTTTGTATCTTTAGGGTAAATACCCAGCAGTGCAATTGCTGGGTCATAGGGTAGTTCTATTTTCAACATTTTGAGGAACCTCCATGCTGTTTTCCAGAGTGGTTGCACCAGTTTGCATTCCCACCAACAGTGTAGGAGGGTTCCCCTTTCTCCGCATCCTCGCCAGCATCTGTCATTTCCTGACTTGTTAATTTTAGCCATTCTGACTGGTGTGAGGTGATATCTCATTGTGGTTTTGATTTGTATTTCTCTGATGCCGAGTGATATGGAGCACTTTTTCATGTGACTGTTGGCCATCTGGATGTCTTCTTTGCAGAAATGTCTGTTCATGTCCTCTGCCCATTTCTTGATTGGATTATTTGTTCTTTGGGTGTTGAGTTTGCTATGTTCTTTATAGATTTTGGACACTAGCCCTTTATCTGATATGTCCTTTGCAAATATCTTCTCCCATTCTGTCAGTTGTCTTTTGGTGTTGTTAACTGTTTCCTTTGCTGTGCAAAAGCTTTTGATCTTGATAAAATCCCAATAGTTCACTTTTGCCCTTGCTTCCCTTGCCTTTGGCGATGTTTCTAGGAAGATGTTGCTGCGGCTGAGGTCGAAGAGGTTGCTGCCTGTGTTTTCCTCAAGGATTTTGATGGATTCCTTTCTCACATTGAGGTCCTTCATCCATTTTGAGTCTATTTTCGTGTGTGGTGTAAGGAAATGATCCAATTTCATTTTTCTACATGTGGCTGTCCAATTTTCCCAACACCATTTATTGAAGAGGCTGTCTTTGTTCCATTGGACATTCTTTCCTGCTTTGTCGAAGATGAGTTGACCATAGAGTTGAGGGTCTATTTCGGGGCTCTCTATTCTGTTCCATTGATCTATGTGTCTGTTTTTGTGCCAGTACCATGCTGTCTTGATGATGACAGCTTTGTAATAGAGCTTGAAGTCCGGAATTGTGATGCCACCAACTTTGGCTTTCTTTTTCAATATTCCTTTGGCTATTCGAGGTCATTTCTGATTCCATATAAATTTTAGGATTATTTGTTCCATTTCTTTGAAGAAAATGGATGGTACTTTGATAGGATATTTGATAGGAATTATTTGATAGGAATTGCATTAAATGTGTAGATTGCTTTAGGTAGCATAGACATTTTCACAATATTTATTCTTCCAATCCAGGAGCATGGAACATTTTTCCATTTCTTTGTGTCTTCCTCAATTTCTTTCATGAGTACTTTATAGTTTTCTGTGTATAGATTCTTAGTCTCTTTGGTTAGGTTTATTCCTAGGTATCTTATAGTTTTGGGTGCAATTGTAAATGGGATTGACTCCTTAATTTCTCTTTCTTCTGTCTTGTTGTTGGCGTAGAGAAATGCAACTGATTTCTGTGCATTGATTTTATATCCTGACACTTTACTGAATTCCTGTACAAGTTCTAGCAGTTTTGGAGTGGAGTCTTGTGGGTTTTCCACATATAGTATCATATCATCTGCAAAGAGTGATAGTTTGACTTCTTCTTTGCCAATTTGGATGCCTTTAATTTCCTTTTGTTGTCTGATTGCTGAGGCTAGGACTTCTAGTACTATGTTGAATAGCAGTGGTGATAACGGACATCCCTGCCGTGTTCCTAACCTTAGCGGAAAAGCTTTCAGTTTTTCTCCATTGAGAATGATATTTGCGGTGGGTTTTTCATAGATGGCTTTGATAATATTGAGGTATGTGCCCTCTATCCCTACACTTTGAAGAGTTTTGATCAGGAAGGGATGCTGTACTTTGTCAAATGCTTTTTCAGCATCTATGGAGAGCATCATATGGTTCTTGTTCCTTCTTTTATTAATGTGTTGTATCACATTGATTGATTTGCGGATGTTGAACCAACCTTGCAGCCCTGGAATAAATCCCTCTTGGTCGTGGTGAATAATCCTTTTAATGTACTGTTGAATCCTATTGGCTAGTATTTTGGTGAGAATTTTTGCATCTGTGTTCATCAAGGATATTGGTCTGTAGTTCTCTTTTTTGATGGGATCCTTGTCTGGTTTTGGGATCAAGGTGATGCTGGCCTCATAAAATGAGTTTGGAAGTTTTCCTTCCATTTCTATTTTTGGAACAGTTTCAGGAGAATAGGAATTAGTTCTTCGTTAAATGTTTGGTAGAATTCCCCCGGGAAGCCGTCTGGCCCTGGGCTTTTGTTTGTTTGGAGAGTTTTGATGACTGTTTCAATCTCCTTACTGGTGATGGGTCTGTTGAGGCTTTCTATTTCTTCCTGGTTCAGTTGTGGTAGTTTATATGTCTCTAGGAATGCATCCATTTCTTCCAGATTGTCAAATTTGTTGGCATAGAGTTGCTCATAGTATGTTCTTATAATTGTCTGTATTTCTTGGTGTTCGTTGTGATCTCTCCTCTTTCACTCATGAATTTATTTATTTGGGTCCTTTCTCTTTCCTTTTTGATAAGTCTGGCCAGGGGTTTATCAATCTTATTAATTCTTTCAAAGAACCAGCTCCTAGTTTCGTTGATTTGTTCTATTGTCTTTTGGGTTTCTATGTCATTGATTTCTGCTCTGATCTTTATGATTTCTCTTCTCCTGCTGGGTTTAGGGTTTCTTTCTTGTTCTTTCTCCAGCTCCTTTAGGTGTAGGGTTAGGTTGTGTACCTGAGACCTTTCTTGTTTCTTGAGAAAGGCTTGTACCACTATATATTTTCCTCTCAGGACTGCCTTTGTTGTGTCCCACAGATTTTGAACCGTTGTGTTTTCATTATCATTTGTTTCCATGAATTTTTTCAATTCTTCTTAATTTCTTGGTTGACCCATTCATTCTTCAGAAGGATGCTGTTTAGTCTCCATGTATTTGGGTTCTTTCCAAATTTCCTCTTGTGATTGAGTTCTAGCTTCAGAGCATTGTGGTCTGAAAATATGCAGGGAATGACCCCAATCTTTTGATACCGGTTGAGACCTGATTTAGGACCGAGAATGTGATCTATTCTGGAGAATGTTCCATGTGCACTAGAGAAGAATGTGTATTCTGTTGCTTTGGGATGAAATGTTCTGAATATATCTGTGATGTCCATCTGGTCCAGTGTGTCATTTAAGGCCTTGATTTCCTTGTTGATCTTTTGCTTGGATGATCTGTCCATTTCAGTGAGGGGAGTGTTAATGTCCCCTAATATTATTGTATTATTGCCGATGTGTTTCTTTGATTTTGTTATTAATTGGTTTATATAGTTGGCTGCTCCCAAGTTAGGGGCATAGATATTTAAAATTGTTAGATCTTCTTGTTGGACAGACCCTTTGAGTATGATATAGTGTCCTTCCTCATCTCTTATTATAGTCTTTGGCTTAAAATCTAATTGATCTGATATAAGCATTGCCACTCCTGCTTTTTTCTGATGTCCATTAGCATGGTAAATTCTTTTCCACCCCCTCACTTTAAATCTGGAGATGTCTTCAGGTTTAAGATGAATTTCTTGTAGGCAACATATAGATGGGTTTTGTTTTTTGATCCATTCTGATACCCTGTGTCTTTTGATTGGGGCATTTAGCCCATTAACATTCAGGGTAACTATTGAGAGATATGAATTTAGTGCCATTGTATTGCCTGTAAGGTGACTGTTATTGTACATTGTCTCTGTTTCTTTCTGATCTACTAGTTTTAGGGCCTCTCTTTGCTTAGAGGACCCCTTTCAATATTTCCTGTAGAGCTGGTTTGGTGTTTGCAAATTCTTTCAGTTTTTGTTTGTCCTGGAAGCTTTTAATCTCTCCTTCTATTTTCAATGATAGCCTAGCTGGATATAGTATTCTTGGCTGCATGTTTTTCTCGTTTAGTGCTCTGAATATATCATGTCAGCTCTTTCTGGCCTGCCAGGTCTCTGTGGATAAGTCTGCTGCCAATCTAATATTTTTACCTTTGTATGTTACAGACTTTTTTCCCGGGCTGCTTTCAGAATCTTCTCTTTGTCACTAAGACTTGTAAATTTTACTATTAGGCGACGGGATGTGGACCTATTCTTATTGATTTTGAGGGGGGTTCTCTGAACCTCCTGGATTTTGATGCTTGTTCCCTTTGCCATATTGGGGAAATTCTCTCCAATAATTCTCTCCAATATACCTTCTGCTCCCCTCTCTTTCTTCTTCTTCTGGAATCCCAATTATTCTAATATTGTTTCGTCTTATGGTGTCACTTATCTCTCGAATTCTCCCCTCGTGGTCCAGTAGCTGTTTGTCCCTCTTTTGCTCAGCTTCTTTATTCTCTGTCATTTGGTCTTCTATATCGCTAATTCTTTCTTCTGCCTCATTTATCCTAGCAGTGAGAGCTTCCATTTTTGATTGCACCTCATTAATAGCTTTTTTGATTTCAACTTGGTTAGATTTTCGTTCTTTTATTTCTCCAGAAAGGGCTTTTATATCTCCCGAGAGGGTTGCTTTAATGTCTTCCATGCCTTTTTCGAGCCCAGCTAGAACCTTGAGAATCGTCATTCTGAACTCTAGATCTGACATATTACCAATGTCTGTATTGATTAGGTCCCTAGCCTTTGGTACTGCCTCTTGTTCTTTTTTTTTGTGGTGAATTTTTCTGCCTTGTCATTTTGTCCTGATAAGTGTATACGAAGGAGCAAGTAAAATACTAAAAGGGTGGCAACAACCCCAGGAAAATATGCTTTAGCCAAATCAGAAGAGATCCCAAATCGTGAGGGGGGAGAAAGGGGATAAAAAGGTTCAGAAAGAAAAAAAAAAGAAAGAAACAATTAAAAAAAGAAAGCCAATAAAGAAAAAATATAAAAAGGAAAAAAAATATATATATATATATATTAGATAAACTAGTTAAAAAACGTTAAAAAAGAAAAGGGTAAAAGTTAAAAAAATTTAGCAGAAGAAGAGAAAAAAAATTTAAAAAGAAAAAAAAATTAAATTAACTGCAAGGCTAAAGAATCATGGGGAGAAAGCCATGAGTTCCGTGCTTTGCTTTCTCCTCCTCTGGAATTCCGCTGCTCTCCTTGGTATTGAAACTGCACTCCTTGGTAGGTGAATTTGGTCCTGGCTGGGTTTCTTATTGATCTTCTAGGGGAGGGGCCTGTTGTAATGATTCTCAAGTGTCTTTGCCCCAGGCGGAGTTGCACCGCCCTTACCCGGGGCCGGGCTGAGTAATCCACTCGGGTTTGCTTTTGGGAGCTTTTGTTCCCTGAGCGCTTTCTGTAGAGTTCTGGAGGACGGGCATGAATGGTGGCCTCCCAGTCTCCGGCCCGGAGGAGCCGAGAGCCCGGGGCCCCACTCCTCAGTGCGCCCTCAGAGAACAGCACCCAATTACTCCCGTCACCCTGGCCTCCAGCCGTGCTCCAAGCTGACCGACCCTGCGACCGGTTCAAGGTAACCCCGAGCTTAGAGTTCACTCCTCGGCTCTGTCTCTATAGCTGGCTTCCCCGTTCTAATACCTGTAAGCTCTGCAACACTCAGACACCCGTGATCCTTCTGTGACCCTGACGGACCCGAGGCCACGCTGACCCCGCGTGGGCTTCACCCTGGTTAAGCCTCTGGAGCGATGTCCCTCAGCATAACAGACTTTTAAAAGTCCTGATTTTGTGCTCCGTTGCTCCGCCACTTGCCAGGAGCCGGCCCCTCCCCCCGTGGTCTATATTCCCGTCGCTTTGGATTCACTTCTCCGCCAGTCCTACCTTTCAGAAAGTGGTTGATTTTCTGTATCTAGATTTGCTGTTCTTCTTCTCTTCGATCTCCCATTGGATTTGTAGGTGTTTGCAATCTTTAGATAAGCTATCTAGCTGATCTCCCACTACCGGAAGTAGTCTCAGCCTGCTACTTGTCCGCCATATTGACTCCTCCCCAGAAATGTGGATTTATTGATGGTATCTGTTTCATTGATTTATGTGTCTGTTTTTATGCCAATACCATATTGTTTTGATTACTTTTGCTTTGTCATATTGTTTGTAATCAGGAAGTGTGATACACCTCTAGCTTCATTCTTTCCAAGATTTATTTGTTTATTTAGAGTCTTTTGAGGTTCAATATGAATTTTAGGGTTATTTTTCTCTCTTTCTGTGAAAAATGCCCTTAGCGTCTTGATAAGAGATTGAACTGAAACTGTGGATCACTTTGTAGTATGGACATTTTAACAATATTAAGTCTTTCAATCCATCACCATGGAATATATTTCCATTTATTTGTGTATTCTTCCATTTATATAATCATTTTTTAAATAGTTTCCATTGTACAGATCTTTTGCCACCTTGGTTAAATTCATTCATAAGTATTTTATTCCTTTGAAACTATAGTGAATGGATAAATTCCTAGAAACATATAACTTACAAGACTGAATTATAAAAAGACAGAAAATCTGAATAGATCTATAACTAGTAAGGAGATTAAATCTGCAATCAAAATCTCCCACTAAAATACTGTTTTATCAATTGAGATAATTTGACCCCTACAAACTCTAACTTTGGGTATTATTTTTGGCTCTTGGTGAAATGTAATTGGCAACTCAAACTAGCTTATACAAATAAACATGTCAAAAATTAAAAAAAATTAAAAAGTTCAGTATAACAACTGATTTTAACTAAAACAGTAAGGATTCTTAGTGGAAAGGGAAGTAGTAGGCTGAAACATGTGTCTTGGTGGAGATGACTGGAAAAAAAATTCTGAGAGTGTTTTTTCTCCATTACTACTTCTCATTTTTATTGATTTGATTTATCTAGTCTTCCTTTGCATATCACCCTGCATGATGGAGTGCAAGTAGCTCCACTAAAGAAATGCTATTAATAATCCAATGAGATCCCACCATGCTTCTACTGGAGTGGCAAATGGCAGGGAAAAAACACCCTCAGAATCTGAATTGGTGAGCAAGTGGAACTCTTGTACATTGCTGAGGGGAATGGAAAATGGTACAGTCAATATAAAAAGCAGTTTGGTTCTTGCATATCAAATGAAACGTACACTTACTGTACAACCTGGGAACCTCAGTTCTAGGTGCTTACCCAAGATAAATGAAAACAGTATGTCCACACAGTGATTTATATGCTAATGTTTACAGTAGCTTCTTTAATAATAATTAAAAATTAGAACCAATATAAAGTTCCATCAACAGGTGAAGAGGAACAATTTGAGGTAAATCCACACAATTAAAACAAAACAAAACAAAACTGCTCAGCCGTTAAAAGGAACTAGTTACTGATATATGCAATGTGGGAGGCTGAGTAATGTCCTCCCTCTTCCCCAAAGATGTCTAAGCCCTAATCTCCTATGAATGTTTACTTATGTGGCAAAAGGGACTCTGAAAATACGATTAAGTCAAGACTCTTGAGATGGGAAGGTTATCTGGGATTATCTGAGTGTGACTAATATTGTCACAGAGGTCCTTCTAAGAGGGAAGCAGAAGATCAGAGAAAGGAAGAAGATACAAAGGAAGATGTAACCACAAAAGCAGATATTGGAGATGTAACCAGGAAACAAGAAATGCTGACAACGTCCAGATTCTGAAAGCATTAAGGAGTAGAGTATCTATTCTAGAAGAAACCATTTATACTGACACTTTGACTTTAGACCTATAAGACTGTATTGGACTTCTGACCTCCAGAAGTGTAAAATAGTATATTTTTGTTGTTTAAAGCCAGTAATTCTGTTAATTTGTTACAACACTGATAGGATACTAATACATAAAACAAAATGGATGAAGCTGAAAAGAATCACGCTAAGTGAGAGATAATTTATAGCCAGGTAAAAATAAATTTAGTGTTGGATTTTACATATGCATATACCCATCCCTGTCATGTCATATCAGAATAATAAAGTAAGATCCATATCATGTTTTGTTTTGTTTCCTTTTTCCTCAAATGTGATTGTTCCTGTCTTCTCCTTTGATTATAAACCTCATTTTCAATATTTTTGTACCAATTTTACATTCTGGAGTGGAATATTGTATTGAGCCTGGTATAAGAAAATGTCACCTGTGTATTCAAGGTAACTTTTTTCTTTCTCTCTCTTTCTTCTCAGCTTTACTTTTTTAAAGCTCTTACTTTTTCTAGTCTAGTATATCTTCCTTCCATTAGTGTGGAACTTTTTTTTTCTAATTCAGTGGCCTCTAAATAAGAAAATCCATTGGGTTAGAAATAATATTTTAATATTTCAATTCATTTTTATAAAAATAAGAAACATTTATACTTACTGATATTTAGCACTACAGGGATTGACCTTAGTGCTCTTTGTTGGACCATTTATCAGATGATCCAGCATGATAGCTTAGGTGGTTTAACAGGACAGCCTGAAGTGAGCATTCCACAGTAAAAGTGGGTTACTTTGCTTTTTGTGAATTTTCTCCAGTAAATAAGCTTATGAATTTTATAATCTTAAATATCATCTTAAATATAACCGTTATAATCTTAAATATAAATTTTATAATCTTAAATACAAATCTTAGGGGCACCTGGGTGGCTCAGTGTGTTAAAGCCTCTGCCTTCGGCTCAGGTCATGATCCCAGGGTCCTGGGATCGAGCCCCGCATCAGGCTCTCTGCTCAGCAGGGAGCCTGCTTTCCCCTCTCTCTTTCTCTGCCTGCATCTCTGCCTACTCATGATCTCTGCCTGTCAAATAAATAAATAAAATCTTAAAAAAAATACAAATCTTAAAGATTTTATAAATTTTAAATGTATTTAAAATCTAAATATAATCTTTAAATAAATCTTAAATCTATAATCTTAAAAGCTTATAAATTTTATAGTCTTACAATTGTAATGAGATGGATCAAGACCTTAATAGTCATTAGATGTGTGCTGACAATTTTAGATATTTATATGTTTGCTGTTATAAAGTATCAAAATTTTTTCTAATTTAAAGATCAGCTACTAATTTATAAATAAAATTGTTTAAAATCTGTTGATCTTTATATCACAGAAAGTAGCTTCTGTTGTATGATAAATAGAATATACTTTCCAAAAAATGATCACAATCTGCCCTTTCAATGTAAAAGTGAAATTTTAACGAGTGCAAAAGTAAGTGGTTTTTGTGTTATATGCATTTTTGAATTTAAAGTTTTGAGTTTAAAGGCTCAGTGGGTTAAAGCCTCTGCCTTCAGCTCAGGTCATGAACCCAGGGTCCTGGGATTGAGCCCCACATTGGGCTCTCTGCTCAGCGGGAGCCTGCTTCTCCCTCTTCCTCTGCCTGCCTCTCTGCCTACTTGTGATCTCTGTCTGTCAAATAAATAAATAAAATCTTTAAAAAAAATAAAGTTTGGACAGTTTTCTGTCACCATGGAATTTACTGGAAAAAATGTAAGCTTGTTACCTATACAAAACAAAACAAAACTGACATATATTTCAATTTAAAGCAAACAAACCTTGCCATCCAGGATTTCCAACTTGTTTAAAAATCATTCAATGAAAACTTGAAGTAAATTTTGGGAAAATATTTCTTAAAAATATTAAAAAAGAACAGCTGATTGAAATCATGGTGGATGAAAAGCCAAATTTCCAAAGATATTTGTATGGTAGCATGTTTCTTTAAAGTTTTCCCTTCTAAGAAGCTCTATAACAGATTTTGTTCATTTTCAGAGTTTAAAAAATAGTGACTTAGAAATTCCTAAAGGAATGTCAGGGAGAAATTAAGAAAAATTAATACCTCTATATATCTTAGATATATAGTTTCTGCTTACATTCTAATTCATTATAATCATAATATAAGAATCTTTTTAAATTTATATTTTGCTTTTTAAATTTTAATTTAATTTTATTTATTTTCAGTGCTCCAGAATTCATAGTTTATGTATCACACCTAGTGCTCCATGCAATACGTGCCCTCCATAATACCCACCAACCAGGCTCACCCAACCCCTCAACCTCTCCCCTCCAAAACCCTCAGTTTGTTTTTCAGAGTTCATAGTCTCTCATGGTTTGTGTCTCCCTCCAATTTCCCCCAACTCACTTCTCCTCTCCATCTCCCAATGTCCTCCATGTTATTCCTTATGCTCCACAAGTAAGTGAAACCATATGATAATTGACTCTCTCTGCTTGACTTATTTCACTCAGCATATTCTCTTCCAGTCCCATCCATATTGATACAAAAGTTGGGTATTCATCCTTTCTGATGGAGGCATAATACTCCATTGTATATGGACCATATCTTCTTTATCCATTTGTCTGTTGAAGGGCACCTTGGTTCTTTCCACAGTTTGGCAACTGTGGCCATTGCTGCTATGAACATTGGGGTACAGATGGCCTTCTTTTCACTACATCGGACAACAAAAAGAAATAAAAGGTATTCAAATTGACAATGAAGAGGTCAAATTCTCTCTTCACAGATGACATGATACTTTATATGGAAAACCCAAAAGACTCCATCCCAAACTACTAGAACTTATACAGCAACTCAGTAATGTGACAGGATACAAAATCAATGTACAGAAATCAGTTGCTTTCTTTTACATTAACAATGAAAATACAGAAAGGGAAATTAGAGAATTGATTCCATTTACTATAGCACTAAGAACCATAAGATACCTGGGAATAAACCTCACCAAAGAAGTAAAGGATCTGTACTTGAGGAACTACAGAACACTTATGAAGGAAATTGAAGAAAACACAAAAAGAGAGGAGAAGGGAGTTGAGGGAAATTGGAAGGGGAGGTGAACCATGAGAGACTATGGACTCTGAAAAACAATCTGAGGGTTTTGAAGGGGCGGGAGGTGGGGGGTTGTGGGATCCAGGTGGTGGGTATTGGAGAGGGCACAGATTGCATGGAACACTGGGTGTGGTGCAAAAATAATGAATACTGTTACGCTGAAAAAATAAAAAATTAAAAAATAAAAAAAAAGATGGAAGATAATTCCATGCTCATGGATCAGAAGAATAAACATTGTTAAAAGGTCTATACTGTCTAGAGCCATCTATACTTTCAATGCCATCCTGATCAAAATTCCACCAGCATTCTTCAAAGTTCTGGAACAAAGAATTCTAAAATTTGTATGGAACCAGCAAAGACCCCAAATCACTGAGGAAATGTTCAAAAAGAAAAACAGAGCTGTGGGCATCATGTTGCCCAATTTCAAGCTTTACTACAAAGCCATGATCACCAAGACAGCATGGTACTGGCACAAAAACAGACACATAGACCAGTGGAACAGAGTAGAGAGTCCAGATACAGACCCTCAACTCAATGGTCAAATAATCTTTGACAAAGTAGGAAAAAATATATAGTGGAAAAAAGACAGTCTCTTCAATAAATGGTGCTGGGAAAATTGGACAGCTACATATAGAAGAATGAAACTCAACCATTCTCTTAAATCATACACAAAGATAAACTCAAATGAATAAAAGACCTCAACATGAAGCAGGAATCTATCAAAATCCTGGAGGAGAGCATAGGCAGTAACTTCTTCAACATAGGCCACAACAACTTCTTTCAAGATATGTCTCCAAAGGCAAAGGAAACAAGCAAAAAATGAACTTTTGGGACTTCATCAACATCAAAAGCTTCTGCACAGCAAAGAAAACAGTCAACAAAACAAAGAGGCAACCCATGGAATGGGAGAAGATATTCTCAAAATGACACTACAGACAAAGGGCTGATATCCAAGATCTATAAAGAACTTCTGAAACTCAACACCCTAAAACCAGATAATCACATTAAAAAATGGGCAGAAGACATGAACAGTTACTTCTCTAAAGAAGACATACAAATGGCTAACAGAGACATGAGAGGATTTGAAAAAAGGGAAACCCTCATACACTGTTGTGGGAATGCAGATTGGTGTAGCCACTTTGGAAAACAGTGTGGAGATTCCTTAAGAAATTAAAAATAGAGCTTCCCTATATTTTGTTTGAAATATGTATGTTAGACATCACTTTGGTGCTATTAGACTTATCATTTACTACTATTTATGTTACCTTTATATAGGCATACCTCAGAGATACTACAAGTTCAGTTCCAGACCACTGCAATAAAGCAAATATGGCAATAGAACAAGTCAAATGATTTTTTTTTGGATTCTCAGTGCATATAAAAGGTACATTTAAACTCTCCTGTAGTCTGTTGAGTGTGCTATAATAGCATTAAGTCTAAATATTTGAAAAATATTTTATTGCTAATAAATGCTAATCATCTGAGCTTTCAGCGAGTCATAATCACTGATCACAGATCACCATAAAAATATAATAATAATGAAAAAGTTTGAAATATTCCAAGAATTATCAAAATGTGACACAGAGACACAAAGTGAGCAAATGTTATTGGAAAAATGGCACCAAGAAACTTTTTCTACCAATGGTTGCCACAAGCCTTCAATTTAAAAAGGAAGAAAGAAGGAAGGAAGGAAGGAGAAAAGAAAAGAAAAAGGAAAAGAGAAAGAAAATTTATGATGCACAATAAAGCAAAGTGCAATAAAAAGAGGTATGCCTATATTTATAAACTACACTGTTATAAAAGTGTATATTATTTTACAAATCCTCCAATATGCATAGTGCCAGGCTAATATATGGAATAAGTTAACATTAAATTATCTAGCTTCTGGCTGAGATCCATGTGCAAAGTAATTAAATAGAACTGCACCCTCCTCCAACAGTCCTGAGATGTGGGCATAAATTAGACAAATACAAGATATTAGGAAAAGAATTAGAATAAAAATGAGAGCTATTTATATTGCTCCAATATTCTCAATGCTCAATTTTGTATATACTTTTATTCCTTGTAAACTCTTCTGGGGTTCTCTATACTGTTGAAATAAGCTGTAGCTGTGTTTGTTTTTTAGGGAGTTAAAAAAAAAAAAGTTGATAATTCAAATAAGATTGTTTCACTGCACCTGACAGAATGTCTATGTTTAAGAAGAGGGATTTTAGGCAAGGGCTTTCTTCTAGAATTGGGCAGGTATCTGTCTCATTCACAGTGAATGCCTATTATAGTCTTTATCTCCCTGTTATAAAACACTGACACTCTTTTTAGCTTGGCCACTTTCTCCCCTATTTGTATTTAGTTTCAGTAATTGTGCTCATCTCTACTTGTAAAGCAAATCTCATTTGATTACTAGAACAAATCAGCCTATTTGTGTACAGAACCACAAGGGACTAGAGTTTAATCCCTTGAGTATTTAAGGTTCTTGTGAGTCAGGAGCACAGCTAAAGTGAATTGATGATCAGAGGCACCAATTCCTAAAATTGTGGGTATTGCTGACAGACTCTTTGTTCTACTGAGAGCTTGTAGACACATTGTTCTTCTTCAGTAATCTCCAAGAGGGACTGAGAGTGAACACAACTCAAAATGCCAGTAAAAGCATTTTAACCATTAGAAAGAATGCATTATTGGTCTCATATTAATTTTTAAAAAATCTAAATTGAAACAAGCAATGATCAGCTGCAGTTTCTACTCACTTTGCTTATTTTGAAATAAAAAGAGCATGAATTGTCTCTCTGGCTATCTTTACTGCATAGTTTCATTTGTGTGCTTTTGATTTTTATTTCTCAGATTCTCTAGCTATTATCTGAAAGGGGGAAATGTTTTTTTAGCTAATTTTCAGTTTTAATTCCAGTTTTTGTAATGTACTTAGATTTTTTGTAATTCTGTATTCATATTTACATAATCTTCTTCTTGACTTGATGAGCAATCAGGACTGATGATGACCCAATAGAAAGAGCATGGTAGCAAGTTGACATTTACTATACATGTGAAAGGGGAAAGTAAACACTGGCTACAAAATCCAATGGAGTCAAGCAAGAATAGGGAATTAAGAGGCAAAAAGCAGGCTTTTAGGAGACTTATGGGTGGTTAGGGTTAAAGTAGATGAAAAAAAGGTAACTTGGAGGCATTCCATCAGCTTTGAGGTAAGTGCATGTGAATTCTTTGTATGCCATGTCCACAGTCAATGAGTTTGGCAAAATGAGACTAGTTCAGGGGCACTTGATTTTTATTTTCAACTGACTTGTATAATACTCTAGAGAATTTTTTAAAGATTTCAAGCTGGAGGTCAAAGATGGCTGCTTTTGTTTTTATTTTTTTAATGATATGCAATCATTAACATAGGTTAATAAATAACAGGCTGTTACTATTTCAACTATTTCCCAGAAGTATGTACAGGTGTTTACTGACAGTGCTACCTCTTTTTCACAGATAAGTGAATCACAGTAGCTTAGTACAAGTCCAGATCCTCTTTTATTCTCTGCAGATAGATTTGCTGTGTCATTGCTAGGTAGATATGAAGATGGCCTCCTGCCACTCACATTTTAAGATTTGTGGGCTTTTCCTTTTACCTCTTGGTAACTAATGTCTCAGGGAAGTGATAACTGTGATCTCTTAATGCTGTAGGGCCTGCGACCTCTTCTTGCCATACTGCCTAGAATTCAGAATGTTTATGGTCCCCACTTTGAATTCCTGAATCCAAGTCCCAGTTCTGAATCTCCTGACCTAGATCTTCCCAGGTCTTTGCATTTGGCTAGTAATTAGATTTTTTCAGATTTATACCAGTTGAACTTTAGGACTGTCAGCTGCTTTCGCAGGAGTCTCAGCTTGTCTGATTTCATACGGTATTAATCAGGACTATGGCAATGACAAATGGCCAAATTCCAAAATAAATTAACATAAGCAAAATTAAAGGGGAAATAGTGGTTTCTCATATTGTTGTTAGTTTGAAATAGCCTAATGTATTTTAAATACTTAAGAGAGTACTGGATATAAACAAAGTGATATCACCATTATAAAAAATGAAACTCTGTGTACTGACACCTTGACTTCATTGCCCTCACTAAGCATATATTATGGGTCTGCTGTGGGCTCTCAGGACTTTACAGGAAAAAAAGAGAGAGAGAGGAAGCAAGCTTTTCTAGTTTTATGAGACTTGCAACCTAATGATGAAAATCAAACATTTGCACAGTCACACAGAAAGCACAAGATTAATTACAAAGTCATACTGTATAAAATATATATTGTATGAGGTCAAAATATAAAGTATTAAGAAATATGAATTTACTCTTTTCTTAAAATTATACCTTTTCTTAGAGCATAATAATTTAGAGCAAAAACTATTTCTTAAAATGTTGAAAGTTTGTTTTACAAAATACAAGACATTTTTATCACTATTAAAATGTAGCCTAAATATCCCATTTCAAAAGAAGAAACTTAAGATCAAAATTGAGTTGTCAACATTAACTAAATCAGTAGCAGGCTGAAGACCAAAATCTAATTTGGCTAACTCCCAAATAGTATTCCTTCAGCTAAAATCTTGCAGAAATGCAGGAACTAAAGAGTTAGTAGAAGGAAGAAAAGTTAAATGGGAGGAAAAAATGGAGTCTTGTTTCAGATCATTAAAAAGAGAGACATGATTAAGATGAAGGAACAATGTATCATCTTACCTATGATGGCTTTTACCTTAATTTTAAACTGAAAAATACATGAATAAAAAATGGTGTTGCTAATTTCTTGGGCTGGATTTTCTTCCACTGCATTCACAAAACCCTATGTTGTTTTCACTGAACTCATAAATAGTGGATCTTTACTTATATCCTCTATCTTCCCTCAGGAAGGTTATGCATAGAGTCTATTGTCCAATAAAATTCTAATTCCTTTAGCTATACTCCGAACTTTTGATTTGTACCTCTATGAGTTATCTCCAAACTTTTCATTTCCACTTCTTCCTAGTGCAAGCTGCTCTCATAACTCTTCTAAACTATGGAAATAATTTCCTTAATAGTCTCCCTTTGTCCGGTGTTAACACACAATAGCCTATCTTCATAGTAATAGCCAGAGTGATCTTTTTCAACCAAAATCAGATCACATTACTAAAGTGGTCCAAAGCCCATCTATGTCTTCTCATATGGGCAAATTTTATTTTCTAAAGATGGCTTCCACATTTTGCTTTTCTTTTTATTATGATTTTTTTTTTTTTTTTCAGAGAGGGAGAACATGACTTGGGTTGGGGAGAGCAGAGGGAGAGAGAGAATCCCAAGCAGGCT
Source organism: Enhydra lutris kenyoni (assembly GCF_002288905.1). Taxonomy (NCBI): domain Eukaryota; kingdom Metazoa; phylum Chordata; class Mammalia; order Carnivora; family Mustelidae; genus Enhydra; species Enhydra lutris. Next base: position 24,604,941 of record NW_019154086.1, on the reverse strand, counting down.
CTACACCCAGCATGGAGCCTCATGTGGGGCTCTATTTCATGATCCTGAGATCATGATATGAGCTGAAATCAAGATCTGATGCTTAACCAACTTAGCCACCCAGGCACTACCCCCACATTTTGCTCTTCTAATGTGACTTGATATTTCTGCCACTTAAATGTGAGAGTCTATGTCCCCTCCCTTAAAACTGGATGGCCCTGTGATTCCAGTGGAAGTGACACTATAGGTGAATAAGTCAAATGAAACTATGCCTGGTTCTCTTTGGACACTTGCTTTTGAAACCAGTCCTCATGCCTGAATAAGCCAAAGTAGCCTATGGAGAGGCCCATATGGAGAGGAACAGAGGCACCTCCTAGGGTCAGCTAAGTTTTTTTTTTTTTTTTTTAAAGATTTTATTTCTTTATTTGACAGAGAGAGATCACAAGTAGATGGAGAGGCAGGCAGAGAGAGAGAGAGAGAGAGGGAAGCAGGCTCCCTGCTGAGCAAAGAGCCCGATGCGGGACTCTATCCCAGGACCCTGAGATCATGACCTGAGCCGAAGGCAGTGGCTTAACCCACTGAGCCACCCAGGTGCCCGAGTCAGCTAAGTTTCTAACCAACTGTCATTTACTAATTTGCCAACTATATGAGTGAGTCACCTTGATATCTAGAACAGCAATGGACTGTCCTACAGAGATTACAGAATTATGAACAAAGGAAATTAGTCTTGTTTTAAATCACAAAGTTTTGGGATAGATTTTTATTTGTCTTTTAATACTATAATAGAAAATTAACACAAATTTTGGTACCTAAAAGAGGGATGCTGCTGTAAAAACCCTAAACTGTGTAGCACTGGCTTTGGGACAGGCCATATGAGGAAGCAAGAATCCTTGGCAAAACGTTAGAAAAAGTCTAAAGAATATTGAGGAATTTGTTTATGATAGCTCAAAGGAAAATAAGGAAAATGTGATTGGAAGATGTTTATAGTAATGGAAATTCTGGCAACAGTATTACCTGAAGTAAATGGAAGATAGGAAATGTTCCAATGAGTTCAATGATCAAGCTAAAGGAGTTTTCAGGCAGACTATTCAAAGTGTCATCTGGATTTTATTCATTGTCTATGATATAATGGGAGAAGAGAGGAATGAGCTAAAAATTAACTCTTAAATATAAAAGAGCCAGAACTTTCTTAGTTACAAAATAAATCCTGTTTCTCTTCCCAAATTTCTCTTGGTGGCAAACGATGCTCATATTAAGGACTGGTTTAAGGAGAAGATCAAATGTACTATAAAATCTATTATTAAGATCTTAGATCTGAGGTAGTTCCTCATAGAGCCTTTCAAATAGACAAAAGCCCTCCTAAGCATGATAGTACTGTAATTTATAGTCCTGTCCATTTTATAGTAAGGCTTATAAGGATCGTAAGGATGTTATTCCACAGCAGTGCATGGTGAGTTCAAGGAAGAGAATGGCTTATCTGGAAAAGGCTGATGGTTAATTTGTGGTTATAGTGTTTTGTCTGATGGAGTGAATTATAAATCAGTACACAGAAAGCACACCAAAATTGTTTAAGGAATTGTATTAGCTTGTAATAAAAGGTTTAAAAAAAGTACAACTGAAGAAGGGCCTTAAACATTTAAGCATTTAGAAACGGGAAATATGCTTAAGAAGGCTTAGGAGAAAAGGAAGGTAGATTCAGAGTGAAGGACCAAGAGACACTGAATTGACCCAAGAGCCATGAAGTCTAATTTCCAGAAAGTAGGTATACTCTAATCAAGGAACTAGCAACATATGCCTGGCTGGATTTCAGAATTGGTATAGATCAGTGACTACTGTGTTCCTTCCATTTCCCTGCTATTTTCTGCTATCATAGTTATCCAGTGACTGTCCTACCATATTATTTTGAGTATTTGGAGACATAGAAAAATGATCTCTCTAGGTCAACTGTGTCACATGCCATCACATCATAAGAGAGAGTGCTCAAAGAGCTGTATTTGAGGAACTGCACAAAAAGAATATCACTTATACCTAGACTGATGTGGATGTAAGATTCTTGACTTTGAACTGATACAATTATGGAATGAGACTTTTCAGTCATGGGAAAGGAAATGAACATATTTTGCATGTAGAAGGGATATAAATTATTATAGCCTGAAGACAAAATGTGACAGATTACATTTTTCAAAGATGGTTGTAACAAGACCTGCTTTCTTACTTTTTCTTCTTACAATGTGATTTTGATACTCTTCCTATCAAGAACTATGCCTTTTTCTCGAATCTGGGCAAGATTGTGAAAAACGAATGCTATATGACTTTTGAGAATAGGTCATAAAATGTGATACATCTTTCTAGATTTCTGGAATGTTTGCTCCTAAAACCTAGCCATTGTGTTTGCATAGTCCTAGGAGAACTCAGAGAGCCAGGTGAAGAAGAACCAAGGCCCCTAGTCTACAGTCCTGACTGTAGTGTGTAGTCCTGACTGATAGTCAGTACCAACTCAGCAATTATGTGAGGAAGCCCTCTTGACTCTTTCAGCCACCCCCCTGTTGGATCACTTGCAGCTGATGCTAATGTTGCATGGAAGACTGCAGACTTGTGAGCAAAATAAATTAGTGTTTTTGTTTAAGTCACTAAGTTTTAGAGGGTTTTGTTATATAGATTGGACAACTGATATATTATATAGAATAAAATCAAACTCCTACCCTGTTCTGTGAGACCCTATATGATCTAGTTTCTGTCTATTCCCCAACCTCACATCATACTATTCTTGTAATTCAGGTTGAAGTTTATGGATTACCAAGATCTCCAGCCCATTTACCTATTCATTTTTCTCATGACATCTGTATCTATCAATTACCTATCTATCTATCTACCCATCTATCTTCTGTCATCTTACCCTTCCCATTATTAGAACGATTTCTGTGAAAACAGAGACATTGTTCTTATTTTCTTCTCTCTCTGAATTACTTGAAACAGTGCTTGGCATATAGTAGGTACTCCACAAATACTTGTTGAGTGAATAAACTAATGGAAGTAAATATTAATTCATTTTATACCATAGAGCAAAATAGAAGTCCAAGATTTAATATAACATATATTTCCTAGAAAAAATGATGCTTTCTTTTTTAAAATTAAATCTGTCAAATTGACTTAGAAGAATGTTCACAATCTTGTGATATTGTGAAAAATAAGTTGATTACTGTACTACCTACATCATCTCTGTAAGTTCCTCCACATTAATGAATATTAACAATAAAATTTTCAGATAAAAGCACAAACTTAGTTACTTGATTTTTTTCTTATTGATATGAATCTTCTACTTCCTGTAAAACAAACAAAAATATTCTGAAATTTTCATTTTTTAATATTATGTTAGGAGTTTAGTGTTCAACTGTTTAAAAGTTGTTTTCCAGAGAGAAAAACATGTATAGATGATAGTGAATAAAACAGAAGGACTCCAATTTTCAGGAATTCAGAATGTGCATCCTTGGCATAGTAGTGCTATTGCTTTCCATCTAATCAAAGTGTAAAACAGAAAAATGATTTTAATGTATTTACTTGAAATTTGCTTCTTTGCACTCTGAAGCCTGAATAACTGAGTGCACAAATATAGTTAGAGTAATCCTTCTTAACAAGAATTAGCCACCTCTGTGGACTCCCAAAATAGTAAGAGGAATTAACCTAGTGATATTTTTCCCTGTGGGGGGCCAATGGTATGAAGTCTCATTGGTGCCTAATTCTAAAAGAATCAGAGGATCTGCTTATATTGTAATAGGATGTTTTTAGCTTTCCTCAATTTTTCTTGGGTTTACAGAGAACAGCATACCAGGGCCTTCAAGTTTGAGAAATAGGAAGAACAAGTCACAGGCTTAGGCCAGAAGACAATCTTCCATTTTGATCATCCATGTCCTTGTTCTGTACCACCCATACTGTTGCTCTTCCATAGAATCTCTTGGGATTAATAAATAGTTGGTAGACTCTAATTTGCTCTTATTTCTTGCTCATTTTCTTACTCCTTTGATAAAAGGCTGAACTTTCAATAGATTTTATAGCTATGTCTTACTCTACTAGCCTAATCATAATGTGATTCCACTTAAGCACAAACACAGCAACAGTAATCATTACTTAATTCTAATTCCTAACTCACTGTAATTAAGCCAACCCACACTTTTTTACTAATCAATTTCCAATGCATGCAAATAATAGCATATGTTTAGCTTATCACAGTGCCCAACTCTCTTCCAGGAGCAAGAAGATTATATTCACTTATGCTTATTTTACAGTTTCACACAATGTCTTGTTAATTTCCATGTTGTTTTCTTAAGCTATTGTGTATAGTCACTTTCCCTATCACCTACTTCCCACTGTTGATTCCATATCTTTTTCTTCTGACTCCTGCTTGGCCTTGTTCCTAGGTTAGTGAGAACTCTGGTGATCTAGCTCCCTCCACTTTCCCTACTCTCAGATAGTCTCGGCATTTTCCATCATTCTCCACATATATTATTTGGTTTATGCCATACTATATTTGTAAAATACATAAAAGATTGGTAGTATTTTTATTTTATAGATGATGAAACTGAAGTACAGAAGATAAATAACTCCCCAGAGGCCATGATTTGTAGGCCTTTTAGTGGGTTTAATGGGAGGAAAGCAGAGGTGAAATGCCAGAATAGAGAAGTTAGAAAGAGCAGAGATGAGTGATAGAAACCCAAGAAGGAGCAAGTTAAATAGTCCAGGGCATAAAATGACCTGAGGAACAGTACATAAAAGAAGGAAGACCTTAAAATTGATGACACTTCTGTCCTGATAACTTCAATTCATTCATTTCAATTTGAAATCTCTATCACCTCATTGCATGGGGATGGATGAAAAAAAACACATACAGAGCATTTATCTTTTCCTGAAGCTTCTCAAACTCATAAAATTTCTAAGATATTGAGAGAAAAAATATTATAAGCATGTTTAGTTTTTTATCAGTTATTGCCATTTCTCTTTTTCTCTCAAGTACATTTTATAAATTTGATTTCATGTATTATTTAATCTTATCTACTTAACATGATATTGTTCAGCTAACACAATCTATTTATTAAATATGCATCACACACAACTTAGTGACTTAAAATTATGCATTTGATACTTTACATATTTGTGGGAAAAAGTGACTTCGGTAGAATCACTTCCATAAAAACCATATCCCTACTATTATTACCTGCATGATAATGTCATCAACAGTGGACTTAGGGATGATACTACTCCATTTGAGTAAAACTTATCACTTCCTTTTGGCCCTCTTCGTTAGAAGTTTAGGTCTCTCTCCAGTCACTTCTTTCATATTTACAGAGCCAATGTGAAGAGCCATAGAATTTCTTCTTCTTATCTTTCCTCTCCTTTCCCCCCTTCTCCTTCCTTCCTTACTTCCTTCTTTCCTTTCTTTCAAGATTTTATTTATTTTAGGGAGAGAGAGTGTGTGTGTAGTGGAAGGGAGAGGGACAAGCAGACTCAGTGCTAAGTGTAGATCCTGACTTGGGTCTCATACCCTTGGGGCTCATAATCTCATTACCCTGAGATTATTACCTAAACCCAAATTGAGAGGTGGATGCTTAACTGACTGAGCTACCAGGTGCCCTGAACTACAGTCTCTATGTGATGCAAATCAAGGCATGCTCCTGACATTCCAAAGTGCACAAACTGCAAAAATATACCTAATGATTCTGCATCGGTTCCACACAGAAGAGTTTCTGTTGGATCTTCAGCAGGATAAACTCTAATTACTACAAAGAGAAAAATAAACCTATACCTGCTAAGACACAGAAGAGTTATTTGAGGAGTGTCTTCTGTGTTATAGACAAGGAAATGAGGCAAGCTGTGTTATAAATGTTAGGAACTTGAAAATGAATAGTACAGCTTGAAGCCCACTCTCATAGAGCTTATATTCTTTTTTTTTTAAATTTCTTTTCAGCATAACAGAATTCATTGTTTTTGCACCACACCCAGTGCTCCATGCAATACATGCCCTCCTTAATACCCACCACCTGGCTCCCCCAAACTCCCACCCCCAGCCCCTTCACACCCCTCAGATTGTTTTTCAGAGTCCATAGTCTCTCATGGTTCACCTCCCCTTCCAATTTCCTTCAACTCCCTCCTCCTCTTCATCTCCCCATGTCCTCCATGTTATTTGTTATGCTCCACAAATAAGTGAAACCATACGATAATTGACTCTCTCTGCTTGACTTATTTCACTCAGCATAATCTCTTCCAGTCCCGTCCATGTTGCTACAAAAGTTGGGCTTTCATCCTTTCTGATGGAGGCATAATACTCCATAGTGTATATGGACCACATCTTCCTTATCCATTCGTCTGTTGAAGAGCATCTTGGTTCTTTCCACAGTTTGGTGACCATGGCCATTGCTGCTATAAACATTGGGGTACAGATGGCCCTTCTTTTCACTACATCTGTATCTTTGGGGTAAATACCCAGTAGTGAAATTGTAGGGTCATAGGGATAGAGCTTATATTCTTTTACGGGGAGGAACATAAAATAATAAAAATAGGACAAATCACTGGGGAGTAATAAATCCTTTATGAAGGAAAATAGAGCAGGATAACAGGATAGACAGAAAAGGATGCTCTTTTAGAAAAAAATTCTCTTAGGAGTGGAAATATAAGAAGATATATTAGAAGTCTATTAGAAGATACACACACACACACACACACACACACACACACACAGAAATCTGAATGACGTGATTAAGTTTGCTTGCCATGCAAATATGCGGAAGGATAGTATTTTGGGGTGGGGAAATAGCAAGTTCAAATGCCCTGAGATAAGAGTGTGTTCAGATTACTTAAGGAATATCAAGGGAATCAACATGACTAGGCTGAAATAGGCAACTAGTAGAATGGTAGGAAATGGAGACACAGAGAAACTAGAGATAATGCCAAGCAGTGACTTAAAGCAGTAATAGGAAGTGAGGAAGACATTATAAGTGCGATGGGAAATCACTGAAAGCTTTTGAGTAGAAGAGTAACATTATCTGACTTACCACTTGGAAATATTATTCTTGCTGCTGTGTGAATAGAAGAGATGGAAGGCAATAAGCAGTAGAGTGAGTAAGAAGGCTAAAGAAGTTGGCCATGTTAGAAATGATGATGCCTTCAATAGGTTATTAGTGGTGGTGGTAGAGGTGGTGAGAGGAATGAAAATAAGAACATATGCTAAGGTAGCTCTGATTACCTTTGGTCTGATTATACTCACTGAGGGCTTACATACGAGGTTTCAGGAAGCAAGAAGGATGAAGTGTGATTGCAGTGTTTTAATCCCAGACAACTAGGTAAGTGGTAGCACCATTTTCTTTCACAGGAAGTACTGGAAGACAACAATGTTGAGAGCAGAAAAATAATAGGAATCAAGACATTGTGTTTGGAGATATTGAATTGAGATGCCCAAATTAGAGGTTATTGTGGTTTGTATTTGGTTAGTTGAGCTGTTCTGGAATTGTGTTTCCCCAGATTCCCTTCTCAGAATTGCTCTAGAAGGGTCATAAAAAACGTTTTGCATTAGATTTGGAAAGGATAAGTTAAGCAGCAGCCATATTATTTTTATTCTTAGAGGGATAATGCAGGGAATGAGGTACTTTTGCAGGGCACACATGTGGTCACTGATCTGCTGACTCACCTTGCCGGTTTGAGGCAGCAGCCAGCTTTCAGAAAGTTAAGAAGTATAGAAAAGAAAATGAATATCTAGTACTAATGATATATTGTTCATTGTTTGTTTTATAATGGATAGATGGATAGTGGAAATGAAGCATATTATTAAAAAATGTGATGAGGAATTTAAGTCATAATTAAAGAACGGTCTGGCCAGAAAGGATAACAAATACCTTTATGCAAAGCTGTCAATGGTCTTACAGCCTGGCAGCCTTAGAGCTGGAAGCACCTTTAACAGGCCACAGAGTAAAATCTGCCACGGTTTTGCTGGGTCTGTTAAAAATAGACCTAGGTCAGACACATGCCATCCATCAGAATTAAGTGGATCACTCAGCACCTGCTTCCTGTACCTGTCTTCTGTTATTCCATGTGCTTTCCCAGATACTGACAGGTCCTTGGCCCTTGCTTCTAGGTGTAACAGTGATCTCTGCCCAAGGGTTGGGTAATAATCCCTGGAACAAGATATGCAAACCAGGCATATATTTATCATCTCAGGATTGAGCTTCTGTTACTAATGATAGCTCTTTTGTACTAAGTCCTCATTCTATGCCAAGCTCTTTCAAAACACATTCCGTATTTTATCTCATTTGATCCTGGCAACAGTAGTATAAGACAAGTTCTGGTATTACCCCCATTCTGCATTTAAATAAATTTAGTTGTAAAGAAATTAAGAAAAAAGGTCCGACGGTGACTGGCTGAACAGTAAGGACTTGATCAAGTGCCACCTGACTGTAATGATTGAACTCACTATATTAAATTGCTCTCATGGGCTTAAGGAAAAGTTTGGGGCACGCTTCTTTCCTAGAGAGACCTCTGGGAATATATGACTGGTTGCTTTGAAATTGAACTCTGAGTGGCCCCTAGATTCTTTGAAACCTTAAAGGAGGGAGATCCTGTAATAACGCCTGTGTTGTTTCAAAGGAAATAGCTAGATTCTGTTTTGAAATAAAGGTGACTTATACATCTTTGTGACAGAACTTTTATTCTAGAAAAATCATTCAAATGAACCGTATAACTAGATAAATGAAAAAGTAGACTCCCCTATTAGAAAAGGTATTCTGGATTCTCTATTATAGTAGTAAAAAATGTTCTGTGTAATAACGGAAAATACGGTCACTGTGATACTTCTCTGCAGACTGACATTTTCTGGAGTTTTTGTTGTTTCTGCTGTTGTTAATAGGATAAGACTTGACTGTTCTGGCAAATAACAGCTTGTCCTGTGGAGAATTCTGAGGACTCGCTGATGGAAAATTAGAAGCTGAATACCAAAAGGCAAAGAAGCTGTTTTCGAGAGAGTCCTTCTGAGACACTGGGTGTAAGCCATGGTGAGCTGGGTGGAAAAGGTGGTATATGGAGCTGGAAGAGCCATAGCTGGAAGAAAAAGGCAAAAGGTATATTGACCAGGAGTATGTTGCCATGAAAAGCATGTATGTACTGAAAAACATAGCTATAAATCATATAAAGCAAAACTGTTAGAAATAGAACTTCATGAAATAATAGATTGCAACATTTCCAGTAAACTAGTGATACAGATTTTCCCCCCAAATAGTTATACAGTATGTTAGCTTAAAAATCAACAAAATGCAAGCAAAATTGATATAAGTTGTAGTACTAGAAGACAATAAAACAAAAATAGAAGTTAAAAGCAGAATGGTCAAAATTAATGTTTTGAAAATAAAAAAATACACTTTTCTCTATTATTTGTGTTAAAAAGGAAATCACAACTGAAATTATAGATTGTTTAGAAATGAACCTCACTACATATCAAATCATACATTAAAATCATACTCAAATTTTATAGCATTAAGTACTTTGTAAAAAGTCTAATAATAACTAAAATTTACATTCACTTCCAGAATCCAGCAAAACAACAAAATAAACTAAGAAAAAAAAAAAGTGTAATGTGTTGTTATTATATTAAATAAAACCGAAATCTAAGCATACTTTTTTGTTTCCTCTGTTAAACAATATAGAGCACAAGCAAAAATAAGTCAGTCACTTGCTCTAGGAATACTTGCTCTTAAAAGATAAGACTGTGAACTAACTAAAATAGCTTTTCAATGGAGACTAATACCTTGTTCAACAATACTCATTTTAAGACCCCCACTTCACGGTGGCCATCAATCCAAAATTATTATTTCTTAAACCCTGCCAAATTCCAGCCAGTTTCCCTCCTGGAAAAACTCGCTTTAAAATCCCAGTCCAGGAACTAAAATCTAATAAACATATCTCTTTCCTTCTTACTTTTCCTTTCTGAGACACTACACTAGTATTCTGTCAAGGTAGTATTCTTTACCACATTAGGTCTAATAAACTTAGCTTTACTTGGCTGATGATATTTCTGGAGACATTTTAGAAAGTTAACATTCAATGGAGGAAGAAAAAGAAAATACATAATTAAAAAAAATAAACAAGGTGGAAATGACAAACCTTTTTCACAGAATTTTTCAAATAATATATGGAGACACCCTTCAGGAAGTGGGGTTTAGTTCTTGTTCCGTCCTTATATCTCCCCCATTAAAGATGTGCTAGACTTGCTGCTATCTTTTAAAGAAGTATATAGGAAAAGGGAAAAATGGTAAATTTACAGTGGAGGAATTTTAACCAAATGATGAAAGTTAATATCACCAGTGATGCCAGGTAGACATCATTGACCCATGATATATGATAAAAAGAGTACTTTTTTCTGTGTTATTCTTTCCTCGAGTCCAGAACCCCAGTCCAATCATGAGAATAGCAGACGTATCTATATTTGGTATGTTCAACAGGATACCTGCCCAGTATGCTTCAAGGCTTTCGAGGTCATGAAAATTAGGAAAGACAGGGAAAGTTTCACAGATCAGAGGATCCTGTAAAAATAGAACAGTTTTAAATCTGTGAATTTAAATGAGTGAATCCCTGTAAAAATACCAACAGCATTTTTCACAGAACTAGAACCAACAATCCTAAAATTTATGTGGACCTGCAAAGGACCCTGAATAGCAAAAGCAATTTTGAAGAAAAGCAAAGCTGGAGGAACCACAATTCCAGACTTCAAATTACATTACAATGCTGTGTTATCAAAACAGTATGGTACCAGCACAAAGATTGACCCACAGATCAATGGAACAGAATAGAAAACCTAGAAATTAACTCACAATTATATGGTCAGTTAATCCTCAACAAAACAGGAAAGAATATCCAAAGGGAAAAAGACATTCTCTTCAACAAATAGTATTGGGAAAACTGGTCAGCTACTTGCGAAAGAATGAAACTGGACCACTTTCTTTCATCATATAAAAAAATAAATTCAAAATGATTAAAGACATGAATGCGAGGCCTGAAACCATAAAAGTCCTAGAAAAGAACGCAAGCAGAAATGTCTCTGATACCAGCCATAGCAACAGTTTTCTAGATAAGTATCCCAAAGCAGAGGAAATAAAAGCAAAAATAAACTATTGAGATTATGTCAAAATAAAAATCTTCTGCAGAGCAAAAGTAATAATCAACAAAACTAAAAGGTAATCTACAGAATGGGAGAAAATATTTGCAAATGACTTATTTGATAAAGGGTTAATATCCAAAATATATAAAGAGCTTATACAATACAACACCCAATAAACCAAATAATCCAGTTAAAAAGGAGCAGAAGACATGAACAGACATTTCTCCAAAGGAGGTGTCCAGATAGCGAACAAACACATGAAAGGATGCTCAACATCACTTATCGTTAGGGAAATGCAAATCAAAACTACAATGAGATCTCACCTCACATCTGTCAGAATGGCTAAAATCAAACACATAAGAAACAACATGTATTGGCAAGGATGTGAAGAAAAAGGAACCCTCTTGCATTATTTTGGGAATGCAAACTGGTGTACTCACTGTGGAAAACAGAATGGAGGGGCCCTCAAAAAGTTAATAATAAGAGCTACCTATGATCCAGTAATCATACTACTGGGTATTTACCTCAAAATTACAAAAACACTAATTCAAAGGGATATGTGCACCCCTTTGTTTATAGCAGCATTGTTTACAATAGGCAAGGTATGGAAGAAAGCTCAAGTATCCGTCAATAGATGACATGGTATATATAATAGAATATTATCCAGCCATAAAAAAGAATGAAATCTTGCCATTTGCAATGACATGGATAGAGCTAGACAGTATATGCTAAGTGAAATAGGTCAGTCAGAGAAAGACAAATATCATATGTTTTCATTCATACGTGGAGTTTAAGAAACAAAACAAACAAGCAAAGGGAAAAAAGAGAGAGAGAATGGCAAAAACAAAACAAACAAACAAACCCAAAAACAAAACAGACTCCTAATTATAGAGAATAGACTGTTGGCTACCAGAGGGGAGGTAGGTGACTGGAAGGGTGAAATAGATGATAGGGATTAAGGAGGTCGTGTGTGATGAACACCTGGTGTTATATGGAATTATTGAATCACTATATTATATCCTGAAACTAATATGACACTGCATGTGATATACTAGAATTAAAATTTGAAAAAAGAAAAAAGAATAATAATAACACTGATATGTTATTTAAAAAGAAACGGAATAGTTTGGTGCAACAGGACAGCCTGGTTTGAATCCTGGAACAAGAAAAAGACAATAAAAGAAGAACTGATGAACTCCAAATAAGCTGGAGTTTAGTTATAGCAATGTTCAGATAAAAGTATTGAAATAAAAGACAAGTTCCTTGATTAAAAAAAAAAAGCATCCAATAATTCTCATTAAAAACAGAGAAAAAGGGGTGCCTGGGTGGCTCAGTGGGTTAAGCCTCTGCCTTCAGCTCAGATCATGATCTCAGGGTTCTGGGATCGAGCCCCGCATTGGGCTCAGCAAGGAGCCTGCTTCCCCCTATCTCTCTGCCTGCCTCTTTGCCTACTTGTGATCTCTCTCTGTCAAATAAATAAATAAAATCTTTAAAAAAAAAGAGAGAGAAAAATTAATTGCTGCTTGTAAAGGGACATCACCAAAGGTCAGAATTGATTTTGAAATGACAGAGTTTGGAATTTTATTCTATGTATTGGAAATTTAAATGAAAATTTAAAATTTCCTTAAAAATTATCTAAAATACCAGAACTTAATCAATTATGTTTTAAAGATAATGTAATCAGTAACGAGATATAGATGAAGGGGAATAAAAACCTACCATCAGTAAAGGATAGGTTATATGATTTCTACATAGGAAATAGAAGACATTCAAATAAACTATTAGAACTAGTTGGAGTACTGACACATATCTATAGTTTTTTTTGTGGGTTTTGTGTGTGTGTGACACTCAGTAAAACAGTATTAGGGTAAAAAGTCCAATTAATGAAAAAACAACTACAAAAAATATTTGGAAATATTCTAAATATTGAAATGCTTAAGATTTTTGTGAAAAATAAAAGCCTTTATTAAATAACTAAAGTAAAATATGCAAAAATTCAAGGTTACCAGGTATATGCCAAATGAATCTGTATATCCAATACAACTCTAATCACAGTCATAAACAATGAACACTGAAATTGATTAACTATTTCCAGAATTTATCTGGAAGAGTGAATGTGTAAGGAAAACCATGAGTATATTGAAATGAATTACTCAGAGTGGTGGGATGTCTCTGACAGATAACAAACATGCTATACAGTTATATTAATTAAAACAAGAGGAAGAGTCTTATTTATGTATAACTACAGCCATGCTTAGTCACTGAATGGCAAAATTCACAGTAAAAAGTATGGATTAATGGCCATTATTTATTAGCAAGTCATCAAATCCATGAGAAAATATTTAAACTACATACCAGAGCAATGAACAAAGAAAGTGAAAGTAATTCAGAGAAGAAAAATTAAGTAAGAGCAACAATTATGAAAAAAGTCAAATTGTTGATGTGGAAATAAATATATATGAAAACAATGAAATTCAAAATGTCTCTATTTGGTTAACTTTTATTTTTTTCCTGAAAAAGCAATGATTAGTGGATGTGACAATGTGGGGAAACACACAGTTGATGAAAAGTAAGTTGAAGGGCAAAGTACCTTCTCCTACCAACATTTGAAATGTGTGGATGCTTTATCTCAAAAATTCCACTTGCAGAATTTAATCCTTAAGAAATTCTCCCAGTTAGCTGTTCATTATTGTATCATTTTTGGGAAAGAAGGAAAGTCTTCTTATATCTTATAATATGAAGAGGTTTAATAAAGGGAGGTACATTTACAAGTTGGGAGTAGCTGGCTGCTGTAAGAATGAGATGTTCTGGTGTGCAAAGACACCCATGGCATTTTGTTTGTGGGGATAAGAAAAAAGCTACTGAACAGTATATGGAGTCAAGTTTCATTTTGTAAAGATAAATATATTCTTGTGTCTTTTTCCTATACACACCAATATATATACATATGCATACATATATACACATGCATGTACAAATTCTAAATTGTATGCTGCAGTGCATTTGCAGATTATAGCTAGTGTGGAAGCACTTTAAGGGATAGCTATGACAAATTTACTTTTACTTTATACATGTCATATTTTCAATGAGCAGTCAGTCTCTTTTTAAGGTTACATATTCTAAGCTATAGGCCAGTGTACTCAGAAGCTTGATACTCTCCACACCCTGCCCCAGTAAGATTGGATGCTCCTGCTGTTGCTGCATCATTTATCACTCTATACATGAATGCTTTCTATGTAAGCGTCCCACTGCAACACAGGAGGGATATCATGACAACAAAACACTCTTAATGCTTAATTCAATGTAAAATGATTAATAAATGTTACACAATGAAATGACTCAGAATGAGTGAATGGATGATTCAACAGGAGAAAGAATGAATTAAAAAATAAAATAAGGTAACAGGAAATAAAGAAAAAGGAGTATGATATAATTAGAAAGTTACCATCTCCTGTAAAGGACAAAGAAATGGAATAAAATTTTAAAAGTAGGCTAAGCATCAAAATTTCAAAGGGCAGTAGTAATAGCTCTTTATATGGGTGGAAATTATTTGCATTTTTGTCTATTTTGCAAACAAAGTAGAACATGATGTATGCTACCAAACACAACAAATTAAGTTTGCTATGAAATTGATTAAATTGTAATAACACATTTTATGCATTGGATTTCTTCAAAGCATTAGGATTTTCTTATAATTACATAGATGTATCATGAGTAGAAAAATTACTATTTGCTGAAATAACTGAATTATCAGTTTTTCATAACATCTAGACTAAAATTTATTTTTTAAAAAAATTATGCACTCCTTTAGTTATTTGTGTATTGTTTTTCAATTAATAGCTTTCAGTTGGCAAGAATGGTCAATACCTGATATGTTACATTTATTCTTTCTCAAGGTAATCATTGTTCAAAAGATATGAAATGTGTGATCCAGAACCCAGGATTCTTTGATACATCCATGCTGACATGGGAAAGCTGGTTCACTCCCATTACTAAAATATGCTACTTTACCATGTTTTTTCTTCCATGAAAAGTAGTCACAGTCATAAAAACAGCCTTGAAACTCTGTGAACATTTATATTTAAGAAAGTAAATGAAATTCTGTCTTTTGGGATAGTGATTATTTCTTTTTAAATATTTAATAAGCTGTGTTAATGTATGCCACTGTGAATTTGTTTGTTTGTTATTTGAGCTGTACTAAGCTTATCTTTTTTACTTCAGGTAGATTTTGTTCAACTTCTTTAAATGCTAAACTCTTTCTAAGTTAAAGTAGGAAAGAACTGGAAACTTTTTTGTGGTTTTTCAGGGTTTTGTTTGTTTGAGTACTATGCCAGCGGTACTAGTTTCCCTTTTAGGTTCCCCTTTTAAGAGGCTGGGTTCATAGTAATTTATTCTTGAAATATTTTATTAATAACATATCCTGAGTCCACTCAGGTAGTCCAGAGGTCAATAAATTACAACTCATAAACTCAGTCTGGCCCACTGCCTATTTTTGTAAATAAAGTTTTATTGGGACATATTGGCTGTTATTTGCATATTGTTTGTGATTTCTTTTTTGCTGTAACAGTCAAGTTGAGTAGCTGCAACAAAGATTTTGTGGACTGCAAAGCCTAAAATATTGATTATCTGGACCTTTACAGAAAACATTTGCTCACTCCTGATCTTAATTAATTAATTAATTGTGTCTGCCCAGTCACTGTATAAATCCTAGAAACCATAGACAGTACATGTAGATTACAGTGGCATTCCTTAAACTTGAAATATGTAAATGATCTCTTTCAGCCATGAAAAATATTCTCTTAGGCCATGAATAATGATTTAAATTACTTTTTAAAAAATCTTTTTAAATTTTTATTTTTTTAACGATTTTATTTATTTATTTGACAGAGAGACAGAGAGAGCACAAGCAGGAGGAGTGGCAGGCAGAGGGAGAAGCAGGCTCCCTGCTGAGCGAGGAGCTTGACGTGGGACTCCATTCTAGGATCCTGGTATCATGACCTGAGCCGAAGGCAAACGCTTAACCAACTGAGCCACCCAGATAAGATATGCTTATCTGAATAAGCATATAACTAAGTATATATATCATTATATATTTTTGTTATCCATATTACTGAATGAAGAGGAAAATTAAACTATTCTATTTGAGAACTTATAGATTGACAGAATATGTTTGCACCCTTTTATTCTGTTTAAGAAATACTGATTGACCCACACCATGGTGAAAATATTTCAAAAGAAAGGAAGTACAGGTTATTGGTAATTCAGAAAAAGCACAGATGGAAGATACTACAATGTTACTTAGTGGTGGAGCAGCTTTTATTTCAGATGTCCAAAATTTGAGCAGAGAATCAAAAACAAGTCTATTTTAACAAAATCCACTCTTCTATAAGCAACCTAACAAATTTAATAAAAAAGAACATTAATAGTCAATTCTGCATCATATAGAATTATGAGGGAATTGAACAGAATATGGAAGATATGTTTCCTGTACTGTAAGCCAACCTAAAAAATATACAAAAATTACTACATTAAATGGCTATGTAGTACAGGATTTCACATCTATATATGAATAACTGCCAAAACACCTGGCAAAAATAATCAATACTTTAAAAGTTCTGAAGGAGTTTAATTAGAAGAAATAAAATAATGTAAAGGAATTTGCTATAGCAAAAATTCTTATAATAATAAGCCACAGTAAAATTCCAATTTCTATAATGCCAAATCCATGTACAAATTATTATATTTCATCAAGAATGGGTCATTATAAAATTTTAACTTACACTAAGACATATTTTGATGCTCCTTAACTTCTTTAGAGATGTTTAACTTAGATAATTATTTATAAGATCATAGAATTTTATTTTGTTTAATTTTTATTTTATTTATTTATTTTTAAATTGTATTTATTTATTTGACAGAGAGAGACACAACAAGAGAGGGAACACAAGCAGGGGGATCAGGAGAGGGAGCAGCAAGCCTCCTGCCAAGGTGGGAACCCAAGGATCACAGGATCCCAGCTTGATCCCAGGATCCCGGGTTCATGACCTGAGCTGAAGGCAGATGCTTAACAACTGAGCCACCCAGGTACCCCAAGATTATAGAATTTTAAAACAATTAGGAAATTATGATTCTTCTGAATGATGCATTTCTGATTTGAACACGTTCCAGGTACCAACAATCTCTACTTTTTAACTAACTGTTCTAGAATAAGCCATAGAATTTGTCTGACATGAGGATGACTAAATGATGACTTGGACTCAATTCTAGGTTACTTTTATTTTCTTCGAAAGTAGCAAATAAACAGAGTGGCAAATGTAAATAAGATAAGAAGGTAGATGGATATGATGACATACTTTGCCTCTTCCAACTCATAAAGTTGCTTCAGAGTCTGGTGGTTTTGATTAACCACCAGAAATGAGATTTTGCTGAGTCAGAGTGGAGACCTATGGTCTCACTGCCTTTTATGTCCCCAACAATCATGTTAGTACCCAGAAGAAAATTACATTATCCTAAAAGACAGTAATGCCATTATTCAAGAAGTTGCATTCTCCAACCCTTTAAGATTTATTTATTTATTTTAGGAGAGAGAAAGGGAGAACAGGGCACGAGGAAGGCAAGAGGGAGAAAGAGAGTAAGAATCTTCAAGCAGACTCCCCACCGAGTGTGGAGACCGGCACAGAGCTCTATCTCAATACCCTGAGACCATGACTTGATCCAAAATCGAGAGCTGGATGTTAAACGACTGAGCCTCCTGGGCACCCCTAGGACGTTCACTTTTATGCACAGTTAGGCATAGCCAGGCCTATCGTACCAAGAATACTAGGCTTCCTGGATTACCAATACATGAAAAAATTACTTAACTGAAACAAAGGGAAAATGCAGGTGCAAAGAATAAGGACAATGAATAAGAATAACAATGATACATTTTTAAATAAAGAGACTCCTAACATTTTGACAAAAATTATGCTTTTGATTATCCTATCAAATATTACTCTGCTAGTTTTTAATTACTTTGAAATTTTCTCAATAGTCCATATAATAGACTCTGGAAATTTAGTAAGCAAATAAATTTTGTTATCACAAATGCAGTAATTACCACATTCATATCAATAAATGATATGTGAACTCCATCTGATAGGGTAGCCTCTTTTGGATTTCCCCTTCCTCTCAGAATAGACTGTGGCACATTATAAAATAGATTCCCTTTAGTTCATGACTTGTTCAGTTGCAAATTCATGTAAACTACAGGACCAGTTTGGCACCTGCTGTGATCATGAGTCTACTGCTGTTTCTCTAATCAGAAAACATTCCTATTAGATAAACCATCTGGCTTGAAAAGCATCCCCTTTGCATTCAAAATGGTTTTGTTAGAATTCAGCCAAAGTATATTTTAAAAGGAAAGATGTGTCAGCAAGACTAGTCTATTTACTAATGGAATAGTCTTCTATTAAAATACCATTTGTGGAATAAAAACCGTAGAATGAAAATATTACACAACATGAATATGTTCTAGTTACATGTGAAAATGTGGGTGGCGGCAACTTTTCCCTAAGGCCATCCACTGAAATCTGTCGAAATTTAGTCAGTCATAGTCATCATCTGGTCAGAGCCAGCTAAATTGCATGTTTTTCTGATTGCAATTATTTTCACTGAAGTGTGACGTATGAACATTGCTTCATTACCTTTGGGAACTATGTTACTACTTGGTTTTCAACTGAATTATATATTCCTGTGGATATGAATCATTTTTATTTATGCTCCCATTCTTTAGGTCATATGTATTTTATATAATTTAGTCAAATAATAACAATGTAATTCTCCTTTGGAAACAATTCATAGGAACCTAAAATATCTAATCTTAATATTTTGAGTGAATTTGGGGCACTAGTAACAGGAAAAATAAAATATTGCAAATGAAACTCTTAAAGCTAATTTAAAGCTTAACAGTTATGCCAACAGAAGTGCTGTTCTTTGATTTTTTTCCAATTAATATATTTGTCAAAATTTTATTGTATGCCTACCCTTGGTAAGATGTTCTTAGTTTTATTTCAAAGAACAGAGACCTGGTTTCTGCCTTCAAGCAGTTTACATGTATTTGAAGAAAAAAAAAACTAATATATAAAGTAACTGCCTAGTCATGAGAGAGTGCCTGTGGATTTTTGAGATTCAGTTGAAAATATAAAGATCAGAAAAGGAAAAATCAGAATGGTGGGAGTAGAATTTAGAATTGTTTTGATGCTCAAGTTGGTGATGGAAGGCTAGAAGGCAAAAAGTCAAGACAACTTGGAGGGAACCCAAATGGAAGAGAAAAAATGTAGACTACAGGTAGAATGATCTTTTGTACAGCATGCAATGGGATTTGCATTTGGATATGTCAAACTTAAGGTCTTGATAGCCATTTAGAGTCCTTGAATGTGAGTCAGATAATTTAGTATTTGTCCACATGAGTCAGTAATTTCATTTTGTGCTTTTATTTTCTCAATTGGACTGTAAGCTCCTTGCCCGCAGGGCATAGGTTATATTCTGGAACACATAATAACTTATGATGCCTTGAACACTGTGGCATTCACGTGGTATTTTCCCAAATAATGAATGTTTGAATGGGAACATAATAAATACTGGTTGTGTGTATGTGTGTGTGTGTGAGAGAGAGAGAGAGATTAAAAGCCCCTCTGTCATTTTCTGCTAAAGATCTAACAACTTTTTATATTGACAATGCTTGAAGGGAGTATGATGTAACTTTATTACATTAATGTAAAGATATGATTATTGCTAAAATGAAAGAAATTGTAAGAATGAAATTGAAAGATCCCTGAGAATTACCTTTTTCATCCTACCTTGTTATTATTTCCTCTTTCTGCTGGCTTTAAATTCACACCATTAAAATCACTCTTTTGGAAACTACAACAGATGTGAAATCATTGTCTCCGGAAGGCTACCAAGTACATGCTGTGTATTTTTGGAACTGTTATGTATTATCTGGATCTAGAAATAGGTGCTGGAATATATTGCCATCACACTATTAATGGGGACATTTTCATCAGATTTAGTTAGGTACCGACTTTGAAAGCAGAGAGAAGTTTTCTGCTTTGAAAGAAAATGATGAAGTACAGTTAAATTTTGGTAGGCAGGAAAAAAGTTATTAATTCTAGGACTTAGGAGGAAGTACCATAACTAACTAAGCATAAGGAGAGGCAAACTGTCAAAACAAGTCTACCTGTATATGCAGTGTGTGTATGTATGTGGGTGGGTATGTGTACATAGACACTGGTGTGTGTTATGTAAAAGTTTTGTCACTTATAAATTATCTATAAAGTGCAAAAATAATTAATGAAATAATTGTCTCAATGTAAGAATCTATTTTCTATTAAAGACTACCTTAAGAGCTGGTACTCAATAAAATTAGTCAGTGGGTGCCTGGGTGGATCAGTCTGCATCTGACTCTTGATCTTAGCTCAGGTTTGTTTTTTGTTTGTTAAGATTTTATTTATTTATTTGAGAGAGAGAGAGAGACCATGAGAGGGGGGAGGGTCAGAGAGAAAAGTAGACTTGCACACTGAGCAGGGAGCTCGACGCAAATCATGACCTGAGCCTCAAGCAGTCACTTAACCAACCAAGCCACCCAATAACCCCTCAGCTCGGGTTTTGATCACAGGGTTTTGAGTTCAAGCTCCGTGTCATGGAGCCTACTTTTAAAAAAAAGTTAGCCAAAAACCTAATGCCAATTAGATATATCTCTTAATAAAACTGACATAAGCCATTTGCGGATTATTTACATATGTCAGGTACTGTGCCAAGTGTTTATATTCATATTTTATAATTTTTTATAAAATATTTTATTTATTTATTTGAGAGAGAGCATGAGTAGGGGGAGAGGCACGGAGGGAGAAGCAGACTCCCCACTGAGCAAGGAGCCCAATGCAAGGCTCAATCCCAGGACTTCGAGATCATGACCCAAGCTGAAGGCAGACGCTTAACTAACTGGGCCACCCGGGAGCCCTGATTTTATAATTTGTTTATAATTTATAATCATATTTATAATTTATTTATAATTAATTTATTTTACTCAAGGATAAAATTTATTTTGTACTGTGGTGGTTTTTTATAGATGAGGAAACTGTCACAGAGAAGAGCGGGAGCCTCTGTGATGCCATACAATGGGGCATACAAATTTAATCACCCTGTATCCCAGATGCTATGGAGGCAAGTCTAGAAGCAAAGGAGGAAGAGGGTGACTCGCAGGGTTGTTTCTGTTGTTATGGTTGATGTTTTCCAGATATAGTGGACTTCTTACTATTTAATAAAATACAATCAGTAAAGTTGCTGGAGTGAGCAACAAGTGTTGTAAGTGTTAAAGCAAGATTTCTTAAAAGTGACCAGTAAACCCAGAAGTGTGGACCTCACTCACAGCATCCACATCAGAGTCAGTAGAGTTTCAGGGCCTTATTAAATACTCACAAGAACGTAACATTGGATTCTTCTGATCTCACCAAAAAGAAATGGACAAAATGTGAAAGTGTTAATGAATGAGCAATCGAAATAAATAAAAAAAAATACATAAATCAAAATTTATGTATTTATTTGAGAGGGAGAGAGCCAGCAGGAGAGAAGCAGAGGAAGTAGGAGAAGGAGAGAGAATCTGAAGCAGATTCCTCGCTGAGCATGGAGCCCACTACGGGGCTCAATCTCATGACTGCAAGATCATGACCTGAGCTGAAACCAAGAGTCAGACGTTGTGTATTTGTGTGTGTGTGTGTGTGTGTGTGTGTGTATTTTATTTTCATTTATTTATTTTTAAAGATTTTATTTATTCATTTGACAGGTAGAGATCACAAATAGTCAGAGAGGCAGGCAGACAGAGAGAGAGGAGGAAGGAGGCTCCCTGCCAAGCAGAGAGCCTAATGTGGGGCTTGATCCCAGGACCCTGGGATCATGACCCGAGCTGAAGGCAGAGGTTTTAACCCACTGAGCCACCCAGGTGCCCCTGTATTTGTATTTTTAAATCATTGTGGATTTCTGTTCAATCCCAAGCAGACTAGTGTAGTGGTTAACATCATGGTCTCTTGTATAAGTGCTTGATTTTGAATTCTAGATCTGTCAATTTCTAGCTGTGACCTAAGATAAGCCACTCAACCTCTTTGTGCCTCAGTTTTCTCATCAAGGGTCAGTTTCAGGGTTACATGAGTTAAGTACTTAAACATTTAGAGTTGTGCCTGACACACAGTGAGCATTAAATATTGTTAGTCACAATTATTTTGGTTTTTATGTAGGTACTCTTAGGTGAGATAGATGAATACATTGATTATTTTAAGTCACTTACTCTTACCTGTGAAAAAGTGACATCAAAGAGGTGACATATCAAAAGAAGAAGGAAGAAAAGATTTTCTCTATCTAAACCTTCCTGAAAATTCTGGTAAGTCCTATCCTTCCCTACTCCTACCCTGTCCCATGCCTTGAGCCCTATCCTAAATCTAGCTGAGAATCATATGTTCTAATGAGAGGTCTTACAGGACCTTCTGGAAAATGTGAATGGTATGGAGACAAAAGAAGATTAGAATCATTGATATAAGTAGGGTTGGATCGTATAAACTTAGCTGCCCAAATAATAGCTTTTTTCATTCAGGTTTTTTACTTGTTTTATTAAACAAGCATTGAACCTTGCTGTGATATGTAATCCTCAACAGTGAGTGTAATATCCACTTTAAGTGCCTTCAGTATGAATCTCCAAGTGAGAAGCTGCTTACATAGTAGCTCTGGGATTGGAAAATGTGTCTCTTAAAGGAAGGAATATTATCTCTTTGTTGGCAAGAGTTTTATACAACTGATTGTCTCGTCTTTGTAAAAATAATGAACATACATGTTTTAAAATATGATAGATGAGAGAAATAAGTTACCAAAAGTTTGTAAGGAGCATAGTCTCCTGTAATAGGAGTAAGGCACCATGAAATGACATTTATAGTATGACTTTGTGATCACTCTTTTCACTTAGAGAAAAATATTTTTTACATTATCACAAAAGAAAACTGTGAATATGTTTACACATGCATGGTCGATGTCATCGTTTAGTATTTAGTTTGTAAGAGATTTTTATTAGTATCTGTTGTTGGTTAAATTGTTCCCCAGAAAGGTAAGGTAAAGTTCTAACCCCTGGTACTTGTGAATGTGACCTTATTTAAAAATAGGGCTTTTGCAGATGTGGTCAATTCAAGATATGGTCATAGTGGGTTAAGGTGTCCACTAAGTCCAATGAATAGTGTTCTTATATGCAGCAACATGTTTGGACACAGACACACACACAGAGGGAAGATGGCCATGGGAAGTAGAGGCAGAAATTGAAATGATGCAGCTATAGCCAAAGATGCCAAGGATTGCTCACAACCATCACAAGCTATGTAGAGGCAAGAAAAGATTCTTTCCTGGAACCTTCAGAGACAACATGACCTGGCTGACATCTGGATTTCAGATATTTTTAGTCTCCAAAACTGTTGGAGAATGAGTTTCTTTTGCCTTAACCCATCGGTTGGTGGTGATTAATAGTGGCAGCCCTAGGAAACTAACAATGGCTTGCATCATCCTTGACACTTCAACGACAATGGCCTTCTTTCAAATCCTCAAACACACGAAGTATTGACCTGGCTTGAGGTGTACAGGCTGTTCACTTTACCTAGAATGCTTCCTCAGGTACCTCCATGTCTTGCTTTTGCTTTTCATTAAGGAATTACACAGACCAAAGACCTTCCCTGAGGACCTTAATGAAAGCAGCCATTTACTTTCTACCACATCAGCTTAATTTAATTCCCACATAAGAATTATACTGGATATTTTTTCTTTTCTTTTCAGTGTGGGTTTAGTTATTTTTTGTTCATACACTATTAGAATATAAATTATAGTGGCACCTTCGTGGCTTAGTCATTAAGAGTCTGCTTTCCGCTCAGGTCACAATCCCAGAGTCCTGGGATCAAGCCCCACATCCCTGCTGAGCAGAGAGCCTGCTTCTCTCTCTCTCCCTGCCTGCCTCTCCCGCTACTTGTGCTCAATCTCCCTCCGTAAAATAAATAAATAAAATCTTAAAATGAATATAAATTATATGAGAACAATTTTATGTATTTGTTTAGTAACCAGAATAGAATCTGTAGGACATAGGCATTCAATAAACCATGAATGAATGAATGAAGTTGTAAGATTTTTACCTCTTGAAATAGAATATTTTGATGTCATAGGACAAGGCCTTGAAATATATTGTTTCAGTTTGTAAACAGCTATTGTACACATCTGACATGACATTTGTGGTATTTTATTTTTTCAGCTTGTGAAAATGAGCTTGCAAAAAATTATTTCATAGATATTCTTTTACATCTGAATGAATAGCAGATATTGCTACTATATCAGGGCTAAAAAGTACATTTTCCACTGTGTGGTTACTCTTAATTTTTCCAAGTTAGCTACTGACAGGAAAATAAGCTTTAGTAAGTTTTCCTTCTTTTAGCCAACAAATTCCTAGAGACAGAGGTCGATATATTCTGCAGTGTTCACTTGTCAAGAAAATAGAATACAATCTGATTTGCTCTTTCTCAATAATCTTAATGTAGTTAGGCATAATGCATGAATATGGAATAGTGTGCTTATGAAGGAAGATGATGGGTTGGATGGAACTGAGAACTTCTCTGATTTCTTCGCCAGGTGATGTTTTTCATAAATATTTCCAACACAAATGACCTCCTCTATTTGATAATTTTGGGTGAATTCTTGACTATAATTTTATACAGTATGATATTAACAACCTCCCTAAAATATTATGGGCTTTTTAGATACTCTTTAGACTTTAAATGACCAATACAAGTTGTTGTTGTTATCTTTGATATTCGTCATAATTTGTTTTGGGATTGTTTTTTATTATTTATTTATTTATTTAAAGATTTTATTTATTCATTTGACAGAGAGAGAGAGAGCACAAGTAGGCAGAGTGGCAAGCAGAGGGAGAGAGAGAAGGAGGATCCCCACTGAGCAGGAAACCAAATGTGGGGCTTGATCCCAGGACCTTTACATCATGACCTCAGCCAAAGGCAACTACTTAGCTAACTGAGCCACCCAGGCACCCTGGGATTGTTTTTAAAAAATTAGTTCAGATTTGCAATAACCTAGAGACTTGTATCTTGTTTTGTCATGTTGCAAGTTTGATTTATGCGCATTATGTTTGTTATGTCTTTTAAATGATAGCTTGAGATCTTTCTCCAACATTTTCTTTTTAAAAAAATGTTATTTTTTTTCTAATTAAAAAATGGGCAGAAGACACGAACAGATCTTTCTCCAAAGAAGGTATCCAGAGAGCCAAAAGACACATGAAAAGATGCTCAACATCACTCATCATCAGGGAAATGCAAATCAAAATTACAATGAGATATCCTCTCACACCTTATCAGAATGGCTAAAATAAAAAGCACAAGAGAAAAGGGAACCCTCTTGCACTGTTGGCAGGAATGCAAACTGGCACAGTGACTATGAAAAACAGTATGGAGGTTCCTCCAAAAAATTAAAAATAGGGGCACCAGAATGGCTCAGTCATTAAGCGTCAGCCTTCGGCTCAGGTCATGATCCTGGGGTCCTGGGATGGAGCCCTGCATTGGGCTCCCTGCTCAGCAGGAACCTTGCATCTCCCTCTACTGCTCCCATTGCTTGTATTCCGTCTCTCACGGTCTGTCTCTCTGTCAAATAAATAAGTAAATAAATAAATAAATAAAATCTTTTTAAAAATTAAAAATAGTCGTAGAGCCCTCAATTCTTCCTGCTCTGCTCAGATCTGGCTGGTTGCCTTCTCATCATTAGCTTACAGCTCAAATATCCCAACTACAGAAATACCAGTCTCCAACTTCTTATCTAAACTCTTCTTCTTTGCTGCCATTTTCTGTAACAGACAACTCTTCACCCTATTCATTTTAAGCAACACCCTGAGTTTTTAGACCCACCTTGGATAGCCACATGTTTCAGAGGATGTGGGCTCCAGCCCCAATAATCTAAATCTGATGGGTTGAAATCTTTATAAGTCAGACTCAATGGTTTTCAACCAGGACAGAGTTCCGCACACAGAAATGTTAATATTCTTGTTCTGAGGTTAAAAACCACTTTTGTAAATCAGTTATGGTATTTTGAGTGTATTTTGAGTGATTTGGTGTAACAATGGGCATAGGTTGAATTTGCTAAATGAGAAATGAAAGAAAAATTATTTATGGGATTCTGAGAAATGTTCTTTGTCTTAAAAGAGGGATGAAAGAAGATCTAACTTCTCAACAATCAGCTAGGCATTGTTGTATAAGAATGTGAAGTATGGTACTGTTGCAGCTATCTTATGCTTAGGAAGGTAAAAGCCTGAGGATAAAAGACAACTCAGGATGACAGAGAAAAAAGACAGACAGAATCAGAATCTAAATGGCATTAAGTTAGGTAACTCTCGCACCACATGAAATCTAATTTTTGTTGTTCTGTTTTTGTTTTGTTTTGTTTTGTTTTAATGTGAGGTAACAAATCTCACTCTTACTTAAGCCATTTAAAGATTTAAAGTTGGGTCTCATGTTAATTGCCTACCAAAATTTCTTAATTGATATGTTTTCTAGTTCATTACCCTGACCAGTTATCTTAATGCAGGCAATAAAATCTGAAATTACTTTGCTTATTTATGCATTTCCTTTTTTGTCTTTATTTTCCTGCATTTAAAAAAAAAAGAACATTGTTTTAAGTTCATTTCTGACCCAATGCCTGGAATTTGTTTGGCATATTGAATGGATATGTAAAAATATATGATAAATACATTCAATATATCAAATGTATTTCCTAAATGTCTAAAGATAAGCTTCTCTGTGCTCATTTACTATCATAGCTTTAATTTCAGCTTTTTCCAGGAATGCTTTAATGCTTTCTATTAAAATATCTTTTCCCACAATTCATACTCTATCACTCTATCAATTCATCTTCCACATTGCTGTTAAGGCAAAAAAGATCTTACCTGCTTAAAATCTGTCTATGGTGCTCTATTACCTACCAAGGCAAATTAATACTCTGTTGTATGTAGATGTTAGGCCTCTACCTACTTATCCAGCTTGTCTGCCTCTAGTTGTACTATAGTCACAGCTAAGATCTCAGATCTCTTCCGACAACAAACCAGTTGTAGTAGGCAGAATTCCAAGATGGTTCATAAGATTTCTACTTCCTGGTATGCACACTTTGTGTAATACTTCCCTCTGAGTGTGGGTAGACCTAACTCAATCAGGTGAGCTCTTTGAAGAGAGGACATAGGGGTCCGAGGTGGAAGAATCTAGAGACAGTCAGCCAAATCAGATGTCTTCCTGGCCACAGGAGACTTTGGTTCTGTCACCACAAGTGATTGAGTTCAGCCAACAAACAATAAATTGAAAGCAGACCTAAAACTCCAGAGAACCCCAGCCAGGCTGACATTTTGACTGGTGCTTTGTGAGACACTAAGCAGATAATTCACCCAAGACATACCCAGAACTCTGACCTATGCAACTATGAGATATAATATGGGTGTTGTTGTTTTGAGCTGCTAAATTTGTGGTCATTTATTGTGCAGCAATAGAACATTAATACATCATGCTTGCTTAATTCTCTTTAACTTTCACTCATTGTTCTCTCTAGTTTCAGTCCATGTCTGCCTGGTAGGTACTTAACTTATATCCTTCAAGATCCAATGCACCCATTGCTTCATTTAGAAATCCTCCAGCAAAATCCTTCTACAAAACACCTTTCTCCGAACTTCAGCTTGTTTTGCCATGCCTCATTTTCCCCCTCACTGATTTTCATTGTTCTAACATTTCCTCTCTCACAGGTCTATTATATTAGAACAGTAGTGTTCTCATTTTGAACCAAAGCTATGACCTCCTGTCTTGGCAAGATCAGTGCCATACTGGAATGAGGTTATCAGGAATCTTCTGATAAAATCATACCCTAGGTATGCTGAAGATATTTGATTGAGTTAACAGCAATACCTCAAGTTTTTATGAAGGTGTGATGTCAATGTTACTGTCACTCAGATTTCTCCCAACACTAACCCTCAGAAGACTAATGACTGACTGAGCCCACAGATGACAGTGGACATACAAGGTAAGAACAAAATTTTAGGAACTGACTTGTGATTGACAAAGCATAATAATAAAAACTTTGTTGTTTTCAATTCTTCTCTCTGCAATTATTCTAAGACAATGAGAATTATAAGAAAGAGATGAGAAATACAGCTCCATCTTTGATGACAATAAAATTATCTGTAACCCTAAAAATATATGAAAAATGCTTGGCTACCAAATTCAATGGCAATAATAATAGAATGCAAGAAAAGGCTGAAAAAAGAAATCTACAGCTGCACCATCAGTTAATGTTGGCATAGAGAACGCTCCAATGCAGGTGGTCATCCCAAGGAGTAAAATATCATTAACAATTGTGTTTTTTCAATGGTTTGATGGGCTGTGGGAACTTCTCTAGACTTTGTTTATCATCACAGAGAAACAAAGAGAGGAGGTTGAGGAAGCACACAAATATGGCAAATGTACAGAAAGCCATCTGTCAGGGAGACCAGATAAAGGAAAGCCTTTCAGCTGTAAGAAGTCCTGCAACTGCTGATTTATTTTAGCTGGGAGAAGTAAAAGCTAAATAATCCCTCTCTGTCTCTGTATACTTCTCTCTATGTGTGTGTATATGTGCACATGTGTTTGTGTAAATCATAACCACACATACATAAGCTCAAAACTTGTGTCATAATAAATTTCTCTATGGACTGGGGAGAAATCCTGGTAATCTATCAGCTTATTTATTTATTTATTTATTTAATACAGCATCCCCTTCTTTTTTTTTTTAAATTTTATTTTTAATAAACATATAATATATTTTTAACCCCAGGGGTACAGGTGTGTGAATTACCAGGTTTACACACTTCACAGCACTCACCATAGCACATACCCTCCCCAATGTCCATAACCCCACCCCCCCCCCCCCCCCCCCCCCCCCCCCCCCCCAACCCCCAGTCTGTTTTTTGCAATTTAGAGTCACTTATGGTTTGTCTCCCTCCCAATCCCATCTTGTTTCATTTACTCTTCTCCTACCCCCTTAGCCCCCCATGTTGCATCTCCTCTCCCTCATATCAGGGAGATCATATGATAGTTGTCTTTCTCCAATTGACTTATTTCGTTAACCATGATACCCTCTAGTTCCATCCATGTTGTCGCAAATGGCAAGATTTCATTTCTTTTGATGGCTACATAGTATTCCATTGTGTATATATACCACATCTTCTTTATCCATTCGTCTGTTGATGGACATCTAGGTTCTTTCCATAGTTTGGCTATTGTAGACATTGCTGCTATAAACATTCGGGTGCACGTGCCCCTTCGGATCACTACGTTTGTATCTTTAGGGTAAATACCCAGCAGTGCAATTGCTGGGTCATAGGGTAGTTCTATTTTCAACATTTTGAGGAACCTCCATGCTGTTTTCCAGAGTGGTTGCACCAGTTTGCATTCCCACCAACAGTGTAGGAGGGTTCCCCTTTCTCCGCATCCTCACCAGCATCTGTCATTTCCTGACTTGTTAATTTTAGCCATTCTGACTGGTGTGAGGTGATATCTCATTGTGGTTTTGATTTGTATTTCCCTGATGCCGAGTGATATGGAGCACTTTTTCATGTGACTGTTGGCCATCTGGATGTCTTCTTTGCAGAAATGTCTGTTCATGTCCTCTGCCCATTTCTTGATTGGATTATTTGTTCTTTGGGTGTTGAGTTTGCTATGTTCTTTATAGATTTTGGACACTAGCCCTTTATCTGATATGTCCTTTGCAAATATCTTCTCCCATTCTGTCAGTTGTCTTTTGGTGTTGTTAACTGTTTCCTTTGCTGTGCAAAAGCTTTTGATCTTGATAAAATCCCAATAGTTCACTTTTGCCCTTGCTTCCCTTGCCTTTGGCAATGTTCCTAGGAAGATGTTGCTGCGGTTGAGGTCGAAGAGGTTGCTGCCTGTGTTTTCCTCAAGGATTTTGATGGATTCCTTTCTCACATTGAGGTCCTTCATCCATTTTGAGTCTATTTTCGTGTGTGGTGTAAGGAAATGATCCAATTTCATTTTTCTGCATGTGGCTGTCCAATTTTCCCAACACCATTTATTGAAGAGGCTGTCTTTTTTCCATTGGACATTCTTTCCTGCTTTGTCGAAGATGAGTTGGCCATAGAGTTGAGGGTCTATTTCGGGGCTCTCTATTCTGTTCCATTGATCTATGTGTCTGTTTTTGTGCCAGTACCATGCTGTCTTGATGATGACAGATTTGTAATAGAGCTTGAAGTCCGGAATTGTGATGCCACCAACTTTGGCTTTCTTTTTCAATATTCCTTTGGCTATTTGAGGTCTTTTCTGGTTCCATATAAATTTTAGGATTATTTGTTCCATTTATTTGAAAAAAATGGATGGTACTTTGATAGGAATTGCATTAAATGTGTAGATTGTTTTAGGTAGCATAGACATTTTCACAATATTTATTCTTCCAATCCAGGAGCATGGAACATTTTTCCATTTCTTTGTGTCTTCCTCAAGTTCTTTCATGAGTACTTTATAGTTTTCTGTGTATAGATTCTTATTCTCTTCGGTTAGGTTTATTCCTAGGTATCTTATAGTTTTGGGTGCAATTGTAAATGGGATGGACTCCTTAATTTCTCTTTCTTCTGTCTTGTTGTTGGTGTAGAGAAATGCAACTGATTTCTGTGCATTGATTTTATATCCTGACACTTTACTGAATTCCTGTACAAGTTCTAGCAGTTTTGGAGTGGAGTCTTGTGGGTTTTCCACATATAGTATCATATCATCTGCGAAGAGTGATAGTTTGACTTCTTCTTTGCTGATTTGGATGCCTTTAATTTCCTTTTGTTGTCTGATTGCTGAGGCTAGGACTTCTAGTACTATGTTGAATAGCAGTGGTGGTAACGGACATCCCTGCCGTGTTCCTGACCTTAGCAGAAAAGCTTTCAGTTTTTCTCCACTGAGAATGATATTTGTGGTGGGTTTTTGATAGATGGCTTTGATAATATTGAGGTATGTGCCCTCTATCCCTACACTTTGAAGAGTTTTGATCAGGAAGGGATGCTGTACTTTGTCAAATGCTTTTTCAGCATCTATGGAGAGTATCATATGGTTCTTGTTCTTTCTTTTATTAATGTGTTGTATTACATTGATTGATTTGCGGAAATTGAACCAAACTTACAGCCCTGGAATAAATCCCACTTGGTCGTGGTGAATAATCCTTTTAATGTACTGTTGAATCCTATTGGCTAGTATTTTGGTGAGGATTTTTGCATCTGTGTTCATCAAAGATATTGGTCTGTTGTTCTCTTTTTTGATGGGATCCTTGTCTGGTTTTGGGATCAAGGTGATGCTGGCCTCATAAAATGAGTTTGGAAGTTTTCCTTCCATTTCTATTTTTTGGAACAGTTTCAGGAGAATAGGAATTATTCTTCTTTAAATGTTTGGTAGAATTCCGCTGGGAAGCCGTCTGGCCCTGGGCTTTTGTTTGTTTGGAGATTTTTGATGACTGTTTCAATCTCCTTACTGGTTATGGGTCTGTTGAGGCTTTCTATTTCTTCCTGGTTCAGTTGTGGTAGTTTATATGTCTCTAGGAATGCATCCATTTCTTCCAGATTGTCAAATTTGTTGGCATAGAGTTGCTCATAATATGTTCTTATAATTGTCTGTATTTCTTTGGTGTTCGTTGTGATCTCTCCTCTTTCATTCATGATTTTATTTATTTGGGTCCTTTCTCTTTCCTTTTTGATAAGTCTGGCCAGGGGTTTATCAATCTTATTAATTCTTTCAAAGAACCAGCTCCTAGTTTCGTTGATTTGTTCTATTGTTTTTTTGGTTTCTATGTCATTGATTTATGCTCTGATCTTTATGATTTCTCTTCTCCTGCTGGGTTTAGGGTTTCTTTCTTGTTCTTTCTCCAGCTCCTTTAGGTGTAGGGTTAGGTTGTGTACCTGAGACCTTTCTTGTTTCTTGAGAAAGGCTTGTACCGCTATATATTTTCCTCTCAGGACTGCCTTTGTTGTGTCCCACAGATTCTGAACTGTAGTGTTTTCATTATCATTTGTTTCCATGAATTTTTTCAACTCTTCTTTAATTTCCTGGTTGACCCATTCATTCTTCAGAAGGATGCTGTTTAGTCTCCATGTATTTGGGTTCTTTCCAAATTTCCTCTTGTGATTGAGTTCTAGCTTCAGAGCATTGTGGTCTGAAAATATGCAGGGAATGATCCCAATCTTTTGATACCAGTTGAGACCTGATTTAGGACCAAGAATTTGATCTATTCTGGAGAATGTTCCATGTGCACTAGAGAAGAATGTGTATTCTGTTGCTTTGGGATGAAATGTTCTGAATATATCTGTGATGTCCATCTGGTCCAGTGTGTCATTTAAGGCCTTTATTTCCTTGTTGATCTTTTGCTTGGATGATCTGTCCATTTCAGTGAGGGGAGTGTTAATGTCCCCTACTATTATTGTATTATTGTCAATGTGTTTCTTTGATTTTGTTATTAATTGGTTTATATAGTTGGCTGCTCCCACGTTAGGGGCATAGATATTTAAAATTATTAGATCTTCTTGTTGGACAGATCCTTTGAGTATGATATAGTGTCCTTCCTCATCTCTTATTATAGTCTTTGGGTTAAAATCTAATTGATCTGATATAAGGATTGCCACTCCTGCTTTCTTCTGATGTCCATTAACATGGTAAATTGTTTTCCACCCCCTCACTTTAAATCTGGAGGTGTCTTCGGGTTTAAGATGAGTTTCTTGTAGGCAACATATAGATGGGTTTTGTTTTTTGATCCATTCTGATACCCTGTGTCTTTTGATTGGGGCATTTAGCCCATTAACATTCAGGGTAAGTATTGAGAGATATGAATTTAGTGCCATTGTATTGCCTGTAAGGTGACTGTTATTGTATATTGTCTCTGTTTCTTTCTGATCTACTACTTTTAGGGTCTCTCTTTGCTTAGAGGACCCCTTTCAATATTTCCTGTAGAGCTGGTTTGGTGTTCGCAAATTCTTTCAGTTTTTGTTTGTCCTGGAAGCTTTTAATCTCCTCCTATTTTCAATGATAGCCTAGCTGGATATAGTATTCTTGGCTGCATGTTTTTCTCATTTAGTACTCTAAATATATCGTGCCAGCTCTTTCTGGCCTGCCAGGTCTCTGTGGATAAGTCTGCTGCCAATCTAATATTTTTACCTTTGTATGTTACAGACTTCTTTTCCTGGGCTGCTTTCAGAATCTTCTCTGTGTCACTAAGACTTGTAAATTTTACTATTAGGCGACGGGATGTGGACCTATTCTTATTGATTTTGAGGGGGGTTCTCTGAACCTCCTGGATTTTGATGCTTGTTCCCTTTGCCATATTGGGGAAATTCTCTCCAATAATTCTCTCCTATATACCTTCTGCTCCCCTGTTTCCTCTTCTTCTGGAATCCCAGTTATTCTAATGTTGTTTCGTCTTATGGTGTCACTTATCTATCGAATTCTCCCCTCGTGGTCCAGTAGCTGTTTGTCCCTCTTTTGCTCAGCTTCTTTATTCTCTGTCATTTGGTCTTCTATATCGCTAATTCTTTCTTCTGCCTCATTTATCCTAGAAGTGAGAGCCTCCATTTTTTATTGCACCTCATTAATAGCTTTTTTGATTTCAACTTGGTTCGATTTTAGTTCTTTTATTTCTCCAGAAAGGGCTTTTATATCTCCCGAGAGGGTTTCTCTAATATCTTCCATGCCTTTTTCGAGCCCGGCTAGAACCTTGAGAATCGTCATTCTGAACTCTAGATCTGACATATTACCAATGTCTGTATTGATTAGGTCCCTAGCCTTTGGTACTGCCTCTTGTTCTTTTTTTTGTGGTGAATTTTTCCGCCTTGTCATTTTGTCCAGATAAGTGTATACGAAGGAGCAAGTAAAATACTAAAAGGGTGGCAACAACCCCAGGAATATATGCTTTAGCCAAATCAGAAGAGATCCCAAATCGTGAGGGGAGAGAAAGGGGATAAAAAGAGGTTCAGAAAGAAAAAAAAAAAATAGAAAAAGAAAAAAAAATTAAATTAACTGCAAGGCTAAAGAATCATGGGGAGAAAGCCATGAGTTCCGTGCTTTGCTTTCTCCTCCTCTGGAATTCCGCTGCTCTCCTTGGTATTGAAACTGTACTCCTTGGTAGGTGAATTTGGTCCTGGCTGGGTTTCTTGTTGATCTTCTTGGGGAGGGGCCTGTTGTAGTGATTCTCAAGTGTCTTTGCCCCAGGCGGAGTTGCACCGCCCTTACCAGGGGCCGGGCTGAGTAATCCGCTCCGGTTTGCTTTTGGTAGCTTTTGTTCCCTGAGCGCTTTCCGTAGAGTTCCGGAGGACAGGAATGAAGATGGCGGCCTCCTGGTCTCCGGCCCGGAGGAGCCAAGAGCCCGGGGTCCCACTCCTCAGTGCGCCCTCAGAGAACAGCGCCCAATTACTCCCGTCACCCTGGCCTCCAGCCGTGCTCCAAGCTGACCGACCCTGCGACCGGTTCAAGGTAACCCCGAGCTTGGATCTCACTCCTCGGCTCTGTCTCTGTAGCCGGCTTCCCCATTCTAATACCTGTAAGCTCTGCGACACTCAGACACCCCTGATCCTTCTGTGACCCTGCGGGACCTGAGGCCACGCTGACCCCACGTGGGCTTCACCCCAGTTAAGCCTCTGGAGCGATGTCCCTCAGTGGAACAGACTTTTAAAAGTCCTGATTTTGTGCTCCGTTGCTCCGCCGCTTGCCGGGAGCTGGCCCCTCCCCCCGCGGTCTCTCTTCCCGTCGCTTTGGATTCACTTCTCCACCAGTCCTACCTTTCAGAAAGTGGTTGATTTTCTGTTTCTAGAATTGCTGTTCTTCTTCTCTTCGATCTCCCGTTGGATTTGTAGGTGTTTGCAATCTTTAGATAAGCTATCTAGCTGATCTCCTGCTACCCGAAGTAGTCTCAGTGTGCTACTTCTCCACCATCTTGACTCCTCCTCCAATCTATCAGCTTTTTACTCTTATACCACATAAACCATCTCCTACCAAGAAATGGTGTTATAGACAGAATTCACATTATTCACAGTTAATTAATATTTTACCTATTCTACTAAGCATCTACAAATATTTCTACAAGTTAAATATTAAGGAATATATAAAAATGCAAGTGGCAAATTAGGAAGACAGAAAAATGCCACCTTGGGGGAGATACAAAATTTTTAACAAACTGTATGAAAATACACAATTTAAAGTAGGATCTCGAAGCAGAAAATAAAAGAATGAGGAAAGCATTGGATATAGGCATACATACATACATACACCAATCTTCAGAGCTCAAGAGACAAGAAGAAGAGAGAATAAAATCTTCAGAGAAAGGAAATCTTTGCAGAAAACATCAAGGAGAAATAAATAGAGTTTGCTGGAAAGATAGTGGACTGTCAGATTGGGATTGTAGACCAAAATGGAATTTAAAAGAGAATGAAAAGAATTAAAGGAATTAGCACTGGTTGACAAATATAAAACCCAAAGCATATCCAAAATAGATATAATTGGTATATTTGAATAATAAAACTGAAAGGAAATAAGAATTTCAATATATAATTAAAAGATTTCTAGAATTATAAAAAAAACCCTGTAGATTGATCAGAAAAGCTTTAATGCATACACTAAATAAGAAAACTATGTCAAGGTAAAACTGCAACAATGCCTATTATACTTCCTGGAGTTCAAAGTTAAAAGAATAATCTTTCACGCTTTGAGGACAAAGATGTCTAGAGTGGGTAAAGAACTGAAGACCTCACATATCCCCAGCTCTTTTCAATTTCTCTGCCTTTCTCTCTTGCTTTTTTTTTTTAAGATTTTATTTATTTACTTGACAGAAAACACACAAGCAGGGAAAGCAGCGGGCAGAAGGAGAGGAAGAAGCTAGCCCTCCATAGAGTAGGGAACTCAAAACTGGGCTCAATTCCAGGGCTCCAGGATCATGACCTGAGCCAAAGGCAGGTGCTTAACTGACTGAGCCATTCAGGCTCTTTTCACTTTCTCAAGCAAAGAAAACCTGAGTCTTCTTTACTCAGTCAAAATTTCATTCCTGATAGACAATTTCCAACACACAAGAGTTCTGAGAGAGAAATTTCTAGATGGCAAATTGACCCATATAGTAGTAAACATAGACACTAAGGCAAAAGATTGGCAATGATCATTGGGCTCATTTAATTGCAGGACTAAAACTAATCCA
Organism: Enhydra lutris kenyoni; assembly: GCF_002288905.1. Taxonomy (NCBI): domain Eukaryota; kingdom Metazoa; phylum Chordata; class Mammalia; order Carnivora; family Mustelidae; genus Enhydra; species Enhydra lutris. Next base: position 24,568,544 of record NW_019154086.1, on the reverse strand, counting down.
ATTGTGGAAATTATATGTACAAATAGACTATCATAAACCATCACTGTATCAAACCATCATTTTTATTAAGAAGTAAATGGGAGGGGCGCCTGGGTGGTTCAGTAGGTTAAAGCCTCTGCCTTCGGCTCGGGTCATGATCCCAGAGTCCTGGGATCGAGCCCCACATCAGGCTCTCTGCTCCATGGAGAGCCTGCTTCCTCCTCTCTGTCTGCCTGCCTCTCTGCCTATTTGTGATCTCTCTCTGTCAAATAAATGAATAAAATGTTAAAAAAAAAAAGAAGTAAATGGGAGAGAAGGGAGAAGTATTAAACTAATTAAAAAGCACCAAAGAGACCAATAGCAACCACAAAAAAAAAGAGTGAGAATATGGTATTATCATATTAATTCAAGGCAAAAGCACTATAATAGTAAGGATTTCAATTCATAAAAATTTCACAGTCACATAGAACAATGTATGAATAAATACAAAACCCAAACTCATGAAATAAAAACTACAAGGAAATTTTCAGTAACATTTTGGGAGTTAGAATTTTAATTAATTTATCTCTTTTGCTGGTGGCATTTCAAGTAGACCAAAAATAAATATAGCTATGGAAGTCCAAAATTATGTAATATATAAAGTGTATCTAGTTGATATATATCTTCAGAAATAGACCTCAGATCTTTACAGAGAATCATTTTCCTAGGAAATTGAGGTTCCATAATCAAAGGTTCTCAGTAAGTACCCAGAAATGTAGGTATGGGATATTATCAGTTACATGTGCATTATACAGAGATATTCAAATCACAGTTTCCAGAAGAGTTTGAAGGATGTAGGAAATTATAAAGTCTTACTTGAGAATTTAGGGAGGAAATATTTCTGAAAGACCTGACAACATCCTCACTTTGAGAAGACAGTATCTTTAGCAACCTGCTCTTCTGACAAAATGTACTGCTCTGTGTAGACATGAGTAGATAAATTGCCTCCTTTTTTGGGGTTTCTTGGTCAATCCTGCTGCTTTGTCTTTACAAAAACTATGCAATTATGTGTTTTTGAGTTTAATTCCAAATAATTGAAAGGATAACACCAAACACCAACTAGAGTTCATATCAATAGTTCAAAGATGACTGATTCAATATTAAGAATCAATAAGCACAATTTACTATAGCTATAGAGAAAAGATTATAAATATTGATACTGAAAACTAATTTGATCAAAGTCTACATTCATACTAGATAAGATTGCTAATGGACTGAGGGTTGTTGGAGGGGAGTGGGATGAGGAGATGGCGTAGCTGGGTGATGGACATTAAAGAGGGCACATGATGTAATGAGCACTGGGTATTATATAAGACTCATGAATCACTGACCTCTATCTCTGAAACAAATAATACATTATATGTTAATTAATTGATTATAAATTCAAAATAAGAAAGGAAAAAATAAAACAAAGGAGGCATTTAAAAATTACATAATTTAAATCTCCATCAATATCATGGAAATATAATAGGCAGTATATATTATTCAAAAAAATTGCTAAAGGATATACTTGTTTTTAAGGATTTTATGTATTTATTTATTTATTTGCCAGAGAGAGATAGCAAGCAAAGCAGAGGTGTGGCAGGCAGAGGGAGAAGGAAGCTTTCTGCTAATCAAGGAACCTGATGTGGGACTTGATTCCAGGACCCTGGGATCATGACCTGAGCTAAAGGCACTTAACTGACTGAGTCACCCAGGCGTCCCATATACTTTCTTAATATGTTATATAGATAAAGGCAGTTCCTCCTAATATGTGTATATAAATGTTGATATATATGTAATATATATAAACATATCTATATGTGCATACATATATCTTATGCAAAAAAGAATTTGTATTAAAGTTGAGAATAAGAAAATTGACTACTATCACTTATATTTAATATTTTTGTGAAAGTACTAATTATTGGAATTTATATGAGAAAGCAAGTATAAAAATTGTAAAGGAAGAGACAAAGTTGAAATTGTTTATAATAATATAGTAGAAAAGCTCAAAAGAACCACATAAAAAATTATCACAAGCAATAAGAAATTTCAGTAAGGTGGCTGGTGCTAAATCAATATACCAAAATTATATATACATCATATATACTACATTTGTAAAATGCTTGTTAGGAAAGATGATGGAGAAATATTTTATTTACAATAGCCACACAATCATACCTGTGAATAATCTAAATAAGAAATATAGCAGCTTTTTATGAAGAGATATTCATAATGTTACCAAAGGATCCAAAATGAGACTTGAGTTTTTAGAAAGGAATGCTTCGTTGTTGGTAGACAGACTTAATATTAGAAGAATCTCAGCAAATCCTAAATCAATGCACAAGTGGTGATTCCTGCAGTGTACCCGATAGGCTATTCTTCATTAGTGCTAGACAAACTGCCTCTAAAACTCATGTGGATAAATGAATCTTTAAAATCAGCTAGTAAATTTTTGAGAAGAAACTAATCAGGTGGACTTGAATACCTAATGATACTCAAGCATATCATGAAACATTATAAATCTTAATAATTAAAATAATAAAGTACCGATTCAAAAATAGAATTAACAACAAATAAAAAAGAGTCCAGAAACAAATGCAAATATGTATGGGTATTTAGTACATGATAAAAATGTCATTTTATATCAGTCAAGAAAAGGTAGATTAATAATGGTGCTGAGCAATTGGTTAGGCACATTAAAAAAATAAACTTCTATACCAACCTCATTTCTTATACCATAATTTCAATTGAAGCAAATAATTAACTTAGGACTATGAAAGAAGAGAAGAAAGAGGAGAGGAAGAGGAAGAAAAAAACTTATAAAATTATTAGAAGAAATTTGATTTTCCTTTTTTATATTAAAAATTTTTTTGAAATGGGAAAGACCTCTATAAATATTAAATTAAAATCACAAGAACTGAGACCACCTGCATCAATATAATTAATTGTTAGGGTTGAAAACTAAGACTACCTGTGTTAACATAATTTAACTGTTCCAGGAAATTCTCACTTAAGAAGATAAGACTAAAAATCAATAAATAACTTCACTGTTTGCTTTTGGAAATTCTTGCGAATCAATTCATCTGGACAGTTTACTCACCTAGTTGAGCAGCTTACTTAGTGGGACAATAATGTGCTCACCAAGACCTACTATAATAATACCTTTGCTTTGCTGTATATCATTATGAACTTTGCCCAATTCTGACCAGTGCTCCTCCTTGAAAAATACAACTTATTTGAGTATAGACCAAAATACCCTCTGAATACCATTTCCTGACAGCTCCTTTTGAGAGGCCACCAAGTTTTCTCAGGGTCATGTTTTCCTTTGCTTTAGTAAATTTATTAAATTCAGGTTTACTTGATCAAGAAGTTTTTCTGGTAGTCCAATATGGACAATCGATGACCAAAAGCCATTTCAAAACCTGAAATGGAAAACAATAGGCAAAATTCAATGGAAACTGGTAAAGTGGGGCAATGTTTTGGATACTCGTCATAGACAAAATGCTATTTACCTAAATACTGAAGCCCTAACAAACTGATGAGTAAAAAAAAAAAAAAAGAATTGGAAAGGGTTACATATGTAAAAAAGTTCACATTTAATGAAAAGAGATTTAAAATACATGAAAATAAGCTCAACATAAATTATATTCCCATAAATGCATATTAAAACTATAAGGAGATTCTATTTTTCACTTTTCAGATTGGCAAAGATTAAAAAGTCATGTAGCTGTGGGGAGACAATATTGTTGCAGCTTCTATGGAGTGCAGCATGGCAATATTTATCACGATTTTAAATGCATATGGGCTCTGACCAAGGAATTCTACTTCTAGGAATCTGTCTTCCTGTTATATTCCTTTTTTTTTTTTTTTTAAGATTTTATTTATTTATTTGACACAGAGAGAGAGCACAAGGAGGGGGGAACAGCAGGCAGAGGGAGAAGCAGACTCCCCACTGAGCAGGGAGCCCAATGCGGGAATGGATCCCAGGACCCTGGGACCATGACCTGAGCCGAAGGCAGTCCTTTAACCAACTGAGCCACCCAGGTGCCCCCAGATATATTCCTATAAGTGGAAAAATATATATGTATGAGATTACTCATTTTGGCTATTTCTGGAAATAACAAATGATTAAAACCTTTAAAATATCCATTATATGGTACATGCAATAAAAAGTGACATATTTGAAGACAGCTATTATAAATAGTAAGATACATCCTAATGTGCAAAGTATGTTAAATTAAAAAATGATTACACAAGAGTATGACTTTTATGCAGTGATTTTAGCAAGAAAGCACATAGATAGCTATTCAAAAGATCTGTGTAAAAGCTGTTGCTACTGAAGTTAACTAAATGGTTTGGAGACAGAAGTAGCTTCCCCTGCAAACTCTTTTGAACCCTTTGTCTGGAAATATGCATTTATCATTAACCATCCCTTCTTCCTAATGAATTATCAAAAGGGAATTTTTTCAATAAAAACTCTGTAAGGGATTGTAACATTGAATAGTTTCACTTTGAAACTTTAATGGAATACAATAAATTTAAAGAGAACAAGAGATCTTTTTTCTACTTCTGCATGGTGGACAGAGGGCACAGGCACACTGAGAGTGCAGAAAAGGGAGGCTACTCCCATCGAGCACATTTGCAGCAGGGTGTCAGTGCCCAGGTGGAGACTGATGGATTCATGGGGCTGAGTGCACTGGTAAGGCAGCTTTATATAGGCATCCAAAAATTTATCCATGGATCCCAGAAAAGAGAGATCTCAGCAGGAGAATGGTAAGAAAGTGAATTCACCTTTATGCTATCAAGACTATTTATGAATGGGTGGAATCCCTCTACCCTACCTCAGGGTAACCCCTGAAACTGGGGAGACATGGCAGGAGACTGGAGGTTTTGTAAAAGCAAGTTGAAGTATAGTGTTAATGCTTGTGTTACTTGAGCTTTAGTGTGGTCCGGGGATAGAGAGTCATGGTAGGGCACATAGAGTAACAAATTATAATTATTTTCAAGGAATTTTTAACAATAGAAAAATGTATGTCAGAATTATCTAGGAGCTCATGCTTGGGGTCAAGTCCTCAGATATCAGGACATTTTAAAACAATTAACAAAAAATGTTTCTTACAGGCAAAAGAAGCACACGATAAACTTAAGGATATTATTGTTTCTAAACCAAATGTTCAGGATTGAGTTCCACACAAGTTGTTTCCGAATAACTCCCCTTCGCTGAAGAAGGAATGGCTAGTAGTAGGAGTTCTAGGACACAAACAGATGGCATTTAAATATTTCATCAGTTTCCCACTCCCGCCTACTTATTCAACTTTATTTTACTTTTATCTTCACTATTCTACCAACCCCAATGCTCCTTGCTTCAGTCATACTATTCTTCCGAGTCGTTGTTCTAAGTCATTTTGCCCTGGGAGTGTGGCTGCCAGTAGCTGCTGGAGCCCTTCCTCCCAGTAAGCTCTGCTCGCTGGAGATCCAGAACAAGCAGCTGGAGGAGTGTCTACGAAGCTGCCCAGCACCACAGAAGCAGCACATTTCTCCACTGTCCCTTTGCACCACAAGTCTGCATAATATTAGGGCTTAAAACAAACAGTATCCTAGGAAGATTATTAGTTTGGAAAATCAAACAATAAACAACGTGAAATTAATTAATTCCCTATCAGGTAAACACTACATTAACGTTGAAGCATAACATGAAGAATTAGATGAAGTGATAATTTTAGCCTATAGTCAATTTTGTTTTTCTAAATTACTTCAGTATTTATTGCCTCTACCACTCTTGAAGTTAAAGGCAAACAAGTGCTTTTAATTTTTTTGTTGTTTTGTATTTGCTCGATTTATATTTGTGGCTTATTTCACATGCCAGTTTTCTGTGGAAAACCTTTTGATCTGATAAGATTAAATTTTTCTTTTAAGCATATTGTATTGAAAAAAATGCTTTTATGCAGAAAGTATACAGAGAATAATACTTCTTATTGGTAAATTCTGACCTAATTCTTTATTAAATGGTCTCCATTCATCATAGACACTACAAGAACCGGATCTGTGTCCTGATTTGAAACACATATCCTCTGAACTTGGGTGAAAGTGTTCTCCAAAATGCATCACCCGGAACCTCAGAATGTGTCCTTATTTAGAAATGAGAAGGCCATGGGAAGATATACTGACAAGAAAGTCATGTGAACACAGAGCCAGAGATTGGCGATAGGTATATAAGACAAGGAACACAAGCAACCACCACATGCAAGAACAGAAGCATGAGACAGTTTTTGTCTCACAGTCTTGAATTCAGAATTCTGTTGTCCAGAACTGTGAGAGTATCAATTTCTGTTTTAAATGAACTGATTTGGGGTGCTTTGTTACAACAGCCCTAAAAGAATAAGACAGATTTTGGTCCCAGGGAGTTGGGTACTACTGTAACAAAATACCTAAAACTATGGAAGTGGCTTTGGATTTGGGTATGGGTAGGGGAACCTCTAGAAAAAGCCTATGTTTTCTTGAAGAGAAGATTGGTAGAAATATGGATGTCAAATGTGGTTCTGGTGAAGGAGCAGGTGAAAGTGAAGACAATGGTAGAGAAAGTTTCTATCATCTTAGAGAATACATGAACAGAATGCTCATCAGAAAGAGAATGCCATTTGCAAGAACGTGGATGGAATTAGAGGGTACTATGCTTAGCGAAATAAGTCAATCAGAGAAAGACAACTATCATATCATCTCCCTGATATGAGGAAGTGGAGATGCAACGTAGGGGGGTTGGGGGGTAGGAAAAGAATAAATGAAACAAGATGGGATTGGGAGGGAGACAAATCATAAGTGACTCTTAATCTCACAAAACAAACTGAGGGTTGCTGGGGGGAGGGGGTTGTGAGAGAGGGGTGGGGTTATGGACATTGGGGAGGGTATGTGCTCTGGTGAGTGCTGTGAAGTGTGTGAACCTGGCAATTCACAGACCTGTACCGCTGGGGATAAAAATACATTATATGTTTATAAAAAAAAAAAAAAAGAAGAAAGAAAGAGAATGCCAGTTGATGTATGGTTATTACAGGTGCTTTAGTGAGTTTTCTGAAGGAAATAAGAGACATATTAGTGGACCCTGGAGGAAAGACAATTCTTGATTCTTGTTATTAAGTGGCAGAAAGCTTAGTTGAATTGTGTTCTAGTGTTGGGTGGAAAGTAGAAATTGTGGGCGATGACCTTGGATATGTAGCTGAGGAGATTTCTAAGCAAAGTATGTAAAGTGTGGCTTGATTTCTCCTCACCGTATATTGTACAATGCAAGGGGAGAGAGGTGAATTGAGAAACAAACTATAAAGCAAAAAGGAACCAGAGCTTGATTTGGAAAACCCTCAGCTATTCATATTATAAAAAGTATAAAGCATTCACTGGAGAGAACTTGAAGACTGAACAACATTTTGGTGAAGAAATTAGGTGTGTGACTCTTGGATCCAGTGGACACTCTCAGCAGAAGTCAGGAATAGAAATGGGATTACCCAGAAAGAACCTGTAGAAAATTATCCAAGAAAAGAACCTGTGGAATAATTCATGGAAAATCCTGCTAATGGTGTGCATCCCTTTGATGTACATGGAAGATGGACAGCATTTTTGAGATTATTATTATTATTTTTTTTACCAACAGAAATACTAATAGCCTGGACTGAAAGGGACAGAAGGAAGAATAACTCTGAGTGTGGCCCAGAGACCATGCCAGTGGGAGACTTTGACAGGCCCAGAGAGTAAAATATCCAGTCACAGAGGATTCTCAGGCCTTGAAACCTAATGGAAATTCCCCTGCTGAGCTGTGAACTTGCTTTGCACCAGTGAACACTTTATTCCTTCCATGTTCTTCCTTTCAGAATAAGAATATCTGTTGTAGGCTTGTCCCACCTTATTTTGGAAGCAGACAACTTGTCTTCTAGTTCTATATATCCACAACCAAGGAGGAATTTTGCCCCAGGATAGATCATACTCAGAGTCTCAACCATACTTGACCACAAATGATGGGATTTGGAACTCTTTGAGTGCTAATTTGGGATGTAGTGTTAATACAGGAATGGGTTAAGAATTTCGGGGATGTTGGGATGGGATGAATGTCTTACATGTGGGATAGATGTAAATTTGGGGGAGACAGAGAGCATACTACATGTGGTTGAGTAGTATCCGCCTCCAAAATTCAAAATTCACGTCTACCTGGAACCTAAGAATGTGACCATATTTGGAAAGAGGATTTTTGCAGATGTAATTGGTTAACATAAAATGAGGCCATATAGGATTAGGGTAGGCCCTAAATCCAATAACTGGAGTATTTACAAGAAGGTCTTGTGAAGGTAGAGGCAGAGATTGGAGTGGTACATCTAGAAACAAAGAACACCAAGGATTGCCAGTAACCACCAGAAACTAGAAGAGAAGCATGAGACAGTTTCTCTGTCATCAGGACTTCCAGAAGGCATCAACCTTATCAACACCTTGAATTAACACTTCTAGCATCCAGAACTATGAGAGAACGAATTTCTGTTGTCTTAAGCCATTCAGCCTGTGGTACTCTGTTATGGCATCCCCAGGAAACTGTCATACCCTCTAAAAGAAAATATGCCATATGTGCATTTTTTTAATATTCAATTTAATTTTATTGTAATGCTAAAATTTTTGCCTCTGCTGACTACCATTATTGAGAGCAACTAACATTTATTGAACATTTCTGAATTTCCAGGCAGTATGCATTAATGATCTTCACAACTACTATGAAACAGGCATTATCCCTAGTTTACAGATTAGGACATTCTAATCTGTATGGAGGGTTTATAGGATTAAGTAGGAGAATCAATATTTAAATATTTTTATTTATGTTTATTTATTAATCATGTTTTATGATTGATATCTGTTTAACTCCCATGTTTGTAATCTACCTATTAATTTATAAGGAGAAAAAATGAATTATGATAACATATAACAAGATTTTAACTCACACAGAACAAAGAAAAGAGCACTCATCCTTTATCAGTGTGCAATCTATATGTATTTAATTTTCCTCTCCAACCCTGCAAGATTTTGCCCAATGTGTCATCCATCAGGATGAGCTTACAAATTCACTTAGAAGTGCGAGCACATTCAAGTGTGCCATATAGTCAATTCCTTTTTCAATGAACCTTCTCTCTGACACTGCAAAGCTTTTATGTTTAAGCGAGTCTAATGACAAAACCATTACTTCAGGTATTGACCAAAACTTGCAAATAGAAGAGCAATAAGGAGGTTCTCCTAAACATGTTATTACAAAGTGGAAGCAGTTGAACAAATGCATTACTCTCTTTTAAGTAGAATTTGCCTTTTGCTCTATATTAGTTCATATTTATGAACTTTAATGAGACTGATTTTTAGCAGAGTAATTCTTATGTTTTAAAAAGTGTCTCTATTATAATTATGCTACCAACTATAGTGCTGTGACAAGTCATTAAAAGTAAAATAGGAATGTTTTGGGTTAAGAAGGAGGATCGTGTGGCTTACCTCAAGCTTCAGCTGCATCCAACACTAGAGTTCAGACCTGCTGGGTATGGTAGGGGAACAAAGGACTGGAGAGGCTTCTGAGGGAGAATTTATTTTAAGGAATAAGAATCCTCTATTAATAAAACTTCAGCTCTAAGATGGGAGATGTTTTAGTTTGTTAAGGCTTCCATAACAAAGTAACCCAAATTGGGTGGCTTAGTGCAACAGAAATTTATTTTCTCAGACTTTTGGAGGTTGAAAATTTGAGATCAATATGCCAGCAAGGTTGATTTCTTCTAAGACCTCTTTCCTTGGCTTGTGAACGGCCATCTTCTTCCTATGTCTTCACATGGTCTTCTATCTGTATGTGTCTGTGTCCGGATTTCCTACAAGGACATCCGTCATATTGGGATAAGGCCAACCCTAGTGACCTCATTTTACCTTAAGCCTTTAAACAGTCACATCTGAAGTACTTGGGGTTAGAACTTCAACATAAAAATTTTGGGGAGATACAATGTGACTCACAATAGGAGAGATGATTCTAAGTACTATACTGTACTTGTCAAAACATTAATCCCTGACCCAGATGCCCATAGATGTATGTGTAATTCCTCTGGAGGGTTTGAGAGATGAAGACTATGAAACACTGTAATAGCCCTGTGTTAAAACATAACAGCAAAAGTGAGTGAAGCATTCCTTACTTCGTCATTGACCATAGTGCCTGTGGAAAATGCACTGGGTTCAGAATGTTAGAAATGCTGAAGGAATAAAAATTTCCACGGACTCTAGCAAGACTTAGCTTTCAATTTTCCTCCCATAACTATTGCTAAATCCGGTTAGTTAATAAATGTCTGATAAACCATGGATTCAGTACTGTGGACCCTGTGTCATGTTCTATGATTAACACAACTTCAATTTTTCATACTTTTCAAGAATTCAGACAGTGAAAATTCTCTGAAAAAAACTGGATTTTACTTGACCATCCTCAAAATTTTTTTTTGTAAAGTATTTAAGCATCTTGTTATCCACAAAACCATCACGGCTGTTTCTATATTTCAATAAAAGGCTTGAGCTAATGGCTCTTTTTTTCTTCTTCCACAAAGAACCACATTGGCTCCATTTCATGAGGTCTCCATTTCAGCAGGGCTGCAAGTTTCTGGCAAAGGAAGAAGCAGCAATAATGCCCACAAAAGTGCTAGCGGCAGCAAGAGAGATTGGTAAATGTGATGCCAGTGCCTGATGGAGACAGTTCAGCCATGGGGAACAGAGTGTGAGTCAAAGTGCCTTCCTACAGTTTTCAAACAGAGTGGTCTTGGCAATAGACATTCCTCTGGGAACCTGAATCTGGATAAGAGAAAGAGGGTAGAATCCATGTGGTTGGTTATAGGCCTTATCGGTGAGTATATATAAAGTATACTTTGGGATTAAGTATATCGGTGAGTATATATAAAGTAAACTTTGGGAATAAAGGTATGTTTTAGGATACTTTAACAGGGACTGAAATTTCACTGACAGCAAGATGAGGGGACAGTTGATATAAAGAGGCTATTACTACTAATGTGACCTAGGGCAGCAACTTTGTATGATTACTATGAATGATGCTTTCTAGAGTTGTGTTCTAGGGGTACCATTCTGCCAAAATTCTGCCATATTCTAGATTCTATATTCTGCCATATTACATATTCATAGTATATTCCACAGGTAATGGTTCTGTCTGGAACGGTCAGTGCAACTGCTCATGTCTGTGAAATATGACCTAATTTTAAGTACTAATTTGGGTTGCTCTTAAGAAACATCTTAGAGGTGCCTGGATGGCTCAGTGGGTTAAAGTCTCTGCCTTCTGCTCGGGTTGTGATCCTGGGATCCTGCGATTGAGCCCCTCATTGGGCTCTCTGTTCAGCAGGGAGCCTTCTCCCCCACCCCCCGCCTGCCTCTCTGCCTACTTGTGATCTCTGTCAAATAAATAAATAAAATATTTAAAAAAAAAGAAACGTTTTAGATGTACATGTCAATTTTTCTAGTTTACAATATATTTTCACATGTATAATTACATTTTTATCTTTTTACCCTCATAAGCTCTATTAGGTAAACATATCATTTATATCTAATGGGAAAGAAATTCAGGAATTATTTTGCTATTTCTATGATAATATATTGCAATAGCATAATTTCTATGCCATTGTAAGTGCTCAATAAACATCTGATAACCATGGAATTATTCATGCATAATATAAACCTATGAAAATTATAAGTTCAAATAGAGATTTAATTATGATAAAATAGATGTTTTAGATCTTCACGTATGTGATAACTGTATTCATGGTCAGCTACACAAATAAGAAGAGTGGAGGGCACCTGTGTTTTTCAATTTCATGAAGATAAAAAAGATCCCCAGGGTTTCCAAATTGCACCAAAGTGCAAGTAAATGACTTTGTATTTTTTTTCTTCTAGTCGGACTGATAAGGGAGATAGAATTAGAAAATAGCTTTCCCATTTTAAGATTAAAATCCATTCAGGGGCACCTGGGTGGCTCAGTGGATTAAGCCGCTGCCTTCGGCTCAGGTCATGATCTCAGGGTCCTGGGATCGAGTCCCACATCGGGCTCTCTGCTCAGCAGGGTGCCTGCTTCCCTCTCTCTCTCTCTCTCTGCCTGCCTCTCCGTCTACTTGTGATCTCTCTCTGTCAAATAAATAAATAAACTCTTTAAAAAAAAAAAAGATTAGGGACGCCTGGGTGGCTCAGTTGGTTAAGCAGCTGCCTTCGGCTCAGGTCATGATCCCAGCGTCCTGGGATCGAGTCCCACATCGGGCTCCTTGCTCGTCAGGGAGCCTGCTTCTCCCTCTGCCTGCCATTCTGTCTGCCTGTGCTCGCTCTCTCTCCCTCTCTCTCTCTGACAAATAAATAAATAAAATCTTAAAAAAAAAAAAAAAAAAAAAGATTAAAATCCATTCATTCATTTAACAAATATGTATTAACATATGTATTGAACATATGAATATGTTTACTATGTTCAAAGGTTGTTCTTTATACTGATGCGTTGTCATTGGAAGAAAGATCCCTCCACCTAGAGACTTTAGATTGAGTATTTAAATGTTTCCTCTTAGGGTTTGCATTATAGTGATTTAACTTTGGGAATCATCATGTAGTTACTTATTTAATTTTATAGTTAAAGATAATATGTGAGTCATTCTTGTCTTCTTGCAAATGGCAGAATTCCAACTTGAACTAACTCTAAAGGAAAAAAAAAAAAGAATTTATTGGATAAACATACCTGAATACATGAACTCATGTTGAATCAAGAGGTCTCTGTCTTTCCCAGTATTTTTTTCTATTTTCCCTTGCATTGGCCTTGTTTGCTAGAGGGCTGTCTACACAGGGAATTCTAGACCTCCAGGCTCATATTATACCAGTTTAGCAACCCCAGTGAAAGGACATCTCTTTTCCAAAGAAAGTCTCAGGAATTAACTGTTGCTGGTCATAATTTGTCTCTAAGTACTTTATGGATAAATCACTGACATCCAGGCCATGGTTTCATCTCTTATGCCAATGGAGGGACTTATCTCATCTGGATAACATAAACTCCTAAAAGATTGAAAAAAATGGTGTTTTGTTACCAAAAAAGTGGAATTTAATGATGCATACTGAAATTAAGTGACTTTACAGTGAAATTAAGTGACTTTGGAAAGAGAGCCAAATTGGGTCTTAGATTTCTGAGTCCTAGACCAGAATTTTTCAATTGTATTTCACTGTCAGTTTTTATTATGGAGAGTAAATAAGATCATGAGCTTAATTGTTCTTTGAAAAAGTAATAATGTGCTGAATAAATAGCTATTATACATAATCCCTAGGCAATAATCTTGAAAGTTCCAGATGTCCTGATTTAATTTGTACATTTAAAGTGCATTCAATCTGAGTGAATGTATTAATAAAGTTATTTGGAAAATATGCTATAATTAGTGGATTTTTTATTCAATAGGTCTTGACAAAGACTACTTGAAGATGATAATAATCTGGACTAAGAGAATAAAAAATTCTCTCTAAAGTAAAGACTGAGAAGTGTTTGGGCAATGTTTCCTTTCCAGTGGGTCTGCAGGGCTCTCCCATAAAGCTCTTTAAAATGACTCTTTACATGGTCCCTTCACTCAACTCCTGCCAGACTGAATACTATCAAACTTCACCATGATCAACTCCTTTGTTTGGAAGCTCTCTTCTCAATTCTCTGACCTACTTTTCTCCTAGGGGAAAGCATTAATCTTTTACTGCTTCCCCAAGAAGAACCATATATCTTATCTTTTCTAAAAATACATTTTCTTCTTTTTCTTCTTATCTGGCAAGAGACATATATGGCCTAGTAAATTCAGATTTGGAAACATCACAAACCTAAAATCAGTTCTTCTTTCCTTGAGGAAAAGAAAAAGCTTAATTTTAAACATTTGTAAAAGTGAGAAGAAATTCTGCATTCCTTTCTTTTAACATAACAAAAGAAAGAGAAAATACAGTTGTGTTCTCATATTAAGACAGTTTGAATCATTTATAATAATAAGCATATGTTATAATTTTTTGAAAATGTAAGTAATTTTTCCACTATAAATTAAGAGGGTGTCAAGAAATCTCTTGGAAGTTTAACTTTCTTAACATAAACATGTCCCTTACAAAATATTTACATAATCCAAATTCATTAATCTAAAGGGAGTATTTACTTGAAAAACTGGTCTTACTATAATTAAACTTTGGCGAGCCAGAACTTGGATGAAGTATGTAACGGACTCCTAAATATTTAGAATAGAAAGTGATGTTAGAAATTGTGAGGTCTCTCCAAAACATTTTATAGGTCAAGAAACTATTCAGAATAATGGTTTATCTAAGTATATAATTACAAATATCAATTTTCAAGTACACCATAGTATATATACTGTTCAAGTTTGTTTCAAGAATATAACAATTACCTGTTGATTGTCTTATTTGTTAGTATGTTGAACTTTTTCCTATAAATTATTCAAGATAAAATCACTTCCTAAAAAGTGCATATTGCATATAATGAAAAACTTCAGTGTTCCAGAAATTGTTTCTTTCATTATTTTCCAAGAAATCATCCAACAGCCACACCATTTATGAGAAACAAACACATAAACTCTATATTCCGTGAAAGCTGGAGGAGCTAACACTCAAAATCCAAAATGAGTGGAAAGAATGTCCATAGAAGTGGATATTTATCAGGGAAGTCGTGCAAACAAGGGGAAGTAGTTAAAATATATCTAGCAGATAACGCCACACCTGCAGCCCAAGAGGTCCAGCAAAAAGTTTCTCTTTGAAGAAAAAGCAAAATACTCAGCTAAAGTGCAAAAACTGAATACTTCACTGCTACAACAGGATCAAGAGGGAATTGGATGAAAGCAGATGACACAGGAATAAATGAGAAATTATATCTGCAACTATAATCATAGGAAACCATTTGCTCTGTGAGAATAAGAAGAAAAAATTCATTGCTTGATGGGGTGGGGAAAGTACTATACTGTTTCCTATTATCACTGGCAAAGAATAGGGTAAAAAAAACTCAAAATTAAAAATCCTGGATCATGGGGCACCTGGGTGGCTCGGTTGATTAAGTGGTCAACTCTTGGTTTCAGCTAAAGTCATGATTTCAGGGTCATGAAATTGACTCCCATGTTGGAGTCAGCTTCAGATTCTCTGTCCAACTCACATGTGTGCCTGATATATATCTATCTATCATCTATCTATCTATCATCTATCTATCTATCTATCTGATCTATCTCAAACAAACAAACAAATAAATCTTTAAAAAAAATCCTGGAGCATAGGAAAATCTCTAGTTAGCCTGAAGCACATCCTTACACCAACAGAAATATAAACTTTCTGCAAAGAAGGAATTCCACAAGACAAGAGGGGAGAGAGAATAAGATAGCATCACCAATGGGTGGACAAAACATAGTAGCCTAAATATTTCTTCTTAGATTTTAATAACTAAATAATAATGATCACCATCCAGTAATAGTGAACCCAACTTCTGAAGATCCTCCTTGCTGACAAGTTTTTAAGCAGAGTGTTGAAGGTGTGGCTTGGTTTCTCCCTACTGCTTATAGTAAAATGCAAGCTGAAAGATATGCTGAAGGAAATGTAACTTGAAGATTTGGGAAATTCTACCCATATTGCAAAAAATAGAAAGCATGTTCTGGAAAGAATACTAAAGATGTGGCTGGAAAATCCTTTGTTAGAAACAATCATGGGTGACTTTGAAAAACAGTGTGGAGATTCCTCAAAAAAATTAAAAATATAACTTCCCTATGACCCTGCAATTGCACTACTGGGTATTTACCCCAAAGATATTGATGTAGTGAAAAGAAGGGCCATCAGTATCCCAATGTTCATAGCAGCAATGGCCACAGTTGCCAAACTGTGGAAAGAGCCAAGATGCCCTTCAATGGACAAATGGATAAGGAAGATATGGTCCATATATACAATGGAGTATTATGCCTCCATCAGAAAAGATGAATACTGGGGACGCCTGGGTGGCTCAGTTGGTTAAGCAGCTGCCTTCGGCTCAGGTCATGAGCCCAGCATCCTGGGATCGAGTCCCACATCAGGCTCCTTGTTCTGTGGGGAGCCTGCTTCTCCCTCTGCCTCTGCCTGCCACTCTGTCTGCCTGTGCTCGCTCTCTCTCTCTCTCTCTGACAAATAAATAAATAAAATATTTAAAAAAAAAAAAAAGAAAAGATGAATACCCAACTTTTATATCAACATGGATGGGACTGGAAGAGATTATGCTGAGTGAAATAAGTAAAGCAGAGAGAGTCAGTTATATGATTTCACTTACTTGTGGAACATAAGGAATAACAAGGAGGACATTGGGAGATGGAGAGGAAAAGTGAGTTGGGGGAAATTGGAGGGGGAGACAAAGCATGAGAGACTGTGGACTCTGAGAAACAAACTGAGGGTTTGGGAAGGGAGGGGGATATGGGGTTGAGTAAGCCTGGTGGTTGGTATTATAGAAGGCACATATTGCATGGAGTACTGGCTGTGGTGCATAAACAATGAATTTTTGGAACACTGAAAAGACATAAAATAAAATGAAAAAAAAAAACATGGGAAGAGCAGAATGGGTGGTTAGAGAGATTCTAAGCAAGAGAAGGACTCAATATACCATTGCTAACTTGAAGATGCAAGGAGTTGGAAGAGCAGCCTTTGGGACTTGAAAATGACCTGTCACCAACAGCCAGAAAGAACATGGGGACCACAGTCTTACACCCACGAGGAACTGAATTCTGCCAATAAGAATGTACTTGCAAACAGATTCTTCCCCGAAGTCTTCAGATAAGAACCCAGTCAAGCTGACTTTTTTAAAAAAAATTATTTATTTATTTATTTGATATATATAGAGAGAGTGACAGAGGGAACACAAGCAGGGAGAGTTGGAGAAGGAGAAGCATGCTCCCCACCAGGCAGAGAGCCTGGGGGTGGGGCTTGATCCCAGGACTGCAGGATCATGACTGGAATCGAAGTCAGATGCTTAACAAGGTGCCACTAAGGTGTCTTTGAGCTGAAATTTTTTAACAACTTATTAAGTATTCAATCAGCAAATATGAGGAACATAAAGAAAATATGAAGAACATCAAAATTTAGTATGGGACAACAAAAAAATT
This sequence comes from Enhydra lutris kenyoni, assembly GCF_002288905.1. Taxonomy (NCBI): domain Eukaryota; kingdom Metazoa; phylum Chordata; class Mammalia; order Carnivora; family Mustelidae; genus Enhydra; species Enhydra lutris. The sequence continues at coordinate 24,551,403 of NW_019154086.1, read as the reverse complement.
AAAAAACCACAATAGAAGCACTCATGGATATGCAAACATAAATAAGGTTTTTAAAAATCTTTAATATTACTATGTTTGCCATGTTTAAGAAAATAGATAAACATAAATATAAATATAATAAAAAGACAAACTGGAGAATTTTATTAGAAAACCATAGACAAAATCAGATAAAATTCTAGACTTGAGAAATAAAATATGTAAAATCAGAAACAGTTGTTGTTTTGGTTTAACAGCAAACTACAAACAGAAAACAAATTTAAGAATTGACAAAAAAAAATAGCAAATATACAAACTAAAGCACAGATAAGTGAACTAAAAGGAAAAATTTAAAGCATTAGATTAAGGTGGAATAAAGTGAAAAGTCTTAACAGAAGTTTAGTTAGAAAATCAGAAGGACAAAAGCAAGAGAATGGGACAGAAATAAAAAATTAAAAATAAAAGTTAATGAGCATATGTTTTTAAAAATTTTAATAAATCCATATTCAAAAGCCTATGAAGCCCTTAGCAAGATAAATATAAAGAATAATAAAACTAGACATATCTTAAGACTGCTAAAAATCAAACCAGAGGCAAAACTTTTTATCTCAACTTTATTGAGGTATAATTGACAAATAAAATTTGCATGTATCTTAGCTATACAAAGTAGTGATTTGATATTTGTATACATTGTGAAATGTTACCACAATCAAGCTAGTCATCAAACCTGTCATTTTACATTGTGTGTGTGTGTGTGTGTGTGTGTGTGTGTGTGTGTATCAAGAATATTTAAGTCTACTCTCCCAGCAAATTTCAGGTATACCATACAGTATTATTAGCTATAGTCACTCTGCTATACACTAAATACTTAGAATTTGTTCATGTTATAACTGGAAGTTTGTACCATTTGGCCAACATTTTCTCATTTCTTCCACCCACCAGACCCTGGCAACCACCATTCTACTCTCTGTTTCTGTGTTTGACTTTCTTGGATTCCACACATAAATAAGATAATATAGTATTTGCCTTTCTATATCTGACTTATTTCACTTAGCATAATGTTCTCCGGGGTCATCTGTGTTGTCACAAGTGACAGGATTTTCCATCTTTTTATGGCAGAACATATATATATATATATATATATATATATATATATATATATATCACATTTTCTTTGCTCATTCATCCATCAACGAACACAGGTTGTTTTCCTCTCTTGGCTATTGTGAATAATGCTGCAATAAACATAGGAGTGCAGGTATGTCTTTGAGGTACAGATTTCATTTCCTTTGCATATAAAATCTAGAAGTGGGATTGTTAGATCATATGGTAATTCCATTTTTAATCTTTTGAGAAACTTCTATAATGTTTTCCATGATGGTTGTACCAGTTTACATTTTCACCAACAGTGTACAAGGGCTCCCTTTTCTCCATATCCTTCCCATACTTGTTATCTTTTGTCTTTTTTTATAATAGCCCTTTCTCACAGGTATGGTGCTATCTCATTGTGATTTTGATTTATATTTCCCTCATAATTAATGATGTTGATTAGTGTTAGTATTGGTTCTAGTGGTGGGCTTCTGTTTCCAGTAAGCTGTCATTTTTTATATACTTCTCTCACCAGTTTTAGGGGGCAACAGTTTGTCCTGTAACCTCAATTCTCTGACAGATTTAAGAAACGTTGTCATTTTTCAATTTCTTCAGCTTTTTTCTTGTCTTAAGGATAGAAATGATGGCTTCCAAGTTCTTTCCTCATCATAGCTAACTTTGAAAGTCTTCATCTCTATTTTTGAAGGATATCTTTATTGACTATATAATTTTGCATTAGAATTTTGTATCATTTCCTTCAATCCTTTAAAGAGATTATAGGTTATTGTCTAGTTTTTGAACATTTTTACTGAAAAATAGGTGTTAGTTTTTCTTTTGAAGGTGATGTATCTTCTATCTGTATTTAAGATTTTGTCTTGGGCAAATCCACCAACCTCAATCTAACTGCATCTCCTGTAGCAGTCTTGTGACCCAGCTACAGCCCTGCTTAGCCATGGTCCAGGGAACGATCCTGCATGTTCAGAAACCCAGCAATAGGCACACCCATTCAGACCCCTAGAATTAACTACATGGGAATGCTTTCCTGAAATTGAGGAATCACAGGAGGTTCAGTGTGGTGTAGCTGGAGAATTAAAAACTCTAGAGGTCCCAGCCTTCTATATGTTTTGCCTCCAGAAACCCTACTAGATTCTCATTCTGAAGAATGTAGAAAACCTTCATGCCTCCAACAAGGGGTGGAAAGAAACCATTTTGAAATAAGAATACTCTAGTATTCTTTCCTTCATTATATTCCTGTAACAAAGAGGAGAACTCAAAGAGAACTACTTTCCCGAAGTATTATCTGGCATGAGGAAGGGCAGCCCCTGTAGCCTTCTTGTCTTACCTAAGGGAGGATGAGAAGGCAAAGAAACATTTGGGAAAATCACACCTCAGGGACACTTAAAGGCCAATGTCTAATAATAGATTTAGAGATTCATTGCTTCCCCCAACACCTATATCCACATCAGTGGAGCATCTGTACTATAATAGATGATTAAAACCAAAAAAAACCTGCAAACCTTAGACCTTATTTAAGAAGTCACTAGAGAAACCTAAAGATAACAGAGGAGACAAACACAAATACACCAGAGGAGATTTTAGTCTCTGACATAGCTACCTCAAACAATAAGCACAGCCTAACTTCTAGACAGATAAATAAAACCTCACATAAAAAGCTTATTTACCTCAGTTCCTTTTACCTGGAACATCATACCAGCTTTAAACAAAAAAATTCTAAGGCATACTAAAAGGCAAAAAGGAAAATTAAAAAAAAAAAAAAAGACAAAAACAAGACAAACAAAACCCACTGCTGTTTGAAGATACAGAACAGTATTAAAATCCCACATACGGCAAAGATTTTGAAGTTACTCCATCTGGAATTTAAAATAACTACGATTAACATCTAAGATCTCTAATGGAAAAAGTGGACTGTATGCAAGAATAAATGGCTAACATAAGCTGAAAGATGAAAACTCTATAAAAGAATCAAAAAGAAATTCTAGAAATCAAAAAAAAAAAACTAAAGCAAAAATATAAAATGTAAAATTGTAAAATTTCTGGAAGATAACATAGGAAAAATCTAGGTGACCTTATTTTTTTTTTAAAGATTTTATTTATTTATTTGAGAGAGAGAGAGAGAGAACAAGAGGGGGTAGGAGAAGGGGGAGAGGGAGAGGGAAAAGCAGGGTCCCTTCAGACTACCTCAGAAGTTAGTGAGTGAACACTAAAAGAGACACATTATATTAGTGTGGTTAATGTTGCTATAAACAATGAATTAAACCCAAAAGCAGTAGTATCAACATTTATTTCTTGAGGACTCAGTTTCGTCATTAGTAGAGTAACTCCAAGGAAAACACTATCGTTTCTCTAAAAACAATTCTTATAAATAATATTTAATTTGGTCTAGTGTTCCCATGACATATCCATTAGAAGCAGGAGCCACTGAAAATTCAGAAATTGGGTAAAACTCTATTAAAATAACCACTGCAGCATTTGTATGTGCTTCAAAGACATTACCCTTAATTACTTTGTTAGCTAATACCCTTATATATAGGTTTAAAGATATGACTTCAGCGCTATTAATGCTATAGTTACTGTCTTAGAGAATTTGATATTTTCTGCCTGACACACTATCATCTTTGTCTAGCTGTCTTTTAAATTTTGATTAATTTATAAAAACCTATAATGAACACAACGTAAAATTCAGATTCTACACTAAGAAAACCCACGCTGGTAGCTATATTGATCATCTATAGGATATTACCCTAAAACTTTGCAGCCTAAACCAACAAATGTTCATTAAATTACAGTTCTCTGTAGGTCAAGTATCTGAATATGTCTTATCCAAGCACTACTGGCTCAAAATCTAACACAAGGTTGTTCTCAAGCTGTCAACTGTGTCTGTGATGTTATCTGGAAGATCCATCACAGGGAGGGAGTTCTGCCTCCAAGCTCACTCATGTAGTTGTTGGGAGAACTCAATCCCTCACCCAATAGGTTTATCTACAGGGTTGTCATATAATATGGTGGCTGACTTTCTTAAGGGTAAACAATCCAAGAGAAAATGTGAGAGACTATGTCTAAGACAGAAATCACACCTTTTTATAAGCTACTCTCAGAAGTGACATTCCAGCATTTCTACTACGTTTTATTTAATACAAGTGATACAGTTAAGCCTACACACAAGAAGGACTTACACAGGGTATGGATACTAGGAAGCAAAGATTATTGGGGACCATCTTAGAAACTCTTTACCCTAGTGCTTGCCATATCCTCTTAGATGAAACTTAAAATAACAACATACTAAGTCACATTGGGAGATTGTGGATGTCCTAATTGGACAAAATAAGAATATGAACATTATAAACTCTTTTAAATATTACACCAAAGTTTACTGAAGGGTTTATAGAGGCAAGTAAAAATTATTTCTGTAAATCTTTAAGAAATAGAAGTCAAAATGAGAGGCTCTGGAGGCCGGCTACAAGAAAATGTTCTATATTTTAAAAGTATGCAATGAATATAGAATTTTCCTAGAAGCAAGACACTGAAAAGCATGATGCTTTTCATGCTTTTGGTGATTCTCAAAATATTAAAAGAATGCAGGAATAATAACAGGGATCACAAGGAAACCATCATGAGTTCTCTAAAAAGAAGCAGAGAAATCTGCCTCTTCTCTTCTCCCTCACCTCCTCTCCCCAAACCCTTCTTCTTTTTCTTCTTCCTAAGATGATTTAATATGCAATTAATAATAGTATTGTTATTAGTTCTACTACTGATTAAAAATATACCAATGACATTGATTAATTACTCATAATCTCTTGGACTCTAATGAAGTGAAAAAGTTTGCTCTCATCAGTTACTCAGTTAAATACTTTCTATTAATAAATATTAGGAGTCCAAAATTAAATTTTCAGGTGATGCAGAGTTATGTTACAATAGAAAAAACAGCTATAAAATGTTAATGGGTTTGAACAATGAATCAAATCAAAAGTGGGTATTAATAGAAGTGAAAACAAGATTTTTAAAAACTAGCAATTTTATCACAGGAATGTAGCTGAAAAGTTTTACAAAAAATGTATTTTGGTAAACCAGGCTCTCCATGAAAAAAACAAACAAAAAAGAAAATTATTGAGAAGATAGTTTCGTTGAATTAAAAATTAGACACCAGGAAGCACTGCTGTTGCAGGTTGTAGAGGAACCTGCCTTCCCTAATATTGCTGCAGAGAATGAGTGAGATGTCCTGCCCCTGGAGAAGAAATCCAGATGTGAGGGCTGAGAAAGGCACTGATCCTTGATCTGGATCAATGTTTCTCAAAGTTTTTGATCTTGGGATTCCTTCACTCTTAGAAATCATTAAGGATGCCAAAAAGCTTTTGTTTACAAAGGTTACATCTACTAATATTTTATTCTAAGAATTTTTTAAAAATTATAATTTCATTTAAAAAGAACAATAATAAACCTACTGTATGTTAACATGGAGAAACTTTTTTAAATGAAAAATAACCATTTTTCCAAAACAGGAGAAAACATTAAAGGGAATATTGGTATTATTTTAGAGTTTTGCAAATCAGCTTAATATCTGGGTTAATAGAAAACACCTGGATTCTCAATATTTTCTCAATCTGTTGCCAAGCATGTTATTTTGGTTTAAATATATGAGGAAAATCTATGTATGTTGTAGAAAAATGAAAAGTATTTTAATAGCATTTTTATATAATTAAGAATATTTTTTCAGGGCACCTGGGTGGCTCAGTGGGTTAAAGCCTCTGCCTTCAGCTCAGGTCATGATCCCAGGGTCCTGGGATTGAGCCCCATATCGGGCTCTCTGCTCAGCAGGGAGCGTGCTTCCCCCTCTCTCTCTGCCTGCCTCTCTGACTACTTGTGATTTCTGTGTGTCAAATAAATAAATAAATAAATAAAATCTATTAAAAAAAAAAAAGACTATTTTTTCTTTGTTACTATGCCAAAACTAGAGAAGTGGTACTTTCTTTTTTTCTTTTTCTTTTTTTTTTTTTAAAGATTGATCGATTTATTTATTTGGCAGACAGAGATTACCAGTAGGCAGAGAGAGAAAGAGAGGAGGAAGCAGGCTCCCTGCTGAGCAGAGAGCCCAATGTGGGGCTTGATCCCAGGACCCCGGGATCATGACCCGGGCCAAAGGCAGAGGCTTTAACCCACTGAGCCACCCAGGCGCCCCAAGTGGTACTTTCTTAAAGGTTAATCGTAATGTGGATACTGCAACCACATCTTTGAGCTCTATTACACTAAAACCCATTGGTCCACCCTGCATTTTGAATGTATCCTTTTATGCAAGGATTAATCATTTCGAAGATGTTGTTTCATTGAATTATGCAGATCTGCCAATAATGATATATTTCTTTTCAAAAATACTAAAAGTTAAATCATTCATTTTTGTCACTACTAATCTCATCAGAAAAGTCTCTGTGTTGGGAAGCCATCAAGCTCATGATGATAGTTGTCTGTTTCCAAATTTCTAATGTTTTACTTAAAAGCTCAAATTTTATCATTAACCATTAAGTTCAGTTGTTGTCTTTGAAAGGGTAGATTTGTTTAATTCATATTAAAGAAAACATTTGCTGAGTATTGGGGACTGAACAAACATACTTCAGTCTTTCTATAGTTCTTTCAAGTAAAATGGCATGACATACACACACACACACACACACACACACACACACACACACAGGCTAGATCAGCTCACAACTCAAACAACTGCACAATTGCTTCTCTTCCAGATGACCATAATGATTCAAATTTCATGAAAAGACTCTATGCATACTTTCCATTTCATCATATAGAATATTGAAAAAATATTGCTAGGTGGTTGTTATTTGATATGCTTTTTACTGCTTAAAGTGATTCTTAAATTATATTTTCTTTCTCTCTTTTTTTCTTTTTACTTCAGGTTTGTTGCTGTGAAGAGTTTAATGATTTCTAGCACTGTTAGGTGCCATTACTTTGACTCATGCTTAAGAACCTGGAGTTTTATGTGCCATTGCTTTTAAACTGTTTGCCATCACATCAAAAAGGTCAATAGCATCTTAGTGTCATTAGGAAAATTGTCTTAGCATCCTGGATGCCCCTGGAACAGTAATGAGGTCACCTAGATGTCTATGGACTATACTTTGAGAAGTGTTAATTATTATTTTAAAATTATGAAGACTTGAGGACTAATGCTGCTATTGTACTACTGAATAGAGTACTTTTTATTACAGTAGTCAATGATGAAGTGCAGACCATCAGCCTGCAAATTTGGATTTTCACAAAACAAATGTAACACATCACATTGGTTCAACTTAATTTTTTATGTTTTGGGAGTGATCATGGAATTAGTGCCAATTCAGGACTGTTGTAAGCCTGGAATTCTTGCTTGAAGAATTGAGGAATGTTGTGCAAGTATCTTAACTCTATAATGATTTGAATGTGTACTTTATCTTCATTATATCATTCAAGGGGGAACAAGCAAGGATTTAGACCAAGCTACTTATCTTAAACATGTTTTTCAACTTTTATTAAGGTTTTCTGCAATTTGTGATAGAGAATAAATTTGTAGATATAATCTCTAGAGCCATAATTATATTTTCATTGGTTTTGGTCTTTATTCTGATTTTTTGGGCTCTGAGGAGACCACCAAAATTGTTCAGTATGCTATAACTCCCATGAGAGGAGAATCTATCCTGTTGACTAAAATGTAAATTAATTCACTGGAACAATGGGGCATTCACCTGTAGTACAATGCATCTACGTCTGCATTATAATATAGACCCTATTTATTAATGGATAATAAGAAATCAGAATTTACTTTTTCTCATATTTTGTTTCATGTATTTGTCTTGATTCTTATTGATTTGACACATTTGAAAATTAATAGCTATATACTTAAAGCTATTATTTTATGAGGGTTTTTTTTTTTCCTTAGTTCACCTACATATACCCAGCTAGCATTTTTATGTTTACATGTCCTTTTTAAAATTTAGGAGGGAACACTATCAACCATCTATTAAATATGGAGTAGATAAGCTTATGAGTAGTCCGAAATCATCTCATAAGAGAATACATGAAATAAATGACTAGAATTCTCCACAGAGAAAACTAAAGGGAAACATCAGAATTTTATTTAAAAATATTGAAATATTTCAGATTTTTTGCTATTACAGAGATCATATATGAAGCTAATAGTAGGAATTAAAAGATATAGTTTGGGCTTTTCTAGAAATCATTATAGAAAATATTTTCTAGGAAACTATAGTAATGAATGTATGTGGAAAAAAATTGTAATCCAACTACTTTCTATGTGCTTTATGTATTAACTGATTTAATTCTCATAAATCTAGAAGTTAAGTATTTTTTTAATCTCTGATTTTTAAATGAGGACATTGAGATACAGAAGGATTTACTAATTTCCCAAGATCAAATAGCCATAGACATAGTGGAGCCCGACTTCAGATCAGGCAGTCTGATCTCAGAAGTCTTTAAGCTTAACCTTCATGTTCTTTTTTTAAGGAAAAATTGCCCGGAAGTGACAATGAAACAGTAAAAGAATACTAACAAGATTATCTTCTTGTCCAGGGATACATAAAGTATGGGTGAATGAACATCCTATTTCCCTTAAGAAAGCTTCAGGGAGAAAAGAAAAACAGTCAGGTCTTAGCCTCAGGAAAGGACCAGAAAGGAGAATTTTGTGAAGAGCATCAGGTTAAAGCAGGATCTCTTTATGATGAATGGGAGGTTTAGAGATCACTGTCGAGGTGGTTGAGAGGAGGCCCAGGCCAGCGTGTAAAATACCAGTTGTGTAAAATTTACAAGGCTGTGAAGCATGGTACTATTAACTGACCTTGTAGTATCAGGTAGAGTGGAGATCTGCTGACACCTAGCAGTGTACAGCACTTGCTTAGGATTCTAAGAATTTTTGAAGAGCTGGGTTGTTGACCCTGAAAGGTTCCTCCTCTGATGACTGGAGAACACCCCTCTTGGATAAATCAATGCCTAGTACATAGTTGTATGTTCTATTTCTAGTGGCTTGCTTGTTTGCTTATTTAGTTTTATTATGTTTCTCTTTTAAAGTCCTGCATTGCTGTATTTCTTTTTTAATTATATGGAAAATTAAATAAAGATAATATATAAAGATGATATAATGACAAGGATATAATTACTACACATATGTCTACTATTCAAAAGTTAAAAAAAAGTTTTATATTTACTTCAGATTATTCTCTTGTTTCAAAGAAATAATAAATTACAGATGAAGCTGTAATCCTCTATGTTCTCTTTACTTATCTCATTTTTTTTTCTTCCCACCTCTAGAGGAAAGCACTGTTGGGTATTTTTTTTTTTTTTAATTTGAACACACACTCTGTTTTTAAATTAACTCTATTTAAAGGTACTATACACTTCATTTAAAAAGCACTAAATTGTTCATTAAATTTTCTGCATATTTTATGTGTACTTTTACTTTATATCAAATAAAAAGTTAATTAGATAAGTACTATAATAAATTGTGGTTAAAATTGTTAAATTAAATGGAAAAGCTCTGGGAAGAAAAATTAGAAAATATTATTGAAAGTCCTCAAAGAAGTTTTGAATAAATGAAGAAATATTCATGTTTGTGAATAATCATTTGATAATAATTATCAAAATATTAATGCCCAATATTGAAAACATCAAACTTTCCCCAATTAAAATATAGTGATAATATAATTATAATCAAAATCCCAATAGCTTTTTTGAAGGAGGAATCTTGATAAAGTGATTCTAAAATTCTTACAAAAATGTAAAATTCATATCATGATTGCACAATACGGTTCTAAAAATAGAAAACATATTGAAGGCAGTGAGATGTCCTTATAACAAATCATTGATTATGATAATTTTTCACTGTGGTAAACATTGTCAGTTGTTTTTCAAAGAAATACATGGCAACTTGTTGAAAAAAATCAGTGAGGAAGGATGTACTATTTAATAAAATGCATTGAAGTAAGCCTTCTGTAGGAAAAAAAGGAATAGATTCCTCTCTCATATTAGGCATAAAATAAATTTCAATTGGGATAAATTCCTAAAATGATATACAGATATTTACTAGTGTTGAAATAATATAGATATCTTAGGACATTTAGGATAAAGAATGGTATCTAGACAAGATACAAAATAGAAAGCAGAAGGAAAAAAAATTGATTATATAAAATATTAAACATTTTTATCACAAAATAACTTTTGCAAATAAAAATAAAAGGAAAGATTAGAATAAGCTATTTTCCACAGATCTAATAGAGAAAATATTAATGTCAATCATATTAACAATAATAAAAAAATTAAGGAAACAGACAAGAATATGTATAGATATTTCAAAGAAAATAAAATACAAATGTCTAATCAACATATGAAGAGCTGTCTAACACAGTAGTGATCAGAGAGATGCAAATTACAGCAGCAAGATACAATTTTACACCCATAAGATGGGGAAAAATGTTAAAGATCTAACAATATGAACTATTTATGAATATATAAAGAAGTAGAAAACCTTAAGCACCGTTGATTACACTATAAGTCATAACAACAACTTTGGAAAGCAACTGACAACTTTTAACAGGTTGAGAATAAGCATACTCTCTATACTCAGGTGATTTTACTTGTATACAATCTAGAGAAATTCCTCACTTGTATACAGAGAGAATGCTCTAACAATATTATTTCCTGCTTTCTTGGTACTATTTTACTGGGGCACAGGTACTTAGTATCTCAAATACCACATAAGTTTTGATAGAATCAAGATTACTGGTATTTGTATCTGAAATTAAAACCCCGTGGGCCCAGATCCATTGCCCATCTCTGCTGTGTGTATCTTTAAAATGTACAATGTATGTATCTTTAAAATTTTTAAGCTATTGCTGGCTCTGAAAAAAGAATGAATTTATATACAGTGCTATTTTTTTTTAAAGATTTTTATTTATTTTATTTGACAGAGATCACAAGTAGGCAGAGAGGCAGGCAGCGAGAGAAGGGGAAGCAGGCTCCCCGCGAAGCAGAGAGCTGGATGAGGAGCTCAATCCCAGGACCCTGAGATCATGACCTAAGTTTAGGCAGAGGTTTAACCCACTGAGCCATCCAGACATCCCTATACAGAGCTATTTTAAATGGAAATTCAAGCAATCAAATTTTACTTTATTTTAATAAAATAAGCACTCTCTAAAATATTTGATCTTTAGAACAGAAAGAGCCCTTGTCATAGTGAGACTTTTAACAAATAGCATTTATTCAGAGATTACAGGAAATATGTTGGACATTATTTCTCTGTATGAATTATGAATGACTTTGATTCCATGTTACAGAAACCTTGATAAATATTCGTTTAAGCAGGCAGACATTTTGTTATGTGATACCAAGGAGTCCAGAGATAGCCAGTTTGTAAGACTGAGGTAATGTGTGAATAGTAATGGACAGCATATCTCCAAGCCTCTTATATTTTTCTTCTGCTTTTCCCCTTGTCATAAAATGGTCCTTTCAATCAACATTTTGGGAAGGAAATAGGATAATGGGCAGAAGGCAAAAGGGGGCAATGCCAATTGGTTATTTCTCATTTTATCAGGAAACCAAAAGTTTTCCTGGAAACCCTACCCAGTTTATTTCTGCCTGGAACTCATTGGTCTAACTGTATTATATGGCTGGTCAAAGGGAAACATATCACCAGGACTAGGCTACACCAAGGATAACCATCTCTTGGGGATATCCTCAAGATTAAGAGATCTCCAATATAAACTGAACAAAGTAGAGTTTTCATATAAAAGACAAGAGGAGAGTGAACAGTGTCAAGTGTATACCTTTTCCTCTGTGCCCTGTAACTTTTACACCTAATACCACAGTGATTTATCTGCTTGACTCTTTGCTCTAGGTGTTTGCAAATTTGTTGAAACAAACTACATATTAATTTTTATGGACCTAGTATTTAGAACAGTTCCTCTCCCCCAAATAGTAGTAATTCAAAACATACCTTTTATTAATGAATGCATTAATGATAAAGAAATAATTCTTAGATCGAATACATGTTCAACCAGGTGGTATCTAAGTTTTCTTTCAACTCTAAATTTCCTTTACTCTTGCAAGATTATTTTATTTTCAAGATTATAAATAAAAGTCTGATAAAAAAACATTATTTCCATGCATTTTGATTTTTCTAACTTCGGATCCAGAGGAACGTAAGGCAAATATTTATAAACAAAAAATTCTGAAAGCATTGAGTTTGCTTATCAGGCCATTTCTGAAATGACTATGTATTTGGTGTCATGTCTTCTTTGCAAATAACAACAACAACAACAACAACAAAAAGATTGCCTATCACTTTTATTCTTTGGAACCATACATACTAGTAACCTATGTATAGAGCACTTGTCCTTTCTTTATTAAGAAAACAGTCTGTAAATATTGCTGCAAGTTATTAATTAATAAGGGATCTCTTTTTGTGCTTAACATTGTGTGCATCATACATAATAAATAAAGCAAGAGTAGGCAATTTATAAATGGAGGGAGACATACATAATTATCAAATGATTATTCAAAAAAAGACAAAATTAAAATGATAAAAAAATATACAATCTATGGTGAAGTGTGAAGGAAAAATGAGACCACAGAAAGATCTTCTCCAAGGTTATTAGCCTTCTTGAAAATTACTGTTAATTTATGACTCTACTTTTAAAGTGAGGGTATCTTTGAATAACTGTAGAAAAATAAATTTAATAATAAGAAGAAGCTTTTTTCATTAAGCTAGACTATTCTTTTAAATTGTTTTATTTTTTCTGGGGTTTGTGCAGCTTTTCTGCCTATTGCAGATTAAATGTAAAATTGTGATGTTCCACTGAAAGCAATTTTCTTGGGGGACATCTGGGTGGCTCAGTCAGTTAAGCCTCTGCCTTAGGCTCAGGTCATGATCCCAGGGTACTGGGATGGAGTCCCACACCAGGATCCTTGCTCAGCAGGGAATCTGCTTCTCCCTCTGCTTACCACTCCTCCTCCTTGGGCTCTCTCTGGCAAATAAATAAAATATATATGTTTAAAAACAACAACAACAACAACAACAAAAACCCCACAATTTCCTTGGAGCACCTAAAAATCCACAGTGTAGATCCACAGTTATCCCCAAAGTGGGCTTCATTTCCTACATTATTTCTATATTTCTCCCAAAGTCACTTCAAATTAAAAAAAAAAAAAATCTTAGCATGGGCATTTGACATTTTCTCAATGTAAAATACAAATTAAATAATCTTTATAAAAACATTGCACATCTAATCAATAACAGCAAATTTACCATGCAAATGACACTTTGAGACAAGTTACCCAGTTTTCTAGTGCAGTAATTTTCAAAGAGTGACTTCTAGACCAGCAGCATAACATCACCTGGAAACCTGTCAGAAATGCAAATTATTTCCTTGTCTCTCCCAAACATACTGACTTAGAACCTCTGGGAGTGAGGCCCAGGATCCTGTGTTTTAATATGCCTTCTAGATGACTCTGATGCAAGTTAAATTTTGTTAAGTGCTGCCTCTTATGCTGTATGCATAGAAATGTTGGAATCTTACTTGATATTGATAACATCTCAGGGAAATAACCTGGCTTATAATATGGTTTTGTCATATAGGATTATTTCTTTCTATCTTGTAGGATCGATTACAGTTCTTAACCAGAGTAGAATTTTGTGCTTAGCTTATAATTTTGGAGTGAACTAAAGTAGAAACTTCAACATTAGGTGACAAAGGAAATACGTTTTTAAAAAAGTATTATGATAATAAATCCCAGAGGAAGAGACATTTTGATGGCTTATAAAATGTATGAGCTTTTACTGTAAGGTATCAGGTTAAGGGTCTTGAATAATATGGGAATTTTCCATCATGTAATTTTAATCTTATTATTTAGTGTCTACCCTTTCTGCCTAACTTGTTGTCTCTGAATATGGCTGTGGGGGCTGGGGGTGGGAAACAGGCCCTAGGAACCCATGTTAATAAAGGCTAGTGCCATTAGGCAATCTATTGATGTCTTTAACTAAGATAATCTGTAATGTTTTTGGAAATATTACTTCAGAGAGCTGATAATCTGTTTTGTTTTGTTTTGGACTATGATACTAGTCCAAAGAAAAGAAAAGCCTTTTCTTTCAGGAAAGGACTATGCTACTATTTTCTTTCAGGAAATTTACCAGTACTTGAAGAAGTCTAATCTGATTTGAAACTTGCTTTTTTGTTGTTTGTCTGTTTGTTTTTTTAAAGAGAGAGAGATGGAAAGAGTATGTGAGCAGGCAGGGGCAGAGAGGGGTAAAGGGAGAGGGAGATGGCAAATCTTAAGCAGGCTCCATACCCAGCTCTCTGCCTGACCAGGGCTCCATCTCATGACCTTGAGAACATGACCTGGTCAAAATCAAGGGTCCAACACTTAACTGACTGAGACACCCAGGAGCCCTGGGACTTGCTATTTTTTAAATTATGTTTTGGCATAATGTTTTCATAATTAACTGAATCTTCTTATAAATTACTCAGAATTCTAGGATTTACTACTTATAAATATTTGAATTCCTAACCTACTTTAAAAAGTTCTAAATGTTACTTTGTAATTTCCAACCAGAAGAATGATTGCAACTAGTTCTGCTGTTACCATAATAGTGGCAATCCCACCCAACTGGATTCCTTCTAGTAAAATAAATAACTTTAGGTAATAATTTTCCTCATAATTAAATAAACAAATGCAATTAAGTAATAAATAAAAATTGATCACACAAAGAACATGGAATTCAATTAAATCTCTGAATGAAGTAATAATGAAAGCCTATACTATGGCAATATAGTACAAAGCATATAGGATTTTGAAAACTCTTAAGACTACTGTAAAATAACCCACGGAAAACACACCATCTTTAAATGTTTAAACAGTAGATTGGAAGAGTGAGATAGGGAGAGAAGAGAGGAAAAGAGGTGAGATGTAAAAACGAAGGAGGGAGACTATAGAGCAAAATTTAACATATGAATAGACTTTTGAATATAATAGTATCAAATGGAGAATCTAAATTGTATAAATCAATCCATTTATCAAGAAAAATAACTTCAAGCTACAGTAAAAAGAGTGTCTTAGTATATATGCCAATGCCAGGATTGTCTATATCCTGCAGGATTTGAGAGGGGAAGTTAAGGGCTCACAATACAGGCATTGTCAGAAGCAGACTGTTCTTTGTAGTGAGTGATTTTACATCAGATGTTCTAAATTTATCTAGAAGTAGCATTGGCATTGACTGTCAATTGTCACTGAAAAATATACTTTCACTAAAGGAAAAACAAAAACTGAAAAGAAAAAAATGTTAAACTATTCTCAGAGAGGACAAATGAACTCACGTACAATAAATGTGTTACTAAGGTGATGTTGTAGTTATTCAAAAATTCTTTAAGAGGTCATTTGTTTAGGTTCTTAATGTAAAAATAGACTTTTCATATATGTATGACTTAAAAAAAATCTATTCCAAACTCTAGAATAATTGTATGAGACCTTAAACAACAATGCTATAAGGTATATCATGTCCATACAATACTTTGTACAAAGAAATGCCCCAATTATCATTTGTTGAACAGAAATTAAAAAAAAATAACAGTACGTTCATAAAATGCATTTGTATAAATAAAATGTCACTAAGTATATCAATAGGTCTTTCCTTAGAATGAACACATCTAAAAGGTAAAGAAAAATCTCAGAAAAGAGATCACAAGCAGCTAGATCCCTGTGGTGTGTGTGTGTGAGTGCACACATGTAGGTGTGTATGGCAAATCTTGTTAAAGTCATCTGCATGAGTTCAGCAACATTTATTCTCTGTCAAGAACCATATGTAACAGCCCAAGGGTGTTGTAAGGGTAAATAGAAATCAGAAAAAGGAAAAAAATTCCCTGGTACCAAAAGGGAAAGATTCTTTTTCCCACCCCCTTTCTTTCAGGGCATTTCATTAAAAATTTATAATTGCAAATTCTTTCTCTGTCCCTCAGAGATGTATATAATCTTTCTGAAACCTAAATAAGCCTCTTGTCAGCTTTACAAACCAGAAATGTCTTTCACAAGGTCCTGGGAGCCATCTCTTTGAAATATAATCAGCCCCTATCTCTCAGTTTCTGTGGGAGGGTAGAAGCTCAACTCCTTGCTCCAAAATTACCTCCTGCCATAATGATATGAGTTTATTTTCCCTTGAATAAAGCCAGTTAGGTAACACAGATCATCATCCCATTTATAGCTGAATTTAGGATGAATTATGCATGACAAATGGTGCTGTTAATTCCTCTTACTTGAGGACTAGTGATTGTTTATCTTGAAAACATGTATGCAATGGGTTGTCTCTGCTTGGCTATATAAAGGGTGAGATTTCTTTTAACTTGACAGTATCTTAGTTGATTGCCCATGATGTAGATTGCATTTACTTTAATGCTTATTAAAAAAAAAAAATGCTTTCTTTCTCTTACCTTTGTGGAGCATTTTTCTGCAGTTAGGAAGAAATGTTTTATTTCCTCAAGAATGTGTAACAGAGGACTTGACATGCAAATACTTAATAATTGGCTAAAGATATTTTATTAATGCAAACAAAGCAACTCAGCCAATATTTAAAGAACATATTTCTTTCTTCTGCACAACAAAACTGTATTTATGTTTTTCTGGTAAATATTAACTTTTTATCTCTTTACTTAATATCAGATTCAACTCAATCTCAAGGGGGAAAAACAAAGCAGCAATATATGGGGGAACTTCTGTTCAGGATAAGGTGCTTAGAGGAAAAAAAAAATGATGGAAACAAAAGTACCATTGAGACTGTGAACCATTGAGGAAATGCCTTAAGGGTAATGGAAAAGTTGGTAAATAAAGCAGCAGTGGTTCAGAACCATTAGGTACAACAGATTATTCACGGTACTGGAATTTTTAAAACTTATTCTGCAAGAAAGAAACTCATAAATGTAAAATAAGGGCATAGGGGGCCAAAGGATAATGGAATAGTAAAATAAATAGTGCAAGTAAAAATAGGACAAAATGAATAAATTGAGTAGGAACCTTTATAAGGATACTGAACTTGTGTTAAAAAAAGGTGAACACGTGTAGGTTGTTGCATAGCTAAACAGAATTATAGATGTTATAGATTATATAATGGTTCAGATTATATCAATAAAAATCAATATTCACAAATTATACATTCTATGAATTTTTTTACACTTATTTAATACAATGATTCAAGGCACAGGAAAAGCTAATTGTGAAAAAATATGAAATATGAAAAGAATGAAATACATTTTAACAAATTTTCTTGAGTACCTGCAGAAGGTGAAGTATTACAGAAGATAAAAATATAATCTCTACCTTCAAGTGTATTAGGCTATATAAAATAGGCATTAGCTAGATATTCATTCAAAATTTATTTATTGCTTATACTAGAAAAGGAAACCATTGTGAGCTGTAGCTGTCATGTGTAATTTTGGAAAATTTTAACAGCAGCACAACTAAAGGCATAATTTAGCTATGCATTTAATAACAAAAGCATAGTCACTAACAAGAATAATAGTCAAGCAAAAAAACTGTTAAGGGGACATCTAGCTTTGAGCAAATCTACTCTATGAAATCTTAAAGATGAGTCACTAGAAATGTACAATAAAGATTTATAAACTGTGGTAACTTAAATAGATTATTAATAAGCTAATATTAACAAATATTTTTTGCTTCAATTGTTAAAATATTTCATCTGTGATTATTCCTTCTTCAATTATATTTAATAAATCAACCTCCAACTAGGAGACTAAATCATGGTATTGAAGAATCTTGACCCTGTTTTCTTTAAAAAGGCATAACCAGAGACTCCTGGGAGGCTTAGAGGGTTACACATCAGCATTTGGCTCAGGTCATGATCCAGGGTTCTGAGATTGAGTTCTGCATTGCGCTCCTTGCTCAGTGGGGAGTCTGCTTCTCCCTCTGCCTCTGTCTGCTGCTCCCCTTGTGCTCTCTCTCTTCCTCTCCTCTGACAAATTAATAAATAAAATATTTAAAAATAAATAAATAAAAATAAAAGGCATATGCGGTGTTGAAGGTACATACATTCAAGGAACATGTAATATTTTCCTGAATGGAAAGGGGGAGGGCATTACAGACAGTTGTGAAAAGAGGTTATACGAGTTTTGTAAGTATGATACAAAATATGTGGAGTTTTTTACTTTACAAAGTATGCTGGTATCCATTTCTCCTAGGGTAAAATGAATCTTGTCCTTCCATCGTATTAGGTAATTACAGGAAATAATGTACAATACTCTATTGCATTAAATAAATAAATTTCCATCTCCCTTCCCTAGGCTGTATTATGCTTGAGGACAGCGACCATGCTGATGCCATTTCTGAATAAATTCATTAAATAATGAAGGAATAATAATTAATACTATGCCAGATATTTGAAAATCAAATCTGATGTTATAGCTATTGATTAACATGTTACAGAATACTTACTGGATTTCAAACAATTAATTTATGCCTGCTATCTCTGAAGCATTTAATTAATTGTCCCCATCCTCCCCACTCATTCCTTCACTTGGTCATAACTAGGTATTGAGCATGGCAAGTATGTACTTACAAAAACATGATCAAAAATATTTCCACAGAACATATTGATCACTGTAATCAGAGTTCTTTCCACTGAGCAGAATATTTACTCCAAGGGGACATGAATCTTCAACAAATGTGGAAGGAGTAGAAAGGTACACTAGCTAGTGCCAGATCAAAAAAAGAACAACAGAGGAAGTTGAAAAACTCAGCTTTATATATTTTTTTTCTTAGCATTCAGGTTTTGAGAAACTATACTCTTAGGTTCAGAAAATTCTTGAATCTCATCAGTTATTATAGAATATAAAGTTTGAAAGTGATTAATTTGCTCTACTTTTTCTTTTATTTCACCTCATCATTTGCCTTTCCAAATTAACTACTTAGCAAGAAAGCTATGACAGACATTGGAAATTTCCAGAGAGGAATAAACTAAAATCCAGGTCATATGGAAAAAAAAAAAAAAATTAACCAGGATCCCATAATAACATTTCTGAAGAAACAAATTAAGAGAGAAGCTGGTTTCTCAGCTGAAATAAATGATTTCTTTCAAGTTTGTTTTTACATACGGATCAAATTCTATCATTTTTTAAAAACGGTTTTATTTATTTATTTGACAGAGAGACACAGTGAAGAGAGGGAACACAAACAGGGGGAGTTGGAGAGGGAGAAGCAGGTTTCCCACTGAGAAGGAGCCAGATGCGGGGCTTGATTCTAGGACCCTGGGATCATGACCTGAGCTGAAGGCTGATGCTTAATGAGTGAGCCATCCAGGTGCCCCAAATTCTATCAATTGTTTATGCTAGGAGAGAGGCGTTACAGATTTATTCTGAAAACTACACATTTTAAGAGGTTTGTTTCCTTCTACGGAAGAAGGAAGAAGGAAGAAGATTGTAGATACATGAATTTCTACATGAAAATCAAGGCTTCATCACTTTCTGTTTGTTTGGACTAGATGATTAACTTTCCCAAAGCTCAGTTAGTCAATGTAAAATAAATGGGAATATAATGATATATTTTCTGAAATTGTAAGGGAAATTAAATCAGGTAGTATTTATAATATAGTAAGCATAGAACAAACACATGGTACCTGCTCAATGAATACAAATTCTCTAATCTGATAAATGAAACAATCTGGAGATTGTGTCATTAATTCATATACTGTTTCATTTGTAAATCACAAGCCCAACTTGTCCATTTAACTGGCATCTATAGAATACATACCCAAGAAAGTAAATTTATAATAGTAGTATATGATGGTGATAGAAAAGCATCTTTGGAATTGTTTGGAATCCATTCCTTCAGAATGTTATTGAAAACTGTTAGTTACTATTTTTTAGGGATTACTAAAAGGAATAAAACAAATATATAAGTAGAAAACAAAATATTGTATTGTTCATATTACAAAAAAAAATACATTTTCTGGGATTTTCCTAAAGGTGATTTTGGAGTTATAATTTTATTTATTTTATTTTTTAAAAATATTTTATTTATTTGGGGGAGAGAGAGAGAGCATGAGCTGAGAGGAGGGGTAGAGGGAAAGGGAGAAGCACACTCCCTTCTGAGTAGGGCACCTGACACAGAGCTGTATCCCAGGACCCTGAGATCATGACCTGAGCCAAAGGCAGACTTTTAACCAACTGAGCCACCCAGGCACCTCTGGAGTTATAGTTTTAACAAGAGTAACTATAAAAGAAACTCTGTTTTATTAAACCAATGTTGAGTGAAAAAATTTATATTCATATCTAGTCCAATAGTATGCCTCATCATTTATCTCTGTGATGTTACTTAAATGAAAATATAAAATTATATTTCCTAAATCTGTGAAGGTATCATCGAGGTAATATCAATCTACATATTTCATGCATGTGTTGCCAGAGCACTCGACCCACAAAAATTCTCCCATGACTTGTTGAGATAAAATTATTCTCATCTTGGGATGCCTAGGTGGCTCAGTTGGTTAAATGACCACCTTTGGCTCAGGTCATGATCCTGGAGTCCCAGGATCAAGTGCCCCATCAGGCTCCCTGCTCAGCGGAGAGTGTGCTTCTTCCTCTGGCCCTCCCCACTTTCTTGCTTTCTCTCTCTCTCTCTCTCTCTCTCTCTCAAATAAACAAAATCTTTTAAAAAATTATTTTCATCTCTAGTCTCCAAGAGATCTACAAAGTTTCTGGTTACTCTATAATTACTTTCTTGAGGAAATATAACAAAGGATTAAGGAGTGTACTTATTTATTAGTTACACACAACACTATGAAATTAATCTTCCAATATGTGAAGAAAAGAATCCTTCAGTATTTGGGATACCTGTGTGACACAGTCAGTTAAGCACCCAACTCTTGGTTTCAGCTCAGGTCATGATCTCAGGAAATTGGGATGGAGCCCCAAGTCAGGTTCTGATCTCAGTGTGGATACTGCTTGAGATTTCTCTCCCTCTATCTCTGCCCCTCCGGGTTGTGCTCTCTCTTTAAAATAAATAAATCTTAAAAAAAAGAAAAATCCTTTAGTATTTTTATACCTTTAAAGTATTTTAATTAAAAAATTCTTGAGCAATTATTTTGTGAATCACTCCATCACATTCTCCTATCCCCCATCAAATGAGCTAAACACCTACTTCCCCATAGTCTCATGGCAGTCTTTGCACTGTACATAAACTTTAACTATTGACTAGTGATTATGGAACCAGAACAGAAAGAATGCTCAGCACTTAATCAACTTGATTTATATATCTACAACATTTAGCCAAGATTTTTGTGGGTGTAAAGAAAAGAATCTGGTGCAGCTGAGATCGGAGTTGTCTTTTATCTATATATCATGACAAATGCTTAAATTTTTATTTTTTCTCATGTATCCATTTCTGCATGCTGTCTCTGTACCTCTTATAACAGTCACCTATTTTAAAATGAGTACTCAGTGTACTTTTGACATAATTGAGCAGCAGTCTGATGGGAATGATTTTCCGTGCTGGTTAATGATATGATCACATGGGGTTATTTTAAATTGGGTGAAAACAAAGTCTGGAAATTCAGATTTTAGTCCTCTATGTTCCCCTCCATCTCTTTTTGCACTTTTTAATATATAAAGCCAATCAGTGGCCATTATTATAAATGTATTTTATTAACTTTACTGAAGTAGTCAACTTTTTCTTTATTTTCCCTCTTCTTAAAAAGAGATTTATTTATTTATTTTATGCTGAGTGTGAAGCCTAATGTGGGACTTGACCTCACAATCTTGAGATCACTACCTGAGCTAAAACCAAAATCAGGGTGCTTACCAATTGTACCACCCAGGTGCCTCACTATTTCCCCCCCTTTAAACAAACAAATAAACAAACAAACAAACAAAAAAACATAAAACAAAAGAAAAAAACATGAATTTAGATGGTCTGGGAAAACAAACAAACAAAAAAGTGACTTAAACAGTATGGTCAATTTTTTCTTTCCTTTTTAAATCTTAAGTAAAAGTAACCCACAATGACTCGCAATTAATTATTAATCCTGGATGGTAAATTAATTTTATTATGTTCTGCACCTTTCTCTGTTTTTTAAACTCAAAAAAGCTAGTAGCCACAGATCTTGTTTTATCAGTTAAATTCTAGAACAGTTGATGCTGCTCTTTAGGTTTTTAATTTTTAAGGTATTTCAAGTTCAACACACATGGTATGTTTGTTCCTTTTGATTTTCCAGAGACCAGGATGTTTCTCTTAATAACATTTTGAAAAAATAATCTTTCAATATGTTTATATTTGAACAACCTAAGACACTATGAGATGACTTGCTGTGACAAAAAATCATGATTCACACTAAGCATTGAATCTTTATACTCCTCTAATTAGAAAAAAATCATATTTTAAAGAAACTCAACTATCTCATTCATATATTTGTATGTGATAAAATAGATATACTTAAAAAAATTTCACTTGCTGTCAGCAGACTGAAGACATAGGCACAGTGCTGCTATAATTTTGGCTCTATGAATTTAGCTAAGTCTTTTAAGAGCTTGACTTTGCCTGTTTTTTTGTTTTTGATTTTTGGGTTTGTTTTTTTTTTTTTTCCCGGATACAAAATAATGGGGATATAATTGTTTTTGAGGTCACTTCCAAAATGATCATTCTGTATTTCTATAACTTATACTTTTTTTAAAAAAAGATTTTATTTATTTATTTGACAGAGAGACAGAGATCACAAGTAGGCAGAGAGGCAGGCAGAGAGAGAGAGGGTGAAACAGGCTCCCCGCTGAGCAGAGAGCCCAATGTGGGGCTCTATCCCAGGACCCTGGGATCATGACCTGAGCTCAAGGCAGAGGCTTTAACCCACTTAGTCACCAAGGTGCCCCTATAACTTATACTTTTAAAAACTATTATTAAATAAATCAGTTTCTATCTGGTAATAATCATGGCAAGATTTATGTAATCTCCTTTAGCTTGAGGTTCCTAAATATTTTACTTAATGATTTCCAGATTTCTGAGATATTTTATCATTAGATTAGGATGCTTTCCCTCTCTGGGCTGAACAGCTTTTTAACTTCTTTTTTTATCACATTAAGATACAGATTTGAATGGTTAAAGAAAATGGTTTTACATTTCTTTTAAGCCATATGCATTAAATTCTCAAATAACTCAAATATATCCTGAGGTCCTATGAATTAAACTCAATGTGACTTTTTAAGTCCCTACGAATTAAAGCTCCAACAACTCAAACCTATCAAGAAATCTTTAGAACAGATTTGGCATTGTTTGTAGCCACTGAAGACAAATGATAGAGGTTTGCTTTTAGGACATTGGTGGACATCTACAGGAAATTTCTGGGCTATAGCTCTTGCAAAGGGAAGGATGTCCTAATCATTTCTCCCCTAGCATTTCCTAGTTTCTGACTTGTGTGGTAAAATTATAATGTCCACTCATAATATAATTATATTAAACCCCTGACCAAGGAAAAGACTAATTACGGCTAGTTTAAAGATCTCTCTAAATAGGAGAGGAAATCATATAGTTAAATTAGAATTGGAATAAGTTATCCATTCATTCTCAGTGCAAACAATTAAGGTATTTTACATGATTTAAGTTAAGATTTTATACATCATGGATTTAATCTACCCTGATTGAAAATACTTATTACATTATTAATTATTTTTTTCTCATTGTGAAGGAAAATCAGCAAATGGCTGAAATTAAGAGGACTTCTTGTCTTATTTCTGGTGGTCCTGAGGATACTCTATCACATCTTATCATAAACAAAATATCACAAATTTATTGATCTTTCCCAGCTCAATTTATTTATGCTATGGCAAAGATTCTTATAGTCACAGAACAAAGGGGTAAGATGCAAAAGAAACTGCTGAAAATATGAAAAAGTTTAAAAAATTATTGGAGGCAATAAGTTGTAAAAGTGACACTCAGCAAAGCAAATTAGAGAAAGGAAATTATGAAAAATTCAAAGAAATAAAAATGACAGGAAGGAATATAATTGCTATGGATGACAAAAATATAGAGATCCAGATTTAAGTAATAATAGTTCCTAAAGGAGGCAAGCCCCAATGCACATGAATGTACATGACACATTAACGAAACACAAATAATAAAGATTATTTGCTAACTGAAGTGAAATCAAGATCAGATCAAATCTAAGTAAAAAATAAAAGAAATAAAAAATTCCCTGATATTAGGAAAAAGAAAGTCATCCAAAGACCAAAATTCTGACAAAACTGACAAAAATAAACTTATAAAAGTCAGATTCTTTTTTTTTTTTTTTTTTTTAATTAAAAATAGCCTCTGGGCATTTGGGTCACTCAGTCAGTCAGTCATCTGTCTTATACTCAGGTCGTGATATCAGGGTTCTGGTGTCAGGCTCCTTGTTCAGCAGGGAGTCTGCTTCTCCCTCTCCCTTTCCCTTTGCCCCTACCCCCTACTTGTATTCTCTCTCTGTCCCTCCTCTCTATCAAAAGGGTAAATAAAATCTTTTAAAAAAATAGCTTCTAAGGAAAAAATGCAGCTTAATTACTGAGATAAAAATCATCTAAATGCCTAAATTAAGACAAAACAAAACACTTAAATACCAGAAAACTAATATAGAAAATTTGAAAGTAAGTATGAAAATTTCCAAAAGTTTATATGGTATCACTTCATGTTAAAGAGTACATGAAAAAGATAATCAGCTATTTGAAGTTTAAAAAACATGAGCATGTATATGATTTCCTAAAATGATATTCTTTAAAGATATAATTAAAATTATTCAAAATTGGGGGACCTGGGTGGCTCAGTCTGTTATGTGCCTGACTCTTGATTTTCGCTCAGGTCATGACCTCAGGGTTAGGAGCTCAAGCCCAAGGTCGGGCTCCACACTGGGCAGGGAGCCTGCTTGGGATTCTCTCTCCCTCTCTCTCTGCCCTTCCCCTGCTGACATGTTCTCCCTCTCCCTCTAAAAAAAAAAAAAAAAAAAAATTCAAAATTGAGGAAGCCAGAGGTCAAACGTCTGAAGATAGATGTGCATTCTTAAAGGACTAAGTCAATATCTTAGTCAATTTTCTTTTTTCAATATATTTGCCATTCTTCTCTGATAGCTGGAGTTTATGTCACTTTGCCTTGAAGTGAACAAATCTTTGTGATGGTCACAACTGTTCCAGGTTGAATTGTGCTTCCTTGCCCCACTCCAACCCCCCTAAAAAAGAGATCTTAAAGTCTGAACCTCCAGTATCTCAGAACCTTATTTGAAACAGAATCACTGTGGATGTAACTGGTTAAGATGAGATCATACTGGAGTGGTGTGGGCCCCTAATCCAATGTGACTGGTGTCCTTGTAAGAAGATGGCCATGTGATAGCAGAGACACACAGGGAAAATACCATGTGAGGAAAAAGGGTTGAAGAGATACATCTATAAGTCAAGGAACATCAAAGAGTGTGAGAAAACCAACAAAAGCTAGAAAGAGGTGAAGAAGGATTCAGGTTTCAGAGGAAGAATGTCATTGCTAACACCTCGATTTGGGACTTCTGGCCTCCAGAACTGTGAGACAACAAATTTCTATCATTTTAAGCTACCCAGTTTATGGTGGTTTAATATGGCAACCCTAGGAACTGGTATAATTACCAACAAATTATGGTAGGAGTGATGCCATATGCCTATTCAGGTAGAAAAAAACAGACTATAGATTGTCTACCTGGATCTCTCTCCTATGAAAATTATCTAAAGAACCCTGAGCTGATGCATAAAAAGTTTAGGACCCTAAATCTAGCATGCTAAGGAGACCATGTCCATTTTGTTGTTGTTGTTGTTGTTTGTTTTATTCAGCTTAAAAAAAAAGGAAATCCTGCCATATGTAATGATATAGATGACCCTTGAGAACTTAATGCTAAGTGAATATTCATTTATCCCAACACCGTTTAGTGAAGAGACTACCCACTACCCATTGTGTATTCTTACATGAGGTATCTAAATTAGTCAAACTCATAGAATCAAAGAATAGAATGATGGTTGCCAGGGTCTGAGGGAAAGGAATCATAAAATCTCAATTATGCAAGATGAATAAGTTCTAGAGACCTACTGTACAACATGGTATCTACAGTTACTAATATATTGTGCACATAAAAAGTTGTTAAGAGAGTAGATCTCATGTTACATGTATTTAACATAAAAGACTGGGGAGTATAGGAAACGTTTTGGAGGCGACAGATATTTATCACTTCATTATTACAGTTTCAGTATGTATGCATATAACCAAATTTATAAAATTCTATACATTAAATATGTACAGTTCTTTTTGCATATTATTATACTATAATGGAACTGTTTTCTTTAAGAAAAAATGTGCCAGTTTTACAATTGCATGAGATTTTCCTCCTTTTTTGTAGGTAAAAATTGTGGACAGATGAGTGGTTACTTCCTTGGAAGCATGACTAGAGTCTATTTTTATGGCTAAAAGATGGGCAATATATTATCTTTCAAATTCTTAGCAGTTTTAACAGAAATTTATTTATTTAATTTATTTGTCTTTTTTAGAGAGAGAGCATGAATGGTGGGGTTGGGGCAGAAAGAGAGCGTGACAAAGAATCTTAAGCAGACTCCATGCTCAGCACCAAACCTGACATGGGGCTCAATCTCATGGCTCTGAGATCACAACCTGAGCTGAAATCAAGATTCAGACACTTAACGAACTGAGCCACCCAAGCGCCCCATTTAACGGAAATTTAAAAGCTGAATCTAAAATTTTCGTGGAAATATAAAGAGTTAAGATGATCTTAATGAAGAACAAAGCTGAAGAATTTGAACAGATATCATACCTTTCTATAAGCCTACAGCAATTATGTGTGATATTGATGTACAAATAGACAAATGGACGAGAGTCAGGCCCATACTAGACCATAGGTGGTCATCTGATTTATAACATAAATACCATAATGTCACAACATAGTAAACTGGCTACTCCCTACTTGCAGTGGGAGTAGAATGGTCTTTTAATAAATGATACTGTATTATTTGGACATCAGTTTAGAACAAAATAAATTTTATTTCTATTTCATCCTATATAACATATTAATTCCTAATAAATTACACTTCTAAATAAGAAAGTTAAAACAAAAGATGTCCTAGAAGAAAACAAATGACAATATCTACAGTAGACAAAATACATCTACTGGGACATGAAAAATACTAATCATAGAGGAAAAAAAATCATAAATTCAATTGCATTAAGATTACACATTTCTGGTCATCAAAAACCACTATTTAGAAAGTGGAAAGGTAAGCCACACCCTAGCAGAAGATATTTGCCATAAGTATATCCAACAATGGATTTTTATCCAGCATATATACAATTCTCATATATTTGTAAAGAAGAGATGGTCAAACCAATTAAAAAAAAATCGGCAGAAGTCTTAAATGTGCACTTCACAAAAGATGATATCCAAATATCTGTTCAGCTTATGAAAAGCACTCCATTTATTTACTGACAGGAAACTGCAAAAGAAAAACACAACATAACACTTCATACCTACCCAAAGTGCTAATTAGGCTACGATCCAAATGTTGTGTAACAACTGTGACCCTTACATACTTTTGAGAGAATAAATTGGCACAACCACTCTGGAAAACTAACATATCTACTAAGGCATGTATGTTGACCCAGTAATTCCACCCCTATGTGCATACCCAACAGATTTGCATATGGTTTTGTAAGTCATGTACCAGAATGTTTATAACAACAAATAAACAACTCAAGCATCAATCAATGATAAAATGGATTAACTATTTCTGGTCTATTCAGTTGTATCCTATAAGGCAGTGGTTCTCCTATGGAGAAGATTTGATTTTCGGGGTGTTTACAATGTCTAGAGACATTTTTAATGGTCACACATATGTGTGACATCTGGTTAGATGTCAAGGTTATGTTAAATAATTTGCCTTTCTCAGGATATTCTCCCCTAACAAAGTATTCTCTGGTCCAAAATGTGAAGAGTTCAAGATTGAGAAACCCTGCTATGGAACTATTAAGTAAACTATACGTAAACACACAGACAAAGGAAATGAGACACAGAGGAGTTTTATACTGACTGATACCATTTACAAAAACTTCAGGATCAAAATAATGAAATATATCATTATGCTAGAGCTCAGCTTAATGGTTCTTTTTGATGGGGAACAGTGATTAGAAGGGGCAGAAGAGGAGTCAATGAAAATAGTAATTGTTCTAACAAGCATGGGTTTTGGTTACACCTTTTTCCTTTGAAAATTAATTAATTTATTTTATTTTATTTTTTTTTTTTTTAAGATTTTATTTATTCATTCGATAGAGAGAGATCACAAGTAGGCAGAGAGGCAGACAGAGAGAGAGAGGAGGAAGCAGGCTCCCCACCAAGGAGAGAGCCCAATGCGGGGCTCGATCCCAGGACCCTGGGATCATGACCTGAGCCGAAGGCAGAGGCTTTAACCCTCTGAGCCACCCAGGCGCCCCTGAAAATTAATTTAGCTGTACATTTTCATTTCTATAGTTTTTTTTTCCTATATTTTTCCTGAAAATTTTAATAAAAAGTTGATTAGATATTCTTCCTCTTAACATCCTTCTGGGTACTACTCCATCAATGATAAAGGTATTTCAGATTCAATAGATCTTGTTCCTAGGAACTATAAAGAGTATAAATTCTTTTCACTTTTTTGGCTGAGTGATTCAGCTCTCTCTAATCACTACACCCAAGTTTGCTTCATATCAACTTTTTACATATCAAAGGGAAGGACCATCTCTTCCTTTAGCATTACAAAAGGCCAGACTTAGAGATTTTTTAAAAGGATACTCACTTTGTTTTTATAAGGTAATTATGCTTTGACATAGTAATTTGGAGATTTTTGGATGTGTTAGATATATAAATCAAGAGCCATCCACTTTCAAATATGTATAACATGGATTTTTAAACTTTGCTGAACAAATCTAGTCAAAGCAAAATACAATTATTTCCGGAAAGTGGCAGATGTTTAAATAATTATTATTTTATCCCAGAATATAGATATAGATTTAATCATACTTGATATGGTAGAAATTGTAGCCAAAAAAATCATCTGTTCATGTTCATATATTCTAAAATCTATTTTATTTCAAATACAGGACAAAAATATAACAATATAACCCTTAGTCTCATGCCAAAGAAAAATCATTACACATTTACAAAAGTTAGCTTTAAGTAATCATTAATTCAGGTCAGAAAGTAAGTCTTCTACATGACTTTAAGGCAAAATATATATATGATGTGATATTTTTAAAAACTTATGAAGATTAAGAGAGCAAAATTAGATCATATTTTACAGTAAAATTTAGGTATCATTTTATAAGACTAACACTACCTTGTGCAATACCATGGCATTTTTATTATTTAACAAGTAAAACCCAATCTCTGATTTTTTATGTTCACCTCTATAACACTGGCCAATATCCTCATCCCTCGTTGTCTTTTTGAAGTGCCACCTGGGCAATTTCCAATGGTAAACCAATTCAACCTGTTAATAAACCAATAGCTGGGTTGCCTTTCGTTTCAAGGTAAAGAAGGAAAGAAATACACTATCAACTGTGTAGATATAAACCCATCCTAGCTAACCTTATTTGGGTCTTCTATGCAGTCTAGAAATTCCTCTGACTTAGCTCCCTCTCCTTTTCTTCGTCCCATCTCTTAAATATCAGATTCTACCATGATTCTTACTTAAACTCTGGAGAGGGCTTCATTGTGTACTTCTCTATAACAAGGATTGTCAAATGTGCTCTTCTCCACAATTCAAGTACTAAACCTGAACACTTACCTATAATTTCACTCATCTTGCTCTTTTTATAACTCTCCTCTAAAGTAGAATAGAAATAGGTTTTCTAACTCTAACGGTAATCCTTCCATGGGCTGCCAACACTGAGTACCTTCTGCTCCTAAGGGACCTCACTATTTCCCATATAGCCTCTGTATCTTCAAGTTCTCTCTCTGTTACATTCTTCTTGTAAATGTTTCCATATGCTTATATCCCTGATAGTCACCATTTTGTTTGGTCTCATCTTTCCCTTCCAGTGTCTATTCTAGCCCTCTCCAAACCACCTCAAAATTTTTACTCCCTTTGAGTCCTTACACTGGCATTTATACCACAGTTCAGCTTCAGTTATTCTTTTCCCCTGAAACTTGTGTTATGATATAACAAATATCTTTATTTTGGGAATACAATGGATGCTTTTAATTTTATCAAATCCCTGGTGCATTTTACTTGTATCCTTCTTTCTTGAAATATACTTAACAGACCTTCCATATCATTGGACATCCAGAGTTCCTCTCTTTCTATGTCACTGCAGTTTGTCGGGTTTCTTGTAGAATACTCTTTTGTTTCTCATCTCTTATTATTTTAGAACTTATGCATCCTCTCATGACCTAATTTCCATCAGTTCTGATGATTCTTTCATCTAGATAGCCACATACCATTTCTTTAATGAGCTTCCGACTTATATCCCACTGAATACTAAACATCACATTTAGCTCAGGACCAACATGATTAAAACTGCTAACAGTTTGTCCCTTCTTCTCGTTGTGTACATCCTGTCCTAGAAAATATCCTTATCATCTAGGCTGTTGTCAAAGAAATTCAGCACCATCTTTGTGTCTCTCTTTCCCTCACTTTGCACAACAGAAATTCTTGAATTCCTGTTGATCTTACTTGATAATTATATTTTAAAACCTTTCACTTATCTCCATTTTCTCTGGTACATAGTTAAGTCCTATAACAATATTCTCTCCCTGTGGTGACTTAAAAATTTCTTAACAAACATTTTTCCTTGCTTTTAGGCCTATTCTTTCTCTATATTGACTCAGAGAAATTTTTCCAATGCACTAAATATGTTATGACACTCCTTAGCTTAATACTCATAAATAACTTTCTACCAGTATTAAGAGTAAGTTCAAACTTCTTAATAAAACTGAAAAGTTATGCAACCAAGTTGGTATATTGCTAATGAGAAGTCGTAAACTGTAGGAAAGTGTGTTTCCAAAGAGAATCCAAAGAGCACACTTAGTAGCAGTTACCTGAAAAAAAATCTTGCCAAGTTGGAATTCTTCAATTAAACCAATAATAAGGGGTGTGTGTGTGTGTGTGTGTGTGTGTGTGTTTGCACATCAGAAAATCATAGCCCAAGGTGATAATCAACTCTAAATATGAGAGAGTAAATGAAGCAAGAGGCCAAAACCACAGCTATATTTATAGCAGTGAGACTAGTGACATGGGGGCGCCTGGGTGGCTCAGTCCTTAAGCATCTGCTTTGGCTCACGTTATGATCTCAAGGTCCTGGGATGGAGTCCTATGCCGGGCTCCCTTTGCCCCTTCCTCCACCCCCTCCAGCTTGTGCTCTCTCTCTCCCTCTCTCTCAAATAAATAAATAAAATCTTAAAAAATTAAAAAAAATAAAACAAAAAACTAGTGACCTTTAAATGAGGAATAAGTATAATTTGTTTACTATATAGACTAGAGTGATTATTATAGCCAGTAAATAATAATTAATGACACAAAATTTTGAACAGAGATCTATTGAAAGATATTTGCTTTTTCTAAAAGCATAGGAATAAACCTAGTACATTATATAACCAATATTTTCCTGCTCTTACAGATTCTTGAATAGTACAGAATTTACAATATAGCAAGAGTCACTTGGAAAACAAAATTATTAAATTCACCAAGGCCAATTTCTCAAAATGAGAGTCCCAGTTTCTTCTCAAGTGCGAGGGTGACCAAATTGGTTTGATAATTGGTGAGAGAGAAGTCAGCTTTTATCAAAAAACTCTGTGGATGTATCATTCCTCATAGAGGTGTAAAGAAGGGAGGCACATGGCTGACCTCACTACTCAGATCAGAAGGAAGGGGTTTCTAAGAAGTTTGGCCAGTATCTTTTATGTGCTGCAATATATACTGAGAAAGGGTGCACGATGACCTGTCTCATTGCTAATATAGAAATGGTATTGAGACTGAACAGAGACGGATTGTTTGAATGGTGAAAAGAATGGCAGAGAACGTCTAAGAATTAGCCCACTTTAGTTTCCACCTCATGAGAGGTAAAAAGACAGACCCATTCAAGTCTATAGACCCCTAAATATGGAAAACTCTCTATGCAGAAAAACATTCATTTTAACATTTTTTAAAAAAATATGTAAGAGATAGTTCTTATGTGTCTTGGATGAAGAGGCCTACAGATTCTTGATTGCTGTTCCTGTCCTCCTTCTTAGGAAGTAGCAACACCATTCATTCACTTGGTTAAAATCAAAACATTAAGGTAATTTTTTACTTTTCCTCTTACATTCTTCTAGTCCATCAGCAGAGCTGGTCAGTTTTAACTTTATATAGATTATAAACCTGATTGTTTCTCTCCTTTTCCCCACAGATACGCTATCAGATCACCCTGATCTCTTTCCGTTGCATATGGAACATAGTCTATGCTCAGTGAAGAACTATTGTTTTTCTTGAAGAATTGCTTGAAACATATGTATGCATGTATTCATAGAAAGAGTATGTGAAGATACTTCCACTTAATTTTAGTCAAAAAATAGTTGAAAGAACCATAGAATACTATAGAACCATTAAAGAACCAAAAATTAATTTAAAGCCCATTGTTTAATGAACTTATTCAGTATGAGCTTAATTGTATAATTTTCCTCTCTCCACAACTCTTCTCTTCAAGAAATTTTACTTATCCTTCATGGTTAATTCAAAATAGTCTCTTTTTTAGGAAGTTTCTCTCCTTTTTCCAAAGAAGTGCCACTTCTCACTCCCCTAAGTCTCCATGCATACATTCCAGCTCTCTCTCTGTGGAGCTTAAAACAGTTTTTTTCCTGACCTTTGAGTTATTGTTCTGAATAGGTTTCTTTCCCCTATCAGACTGTAAATTCCTTGAAGACGTCTCCTTTTAAATATTAAGACACAGGAGCCTAGGTTATTGTTACATTAGAATCCCCTCCTTACACATTCCCCGGTGAGTTAATGTGATTATAATAGAAATTTTTAAAACAAAACAATCATAAGACACATATATAGCATGTATCATATTTTAATCCCCTATATAGCCTTCTTTGGTAAACATTTTATATAAGTGAATGAGAAGATAAACGCATGAATGAAAGAATTAAAAACTCAATGAAGAGTAAAACATTTCTAGCTATGTGAACTATAAAACAGTAAAATAGGAAGTTTATATTTTATAGTGATGCATTTTACATTTTTATATATCTGTAAACAGAAATGTGAGATTAAGCTTCATATACTAATACTGGTAATGATTTATTACCAGGGCATGCTATAATTGGTTTGTTTAAAGAAGCCACATTATAATCACATTAACTCACTTCAGGGTGTTTAATGTAACAATACCATACCCTGCTGTTTCTTATTACTTAAATGGAGTTGCAATTTGGTTTTCCTGCTGACTATTCAATTGTATTTCCTAGACAAAGACAGATAGTAATTTACATCAAATTATTCTTGTTTATCTAAGGAGAACATTGATCAATACCATGTGATCTGAGGCCAGGTACCTCTTTGTCCCTAATCATACTGCATTTAAACAAAAGCAAAGATATCTGGCATTTTCAAATATTGGTTCAGTTCAGTTTAGCACACATTGGATATATCTGATGTGCTGTATTATGCATGCTGTTATATGAGATATTAGTATAGAATCTAGTTTGGCAGCATAATATTTGCCTAACGCTTTGCATATTAGGTAAGACACTTTCATTACTGCATTTAATGCTCAAGAGATATCGTAATCATTAGGAATAACAACTACTTAAGTAGGTAGGACAGATAGTATTAATCACAATAAATAGGGTTAGACACTAAATTCTAGACATCTGGGATTCTATCAGTGATGTCTCAACAATTAACTCTGTGCATTTTGCACTAGAGAATTTTATGCTCCAAAGTTAAAACATTATGTTTGATCTCCTGGTCATCTCAACGCCTAAGTCAAGTTCTACATGTGAATAAAATGCCCAACACCCTATCTTAACCCCGTAATTTTTTTGACCATAACTTAATGTCATACACTAAATCTTGTTATCACTCTGAATGGCAGAACCTCTGAATTCAAAAGTTTGAAACTGTATGTATACACAATATCTTTCCTTGTGAGTCTCTCATGCTGTTAGTTCTATTCTGGTTCATGAAGCCCTCAATACTCTATACTACCCCTATCCTTCAGCCCTCTCTTGGCTTCTTTTGTTTCTTTGAAAGATGATGCCATACAGTAACTCACTTTAATTACTCTCAGGCCAAAAGCATGAATCCCGTTTCCCTCTTGCATTGTCACATGCAACACCTTGCAATTTCCTTCTGCACAACAGCCCCAGATACCTCAGTGTAAGGGGGAACAATGTGGGTTGATTCATTTCAAAATCATAATCTGGGTCTTCATTTGGCCCTCATTGTTGCCATATGCATTTCATCATAAACCTAGGGACCCTCCCCTCAGTATTTATTTCAAACCCACCATTACTACCAGGTTTCCTCTTCTTCCCCTTAACGCTTCATGACTTGGTGATTTAATTTCCAGCAGAACAGGGAGACCAACACTTGAGCTCTTTCTTACTTCTCAAGCCCCATGCCCGCAGGTTTATTTTCATTCCCAGTCAGTCTTATTGATTTTTTTTTTCACATTTAAGTAAATGGTTTCTCTCTACCTTGTTGAAAATGTTTTCACTTACCAGTTGATTTTATTCTCTTGTGTTTTCTAGAAAACTTTGTCTCATCTGTTATCCCTCCTAACCTACATCTTCAAACTCACTGTCCATATATATATTTCATATTTTGATATCAACTTTTCATATTTTCAAGGATATTCATTGTCAAAAAAAAAAAAACAGAAAAAGTTTCTTCCACCTTTAACCTGTGTTTTTTTCCCCATCTTTCTTCTTTACTCTCCTTTTTTCATCTCTTCTTCCCTTCTCCATTCCACTGCCCCTTGGAAACAGCTAGTCATCCAAAATTGTCTGTAAAAATCTTTAGTTCTATGTCTTTCTATATTGTCTCTCATTTCATTGTGGTTGTGATTAGTGCCGTTCACTGACTATTGTCAGTTCTTTCTCCTGCTAATAAGGCAGGATTGCACTTCCTTGCCTCCTTAAGCTTAGGTGTGTTGTGCCTTGCCATTGAAATGCATACCAAAGCTGTCAGTGCCTTCCTATCCCCTAGGATCCCTTCCCTTTTTAGTGCACAAAGACTCAAGTGTTTTCACTGCCAAAATCCAAATCTGTGGCTCACTTTGGGCCTCTGGAGCCCAAAAAGCCTGGAATTTTATATCACCACAATGGAAACCCTAAAATAGTAACTGACAGGTAGCAGTGTATAATAATGCAGGTTCTGTGAAGCTGGTCAGGACAATTTCAGATTTGACTTGCCCAGTCTCCAGAGCTACCTTGATGATGGAGCCAAAATTTCAGGACACTTTGTTTAACACTACAACATTTTTTGGCTTCCTTTCCTTTCAGTCCCACTTCCCCATTCTCTTCCTGGTTTTAACTGTGAAATTTTACCCCTTATATTACTTTCATTTGAGCCCTTAGCTCAGAGGCTATTTCTGAGGAACCCAAACTAAAATAAAATACGTGTGGAGTTGACATGTGTCATATTTAGGCTTAAAGAGCTCATGTGTGATTGTGTGATTTGCCACCTACTTTTTTCCTCTACCCTGACAACTGGCAATGTTCCAGATAGTGACAGCTCTGTTGGCTTAGGGCCTAGAACGAGGAAAATGTGGAGCAGAGCCTACAGTTAACTCATGTTGAACATGTAGCGTGAGAGAAAAATGAAACTTTGTTGTTTAAAGCTGGTAAGTTATCCCATTATTTGTCACTAGAGCATAAGCTAGTCCATCCTTATGTTATGGGCATGAGTTCGCATCCCTCTTGTATCAATTTATATATTATCAGGATGGATCAAGATATGCTATGGTGATAAAATTCCAAAATCCCAATGGCTTATAATGAAAATGATTCACTTTTCCTTTATTCAGGCTTCCTTACTGCTGGACCCATCCAGATGAAGGAGCACACCATGAAACTTGCTGTTTGCTGTGCTGCTGGGAAAGATCCCTGGATGTGGTTACAATGACATAGTCAATCCAAAAGGGATGCATGTGACTTCCTCTCACAACTCATTGGCCAAAACTAGTCAGATGGTAATAAGGGAACCAGGAAGTGCAATTTCATCATGATCCTGGGAGACTGAGAGGTGGAAACAATCAGAGAACAGAATTAATGATTAGTATAGTTTTCAACTCATGACATCTGGCTTCCGTCCACACTACTTCCCAGATTAATGACAAGTTAACACTTTTCCATTTTATATTTCTTGAGCTTTCTGTGGCACTTTAAATTGTTGAACAGTTTATTTTTTATTGAATTCTATGCATTTTTTGCCACTTATTTCATTAAGGATGCTCTTTATTACAAGTAATAAAAAAATCAGAGTAGTTTAAAGTATGACATGGACTATTTCTGCTCAAGCAAGAGAAAAGACAGATGAATCTGAAAATTCTCCTACTACTAAATGCCTAGAAAGACTGAGTACAAACAGTAAAAACAATAACAAAAAACACATTTTTTCCCAAGTGGATAATTGAGTCAAAAAGAGGAAAGTAAAACACAAAATATTTTTGTGAATTTAGTGTAGGAGTATTTCCTTAGACAAAATACAAAAAGGAGAAACTATAAAAGGAACAATGCCATAAATTGAACACACTAAAATGTAAACATTTAGTGTTAATTGACATGAAAAATTAAAAAAAATAAGACAAGTCATATATCTCTCAACCATAGATTGGATAACATGTTTGTATCAAGAATGCATAGAAAGCCCCAATAACTAAATAAGAAAAAAACAAAAAAGAACCAATTAGAAAAGAGACAAAGTATATAAATAAGCCTCAGATAATGGAATCTGTACAGCAAAACATAAATAAAAGAGTGAACTGAATATGTACAACCTCATGTGTAATAAGGGAGGTGTAAATTATCACCATAACAAAATGTGATTTTTTAGCCATCAAAATGGAAAAATGTAGTTAAATCCAATAAACTCAAGTAGTAGTAAAACAGGAACTCATACACTTTGCCAACAAGATGACAAATTAACATCTCTTTTTGGAAGGGAATTTTGTGGTATCTAACGAATAAGAAGTTGCATATTCTCTATATCCCAGTAATCCCAGGTCTAGAGAGACTCTCACATATATGCACAGGGGCCATTTAGAAAAATGTCCTTTGCAACACTGTTTGTATTAAATTAACTGTGAAAAAAAATAAATATACTTTAGTAGGTAACTGCATAAATTAACTATGGCTTATTCATATAAGGAAATATTAGATAACAAGTAAATTATATGAACTAGATTACTCAGCATCAAGCTCAACATGGCTATAACTTATAAATATAGTGTGGAGGGGGAATATCAAATGGATCTATTTAAAAAAAAACCAATATGTATTATTTGTGACTCATTAATTTGAAGTAAAAGTATAAATACTTGTCTATAAATAATTACAAACTTTAGAGTAGTGGTTACCTTTGAGGCTGGGATGGAGTGCATCAAGAAGTGTGTTTGGCAGCCTCTAAGATGGTCCCTGATGATTTTCCCCTAATATTCATGCTGTTATATGATCAGCCTCCTTTTGCATGGATGGACCTAGTGACTCACTTTAAATAAATCAGATATGGCAAAAACAGTGGACTATCACTTCCAATTAATAATCAGAGACAGGATAACTTCCATCTTGAGTTTTCTCTCTTGTTTGAGGAAACCAGCTGGCATGCTGTAAGCTGCCCTGTGTAGGGGCCCATATGACAAGGAACTGAGGGAGGCCTTTGGCCAACAGCCAGTGAAGAACTGAGGGTCTCATTCAAAAACCTATGAGAAATTGAATCCTGACAACAATAGATGAGTGATCACTGAA
Organism: Enhydra lutris kenyoni; assembly: GCF_002288905.1. NCBI lineage: Eukaryota > Metazoa > Chordata > Mammalia > Carnivora > Mustelidae > Enhydra > Enhydra lutris. The sequence goes on along the minus strand of NW_019154086.1, from coordinate 24,513,314 downwards.
GCAGATCCTTCCCCAGTCAAGCAATCAAATGAGATTGAAGTCCTGGTTGATTTCTTGATTACAAGCTTGTGAGACACCTTAAAGCAGAAGTGCCTGGCTAAGGTAAGTCTAGATTCCTGCCCCAAGGAAACCATAAAATAATAATTACCTATTGTTTTAAACTGTTAATGGGTTCAGGGTAGTTAAATATCAAAGATAAACACAGGAGGGACAGAGAAATAAATGAAAATGTCTGGCAGTCTGGCAAAAACAGCAGATTTCTACCAGTTTCTTGTTCTATTTTTCTGTCCTCAGCCTGACTTTGCCATATTCTGTGATTTTATCCTCATGCTGGTGTCTAGAGGGCTATGGCAGCAACATGCCTTAATTTCACTCATATCTAACCAGTACTGTCCAGAAAATGTAATAGAAGCCACATATATAATTTAAAAATTTCTAGATACTATGCTCAAAAAGCAAATAGAATCAGGCCAAATTCACTTTAATAATATATTTTATTTAACCGAATATATTCAAAATATTCTTATTCCAGCATATAATCCACATAAACAAATTACTGAGATATTTTACATTACCTTTTTCATGCTAAATTTTAGAAATCAATTGGTATTGGCCATCTCGATTTGGACACTAAATTTTCATCAGAAGCTTTTGATGTATAATGTATAAAATGTACAGTTGAGAAAGTTGATTTATATTTTAAAGTTTTTTTTAAAAATATATTTAAAAGTTTTCCAATAATGAAATGGAGTATCAGTTTTAAATTTAAATTTAAGTTAATTAAGTAAAATTAAAACCCCATTTCTTACTTGTACTAGTCACATCTTAATAGCCACATGTGGCCAGTGGCTACCATATTGGACAGCCTGATTCGAGAGGATATTTCTCATGAGACAGAAATTTTCTTTTCTTCCACCTACGAATCATTTCCCTTTGTCATATTTTGGCAATTTGAGTTTTATATCCTTTTCTAAACCAATCCCTATAAAGGGGATGATATTCCACTTTAGGTATGTTGATCTCAACTTTCTTTGTAGATTACATTTATCTGGAAATTTGTATGTATGTATGTATTTATTTATTTTTTTGAAAAGTTGTTTTTAAAAAAAGTGCCTGTGTCTCATTCTCATATTCAGAAGTTCTGATAGATTTAATTGGTACTTAGTCCTAAATAGGTATTTTTTAAAAGCTTTCAAGGGAAGGGTAATTAAATATATAGGGGCCTCCAGGTGGCTTAGTTTGTTGAGTGTCTGACTCATGGTTTCAGCTCAGGTCATGATCTCAGGGTCTCTGTACTCAGCAGGGAGTCTTCTTAAGATTTTCTCTCTCCCATTATTTATAGAAGGTCCTATGTTCCTATTTACCCAGTGAAACATAATCTCTGCTGGGCACTGGGTGGTTCAGTTAGTTAACCATCTGCCTTCAGCTCACGTCATGATCCCAGAGTCCTGGGATGAAGCCCCACATTGGGCTTGCGGCTCAGCAAGGAGTCTGCTTCTCCCCCATCCTCTGCCCCTTCTTCTGCTTGTGTGCTTTCTCTCTCTCTCAAATAAATACATAAAAATATTTTTATGTATTTATTTATTTATTTTTAAAGATTTTATTTATTTATTTGACAGACAGAGGTAACAAGTAGGCAGAGATACAGGCAGAGAAAGGGGGAAGCAGTCTCCCTGCTGAGCAGAGCCCGATTTGGGGTTCAATCCCAGGACCCTGGGATCATGACCTGGGCCAAAGGCAGAGGATTTAACCCACTGAACCACCCAGGCACCCCCATAAAAATCTTCTTAAGAAAAACATAATCCCTGGGACAAACCCTGGGTATTGCTATTTGAAAATAACAAAACAAAACAAAACAAAATATATTCCACATAACTCTAATGTAAAATCAAGGAAGGGAATAAATGACTGCTTAAAATCAAAACCTAACCCTCAAGACTGTACTTGGGATAGATTCCTCTGACAACACAAGGGCTTCATGGGGAGGAAAGATGATTACCACAGAAGGTACAATTCCGCTAGGAAGGAGAAATATAGTCTGTGTAGATAGCCGACTATGTCCACTCTACTTTCTGGGTTTTCTGTCTGCTGCTGAGATCTATCTTTGGTCTTCCTTGCCGCTGTTACTGTGCATTGCTGTTAGTCTCACCTTGAATGATGGTGTTCCTCTGGGTTCTGTTTGCTACCAGCTTCTTTTATAATGAACTGCACATTTGCTTTGTTTCTCTCTGCCCCATCTTAGGTTTTGACAACCATCTATTCCTGATGACTTCTGGCTCCAACCAGAATAATCCATAACATTTCTTTGCCTCTTACATTTCAGATGATGACTGGAAAATGCTTCTGATTCATTGTATCTTGACTGCCAGACTTACTTGTTTTTATCATATGAACTTATACTCGATATTAATGCATCAGTTTTTATTGTGTTTGTGCTGTGGCAGTTACTATATGTTGAGCAATATAATTTATTTACAACAGTATTGGTATAATTCTCAGCTATGCAAAGAATTATTTCTTTGGTTCACTTTGTTAAAATTCACAGCTGTAAAATGTACTCCTGACCTCACTAGTTCTTTAGCAAGCCACTTGGGGGTTCCCTGGGTGAAATCTGAAACTATCCTTGTATGTGGAGGAGGAGAGAAACCAAAGAAAAAGGCAGATCATTCTAGGTTGGTAGATGGCATGTTTAATAAGCAAGGGAACCTACATATAAGACTTGTCTTAGGCAGCCACAAGATGAGTAGATCTCTGCACCCACTTGCCAAATCTTAGTTTATATAGAGGACTTAATCTCATTCAGTCACATATACCATATAGACGGCCTCAGCACCATATCACTATCTCAAGGCTATGTTCTTGGGGCAGCTTCTGGGAGTGAGGAAGGCAAGAACAATGCACACTCCAAAGATAGGAGAGGGGATGACGAACTTCTAGTTGTCAGGGTGCTGTTCATAGGTCAACTGGGGGTTAAGTCCTCTCAATGATCTCTTCCAACACTCCACCCCTGATGACTTACATGCACCCCTCTTCCACAGTGTGCCCTGACCGGTCAGCAAGGGGTTTCACTGGCATAGAGGTGGCTTCTTTGGCAGCAGTCTGGCTGCATTGGATGCAGATGTCATAGCAACAAAACAGGTACATGCAAGAGACAACACAGGTTAAAACAATGATTCCCAAAATCAGTGACAACTTTTTCCACCAAGAGCCCCACAATTCAAGCCACTGATTTATTAAATCCCCTAGGCTGGAGGTCGGATCACTCAGGGTATTCACTTGTATTTTCGTGTAATTTAATAAAGATGATAACCTTAGCAGACTCATCAGGTATAAACATACAACATTCTATTTGGATAATGGCACAGGTGACTCCTTGAAAAGCAGTAATAATGTCCAAGGCCATCCTATTTTAGAAGATAGCTTTTTGTATTAGATTCATTTCAGTGTTCTGAAATTAAATACTTTTGTCACTAGCATTCAAAGCTTGCTGGATGAATTTAGTAAAGGATTCTATGTGTGTTATAATGTCCTCAAGACCAATGGAGGGGACAATAACAGCAGCCAAATGTTTGTACCAGTGGAAAACAGAACATGTCCACCTGACCTTGAAGAGGGAGATCGGCAGTTGTAGGAGATTGACTTGGTTGTTGGTTGGGGGAAGCAGCACTGTCAGGCATGTGGAGACAGACTAGGGGCAGGATATGCCAGATCAAAATCCGCACCTTCTCCCCTCTTTTAATGGTGTGTGTTCTTTTCTAACTGTAATGCATTTCAACAAGTCCAGCTTGCAGCAGGACAGTGGGATCCCAGTGGAGACTGATTGTTCCCCTCAGGAGTATGAAGTAACTCACCACCAATCCCAGAGGGACATCCCATTGCAAATTCCAGTAGATAATTCCTTTCCCAGACATAATGGGGCTTGGTGTTCTCAGCAGCATGGCACATTAATTTGCCAGAAGAGTCAAGCCAATGGCTGTTTCCCATAACTTCTATACCTTTACAGTACTGGGTGGCTTGGTAGGCATCCCTGGTCTGGCATATGGGGCAACAGGCCCTACTGGTTGATCACTGAAATGTATTAAAGCCTAGGACAATACTTTAGTCCACCCAACCAAGGAAGTTTTAACAGTTAATAACTTAATTTGCTGCTTCAATGTTCCAGTTTTCTTTTCTACCAACCCTGCTGCTATAGGAGAGATGGACCCTCTATTTATTTATTTATTTTTATATTTTATTTTTTATTAACATATAATGTATTATTAGCCCCAGGAGTACAGGTCTGTGAATCGCCAGGTTTACACACTTCACAGTACTCACCATAGCACATACCCTCCCCAATGTCCATAACCCAATCACCCTCTCCCTTCCCCCCTCACCCCAGACCCTCTATTTAATGCCATGCTCTTTTGCTAAGTTCTGCAGCTGAACCCAAATGTCTCCCCACCACCCCACATCTTGACTCCATAAGGGTCCAGTCTTGATCATCCACCCTTTGACTTCCCATTGTCCAGGCTTCTTACTGTCTTTAGAATGGCCCAACTGTCAGTACAAAGGGTTAACAGCCAGGAGTCAGGAGTTACCACAAGGTGAATGGCTCTGAGCTTGGCCCATTGGCTGCTGAGGTTTATCCCTTACTGAGAGGCTGTACCTCGAGGAGCTCTGCGTACACTTTCAGGAACTGTTGCTCTGCTAGGGTATATTGAGTTTCTGCCCCCTTCCTGAACTGATGCCAGAATCCCAGGGGCATTCTCCCCTTCTCTTGTCTCTGCTTCAGAGCTCAACCCATACCTCCTGGCATTGTAGTTGTATCTAACTCAAGTGGTCACCCTGCTTAGGAGATGCCCAGAGCTTTAATTCATTTCAGTAGTATTTTTGCCTTCTCAAAGGCGATTTGCTGTTCTGATCCTTAGTCCCACAAGTGCCTTTTCTTTACCAGGGGATGCAGGCATTGTACTGGGTGAGGAACAAAAGCCCTCCAAATCCCCAAATCCCTACAAAATCTTGCATCTTTTTTACATTCTTATGGTGTTGGTAAGCTCACACCTTATTAATCCCTGCTTCTGGGATGCCACGAGTCTTACCTGAACAAATGACTTCTGAAAACCTATGGTGGTTGCCTGGGCCTTGAATATTCTGTGGACCCATCCTCTTCCTTGCAGATGTTCCAGCAAAGCCTTCAGAGTGTCCTGCCACAGGGGTGAGTCTTCACATGCTAACATAATATCATCAATGTAATGGCTTGTTTTTCTGATGTGGGGAAGGGGAACAGGGACAAGTGTCAGGCTACCACCCCATGATATGTGGAAGGGCTGTGCAGGTAGTACTTTGGGAAGCACTTGAAAGACCTCTTGTTGCCCCACCCCTGTGAAGGCAAATTGATCGTGTGTCTCAGTGGCCAGGGGTATTTGGAAAAAGGTTAAAACCAGCACAGCATCGTTCATTCCTAGGACCATTGCTAAGGTATCTAATGGCAGTGTTGGGCAGTTTCAGAAACAGGGGCACTGCCTTGCTTAGTTCTCAGTAGTTCCCCTTCACCTGCCATGAGCCATCTGGCTCTTTAACTGGCCCTGTGAGGCTGTTGAAGCCCTGTGAGCAGGCTGTGCAATACCCACTTGGTACAGTTCTTGGATAGTTTCTCTTATCTCCTTATTCACCCTGGAAAATGTATATTGTTTGAAAGTTACTACTCTAAGAGGTGGTAGACTTATGGGTTCCCAGTTGGTGTTTCCCCTTAGCACTGGTTTGATTATTCTAGTCCAGAGGTGGAATTCACCAGTTGAGTTTAAACTTGTAGAACATCAATGCCCAATCTCTTCTCTGGAACTGGAGACATGAAAACCTTATATTCTTCAGGTAGAATCTCCAGTGTGTAGTGTCAGAAGGATCTTTCAGACCAAAAACTGTCCTCTGTAACCATTAATGGTGTCAAAGCAGCCAGAAAACTTTGGAGGCTTACCATGTATTAGAGTATATTAGGCTCCAGTATCCACCAGAGTCACTGGAGAACCAGTGACTCGTGAACACCTGAGGCCTCTGATCATCTGCAGTGGCCCTCTGCTGGAGGTGATCTTGGCCTGCACTCACCTCAAATAAGAAGTGTATTCCTGCTGAAGCAGGTGGGGCATCAGGGAGGGTTGGGGCACATGGGACATGTCTGAAGTGTTCAGATTTTGAGGCGTTGCACAGACTGATCAATACAGTATTGGGTTATTGGTCTGTCTGTTCAGTGGGTTCCTGAAGCAGTGAGGTTAAACCACATTTGCTGTCAGGTGATTTTTGCTGGCTCCTTTATACCCAGTTTGGCTTTTTGAGAAACTTCTCTGTCTCAGGTCTTTTCCATAGCCTAGACCCATTCTCAGGACTTGTCAGATTCTACCAGATCAACAATGGATTGCTTAGCATCATGAATGTCTTCTCCCACAATTCAATTTAGAATGGATTTCAGCGTCCTCTACCAGATTATGGAGGTGGATTAGAGAATCTTAGCTTTTATTGCTGCAGTGAATGTGGTCTGACAGGGCCTTCAAAGACAGGGCCTTGTATCATTCCCAGTTCCCTAAGAATTTGCTGCTCCTCCTCTATAGATTTCCAGGGTTCCTCATGCCCAGGGAGGCCGTGTCCTTGGGTCAAGCCTTCCTACACGCTAGAATAATCCAATCTATAAGGGAATCAGTACTTTGAAAGACAGCTAACCCCTTTCTACCATGCAGGCATTGCTGAAGGGCAGAGTGTGTGGTAATTTGCTCATTTTCTCTGCCTTCTGCCTAGTCAGAGAAATGTGTATCCTCTCATATCCCATAGTTGCACTAACCATGCCTTGATACTTTCCCTGGCTTTTGGCTGGAACTTGACAGCTACATCAGTAAGCTCCATGGTTGTATATTCTCTCATCATGACCATGTCCTAGAATAGGAACTGCCCCCTGGCTGGGGTTGCTCTTGCTGTGTTTTTGTTTTCCTTTTTATTAGTGATTGCCTTGGGCCAAGCTTTTTGTCTCTTTCGTTGTCAATCACCACAACACCTGCCTCTCCACTCTCATCACTTTCCTAGGATTTTCTTTGCTGCAGTGTGCTGTGTTCAGCTCCTCAAGCAAGCCCATTGAAGCTGACAGTGTTTTCAGGATATCCGTGTACTCTCAAGGTGGTCCACAATCACCTGACATACTTCTTCTCCATAGAGGTCACCAACCAATGCAGGATTTTTCTCTTGGGTGTCTCTTTGCCAAGTCCCATTTTTCAGTCTCTGGCTGGTGAGCCAATTGTTACCCCCGCTCCTTGTTGGGAGCTTTCAGGGTGAAGGAGAACAGGAAAAGACCAAAGAAAGAAACAGGCCATGACGGGTTGGTAGATGGCAGGTTTTATATGCACCCAAACTTTCGTATCAGGCTTGTCATCAGTGGTTGCAAGAAAACTAGATTTCCATACCTGCCTGCTAAGTTTTGAAAATTCAAATAGAGGCCTTACCTGGGTTCAATCTTGTATAACATTTAGATGATCTCAACACCACATCACTATCTCAAGAGTACATACTTGGGGCAGCTTCTGGGAAAAGGAAAGGAAGGCAGAATATATCTTCCAAGGGCAAAGGAGGGGTGAGGAGCTTCTGATTGTGGGGTTCAGCTCATGGGTCACCCAGGCGCATGTCCTCTTGATGTTCTTCTCCAGCACTAGTGCAATTTTAATGTGCTTACATGATAAATATAAAAGGGCAATGCCTGAAAATGTCTGAAGTTTCAGGAAAGGTGGGATTTTTGCTTTTAATCTGTTGGAATCTAGTTTTTCTTATTCCAGAGTTACTGGTGAAGCTGCTAATGCCAAGAATCCCGGCTTTGCTACATTTCTTTGCCTCTCCTTTGGCCTCTCTAATAATTTCTAGCTAGCTGGAAGGACTTTCAAGGCATTTGTTAGAGAAAAAATTTATCTGTTATTTTGGAGGAACAGACAGGAAATTTACACATAATTATGTTAGAATGATTTGAAACCATGTAAATTTTGCAAAAGGGAAATGTTTATTTCTTGAGTCAATAAGTTATTTGGAGGAATATTCCATTCTGCAAGATCATATCAACAGTTAAAAAATAACAGAAGTAAAGCCATTAATCAGTTGGCTGATTAGTAAAAGTTTATTGCATACACACCAATATGCAGTTTGTAAACCAGGAAGGAGCACTCAAACCAAAATGTGAAATGAAGGTCAGGGGAATATTGTCATAAAGCAGCTGATATAGCGAGAAGCAATGACTATGTATTCTTCAGAGTGATTGGTTATAATAGAATTTTCTTAAATAATAGGGAATTGGTCAGTGGTTATCTCATTTCAACCTTGGGAAACAGTTCAAGTTCTGTTTATCATTTCCAGAAGCATAAACAAGAAATGATCCAAATCGGTCTTGCAAAATAAGCTAAATAAAGCTTTGTTTATATGACTAAATAGGTTTTGCCTGCCCAGAAAATTTTTAAGGGTCATATCCATTTTTTTTTTATTTTAAAGATTTTATTTATTTGGTATAGAGAAAGAGAGAGTGCACAAGCAGGGGAAGGACAGAGGGAGAAGGAGAAGCAGGCTCCCCACTGAGCAGGCAGCCCAGTGTAAAGAGGAGCATGAACCCAGCATGATCTGATCTAAAGGCAGGCTCTTAACCGGCTGAGTCACCCAGGCACCCAGTCTCCATTTGGTTTTGATTGTAACAATAATTCTGTCTTAAAACTGTTTACATTCCCTTACTCATTAATTTTACTTCTAGGATCCTATCTTAATGAAATAAAAAGTCAGTGAAACTATACCCAAAAGATATTACTCAGAATAGTCATCATATTGAAGCATTAGAAAATATTTGGCATTTCCTTCCATAAAGATTATTTAAGTAAGATGGATCACTAGAAAAAATTTTAAACTTATGTTTACAAAACAAAGTTGGAAGGAGAGCTTGGTAAAAGGGTACAGCCTTTCAGCTCTAAGATGAATAAAATCCGAGGACAAATGTAAAAGGTGGTGATAACACTGTATTGTATAATTAGAATTTGCTAAGAGCTAGAATTTAAGTGTTCTTACTAAAAACAAAAAACAAAACAAAACAAGGTTAAATATGTAAAGTGATGGATATGAAACTTAACTGTTTCATGTTAGATGGTGGGGAGAAGTCCTAGCTCAATGTTATACATGTATCAAATCACCATGATGCTAAGTATCCTATAATTTTATATGTCATAAAATATGTTATATCTTCATAAAAAAAAAGAAATTATAACACTTAACCAAACCTGTAGATGAGAATTTAGTCACCAGGATTGACCCCCACATGTGCTATTGTAAAGAGTGTAGTCCTATCCTCTCCCTATATGCTAGTGATGCCACATAGGAGCAGATACACTGGTGTCAATATCACCACTTTTGATGTGCCTTTTCAGACACTTTCTCACCCTCTACAATTCATATCTTAATAATTAGCAAAGATTTATTGATTATTTACTGTGCGAAAGCCACTGTGCATATGTTCTGGGGTTACAAAATTGGAGGAAATAAATAGTTACACTGAGAAAACCAGAGTAATAATTATAATAACTAATATTTATTGAAGTCAGATACATGATTTATGTTAAAAACATTATCTCATTTAATCCTCACAATCATCTCAATTTTCAAAAGACAAAAAAGCACTTAGAAAAATTAGAAAATAAGAATAAACATAAATATTGTCAAAGATGTGGGCTGTTACCTTTATCCACTGCTAGCAGAGATGCAAAATGGTATAATCCATTTAGAAAAAGGTTGGCAGTAATTAAAAGTGAGATCATAAATCTATCAAATGTCCCATTCATTCAAAACTTAGGTATTTATAATAGGAAAAAGAAACAAAAAGACTTATACAAATGGTTATAGTACCTTTATTTATTATAACTCTCAACTGGAAATAATCCAATTATTCATTTAAGAAAATTATAAAATATGCAAAAGATAAATTAACACAAAAATGTTAAACTTTAAAAAAGAGAATTTTAAGGGCACCTGGGTGGCTCTGTTGGTTAAATGCCTGACTCTTTTTTTTTTTTTTTTTTTTTTAAAGATTTTATTTTTTTATTTGAGAGAGAGACAGTGAGGGAGAGCATGAGCGAGGAGAAGGTCAGAGAGAAGCAGACTCCCCATGGAGCTGGGAGCCCGATGCGGGACTCGATCCCAGGACTCCCAGGATCATGACCTGAGCTGAAGGCAGTCGTCCAACCAACTGAGCCACCCAGGTGTCCCAATGCCTGACTCTTGATATCAGCTTAGGTCATGATCTCAGAGTCATGAGATTGAGCCCCACATTGGGCTTCATGCTTGGTGTGGAGCCTACTTAAGATTCTCTCTCTCCCTCTCCTCTGCCCCTCCCCCTTCTTCTCAGGGCACATATGTGCCCACTCTCACTCTCTCTCTTAAAAAAATTTGTTTTGTTTTGTTTTTAATAAGGGAAGACTTTTGTTCTATTATTGAGAAAGATTTTTTTTTTTTTTTTAAATCTGTGAGAAAGTACACCCTGCTTGATTGGCTCCAAGACTCCAGTCAGCTCTAGGGTTAAGGAAGTTGTGACTCATCCAGAATCTCCACCACAATCTATGATCATTATTTTGGAGTATAAGAAGAGAGGACAAAAGATGGGGCTGGGTGAAGAAGGTGGACTTGCTTCTTCTGGCAATGTCTACTGAAGAGATCCTATTTCTTTTGAATTACCTTTCACCTCATGCAATGCATGTTATGTTATGGAGCAACCAGTTATAATAGGATACATAAAACCACACCAAAAATGTAATTCAGGGGCGCCTGGGTGGCTCAGTGGGTTAAAGCCTCTGCCTTCCGCTCAGGTCATGATCCTAGGGTCGTAGGATCAAGCCCCACATTGGGCTCTCTGCTCAGTGGGGAGCCTGCTTCCCCCCCTTTCTCTGCCTGCCTCGCTGCCTACTTGTGATCTCTGTCTATCAAATAAATAAATAAATAAAAATTTAAAAAAAATGTAATTCAAAGAAGGATAATTGGTTAATGGCCAGTATTTCAGGCTATACATACATATATTTTCTTTGAGAAATGTTGACAACAGAAGAGAGAAGGAAGCTTGTAGATCAGGTTTGATGGAGATATGTATTGAACTGTACATAGCTCTATCTCTGTCTCTATCTCTATCATCTATAGATAGATATATCTCTGTCTATTTATCTGTCTACCTATCTATTCTCTCTGTATATCTGTCTAAACACATGATTCTTCTTAGGGTAACCGACTGAATCAAGATAGATCAGCACCACACTGTGGAAAACCCTAAATTTAAATACATGAATATAGAAATATCATTGAAAGATTAGCACTATTGAAAAAGAATTTCAGGAATATATACCTGGAATCTTATGTTTGATTGTTAAAGTGGAATCTTATGTTAGCAGTGATAATGGAATAAAAAGAATAAAATCAGAAGTTCTAGTCAACTAATTGTTAAAGAAAGCTTGAAAATTAGAAAAATAAAGTCTCCAAGACTTCCTGCTTGTGTTATTGCTATATTCAGATGGAGTAAATTCAGGAAGAAGTAGTTTTGGAGCAAAATGTTGATGTGTAGTTACTGCATTAAGAGTCTTTATAGGACTTTTGGGGGAGTTCTGTTTTATTAGTAATTTCTTGGACAAAAGAACAAAGGAAAAGTTCATCATCTTAATAATGGTAGTTTTTAAAAGTCAAATAACCAGACTAAAATCAGTCAAAGGCTAGCATTTTCTAGAACAAATATACAGTCTAATTTGAGTACATATATATTTGTCATTTGCATCTTTTCCAATTTCTGATGTGTATTATTATTTTCTTTATTATTATAATTTCAAACATACAAAAAGTATTATATTTTTTGAGAGATAAAAATGCTACAAAAGCAACTATTTGAAGTAAAATAGTAAAGTTGTTCTTAACTCTTATATAACATTTATAAATATGTTTATCTAATAATTTATTAACAATAAGAATAAGGTAATATTTTCAAACTGAAATATTTCAGATAAATAATAACTTTTATTTAAAATATATCTTAATTAAAGATACATATTAAATATTTAGAATATACAGGGCTGAAGTGCAGTTCTGAAGACTCTTCTCATACTTGTGGTTGAGCTATCTGTAGATTTAATATCAATAATTGTAATAGATGGCAATATTTATCTAATTATGTCAGTCTGCCTCAATTCATTACCAAATATGAAGCCTACTAAAACCTTTCTAGGATCCAGTCCAATTAAGGAAGAGGGAAGAATGATTAAGGGCAGAAAAATTCTGTATTCTCTAATATGAGGAGTTTCCTATGGTTCTGTTCTTCCCATGAAGCAGGATTCAGGGAATTCAATAGTTTTAATGTATTAGACTTTGGGAAATACTAGCTCTTTTATTTCTGAATAATTCAGAGGTAAGAAGTCATTTCATATTAAAATAAGTGCTTTTTACTTATTATATTTATTTTCTATTTATATCAATATTTCAATTTCATAGAATCAGAGTTTTAGTTCTCTTGAATTATATACTAAGTGCATAATAAATATGTACATTGTTTTATATGTCTTCATTACTACAGATTTTGTAATTGTATTATTCAAAAGTCTATTTACAATGAGCCAAAATGTTAAATGCATGTTTATAATTTTTTTAATAGGAAAAAGAAATAATACAAAACAAACCCCCAAAAAGATAGAAAACAAAGCCTGGTCTTCATGTATCCATCTGTGTTAAGCACATTCATCTCTTTTTTCCTACTCATTTCTAAATCTATATAAAATATTCTGTCTTCTTCCTCTCAGGGCCTGGATAGTTTGTAGAAGTGTAAACTTTGTAGGTCACCAAATTATTATTATTTTTTTTTACATTCTTGAGGACATGATCTATCTCATTGTGGATTGTCCTCAAATAACATGAAGTTCTGACTTGATGTGTATTTTTAGGAGTTATATGTTGTAATCCATTTCCCCTTTATAGTATTGTAAGGAACATATTCCTTAAGTATATTTGAGCAAAACAACAATGCAAACAGGATTTTTAACAACATTAAAAATAATATGTTAATGATAATTTTGGAAATAAAATGTGGCCATTTCCAATAGTCTTATTTAACAAACAGATAATGTTCTCTATGAACACGAAGCTTGTTCTTAATGTTTTATAGGTACTAAATCCTTATAACAGTACTATCCATATTTGAGAGACAAAATTAAGACACAGAGATGTTAAGTAATTTTCTCAAAATTACCCATCTAGTGTTTGCCGAGGCCAAAATTTAAACCCAGGCAGGCTGAGTACAGAGTTCCTATGCTATTATTGTCTTTCCCATGAAGGACCGTTCATTCTTCTTCATTTATTATTTATTTATTAACTTATTTTAAAGATTTTATTTATTTATTTGACAGAGAGATCACAAGTTAGCAGAGCAGCAGCCAGAGAGAGAGGGGGAAGCAGGCTCCCCACTGAGCAGAGAGCCTGATGCAGGGCTAGATCCCAGGACCCTGAGATCATGACCTGAGCCGAATGGCAGAGACTTAACCCACTGAGCCACCCAGGCGCCCCGTTCTTCTTCATTTAGTACTTTCATCTAAATTAACAGGTGTTTGCTAAGGAAAAACACTCCAATGCTTCAATACGACTCACACAGAATAATTCTGTGATCAGAAGTGTGGGTTTTACACATATCAGGCAATTCTATGGCATTGGCTGTGTGTCCTACAATTTAACTCAATTCTGACAATGTGTACGTAGCTTCTAATATATCCAGTGTTATAAATTTCCCTCTAATTATTGCTTTCACTGAGTCCTACAAATATTGATACTGTGCCTTTTGATTTTTATTTCAGTTAAAATACTTTCTAGTGTACTTTTTTATTAATTCCTTGATGGAAGTGTTATTTCAGCATATGTTATTTATTTCTCAAATGTTTATGGATTTTCCGTATATATTACTGTTATTGTTCACATTCTATTATAGTTAGGGACTACATTTGTATGAATTGATCCTTTTTAAATTAACTGAAACAGAATAACCCAGAATATCCTCTATTTTGGTAAATGCTCTGTGCACTTGAACAGAATGTGTACACTGCTGTTTTTACATGGAATGTTCTGTGAAGTTCAATAGATGAAATTAGTTGAAATATTATTCAGGTTTTCTATATCCCTACTGATATTCAGATATTTTTCTTATCCATTATTGAGAGAGATTTTGTAATATTTGATGATGACTAGAAATTTGTCTATTTTCTTTCTTATTTTTAGTTTTGCTTCACGTGTTTTGAAACTGACTTATTAAATACATAAATGTTTAAGATTGCTATGTGATGTTGACAAATAGGACACTTCATTTATACCAAATGACCTTTTTTTATCCCTCTTAGTAGCCTTTCCACTGAAATATATTTCGTTAATATTAATAGAGCTACTCCAACTTACTTCTGATATGGTTTATCTTTTTAAATTTTTTCTACTTTCATCTGTGTCTTTATTTGTAAATTGAATTTCTTTTTACTTTTTTCTTTTTTTAAATAGGCTCTCTGCTCAGTGTGGATCCCCATGTGGGGCTTGAATTCATGACCCTGAGATCAAGACCTGAGCTGAGATCAAGAATCAGATACATAACTGACTGAGCCACCCAGACACCCCTAAACTGAATTTCTTATGAGTAGAATACAATTGCACCTTATTTTTTGATCCAGTCTGACAACATATGCCTTTAATTACATGCTTGGAGAATTAATAATTCCTATAATTATTTGTATTTTTGTGTAAATCTAGAGTAGGTCTACTTTATCTTTGGGAACATATTCCAAGACTCTCAGTGGATGCCAGAAACCACTTCATTTACTACAAAACGCTATATCCATGTCTCCACTAAGCATATGCAATATCTTCACTAGCTTCTTGAATATATGGAATACAGTTAGAGTAATGATTAAAAGCTTTATATACTAACTTTATCATCTATGTAATTTCTGGATTGGTGTGGATTTTTCTCCTAATTATGGAATTTATTTTCCTGCTTCTTTTCGTTCTTGGTAATTTTTGATTGGATATCAGATATTTTAAATATTAAATTGTTAAGAGTTATAAATTTTTGTATACCTATAAGTTTTCTTTAGCTTTGTTTTTAGATAAGGCTAAATTGGAAAGTTTTCATCCTTTTGTGTCTTGCTTTAAAATTTTGCTAGAGAGGATTAAAGTAGAATCTGGCTGGAGCAAATTTTCCACACTTCTGTGGCAAGACCTGTGTTTTCTACCTGGTGCCCACGAATTATTAAGTTTTCCATCTAGACTGTAGGAACAGGCATTCTGGTTGGACTTGTGTAAGCATTAAGACTGTTCTCACTAAGCCTTTCATGGGTTTCCTTTATTGGTATCCTCAATGGTATGCACTCAATTCATACATGAGTCAGTGCTCAGCCAAATGCCAGAGAGGGTCCCCCATAGATCTCTGGAAATTTTTCTCTGGCAGCTCCCTGTTTTCTGGTACTCTTTTCCATGAACTTTGGGAAAGTTCATGGGAAAGACCACCTTGGTCTTCCTGGGCTCCCAGCTTCATCTTCTTAACTCAGAGACACCACCAAGCTCTGCTTGGATTGTCCCTACCTGCACACAGTCTGGAAACAGTCCCAAGGCAATAAGAATTGGGGCATGTGTTGTGCTCATTTTTATTTCTCATTTCCCAGGAGTCTTTTGACTTGTGTCTTGTATCCAATGTCTTGTGTTCAGTGTCTTGTGTCTCAAAACTATTGTTTCATATATTTTGTCTTTGTATGTGTGTTTTAAAGCTTGTTTCAGAAAGGAGCATGAGTTCAATCCTTTTGATTCCATCCTTGCTGGAGGCAGAAGTCTCACGGTGTGGTTTTTGTCAATCAAAATACAGAGAAAAACCAAGAACAAAAGGCTGTTTATATTGTTAAGAGGCTTTAAAATAGGAATATTGCATTATTTAAATAAATTCTGTCTATCTAGCTTACACCTGTATATATATATATCTATGAATTTGGTTCAGAAAAGCACTTATTTTTAAAGCTGTTGTAGCAATGTTTATCATAAAGCTTTGATTATAATACTACATTGCCTTACAGTTTAACCTTCAACCATTTTATCTTTCCACTCTTACATTAATTCCTGAACTTCAACTTTGGTGTGATTGGGTTCCAATGCATCTTTCCAACATAAACCATGATGTACTATGTACACTTATTTTTTCTCTCTTCCAGTAGATGTTCTCTTATTTACCCTTATATTTCCCCAGGTCTTTAATCTACTGTTTCCTCACCCTTCTCGTTTGTTAAGACTTATTTTTGTTCAAAAGAAATTGAGGAAGACACAAAGAAATGGAAAAATGTTCCATGCTCATGGATGGAAGAACAAATATTGTGAAAATGTCTGTGCTACCTAAAGCAATCTACACATTTAATGCAATCCCTATCAAAATCCCATCCATTTTTTCAAAGAAATGTAACACAATCCTAAAATTTATATGGAACCAGAAAAGACCTCGAATAGCCAAAGGAATATTGAAAAAGAAAGCCAAAGTTGGTGGCAGCACAATTCCAGACTTCAAGCTCTATTACAAAGCTGTCATCATCAAGACTGTATGGTACTGGCACAAAAACAGACACATAGATCAATGGAACAGAACAGAGAGCCCAGAAATAGACCCTCAACTCTATGGTCAACTAATCTTCGACAAAGCAGGAAAGAATCTCCAATGGGAAAAAGACAGCCTCTTCAACAAATGGTGTTGGGAAAATTGGACAGCCACACACAGGAAAATGAAACTGGACCATTTCCTTACACCACACACAAAAATAGACTCAAAATGGATGAAGGACCTCAATGTGAGAAAGGAATCCATCAAAATCCTTGAGGAAAACACAGGCAGCAACCTCTTTGACCTCAGCTGCAGCAACTTCTTCCTAGGAACATTGTCAAAGGCAAGCGAAGCAATGGCAAAAATAAACTATTGGGACATCATCAAGATCAAAAGCTTTTGCACAGCAAAGGAAACAGT
>NW_019154086.1:24495377-24495891 GCF_002288905.1 Enhydra lutris kenyoni | reverse complement strand
TCAATGGAATACTATGCAGCCATCAAAAGAAATGAAATCTTGCCATTTGCAATGATGTGGATGGAACTAGAGGGTATTATGCTTAGCAAAATAAGTCAATTGGAGAAATATAACTATCATATGATCTCCCTGATATGAGGAAGTGGAGATGCAACGTGAGGGTTTTGGGGGGTAGAAAAAGAATAAATGAGACAGGATGGGATCGGGAGGGAGACAAAACATAAGAGACTCTTAATGTCACAAAACAGACTGAGGGGGGCCAGGGGTGGGGGGTAGGGAGAGGGTGGTGGGATTATGGACATTGGGGAGAGTATATGCTATGGTGAGTGCTGTGAAGTGTGTAAACCTGGCAATTCAGACCTGTGCCCCTGGGGCTAATAATACATTATATGTTTATAAAAAAATAAAAAAATATATTAAAAAAAAGAAAAGCAAAAAAAAAAAAGACTTATTTTTGTTCAGTCCTTCCACTAACTCACAGAAGCACTAAAAAAAAAAAAAAAAAAAAAAAAAA
>NW_019154086.1:24435897-24495277 GCF_002288905.1 Enhydra lutris kenyoni | reverse complement strand
AAAAAAAAAAAAAAAAAAAAAAGAGGAAGAAAGATCAATATTTCTTATCTGGAAATGTTGACCAATCACCAATTTTCAGAACAAAAGCTAAATAGTTTTGAGAAAGAGAACACCTGCCTAGTTAGCTGAATCAGTTTGATAAACCCCAGCAAGCCACAAGGCAGAAGAGATTGATGTTAGTTTGCCTTCACTTTTTGGTTGATGTAATTCATGTGAATTATCATCATGTGATGGCTGATTATTTCTGAATCCTAATAATAACAATCCTTATTATTATTCTGAGGCCTTATTATTTCTGAAATAACTAATTTATAAATAAGGTCAATTAAACATTGTAGGAATTTGGAGAGTATTTTGCTTGGCCTGCTGTTGGGTTAGATTTTTTGAAATTTCCCTTCAAAGAAGAATTCCCTCTAAAAACAAAAACAAAACAAAACAAAAAACAGATACCAGAAATTAATTTGGGATTATCACCCAGAACTAGCATAAAATGAATTAAATAAAAACATACATATTGAATATGGTTAGCAACCAGAAAAGTCAGATTTATCATTACTTCAGAGGAGCAAGGGTACAATTAAAGATGAGATTGAAAAGTAAGTGTTTTTTTTTTTTAATATATTATTTATTTGAGAGAGAGAGCAAGTAAGAGAGAGCATGAGAGGGTGGGAGGTCAGAAGGATAAGCAGACTCCCTGTGGAGCTGGGAGCCTGATACGGGACTCAATCCTGGAACTCCAGGATCATGGCCTGAGCTGAAGGGAGTCACTGCCACCCATGCGCCCAAAAATTCAGTTTAAAATCAATCAAAAAACAATATGGTTATATATAATAAAAACAAAAAGATGTGAATGAGGCCAGAGATTCCTGATAATACTTACTATATGTGTGTGTCAAACACCTGTGATTCATTTGATCAAGTGTTGAACTTTGTGGCACTTGAGTGAAAAGCAAAAATATTTGTAGAAAATATTATAAAATCTACAAAAGCCCTAGAACTACTAAGTGAGGTTAGCAATATATTACAGGATATAAGATTAATATATTAATCTTAATTAATCCTAATTAATTAATATTAATATTAATGAATAAAATTAATTATGTATCTGTATATTATCAATGAACAATCAGAAGTTGATGTTTAAAAATCAGTGTCATTTATCCAAAAAAATGAACAACTTAAGGATAAATCTGACAAAAGATATGTAAAATCTGTACAATGAAAACTATAATACACAATATAGATGATTTAGAGAAAGCCTAAATTAACAGAAAGAATAACTGTTGACTACTGTTAAGATACCAGTTATTTCCAAATTAATCCATATATTCAGTGTAATGTCAATCAAAATCCCAGCAAGACTTTCTTATAGAAATTGGGAAACTGATTCAAAAGTACATCTGGAAAAACAAAGAAAAGCCGAAGCAACTTCCATTTTTAAAAAGAACAAAACTGGAGAATTAGCATGAATTTATTTTGAGAATTATCATAAAGCTACCATAATCAAAACAGAGTGGTGTTGGCATTAAGATAGACAAATAGATCAATGGATCACAGTAGAATCCAGAATACACTCACACATATATAGACAACTGATTTTTTTTTTAAATGGTGAATATAAGAGCCTGTCTTTCCACCAAACAATAAAATGGAAAGGACCAAACAACAACAACACTCCCAAGAAACAAACAAACAAACAAAAACAAAAATGATGAATAGGAAAATCTGTGGAGAAATTATAATCTTTCCAAAATATGGTACTAGAACAATTGGATATTCATATGCAAAAGATAAACTTTAATCTGTATCCCACTGTCACACCATATGCAAATATATCAAAATGGATCATAGACTTAAATGTAAAAAAAAAAAAAACCTATAAAATTTCTAGAAGTAAACATAAGAGAAAACCTGTGGGACCTTGGGTTAGACGAAGATTTCTCAGATATGATACCAAAACATAATCTATAAAGGGAAAAAAAAATCAGACTTCAACAAAAGTAAAAAATGTCAGCTCTTTAGAAGACATTATTATTAATATTTTAAAGATTTTATTTATTTATTTGAGAGAGAGTATGAGTGAATAGACACAAGCAGGAAGGAGAGCCAGAGGGAGAAGAAGACTTCCTGTGAAACAGTGAGCCCAATGAGGGGCTCGATCCCAAGACCCTGAGATCATGACCTGAGTTGAAAGGCAGATGCTTAAAGGAATGAGCCATCCAGGAAGCCCTAGAAGATATTGTTAAGAAGTGAAAAGATCACCCATAGCCTGGGAAAAACTATTCACAAAGCATGTATCTGCTAAAGAACTAGGATTCAGAATACACACACACACACACACACACACACACATATCTTACAAAGATCTAAAACTCTATAATAAGATAACAACCTAATTAAGAAATACACAAAAGATTTGAACAGATATACAGCCACAGATTTATGGTGGCCTATAAGCACTTGGAAAGATGCTGAATATCATTAGTCATTAAACAAACAAATAAACAAACAAAAAACCCCACTAAAGCTTAATTATTTACCACTACTCACTTTATAGGTGGTTAAAATTAAGAAGTGGCCATACCAAAGACTGGCAAAGATGTAAGTAACTGAAACTCATATATGGTGATGGAAATGCAAGATGGTATATATAGCTACTTTGGAAAATAGTTTAACACTTTTTTAAATAGTCCATGCTAGACCTAACATATGTCCCAGCCATTATACTCCAAAGTCATGACCTAATAGGAAAAAAAAAAAAAAAAATAGGAAAAAAAAAAAGTATGCCTATACAGAAATCTGTGCATGGGTATTCACAGCAGTTTGTTTGTTTGTTTGTTTGTTTTGTACTACTCCCAAACTGGAAAGAATTTGAATGGCTACTAACAAGTAAATGAATAAGAAATTCTGATATCTCTATATATTGAAATACTTTACAGGAATAAAAGAAAGCAACTATTGCATATGAATCTCAAAATTTACTATGAGTCTCAAAATAATCATGTTGCATCAAATATGCAATATCAAAAAATATACTGTGAGATCCCCTTTATATAAAATTCTAAGAAAATGCATAATGACAGAAACAGATGAATAATTGATTTTGGATGTTGGAGGATAGGAGGAAGAATTATAAATGCTCATAAAGAGACTTCTAGGAATGATGGCCGTGTTCACTATCTCAATTGTAGTCATAGTTTTGCAGCTGTATGCATAAGTTAAAGCCTATCAAATTGTACACTTCAAATGTGAGCAGTTAACTGTGTATCAATTATAGCTCAATAAAGCTGTTGAATATCTTTTTTAAATCTTGTGATTTGCAAGAGCTTACAGAGTGACTAGATACAATTCCATACACTGGAGTTAAGAAAAGCTAACATGACATAATGATAATGATATGATGAAGCCAAAGGTAAGGTTAATATAGAAATCTTTACCATAAAATTCCTATAATTCAAGGTGAGTATACCTACTATGAAAGAATTGAACACAATCAGTTAAAAGATTCTTATTGCATGTATGATCACCATAAATCCATTAAGATAAATCCAACTTTTCCTGCTAGCGTGTTTTTCAAGAATTAATTTCTATAATGTCAAAAGATTTTATGTAATGTGTTATACTACCAACAATAGCTTAATTACTATAAAAATATATAATGTAATATAAAAAAGTATATATTTAGTATGTTCTTATAATATCATTTAGTACAGGTTAGAGACATCATCAATTCCACAGAGGCCATTTTACAATGAACAAAGGGATACAATGTACATGTTTTACATCCACACTGAGATGCGGTGGGGATGAGAAGCTTCAAGGAATGCATAACCTGACTTGTTCGGGGAACAATTTTAGTACCTTATTACTTGACATAAATCTTGCAATAATAATTAGATATCATATAAATCGAGGTTGTAAGAGATCATATAAATTAATTCAATAAAGTTGCCTCCAACAAAAATCTAAAGCCATGTAACTTTGCCAAGTTGCCAAGATAAAGACTTTGCAAAAATACTTATAGGTAATGAAATAAGGTGATTTTACTAGAGTTTTCCTAATTATAAGTCAATTAAATGACTATCTGTCATTTGTATGTACAAAATAAAAATTTTGTTTTTATTTTTGTGTTGTCCTTATTATTTCTTGCGACAACTAGGTAATTACTAAATTGTGCCAATTTTTATTATTTTTCTTCTAAAATCACATTATTTACACTTAGAGGACTATTTCTTTTCTTTCCTTTTTTTTTTTTTAAGATTTATTTATCCATTTTTTTAGAAGGAAAGAGAGAGGGCATGAGCAGGAGAGTAGAGGAAGAGGAAGGGAGAATCTCAAGCAGACTCTGACTTGAGTGTGGAGCCCAACACAGGGCTTGATTTTACAACCCTGAGATCATGACTTGAGCAGAAACAAAGAGTTGGATGCTTAACCAACTGCACCATACAGGTGCCCCAAGACTATTTTTTTTTTTTTAATTGTTGAGGACTTCCAATCTATTCTACTAAACTTGTGGTTTATGGACAAAGAAATGTGTGTTTTTACAGGAGAATAAAACAAACAAACCATTTCTATTGGTTTAGTTCAGCATTAATATACAAATGTCTCTGAATCAACACCAGATCATCTATAAGGAACTTATGTAATTTAGATTTAAAGATCCACATGGTCAAATAGTGAGAAAAAAAATAATTAAAGTTGTTAACTATATGTTTGTTCTTAACACATATATTTAGCAGTGATCAATAGTATAATTAGGGTGAATTGTTGATGATCTTGCCTGAAGCCTGCAGATTCTCATATAAAACACTGACTGTCCTGCATACTTTCCTTTCTACTAGCTAATTAGTTTTAAGAGGAAGTAGCAAATATATATTTAAATTTTAATATTGATGCAACTTTTACTCATGGTTTAATTTCAAAGAAGATCTGAAATACAAAATCTGTTTATGAGGTATTTATGAGGTATGACCCATTTATGAGGTATTCTCATGAAAATTAAGTGAGAAACGCAAGTTTTTCTGTTTCTTAAAGTTGGGATAGTTTGTGTGTTATAAAGGTGAATATAACCTGTGAGACAATGTTATGACTCCCCAAAGAGGTCAAGATACCCATTGTGACAGTCACATGAGGGTTTCTGTGGAGGATCATCATGTTGATACAATTTGCCAAAGACCTCTCCAGGGCATGATCTATACTTTGCTCTGGGCCTCTGAGGAAACCTCACAATGCTTACCCCAACAACAGGGAGATTAAGTGGAATCTTTCTTCCTTTTTCAATCTGGTTCTTGGCTTTTAACC
The DNA here is from genome assembly GCF_002288905.1 of Enhydra lutris kenyoni. Lineage (NCBI taxonomy): Eukaryota > Metazoa > Chordata > Mammalia > Carnivora > Mustelidae > Enhydra > Enhydra lutris. The sequence continues at coordinate 24,489,976 of NW_019154086.1, read as the reverse complement.
AAGCAGATATTAATGTGGTGCTTATAATTTGCATAGCACCCCAGGATCCCAGATTTTATATTATGGTTTATTAAAACTTCACCAGCATAAATGAAACATTGAATAGCTATTTAAAGTCTGTTAAATCATCTTTGTCTGAAGTCATCTTTGCTTTGAATCAAATGCTTTAGATTCATTCACTTGTTTCCCTCTGGAGACACATACATATATTTAGTTAGTTGTGTATGAAGTTGTTTACCATAAAATGTTATTTCTACACCAAATTTCCCATTTAACTTCAATGCTGTTTTATTTAAAAGGGAGGAGTTTTAATTTAGTCACTTAAAATAGATCAAATTACAAAGTTTTCTATTCACTGCTTAATCTCATTTCAAACTTCTTTTTTTTTTTTTAAAGATTTTATTTATTTTTTTGACAGACAGAGATCACAAGTAGGCAGAGAGGCAGGCAGAGAGGAGGAAGCAGGCTCCCTGCTGAGCAGAGAGCCTGATGCCATGCGGGGCTCGATCCCAAGACCCTGAGATCATGACCTGAGCTGAAGGCAGAGGTTTAACCCTCTGAGCCACCCAGGCGCCCCTCATTTCAAACTTCTTAAATATTTTTTAATTACACTATTAGATAGTTTGTGAATCAATTCACCACCAGTACTGCCTGCAGATAACGAGTTAATATAGGAATGGAAAGTCCCGCTGTGCTGGTATACTGTGACATTTTAATGCCAACCAAAATATATTGGCCATGCTGACCTTCAGGGTTCTTGCAGCATATGGAAAACTTGCAAATTTCCAGCACTGTGCCTAACCTAATAAAGACAGATTCAAAGAACAAAAGAAATAAAGAAGCCAGTCTATTTTCCAATCCATATGAATTTTTTTTATTCAAATCAATTTGACCAGAACTAGCAATAGCACTGACTCTTAATTAACTTTGAAAAACAATTTCTGTGAAGAAAATTTAAAAAACAGAAACAAACAAAAAAGAGGGTTACAAAGAAATCATATGTTGCTCCCACAAAGGAAAATAATTCACATTCTTTAAACTTATATTTTAGCCATGCTACCAAGATGAAGAAGTTGTTTTGTTCCTGATTTCTAGAGGAAAAATGTTAGAACATTTTAGATCATGTTTTAGACCATGATAGCACAATCTAAATTATTTCTTTCGCCTACAAGAATTAAAATTTTGTTGTTGAATGATCATCAAATATGTGAACTGATACATATTAAGACATTTTTCACTAATTGGTTTATATATACATTTTATGTCCTCGACTTGATTATAAATTCTTCACAGGAAAGTGTTCACTTCTCTTATAATTTTATAATTCCAGACCCCATCTCCCTGATTGAAGCACAAATACCTCCTAACTGTTCCCATCTGTTGTCTTTTTTGCTCCACGTTACATCAAAGCAGTTTTCCTAAAGCTGAGTTCTGATCCCATCACTTCAGTCTTCTGGGTGGAATAGGGAAGGCCCAAGGGCCCTCCCCTAACTCAGAGCATAGTCTTCATGCCATTTCCCCACAGATAGACATAGGTAAAGAATCAATACAGCTGAAATCCGCCTAAATTCACAGATTCCTTGACAAATCTGTCACCTGTTTGAAGTGACCAAGCAGATAATTAGTCACACACAGAGAATTAGTGCAGTAAGTATTTCAAGGAGCCGATAGATGTATTTTGGATTCTAGGAACTTTAGAGCAAATTTCCCTCAATTGTGTCTCATTGTATCAGCGTGTGTAATATCATACGAAGGGGAGCATGAGATTTTTCCACAGTTAAAGGATTCTTGTAATTGATTTCTCTGTGGCTATGTAGCAGAGTTTGTGAGAGTGCATAGGGCCCACAGTGAATTGGGACTGTACGCTTTAAAGGAGACTCTCAACAGTCTTCTCAAAAAATGTAAAATGCTTTCAATTATCGAATGGGTGATGGCTGATTTTTTTCACCCATTTTAAAAGTTTTATATGCCTTGCACCGTAACTCTAAACATGTGTTATGATTTAGTCAAACCGAAGAACTAGTGCTCCTGATATAGTCTCTGATATTTGCTATCACCACATATTGAAATACATACTGTGTACATGAACTTTGGTTCAACTCTCAATGTGTACATATTTGTTTATGACTCTGGGACAGCTTTTCCCAAACAGAGTACTGGAAAAATGAAGCACCATTGTGTGTCTGTTTGTTTTCAGTTCTCCCAAGGAAGGTACATAGTGTCATTCTAGATGCAGAAAAGATGAGTTAATTTATTTTACACAGTGGATGCCTCAGGCATTAAGGAAATTCTGTTATGGAAACTCAGTTGAGAAGGTCTGTTTTGAAACCAAATTAAATCCAACTTGAGCACCAATTTTCAAAGTTAGAAGATAAGTTCAAGGCCAGCTACTTTGACCCCCTTTTTGTTCTACACAAGATGGTGGAGACACTATGGTTTTTTGTTTGTTTGTTTGTTTGTTTGATCATTGTTTTTTAATTTATTTTCAGCATAACAGTATTCATTGTTTTTGTACCACACCCAGTGCTCCATGCAATCCGTGCCCTCTCTAATACCCACCACCTGGTTCCCCCAACCTCCCACCCCCCCACCTCTTCAAACCCTTCAGATTGTTTTTCAGAGTCCATAGTCTCTCATTGTTCACCTCCCCTTCCAATTTCCCCCAACTGCCTTCTCCTAACTCCCCATGTCCTCCATGCTATTTGTTATGCTCCACAAATAAGTGAAACCATATGACAATTGACTCTCTCTGCTTGACTTATTTCACTCAGCATAATCTCTTCCAGTCCCGTCCATGTTGCTACAAGAGTTGGGTATTCATCCTTTCTGATGGAAGCATAATACTCCATAGTGTATATGGACCACATCTTCCTTATCCATTCGTCCATTGAAGGGCATCTTGGTTCTTTCCACAGTTGGCAACCGTGGCCATTGCTGCTATAAACATTAGGATACAGATGGCCCTTCTTTTCACTACATCTGTATCTTTGGGGTAAATACCCAGTAGTGCAATTGCAGGGTCATAGGGAAGTTCTATTTTTAATTTCTTGAGGAATCTCCACACTGTTCTCCAAAGTGGCTGCACCAACTTGCATTCCCACCAACAGTGTAAGAGGGTTCCCCTTTCTCCACATCCCCTCCAACACATGTTGTTTCCTGTCTTGCTAATTTTGGCCATTCTAACTGGTATAAGGTGATATCTCAATGTGGTTTTAATTTGAATCTCCCTGATGGCTAGTGATGATGAACATTTTTTCATGTGTCTGATAGCCATTTGTATGTCTTCATTGGAGAAGTGTCTGTTCATATCTTCTGCCCATTTTTTGATATGGAGACACTATGGTTTATCCGTGCTGTCACTGCCACTGCAGTTTTCTCTGTGGTCCTGCATACTGTTGTCAAAACGTGTGGTGCTGAGGCTCCATCTGAAGTGAGTTTTTATTTTTTTAATTGTACTACAAACACTAAACATGAGATACACTCTTAAAAAAATTTTAAGTGCACTGTACAGTATTGTTAACTACAGGCACAATGTTGTACAGATGATCTCTAGAACTTTTCTATCTTATGCAACTGAATCTAGACCTATTTCCTCCACTTTACAGCCTCTGGAAATCATTACTCTATTCTCTGTTCCTATGAGTTTGACTCTTTTAGATACTCCATATAAATGCAATCATGCAGTATTCATTTGTTAGAAATAACTCAATTAAAAAATGGCAGACTTCAGTATACACATCTCCAAAGAAGACATACAAATGGCCAAAAGCAGGGAAAGGTGCTCAAGATCACTGTTAATCAGGGAAATGAAAATCAAAGCCACAAAGAAATGCCACCTCACACCTGTTAGGATGGCTGTTATTAAAGAAGAAAAAAGGTAACAAGTGTTGGCGAATATGGTGATAAATTAGAACCTTTGTGCACTGTTGATGGGAATGTAAAATGGTGCAACCACTATAGAAAACAATATGAAGGTACCTCAAAAAGTTAAAAACAGAGCTACAGTGCGATGAGGCAATCCCACTTCTGAGTACATGATCAAAAGAATTGAAATGAGGATATCAAGGACATTTCTGTTCTCCGATACTCATTGTAGCATTATTGACAATAGCCGAGATATGGAAACCATTGAAATGTCCATCAAGAGGTTAAATGGATAAGGAAAATGTAGTATATACATACAACAGTATATTATTCCGCTTAAAAAAGAAGGGAATCCTATCCTATGTAAAACATGGATGAACCTGGAGGATATTATGTTAAGCCAAAAAAGCTGGTTATGAAGTGGGTTTTCATTCCTGACATTTCAGGACAAGCTAGTGTGTTATGCAGGCTTCTTAGCTGCCTCTTGCAGAGTTCAGCTACAAGTGTTTCTCCCCTCCCTCCTCAAGGCAAGGGTCCTTTCTGACCATTCACCAAAGGAATGTCACATTTATCTCCTTAAAGATCTTCCTTAGAAGTGCTCCGTTCCATGATCCTCTGATACACAAACAACTTGAAACCTTTGTCGTTGCTGGGCAGTAAAACTTTTCCTTTCTTCCCTTCTAGGGTTTTTGGTTGGTCTAATACATTGACATAGGACAGGTCAACAGGAGAAAAACAAATTTAATTATGTATGCATAGGAGTTTATAGAAATGAGATTCAAAGAAGTGACCGAAGCAAGCAGCTTTTATATCTTTTAGACAAAGAAACAATAAACCTGTGAAGAACTGGCAAAACAGAGAAGTTTGGGTGTGGACTGGTAAATTAGTGAAGAAGTAACAAGGTTTGCTCACACAGACTTCTCAGCCTTAAATTCCCTATCTCTGGTGGTAAGAGGGAGAGTACCTTTCATATAGGAGGTTTATATCCTGCTTTTAGGGGGACAAAAGATGAGTAGAGTGCTCTTCTCATACTGGCTGTTTCCTAAGTAACTTTAATTAAAAATAATGAACATGCCAAATTGGCATATTTTGGGTTGGTCTGCCCTGAACCTCCCGTAGGATTCAATACCCAAGAAGAGGCACGTTGCTTTCTCATTCATCAAAAAGCCTTACTTCCCTCTTCATTTCCAAATGCCTGATGGTTTCTTCCTTTTATGAGCTTTAAAAAATCAGTAGGCCTATTTAGGAACTGCCTTCAGGATCTCGCACTAGGTTTTCACAATTTATCCCTTTTGGTTCTGAATCTAAAAAGCTGCTTCCTCCTATGGTGGGGTATGAAGTCTTTTCAACTTGAGTAAATGCATCCTAAAGGGTAAAGCTCTCCTTATTCCATCTGTGGGTTTGCATACAGCAAGAATGCTCAAACACTTTGTGTTGAACAAATACATAAGAGATTGTAAAATACTTGATGATACCTAAAATAGAGTTCAGAGCTGAACTATTCCTTTAATCCACCAAGCTGGCCCCAGGTGCATGCTGAGGATTAACGCATTGAAAGCAGCTTATTTTTCACTTAAGTTCAGAAATTCTGCTTGATCCCCTTTGATTTTAACTTCATCAGTTAACACGAAACATGTTGCTCATTAGTTAGTCTTTGTTTTCATTTCACTCTGAATTTATGAAGGTTGGCTCCATTTACCATGCTATTATTTTAGAAAACACTTCTGGTATCCTAGGTTTCTTTGGTAAGCAGCCTTCCTGGAGTGATTAATTTGGGGCACGGTTTCTTTCTGGCATTCACTCTTAGGCTCTGAGTTCTATCCCCAGATTTATTCTTAACCTTCAGACTGTTAAAAATCATTGGGTGATATTTGTTTGATATAGTTCTCTGTTCATTTGACTTCAATTCTTTCAGTGTCCTTTGCTTTTTGAAACAACAGATATATGTATTTTTTTAAAATTCAGTCTGATAGTCTTTGACTGGACAGTTTATTAATTTTATCGTGACATTTTTAGACATCTTTGGACTTGTTTCTACCATATATTCTTTCTATTTTTTCTTCTTTTGTTGCTTTCTTCTTTCAATCTTGCTCTCCTTTTTTGTTTTGATTTTCAAACTATTATTTTCTGTTCATTACATTTTTTTTCCTTTTTTTTAGAGTATGTTCTTCACATTTCTAATTTTAATAATGACTTTAATAGTCATATTAACTTAATAGAGTCTGAAGTTAATCAGCATCTTTAACTTCTGTTCAAACAATAAAAATATAAATTTAATAACATATAATACACAATGAATAAAATAATTACAATTGCCATACAATTATTCTTTTGTCACTGTTCAATATTATAGTTCTGTTCTGTTTTCAACCCAGCAACCAGATATTGTTAACATCGATTTATACTATAAATACCAGCTCAGTTTCACTCCTATTATTTATAATATTTGTAGTCATCTTTCATTCTTAAATTTTCACTGTTTCATCTGAGAACAGTTTTTTTTCTTCCTGAATGTATTCTTTAGAATTCTCTTTTATTGCATTTTATTGTATTGTCTTTGGTGGTATAGTCAGTTTGTTCTTCTGAGATGGGCTTTTAGTTCATCCTATTTCTTGAAATATAATTTCACTATTGTCTTAGATTGAGTTGGCCAAGAAACAAATTTTGATACACAGATAAGTGTGTGGTGGAGTTAGTACAAATTCTGGGATTAACACCAGTGGAAGGGAAGGGAAGAAAATAGAATTGGGGAATGGGAGAAGTAAAGTGTAAGTGGAAGCTTACAGGAAATTCAGATGACGGAGTGTCCCTTCAGAGGTATTTTCAATTGGGCCAGGGTACCAAGCCTTTGAATCTGGGCATTGATTAGTCATTAGCTGTGGTCTGCATGAGGAAGAAGCTGTGACCTCAGTAAAGCAGCTTTTGCTAACTCAGAGTAGCCCAAAGGGTCTTCCAGACATTCTCAGGAGGTGGTGTAATAAATCCTTTATTCTGGAAGAGGGATCTTAGCAATTTATTTCAGTGACCCTTCACGACTGTGCATAGAATTTCACATTGACGGTTATTTTCTATCACTGCATAAGACACGTGACAGCTTTTTTTGTTTGTTTGGAATCCTAGAAAAATGAATCCATTGTATTCTGCCTTCTGTTGTTGCTGTTGAGAAAAGAGTTACCAGTCTTATTGTTTTATTCTAGAAGATTTACTGTCCAATTCTGGTTACATTTAAAATCCCTCTCTCTCTTTCTCTCAGAGCACCTTTCTTTTTCATGTCTGTGTTCTGCAGATGAAGTGGCTGATTCAGCAGCAAATTAAAGATTGAACTCAGCTCCGTTCTTCCAAAGACAGCACAGTTTTCTGGGACTACTGCACACTGCCCTCACAGAGGCAGGCAGTGAAAGAGCTACCTCCCGCCATTTTGTATCAGGATGCTTTCTCTTGTACATAAAGAGACTCCTCTCAGATTGACCTAGGTCACAGGAATTTTACTTAGCCTCATAATTATGGCCCTGATTCCATTGCTTTGGGATTCTCTTGATTTCTCCCTCCTTCTAGTATTGGCTTTATCACTGGATAACTTCTCTGATGGTTGCAGGAGGGCTACTTCAGCAACTCAGGAAACATACTTCCACATCTATATCTAGGAAAAGGAGAAGCTGTAACTTTCACAAATTACCATGGCTTCACTGGCAAAAGTCTCTACACATTTTATTGGCTGAAAGTGGCTTAACTCAGTGTACATATAAGCCAGAGACGGGAAAGAAGAATGAATAGACTAATCAAGTCACGCTACTGAGTAGAACCGTCAACTTTCAAAATTTCATTGCTGCTACATGATGCACGATGCATGAAATGGAGCTTGAAATGTCTATTTCAATAAGCACAAAGGGCTTCTACAGCATGAAGCAGGCATTCCTTGGCTGGTGTGCAGTGTCTGATTCTGCTATAAATATGGGGACTTCTTGGTAAAAGTGACATTTTCTATAGCTCAGAAGTCTTTAACCTTGAAGTCATTTCCAAAGGCAGACATTTCCTTCTACTCACTACTGTCATATTTAACCTAGGATTCATTAAGTAATTTTTTTTTTTTTTTTTTTTTTAGTCAGACTCCTTGAGATGCTGCCAGATCTTCTGGACCCATGTTAATCACATCAAGAATTGTTTCCCTGTCCTATTTGTGAAGAAATAAATCTCACTTTCCAAATCAGGATCAAAGCAATTTAGGAAGTATCCATGCAATTAAATTCAACAAATATTTACTGAGTAACTTCTGAGTCTAAAACACATTGCTTTAACACTTGCTAATGACTTGGATATTGCTTTTGCATGGTGTTAATATATTTATACGTGCTTGTTGCACTTGCTGATTGCTTGCTCAGTAAATAGTTTCTTTCTTTCTTTCTTTCTTTCTTTCATTCTTTCTTTCTTTGGTACCTGTGTTTATAGAATTCTGTATTTCAATCTAAATGTAATCAGGCTTAGAAAACACTCTTCCTCCTCAACGATATCCTTCACATAGTATTCTTCCTTTGACAAAAACGCAGAAATCTTACTGAGTATACAGAAATGTAGCATTAGACTGATTGGATGTACCTTTAAGAAATGGGTTTCAGGTTGGGAATCACCCACTAAAACTTGTCCTTTACCTATTTCTTGTCACAACTTTAACATTTCTGCATGTACTCTTCAAGCTTGGTCTAGTCTTTGTGTGTCAATATCAATAGTATTTCCTTTTAAAAATAACCTAGAACCTGGGGGACTCAGTCAGTTGAATGATGGACACTTGATTTTGTCTCAGGTCATGATCTCAGGTTGATGAGATCAAGCCCAACAATGAACCCCTATTCGGGTTCCACTTTCCACTCAGAGTCTGCTTGTCCCTCTTGCTCTGCTTCTTCTCCCCCATGAAATAAATAAATAAAAATTTAAAACTAACTTGGACCTTTTTTTTTCTTCCCGAGGCAGGTGATAGTACGTTTTTGTACGTTAGTTATATAACAATCCTTGCTGCTCTTTTCTCTGCCATTTAGCCTAGGCCTGGCTTGGTATTTTGAGAAAGAAAAGGATGACGGGATTTGATTTAGGATTCTCCAGTTTCAAACATTACTGAAAGTAGAGATCTATAAGCCTTCTTTGAGGGAATGTCCAAACCAACATATTTCTGTTTTGTTGCGGAAGGTTGTTTTATGCATTTTTTTATTTTTGCCCAAATATCCCTGAATATTGTTCAGCTTTTTAGAACAATAATCAATGATGCCATCAAAACATTTAAAACCTAACAAGTTAAATATATATTTTTTGCCATTTTTGTTTTTAAATATTTTATTTATTTATTTATTTATTTGGCAGAGAAAGACCAGTGAGAGAAGGAATACAAGCAGGGGGAATGAGAGAAGTAGAACAGGCTTCCTGTGGAGCAGAGTGTCCAATGTGGGACTTCATTCCAGATGCCTAGGATCATGACCTGAACTGAGGGCAAATACTTAATGACTGAGCTACCCAGGCAGCCCTATTTTTTTCACAATTTTGTCTTAGAATCTCTATAAAGCATAAAAACAATATATAATGGACTAAGAAATAAATGAAACATTTTATAATCTTGGAAGATTTTCTATGGTATAAAAGCAGAGAATTTTCTCACTCTTTTCCAAGTTAATTTATATTTCATAGGTCTAAAGAGAAAAAGAAAACTTGAAACACTAATGAAAATTTTAAAAGTCCAGGATAATAGTGTATTTTATCAGTCTAGAGTTGCCTTGCTATGATTTTAAAGACATTATTTTCTTATTTTGCCTTTAATTGCATGAAAGTTGATTTGGCATTTGAATTTTAATAAATAAACCAGCTTCACAAAGAAGAAATAATTTTAACAAATAGGATTTAAAATGTCAGATCCATTATAAGTTTAGATATTATCCTGAGGAATATGGAATAAATTCTTATAGCACAAATGGGAGTAACATATAAATTACTAATGTAAATTCTTCATTTACTGTGAGCAAGGTATTGTAGTAGGTTTTATACAGAGATTACATAGTTAAATCCTCTCCACAAGCTCATGAGGCAAGTATAATAATTCCTATGTAACATTATTTAGATATATTCATCTTCTTAGGAAACATACATCCTTCTATATGGACACATGCATTGTTGAGTTAATAATATGGTCAGTGGTGTGGTAGCAAATAAGACTCTCCCCCATGGTCATGCTAGAGGATAATACATTTTCAATGCATTGATGACCTCTGGGCTTGACTGATTAGTGTAATGTACTGGAGTGGATAGTAAGAACTAATTTTTAATAATCCATTCATGGAATGCGTTTAGTGTCTGTAGGAGACAAATGACTTGCAGAGAAAAGACCTTTTTTTTATTTTTTTAAAGATTTTATTTATTTATTTGACACAGAGAGAGAGAGATCACAAGAAGGCAGAGAGGCAGACAGAGAGAGAGGGGAAGCAGTCTCCCTGCTGAACAGAGAGCCTGATGCAGGTTTTGATCCCAGGACCCTGAGATCATGACCTGAGCTGAAGGCAGAGGCTTAACCCACTGAGCCACCAGGTGCCCAGCAGAAAAAAAATGTTAAGGGAGAAGAAGCAAGCCATGTAAGAGGTAATTTGAGTAATCATCTTTTTGTGGTGTGTGGTATGAACCCTGGTCACATATTCCACAGTATTGTCAGTAAACTCTGCAGTCCTTGTTACTGCATGGTGGAGTGGGATCCATTTGGTGGGTAGAATAATAATAATAACAGCTGATACTTAGTGAATTCTTATTCTCAGGCAAATATATTGTCACACTTATTCCCCCCAACAATATTTTAACAGTGTTATTGTTACTTCCTTTTAGATGAAGAAACTGATTCTTTGAGCGGTTTATCATGTACCTAAGACCATTGAGTCAGTAAGTGGTAGAGTAGGGATTTTAACCCATGCCCTATGACTCCTGAGATGACGTTCTTAATTAGTGGGCAATCCTGCTATTATGAGACCTAGCTAAAAATACAGTCTGTTGGGTTGCCTGGGTGGCTCAGTGAGTTAAGCCTCTGCCTTCAGCTCAGGTCATGACCTCAGGGTCCTGGGATCGAGCCCTGCATCAGGCTCTCTGCTTGGCAGGGAGTCTGCTTTCCCCTCTCTCTCTCTGCCTGCTGCTCTGCCTACTTGTGATCTCTAGCTCTCTGTCAAATAAATAAATAAAATTAAAAAGAAACATGATCTGTTCATACAATGTTGTCAAGACTGATACCTATTTTTTTTTTCTTTTTACAGATGTTGAAACTGAAGCTTACAGAGACAAAATAACTAGCACGAGATTACTTAGCTAACGCAAGGAAGGATCAGAGTTTAATTCATATCTAATTCAAATGCCCTGAAGTGTTCCACTCATCATATTTTAAATAAACACGTTCAATCTTTCTTAATGAGACAACAGTTTTACTCTCTTTAAAAAAGTGTTCTTTGTACTTTTGGTTTGGTTGATTTGGTCAGAGTTAATTTATAATAGTTCCTTTGGTAAGGAGTCTAACTTAATTTTTTATATTTGATTGTTAACAGTTGTAAAACCCCCCTCCCACTCCCCTTTCTTTCCTGCCCCAGAACCAGGCAAGCTGATAGAAAGCTGAGCTGCTACCTCTTTTGGCACCTGCAAGAAGATCAAACCAGGCAACTGAGGTCAGCACACATGAGAACTTTCATCAAGCTAACAGCCCATGCCTACCATAAAAGCCAGGCTATTCTCCTGTCCCAGCTTTCTAAAGTCAATTTCTGACCAGCTTGAGAACCAGCATGACTCTCTGCAGCCAGCCTCTTAATGTTAGTAAATGAAACTTTTCATATCTTTTGGTATTTGTGGTGTCATAGGAATCCAAATTTTGATGAGGACCCATCTTGTCTCAACAGAATGAAACTTTCATTTTATATATATATATATATATAATATATATATTATTTTATATATATATATATTTATTTATTTATTTTAAACTCAGGGAGGAAAGGAATTTGCTGGAAGGATATTCAGTGTTTCCTAATATAAATGGAAGGCTGGAAAACCAGGCCCAGGAAATTGGGCAACAACCAAGAGCATGCAGGTAGCAGGAAAAAGAGCCAGTATCATGCCTCAGGGACAGTCTGGTTAGGATATTACTGCTCGCCCTAATGCCGCTGAGTAGTTATCATTGTCTGCATTGAAGAACTCTGACAGCACTACTGCTAGTACTGCCTGAAAATGTTTCCATACACCAATATCATTTGGTCACCATTTCGAGACTCAAACCTGGAGGTGTGAGCATTTAATTATTAGATGTATCCACACTATGTGTCTACACTGTAGTCAGCCACAAAGCATGGACTTAATAGTATCTTCCATTAAAACATGAGCAATTGAGGATAACCTCAAAGTAGAAATGTTGTTCTGAGTCTACATGACGAATATGCATGTATCACTGCATTAGATCTTTTACACTGTGGTCTTTGATGCAGTTACACTATTCTTTTTTTTTTTTTTTAAAGATTTTGTTTATTTATTTGTCAGAGAGAGAGAGAGAGAGCAAGCACAGGCAGACAGAGTGGCAGGCAGAGGCAGAGGGAGAAGAAGGCTCCCTGCCGAGCAAGGAGCCCGATGCGGGACTCGATCCCAGGACGCTGGGATCATGACCTGAGCCGAAGGCAGCTGCTTAACCAACTGAGCCACCCAGGCGTCCCGCAGTTACACTATTCTTAAGTGATTATGATTTCTTGCCTGAAATCCTTTGTTCACTTGGCTTCATGAGGCTTTTCTATTAGAGTTAACCTCCTTTTTACTTTTGTTTCTTTAAAAATTTTTTTTCTATTGATTTTTCTCTCCTTTCTATCCCTAAGAAAGACATTTCAAGTTCTCTTTCTCTTTCTTCCTATGGTCTAATAGAAATTGCACTCATCTTCTAAACTTCAACTCTTCCCTATATGGATGGATCTGAGTCTGCGTCTACAACTCAGGTATCTTCCTATTGAATCAGTCTTCCATTTCTGTTTCCTTTCTGGATATTTACATCCAGAATTTCCCCTGTAGAGAAAAGTGAAAATGACTTACAATTCTTCACATTCCCCCAAATCCAGCTCTTCCTTAAGATGGACCTGCCTCTGTAAGCTGCCTTGTCATCTAATCATCCCACTGTCACCACTGAGCATGCTACTTTCTCATAGTTCATGTCACGGAAGATTGTCAAATGCTCCATAAACTTTTCCAAATTATTATAAGCAGATTAATGCATATGAGAACATGTAAAACAAATTAGACTATTTAGATCTAGCTGAAGATAATATTGACCAAGAGCTTTATTGAATATCCATGTGTTTGTATCTTCACAGTTTTTTTTATGAAATGAATTATTTGAGAGGAAATATACAATCTCAATTTGGAAAAGAAATTAGTCAAAAGAGAATTTCAGGGGTTAACCCTAGAAATATAACTCAGGGGAAGTAAACCTCACTGTTTTGCTTGTATTGGAAATAGCTGTAATAGTTTGATTTCCTTTATAATATTAATTTTCTTAGATACTGCATCAGATGCCTCTTCTATGCTACTTTCTATTTTTTCTGCTTCACCTGTTTCTGGCATTTTGGGCTTCTGTTCCTGGCCTTGATGCTGTTGTTCATGAATTGATTCTGGGTGGTCTTCAAAAAGTGTCACACCAGTGAAACATCCTTCACCCTCTGCCCACATCCCACAGCTTCTTCTCCTTGCCCTGTGGCTTACCTGTTGATGCTTGACTGTGAGATGTCAGGAGATATCTGATTCTCAGTGCCTATAACTTGGAAGTGGGGGGAAATTAAAGTTCCATAAATTTACTTCTGACAATAGAATACCAGACTGGAGGATAAATAATCCTCTCTTCCTTCCCAATTATCATTATAAGTAGTGGTCTTTGTATTTCCTTAGATGACAGTCTAGGATCTTGAGACCAAGCAAGCAATGCATGTAATAAGTGGTAGCTAACTCAGCAATATACTCTTATGCTAGCTTTTCCTTCTTTTCTTGCCTCATCCCCTTTCTCCACTAACTCTAGATATATAGATTTATACTCCCTAAGAGAGTGGAAATGCTTCAGACTTTTCTTTCTGGGAAAACTAATACAGGTGTGGTGTCTCTTCCACAAATACCCTGAGAAGGTTATTTAGAAGAAGCTGGGCTTAGAGAACAAAATCCTTTGTTGATGCCAAGGCCTAGATGGGGGTGGGAGATAGGGAGGTAGGGAAAACTTATTTCAGGTAGAAAAAGTTTCTTTCTTTCTTCTTTCTTTCTTTCTTTCTTCCTTTCTTTCTTTCCTTCCTTCTTTCTTTTTCTTTAAAGATTTATTTATTTATTTATTGACAGAGAGAGAGGACACAAGCAAGGGGAGTGAGAGAAGGAGAAGAAGTCTTCTCACTGAGCAGGGAGCCCAATGTGGGAATCCGTCCCAGGACTCTGGGAACATGACCTGAGTGAAGGCAGACATTTAATGACCCTGGCGTCCCCAGGGAGAAAAAGTTTCTAAGTATACTAGTTATGATAGAAATTATGTACCTATGTTGATTAACTATAGTTAAAAATGCAATATTACTTAGCCATCAGAAAGGATGATGAATTTACATCAGTGTAGATGGAACTATAAGGGTATTATGCTGAGCAAAATAAGTCAATCAGAAAAAGACAATTATCATATGGTTTCATTCATATGTGGAATATAAGAAACACAGTAGAGGACCATAGGGGAAGGGGGGGGAATACTGAATCAGAAGTCATCGCAGAGGGAGAAAAACTATGAAAGACTCTTAACTCCAGGAAACAAACTGAGGGTTGCTGGAGAGGAGGTGCATGGGGGCTTGGTGTAACTGGGTGATGGACATTAAGAAGGGCAGGTGATGTGATGAGCACTGGGCATTATACACAACTGATAAATTATTGAACACTACATCTGAAACTAATGATGTACTATAAGTTGGCTAATTGAATTTAAATAAAAAATACAAAAAAATAAAATAAATAAAAGGAGATTAATTTCCTGGTCATTCTAAAGGTGTAAATGTATATGGAGGCTTTGTTTTCTAGGCACCAAATTGTCCATATTTACATTACCTTGTAAAGAAGCATCAAATTTGAATCTTTCAATGACTAGAAGTAATGGCCAACTCCAGAGCTGAAGCCAGATCTCCCTTTTAGAGTAAATCTTCAAAATATCAATCACATGATGAACATAGACCACCAAAATAAGAAAGAGAATCAGTGCCATTAAGTTTGCAGAAATCATTATCCAGTAAGTTTGCATAGTGTGACTTATCCTTGATTTATCTTCTTGATGATCTGTGATATTATTGAGATTTTAAACATCATCCTTCCTATTACCAATGATCTTTTGAAATGTTCCAGGACTGCTTGCACTGGTTAGTGAGAAAGCATACCTAAATGAACTTAATGAAAAATTCAGGCTTTGAAACCCGAGTTTTTTTCTTATTTTATAGTCAAAACACATTTGTCATAGTAAAATCTTAACACTTGTAAATTTGTACTAGATGAAAAAGTATCTTAGTATCTTAGTTTCCAAAATTGTACATGGCAAACTATAAAACCTTTATATTGATAAGATGGGATTGAATTGCTTTACAAGAATACATTTTCTTCTTTCAAGTAAGAAAAAAAAAAAAAAAAGAAACAAAAACACCAAAAAAAAACCCTCCTTAAAAAAACAAACCTTATGTAGAAATCAATCCATTCTTTCAGTCATTTTGAAATTAATTCTTGAAATTAATTTTCACATTAAAAGTATAAGATTAAATTTACTCTGAAAGGAAAGTATCAAGTAAATCAGTTATAGAGTAGTTTCTCAAGAAAAAAGAAATTCTATGATTCTACATTTCTGGCACATCTTAATATTAAGTTTTCTTGAGACACTATTTGGTTCGGCAGACACCTATGTCAATTATCTTTCAGTCACAAAAATGAGCATATAATATTAGGGGAATGTATGGTAAATTTGATGCACTTAGTAGGTAAAAATTATTGCACAGAATATAAGAAGCATTAATATTAAAAGCAAAAATGATAAATTATATTTCATCAACAGTGTATGATTTTCTTACTAAAAGACAACTTAAAAGATAATCCATACACTGTAAAACATACTCAGAATATATGGATTGCAAAAAACATTAATATCCAGAATATATACATATTTCTATGAATAAACAATAAAAAGATGGATAACCCAGTTAAAAAAATTGGCAGAAAACTTGATGAGACACTTTGCAAATGGTAAGTGAATGGCCAATAAATATATGAAAGATGGTCAACACCTTTAGTCCTTGAAGATATGCAAAATAAAGCAACAATGAGATAACTATTGTTACCTCCAGGAAGGCTAACCAAAGGGGAAAAATGATTCTATCAGGCACATGAGCCAACTAAAACTCTCAAGTATTGTTGATGGGTGTTGGATTAGTTTGCTAGGGCTGTTTTAACAAACTACTACAAAGTGGATTTCTCAAGAGATCTATTGTTTCACAACTCCAGAGATTAAAGGTATGAAGTCAAAGTGTTGGCAGGGCTGGTTCCTTCTGAGGGCTGTGGGGAAGGATCTCTTCCAGGTCTCTGTTTGGCTTGTAGATGACTGTCTTCATGTTTATTTAATATTCTCCCTCTCTGCAGATGTTTCCAAATTCCTCCTTTTTATAAGGATACTAGTCATATTAGATTAGAAGCCACGTTAAATAAATAGCCACCTATTTCTAAAGAAGTCCCCCTTCTGAGGTAATGCGGATTAGGACTCAACCATGAATTTTGGAGGTACACAATTCAATCCATAACAGGCGTGAAAATGGTATAATCACTTTGTAGAACTCTTTGTTTTTTTTTTTTTTAAAGATTTTATTTATTTATTTGTCAGAGAGAGAGAGGGAGAGAGCGAGCACAGGCAGACAGAATGGCAGGCAGAGGCAGAGGGAGAAGCAGGTTCCCTGACAAGCAAGGAGCCCGATGCGGGACTCGATCCCAGGACGCTGGGATCATGACCTGAGCGAAGGCAGCTGCTTAACCAACTGAGCCACCCAGGCGTCCCTGTAGAACTCTTTGTAGTTAAATACTTCTTTATGCTACAGTCCAATAATTTCACAATTAGATAAAATGAATGAACTAAATGCAATAACATGGATCATTGCAAAAACATGATGTTAAGTTCAGAAGCTAGGGACAAAAGTGTTCAATTTATGGGATAAGAACAGACAAAATTAATCTATCATATTAGAAATTAGAAAGTGGTTTCCTCATAAGTGAGGGAAGGAAAATGACTAGAAAAGGCAAAGGGAAAATTGGGAAGTGATGAAAATATTCTTGTTTTGGATGGTGATCACCCAATTATATAAGAGTCAGACACATATATACACACACTAAATTGTATACAGACACATATATGCACAGACTCATACAAATAAATATTAATATATGGTTGCTTAAAACTAGAATTGACACTTCTAACTCCATGTTGCCTAAATTCAAGCAAATAAGAAAAATATTAAGATTAAAAAGGCAAATCATGGTTGGCATTTGTCTTAAGTTTGTTTTATAATAAAATTCTATACTAAGAAAATAACCAGTGAATTTTAATAAAAGTGGAGTTCAAAATTGTGTAACAATGGGAATTCATAAATCTACTTAAAACTGTAGCATTCATGATCCTTCCTTTGGAAAAAAAAAATTGATTTAGCGATTGCTGTAGGTAACTTAAAACTTAATATTCAGGAAAGTAAATATAGTTCCTTTAGACTTCACAAACTTTAAGTTCAACATAGTTTTTGATTTCTATATTAAGACTCTCATATCAGGACATTGTGGGTTATAATGTGGGCACAGATAGCCCCATATTCTTGTTGGCTAAGTGCAACAAAGATTATTTCTCTCTTCTTCCTCTGTATGTCTAAGAGGGCTTTAAGGTTTTTGCTCATCAGAGGCATTTGGTGAAGAATTTTTCCTATTCACCACCAAAGAGAAAGTGAGACTGTAGTGTCTTTGGCAATTAAATTCTCCAGTCAGAAAGTGAGGTACATGGCTTCAACCTACAGATCATCTGCCAGGATTTGTTATATAACCCTGTTTGTCCCACCTCAAGGTGAGAGGGTGTATATCCATTTTCCCATGGCATGAAAGGTGATGAGGATCAAATATTGGTGAAAAGAGTTAACATATTTCATATTTAGGTAAAAGGCAGATTCTCTGGGCTCTTAAAATCATACAAGTTTCTTTCTAAACCAGTAAAAAAGAAGAAATATATTTGGTTTATGTACTTAAAAAGTCCTCCATCTTCTGATATTAGCAAATAATTTATCAACAAGCTTTTAGGAGCTAAAATGGTTTAGATAATGCCTCCTTTTTTAGTTACTTATTTTATTTATTTATTTATTTATTTGACAGAGATCACAAGTAGGCAGAGAGGCAGGCAGAGAGAGGTGGGGGAAGCAGGCACCCTGCTGAGCAGATGTGGGGCTCGATCCCAGGACCCTGGGATCGTGACCTGAGCTGAAGGCAGAGGCTTTAACCCACTGAGCCACCCAGGCGCCCCAGTAGTTACTTATTTTTTAAAGTAATCCCAACATGAGATTTGAACTCAGGACCCTAATTTTAAGAGTCACATGCTCTATCAACTGAACCAGCCAGGTACCCCTAGATAATGACACTAAAACATCAGCTGTTCACAACTAGAAGAAAAATTTAAAAGAACAAAATAAATAGAGTATGATCCTTTCTTTGGCTTATTTGAAGTCCCTCAATTCTTCAAGTGTTTTAATTATCACTGTTTCTGAAAAATGTATTTGATAAATTGCAAAGGTTTCTTGAAACTGCTCCTGATCAAATGTTTAAAAAATATGCATTGTAGAACACTAACTTTAACTGAAAGAAGAGAAAGGGAAAAAATTCACAACCTCACTACTCCAGCCATTATAGTGGTTTCACTTTTTCTACCATTACATATCAGCCTGTATCCATTTGCAGATAATTTTTACATATTAAATACAGGATAGATACAGTTAATGCCTTTTTGTTCATTGATTAGTGTATTATAAGCATTTTCTTTGCATTTTGCACTATATTTAAGCAGGATATCATGAAAAGTTCTATAAATCCATTAAAAAATAAATTATCTTTGGCAAAGATGGCTACTTTTCTACCCAATGCCATCTCTTCTCCTTAGGAGCTTAAAAAATACATACCTATGTAAGCAAAATATCCAGGTAAGGATTATATCTTCCAGTTTCCCTTGAAACTAAAGGCTAATACGTTTTTACAATTAAGAGCTAAGAAAATCTTTTCTTATGGTATTTCTGGGAATGATCCTTAGCAGGATGATAGGTTCTTTATTTATTCCTTTGCTCATCTGGAATTTAAACATGATGGCCCAGTTTGAGAAAATCACTCTGGAGTATCAGGCTCGAATGAACTTAGGTTTTGGAAGAGAAGGCCTGGATTCAAAGGTCTCAAGAGATAAACAGCTAACTTGTCTGTCCATTATTTATTTTGTTTGATTTCATTTTAGTTTTATTTTGTTACATGTTGTTGAACCTAAAACTACCAAATACAGGTCCAGAATTCCCTAGTAAAAGTCATCCTGACACTTTTTAAATTCCTAGAAATGCTTGTGTTAAAGAAATTCTAGTAGTACAAAAGGTAAAAAACAAACATTGAAAGTATTCACTTTCCATTTTTTTCTCCAAAATAGCATCTTTTATAAGTTTTGTTCATTTTTCCAAATAAATATTTATTTACCAGTGTATACAGGATCTAGACATAGATGGATACCTACATAACTACATTCTGTGTTAGTTATTGTAGTAGTTTTTATCTATGTAGATAGTGGTGTAGATATAGATACATATCCAGATTTTTCCAAATTAGCAATGTTAGGCAATATTTGCATGTTATGAAGGATAAAGAGTAGCTAATTTTTACTTCAACTCACCCTCTTTTCTTAACCTCCTTGATTTCATTTTTATTTTTCTAATGTTCTTTCTGAAACAGTATATGACTACTTAAATTATTTCTTGATTTTTCAAATTTATTCAATATTTGTTAATTTTCCATCAAATATATTGAGAAGATTGATAGATTTTCATTACCTGCTATTTCCCTCTCTGCTTCCCAATTTTTATTTGTTGTTATTATGGCATATATATTATATGTTATTACAATATATATGATATATATATAGTATGACATTTAATTTCTGTAGTCACATTTTAGACAGTTTTATATATGAGTGATTTAATACTGGTCATTATTCTTTTATCAGGATTTATCATTTTTATTTTGACATGCCTAGTTGCCTACTAGTTACATCTAAAATGGCTTTTATGTTTGGAAATGTTTTCCTCCTTCTTTTATAGTTAAATACATTTGGATGGGTACACCACTCTTGGGCCTTCATAAATTTACAGTCATTGCTCCATTGTCTTCTGGGATTTACTATGGGTCATCACGCTCTGGAAAACATTGAAGAATGACTTCCTTTATTTCTCCCTCTAAATGTTTGAGGAACTCTTTATCCTTGAAATTCAATTATTTGTCTCAGCACAGATGACTTTGAATCAATTTCCTAGGGTGGGTCCTTCCCATTTCAGAAAATTCAGTTCTTTCTCAATTGCAGGAAAATTCCCACAATTTTGTTGTCAACTTTTGCCTATACCTGTATGTCATGGGCATCGTTTTTCTTTAAACTGGGTCAGTTTTTTCTATCATTTAATGACAATTCTAAAATATATAATGATATCGGTTATTGGTAAAGAAACTGTTCATATTCTATAAGAAATCTGACTTCAGAGATGCCTGGGTGGCTCAGTCGGTTAAGCGTCTGCCTTCAGCTCAGATCATGATCCTAAGCTCCTGGGATTGAGTCCTGCATCAGGCTTCTTGCTCAGCAGAAGCCTGCTTCTCCCTCTGCCTGATGCTATCTTTGCTTGTGCTTGTGCACTCTTTATCTCTGACAAATAAATAAAATCTTAAAATAAAAAGTTTAAAAAAAAAGAAATTTGACTTCATTTTCTCCACAGTTTAAGAAGATTGTTAGGTGAACAAAGACTAAACCTAAACAATTTGCACTCAATTTTTTTCCTCAGAGTTGAGAAAAGTGACACGGGTCATTCTTGGGGGAAATTTTGTATATGGATCATGCCCTTATTATACCTTTACATCTAGTAGATAATTTGGTTGGATATGTAATTCTAGATGGAAGTTATTTTCCCTCAGAATTTGGAAGGCTTTCCTTCATTTTCTTTTAGCTTCTAGTGTTGCTGTTGAAAAGTTCTATAGATAAAATTATTGTTTCTCTATGAAAGCTTTCAGAATGATTTCTTTAGTCCGTGTATTCTAAAATTTCAGGCTGATAAGTAAGGAAATTGATAGTTTCAATTTTCCTGGGCAATCAGTAATCCTTCACAGTCAGGTGATTCATGTCTCTCACTTCTTATGACATTTTAACACTATTTGTTTCCTAATTTTTTTCTACTCTGTTTTAGTTTGTCTTTCTGGAACTCCTGTTATTTGAATTTGGAACATCTAAAATAAAAATTCTTTAAAACTATGGTCCTTACTTTCTTAATTTTCAATTTCTTTTGCTCTGTGTTCTAGAAGATTCTGCAACTTTACTTTTCATTCCTTCATTTACACTATAAAATTATGATTTCTCAGAGCTTTTTGTTGTTGTTCTTCTGGCTTTATATGGCATCTTATTCTCTTACAAATGTAATACTTTTACTGATAGAAAATATTTGACCCATCATAGAGAAGAAAGCTCCAGACTTCTGATAGCATAAAGTAAGAGAAATTACCTGGCAGTGCAAACAAGGGGAGAGTCTTTATGGCCTATTTCTTAAACACGCTTTCAAATTATCTTGGTTTAGTTTAGTCTCACTCTCATCCTCTGTTTCTTAGAGATACCAGATGCTAACAATCCCCACAGCTTTAGGTCTCTGTAGTATAAACTGGGTTGCTTTATTTTAACACCATGGCTTTAGAATTGAGCTTTAGGATTTGGCTTCCTAGTGTACGTTAAGTCACCATTCATAAATCTGTCTCCAGTTCTTAAAGTTGTTTTGATATTTCCTCTTCTGTTCACTGTGTCCTTTTAGGTGCTTTAACTTAACAAAAACAAGAAAAGTTAAATCCTATTTTCTGCCATTTTAACAGACTTTTGAGGATGAAACAAATATAAACACCTGACATCACTATCTTCTTTAACTAGACAGCTTTTCATTCATATTATTTATGTTTTAATGTAAATATGTGATTGTTTGGTTGAAATATGATTTTAAAAAGTGGTTTGAGGGGCGCCCGGGTGGCTCAGTGGGTTAAAGCCTCTGCCTTCGGCTCAGGTCATGATCCCAGGGTTTTGGGATTGAGTCCCGGGTCGGGCTCTCTGCTCAGCGGGGAGCCTGCTTCCCCACCCCCTCTGCCTGCCTCTCTGCCTACTTGTGATCTGTCTATCAAATAAATAAATAAAATATTTTTAAAAAAGTGGTTTGAAATATTCTAATCTAGATTAAGAAATATCCCTCATAATCTTTAAATATTTCCAAATAATGCAACAATGCCTCATGGGGACAAAAATAACCAGGGTCATTATTTCTCTTGTCTATGCAAAGTTTATGAAAAGCTCTGAGTTGATTTCTATATGTTTGGGTTTTTGCTCTCCCTTTCCCACTTCCCTCTCTATCCTTCCTCTTTTGAACTCTGCATTTGTTCTTTCCCAGATATGCATTTTGGCATCTGAATGTGAGCACATATAGAATGAAGAAAGAAAGAAGGAACTGAATGTTATGGATTTGAAACTTCTCGATAAAACACAGCTGCTCATGTTGGAGGACATTTTATTGAAAACATAAATTCTCACAAGCGGCACCTGGAGTCCCATAGTTTTCAAGCTGACAAGACTGTACTGTGAACATTCTAACTAAATATTTAACAACTGTGGTAAATGTCAATTATATAAATGGTGAAATTATATACTGTAGATTTATATAGCATCAATTGAGCTCACAGTCCAGAAAAAAACCCACATAAATAATTACTTGTGGAATTTGTGATTTTTTACATGGACTGTTCTAGATAACTCTTACTACACATGACTGCAAACCACTGTGTTCCCTCAGAAAATAATTAATAAATACAAATGAAATCAAAACTGACAATATGACACTGAAGAAGATAAGAATGAAATTATAATTTTCTGACCACAAAACATTATAGATACGACACTAGTTTCTCCCTGCAACCCACCTGTTCCACTCCCCTGTTTTCCTTCCCTCCCCAAGTTAAAAGGGCCAGAGTACCTGCATTTTATGATGGTAACTAGATGAAAATTAAAATTATCAGTTGAAATTCTGAGTGTTTACACATATTTGGATATTTTTTGTTGAGTGCACCTAATCTATAGCTTTTAAATTTCTTCTTAAAGTTTTTAATTTTCATCTGGGTGTTGTCTAAAACATCTCATTAATTTATTTGGAAGTTAATCATTCAACTCTTTTGTTTTTCTAATAACTATAAACAACATAGCCTAGGTTTATCGTCAATATTAATATTTCCTTAGGGCCCACGCCCTTAATGGATATAACTAGGGGCATGTTGTCTGAGGATATATTGGATTGGAGGTGAGGTCTTTTGCAAACTATAAATTTACCCACCCTCCAAGACTGATATATTCCTAGAAATATGTAGTCTCTTTTTCCCAGTCTCCTAATCTCCCATCTTCAGCAGCACTGCACTAAAAATCAATTGTATACTAGAAAAGTATCCTATGTCAGGGGGAAAAGAAAAGAGAGAAAAGAAAGGTTACCTGTTGTTTGAAGTTCAATATTATATTGAAATGATTAACTTCAATCCTGCATCTGTCATTAGGCATACAACATGATGGCTATGTTGATATCATTAGATTATTTAGACAAAATTACTGATTGTCAGAAATATAGGGTCAGTGATGAGAACATCACACATTTTCAATTTTTAACAGTACAAAAACTGTTTTGAATAATTGTATTTTTAAGTCATTAACTGAAGAATTTTAGGCTTTGCACATTTATGTAATTGTATCTTTAAAAATATGTAAAAGTTAAAGATAGTGGAACATAATGAAAGAAATCTCAGAATTGCAAACAAAATAAAGTATTTAAAGGTAAGATAAAATTAATTGTTAGTCTACACAACAATATTAGCTCAAGTTGATTGGGTGCTAATTATATACTAGGCACTGTTCTAGGTGTTTTATGTGAATTAACCAATTTACTTCACATAACAACCCTTTAATAAGTTACTACTCAGGAAAAAAAATACTTCTCAGAACAACCCTTTGGCATTATAGTTATTTTCCTCATATTGCTAATCAAATACATGACTATGTTAAAACAATGGATGATGAGTTAGGAGAGCTAGTATCCAATCATGGTCTTGCTTTTGGTCCAGGCACAATACTAAACCGCTTAATAAAATGAGATTCTGTGCCAAGGAGACTTGAATTTCAAACTTTTCCAGTTTGAAAAAGCTGTGGATAAGTAAAAAATAAATTATCTGATCTAGTCATTTTCATTTTCTTGATTTCAGTCTTCATGGGCTATACCTCAGTTTTTTAAAATCACTAGCAATATTAGTAATAATGCCTTTCTCAGAAGGTTGACTGGAAAATGTGTAATGAGTTATTATAATGAGCTAATGCAAGTAAAAAGTTAGAATAATGCCTGGTCCCTAACAAGCACTCAGTAAATTGGAGCTAATATTGTTTTTGACTAGATATCAGGATTTAAAGATTTTTTTAATTCTATAAAATTTTAAAGATATTATATTTTATTATCTAGCAAGTCTGCTTTAAGATTTTAAATTAGACTAAAAAATGTAGCTTTTAACAATAATAGTAAATTTGACTTTAACTTGTAAATTGTTACTATATTCTTACAACTTAGTATTAAGATGTTATCCATTTCCTTTATTCAGTAATATCAGATTTTTTATTCTTTATTTTGCCCAGTATTTAGAATTTGTTTACTCCAAATATAATAGCATTACTCAAGTGAGTATTGCTTTTTTTTTTTTTTAACTTCTTAACATTCCTTTGAGGTGGCTATAGAATATTCACAGACACTTTATTTACATAAAATTATCTTTGATGGGCCCTTGGGTGGCTCAGTTGGTTGAGGCTCAGGTCATGAACTCAGGGTCATGAGATCAAGCCCCACATCTGTTCCAGGCTCAGCAGAGGGCAGTCAGGGGAGAGGTTTTGCTGACTAGACTCTCCCTCTTTTTCTCTGTCTGCCCTTCACCTCTGCTTTCTCGCTCTCTAAAATAAATAAATAAACCTTAAAAAGTAAAAAAAATAAAATTCTCTTATTGATTTTTAATATTTCCCACAGTGTGATCTCACAATATTTTCATGTTGCTTTTATCCGCTTATATTAGCATCTGCTTTCCCCAGTTTTTCATAGCTGTATGCTTCACAAAAATTCAGTCATACCTAATTTTCTAATGTACTTTTGACCAGATTATGAAGTAGTACATATTAATACCTCAGAGACCAATGTGAGGGGCCAGGCAACAAAAAAACTGTAACTACCTTATCAAGAATGAGATTTTTGTTACCAAGAAACTTTTAAATCTCAGTTTTCTCTAAACCAGTGATCAAAAAAATTATACACATCTTCATATATTTGTAAACTGGGATCTAAAAAGTTTTCATCACAAGTTTAAGTAATATAAAAGAGTAATTTCCTACATTATGTAAATATTGCCATTAAAACTATGAAGTCACTTTTGCAAATGTATCCATTGGAATCTAAATATTTTACTTATTTGAAGTTCTGTATATGACTTGTCCTACTTTGTCTATATCAGACATTCTGCTACCAAGTCTTTGAACGCTCCCTGTAGTTTGTTGACCTTAAGACTTAGACACCCTGGTACAATGTGTCATAGTAAGATTAGAAATTAATGAGGTACGGATAGACAGTTGTGAAAGGAAAGGTTGCTAAGGAAAATAGGCTGGTTACCTCCACCAAATGTCTTCTAAGGCAAGTAAATTTTTAGAGTTATATGTGTGTTTAAGATTTGAAATTTGACTCTCTTAAAACCATCCATGTCCACATATATATTAGAAAATCTTTGCGAGACTTACTGTTATTTTAAACTGGAGATCAGTAATGTTGGTGTATATAGGAGCCAGGCAGGGAACACAAGTGCATTAATTTTTCATGGATTATTAACTGTATTAACAAATGAAATAGATACTCTAGTGAATTCAAGAGGAAGTGCCTTAAAAGACTAAATCGTTATGTTTGCCATTCAGGAATATGAACCCAGTTTTGCGATTGGGTTTTTCAAAGTTAGAACTTCATTGTTTTTGTTTGTTTGTTTGTTTGTTTTGTTTTGTTTTTTCTCTTCGTGTTATTGAATATTCTAATTTCTAAATGTTGGGAATTCATTCAATATTTGCTTAAAACACCATATAGGCTAAACAAAACATACCTTCAGGCAAAACTTCTTGTCTGATCTTATTCTTACTCTTCATGTTCTCTATTTATATTTTGATTTTTTTTTTTTTTTAACATTCCAGTACATTGCTGAGATTACAGGCTGATCTTGCTAAGGAAGATTTATTGGTTTATTCTTGACATTGTTCTCTGAAGTTGAAGTAGTGTCTACTTTCTCTTCACCTGACTTGAGGTCTACACACGAATGGACAGATCATTTGGGATAATGTGTTATTAGGCATTTGTCTTAAGGGTAACCTGCTGGGTGAGCTAGCTGTTCTTTTCCTTTCTGCCACATATTAAGTTGGAACATTTGTTTCTCTTTAATGTCACACAGAGACAATGTCTGAATTTGTTTTGACTTTGCAAATGTGCATTCAGCCATCCAGTAGCTTGCAAATGGTTCAGCTTCTGTTAAGTACATTCTTTCTTAGTACACTCCATCAGAATGTTTTCTATTTCCAGCCGGTCTTGTTGCTGGGGACACCAAAATCTATCTTCTAAGAAGTACCCATTTAAAGATTTCTTCACATTTCTCTTCTCTGTGTCCTATGAATGTACTTTTACAGTCCACTATGCACTTTCTTACCATTTTGTAGTGAATTGCTTTGAAATTCTTACATTGTTACTATTGTCAACACTGTATTCATTCCCCCTTTGCAAGTCTACCCTATTCTTTCTTTCTTTCCCTTTCTTTCTTCCTTTCCTTTTCTTTCTTTCTTTTTCTTTCTTTCTTTCCCTTCTTTCTTACTTCTCTCTTTCTTCTTTCTTTCCTAAATACTTCATTGTAATTTAAACTCTGTTCTCTGAAAAACCTACAGTATCACTTAGTTCATACTACAAAACCAGTTACGCTGTCTTGAATTATTATTACCTAACACTTTTTGTATCTTTTCACAAATTATATTTTAAACTCCTCAAAAGCCAGTTAGGTAATTCAAATCTAGCAAATTGCTTTAGAAATGATTATTTACTGGCCTACAATAAATGGTCAATGAAAGTCTATTGTTGAGTTCACCCTGGCATCACAAAGATGCTAAAGGAATAAGAATTTTATATTTGTGTTGTATTTTATAAAATATATTTTATATTTATATTTAAATATCATATATTTGTGTTAGAACTTATTGCCTTATAAAACTAGTTCAATGCATAAATTTTGTGAAAGTAATTAGAATTAAATTTATGATTAATTAATTTTAAATTATTTTTCTGTCTTTTGCAGTAAATGTTTTCTTCCAACTTTTCTTCAAATTATGTTGGATTCTGTATGCTCTTTTCAATCACAACATTTGGATACTTTAAATCACATCCTAAAAGTCATTTAGCAACTTAGGAGAAATGATAAAAGCACTCATTACTCAAGGGAGAGAAGAACTATGAAATGGTCAAAAAAGAATAAAATAGTAATCTTTAAATCTCCAATATTCATGAATTCTATAGAATTCTCTTTTAAAGAAGAAAGCTTTTACACACACACACACAAAAAGTACATCAGAAAAGTAAACTTTGGTTCCTTCAGTGTTATGTAGAGATAAGTTTCAGTATGTTTTTGAATAAATTCAATCTAATCTATTTCTATATTACCACTTCCTTCTTTTTTGATTATCAAGGATCTTTCTGGGCTCTCACTAGTCTCTTAGTTTCATTCTTATCACTGAGACTTTTTTTGATTTTGTACTCTCATAGAAAATTGACAGGAAAAAATTAATGCATATTGAGGAACAGTGATGACTGACATCATCTTTAAACTTGTTTTACATTTAATTTACATTTACAAACAAACCCTTTGCCTACTCCAACTTTAGCATCCCTTCAGCTTCACAGCAAAGAGAGCTCTCTGAGCTAACACATGAAAATTGATCTACTTGTGTATTTGTGCTTTAGTTAAATTCATAATTATGGAGTGGAATTATGAAATCTGATGGAGAAAACTATTTGGATGCATACAATCTTGTGGAGGTAATTAGAATCAGAAATTCTTTGAGCCACAAGAAAGATGCCTTAAGGATGTCCTTTGCCTTTACAACTTCTACACAGAATTGCAATAAACTCATCAATTATGATATGTTTAGGATAACATTAGCATTCCTATCCAGTATAAATGGCAGACTCAATATCTAGGTTCTACTAGCCAGCTTTAGTGTTCCCAATAGGATTCATTTCTCAATGTATGATTTAATGTTTGATTTAATGCCTGTTAGGTAAATACAGTATTAAGTATAAAATAGATTTCACTATTAATATCAGAATACTTTTAGACTCACATTGTCTTCCACTCAAATTGTCCTCTCCTGTATACTTACACTTGATATGGTAATCTCCTAATGACAAAGATTTTGATCGGTTTATTTCTGGTGCCAATCTTCACATTTCCTTTAATGAAACAAGTTTTATGTTGCAGAAAAAAATTTCCCATATGAAAGCTTACTCAGGCATGTGTTTCATCCGCACATCAATGGTTCTTGTGGTTTAAATTGAAAGCACAGATTTTTGGAAAATGAAATACAAGCTTATGCCATAAAGAAGTTGAATAGCTGGACCATAATGGATCAGTAATGAGTCATTAGTGACTAAGGTGAGGGAAATATTGCTATAAAGCCCTAAAAGACTTTGCAGCACATGCAACATTCAGTGAGGACCAAATGCCAATGGAAATCCAGGTGCCAAGTTTTCCGGCGAGTTTACAAACTACTCAGAAGAACACAAACAATTTGTATCTTATAGTAGAGAAAAAAACCTAGTGCTTAAATCCCCAATTCTCATTAAGCTTAAGTCACTTAGGTGGAAGAGAACACAGCTAAGAAAACTGTGTAGCATACTGATTACGCGTAGCTCTTTCTAAAGCCAGACATAGAATCATATTGTAAAACAGTTGCCAGCAGTGCTCCTTATTTCTTTCAAACAGGTTCCTTTTTCCAGAAGGTTAAACAGAAACCTTACACTCTCTGACAGGGGTATACATGTCTAATTCTTAGAGGCAGTTAGTATGCTCAGGAAATACTTGTTAAAACCAAGAGTAGCCTTAAAACTAATTCCAACCAGGATAACAAGAGTTCTGCTTGGTTAGAAAGGATGTTAACTGTGGAACTGGCACAGAATTCCGGAGGTCCTGCAGAGGCCAACAGTAGCTTTCACTTTGGACGGTAGAAACGTCCGAGAGATCTGAAAGAAGGTGGTAGAAGAGACAGCCTGAGAAGAAGAGAGGCACTAGTGCCTAGAGGAGCAGCTATTTACAATCCAGGAAGTATTTCATTATTTTAATAAAAAATATTGGCTATCATGACATATGAATGACACATTATCAGAGAAAGACAAATGCCTTATGATTTCACTTAGATGTAGTACATAAAAAGCAAAAACAAATGAACAAACAAAAAACAGATTCTTTTTTTTTTAAAGATTTTATTTATTTGTTTGATAGAGATCACAAGTAGGCAGAACAGCAGGCAGAAAGAGAGGGAGAAGCAGACTCCCTGCTGAGCAGAGAGCCCGATGCAGGGCTCGATCCCAGGACCCTGGGACCATGACCTGAGCCGAAGGCAGAGGCTTTAACCCACTGAGCCACCCAAGCGCCCCAAAAAACAGATTCTTAAATACAGAGAACAAACAGGTGGTTGCCAGAGGGGAGGTGGGTGGAGGGATGGGTGAAATAGGTGAAGGGGATTAAAAGGTACAAAATTCCAGTTATAAATAAGTCATAGAGACAAAATGCACAGCATAGAGAATATAGTCATTAATATTATAATACTGCATGGTGAGAGATGATGACTGCACTTATCATGGGGACCATTGAATAATATATAGAAATTGTTGAATCAGTATATTGTACACCTAAAACTAACATAACATTGTGTGCCAACTCAGTTAAATAACAAAGGAACTAAACATCAACCCTGAATGAATGAATGAAAGATATCTTCAACAAGACTGCCCTTCAGATAATTTTCCAGTGCTGATTTACCACATGACATTATCAGTAGATGCCCTCAATGAGGCTTGCTTATTTGTGTGTTTATTTATTTTAAGTAGGCTCCATGCCCAATGTAGGCCTTGAACTCATGACCCTGAAACCAAGAGTTGCATGCTCCACCAACTGCACCACCCAAATGCCCCTGATGCTTTTTGTTTCAGACATTTCCTGTTCCATTCAGAGAGTAGATCATAAAGTCTGAGTCAAGTCAGGTGACATTTTACCAAGCTAGCAAGTAGCCGGGCAGGACTTCAGCGCATTATATATTTGCCATTCCCAGGACTTATTACACTACCTCCGCTGGAGAATAAAAGGCCTCCTAACAGAACCTGATGTAAAAGCTCCTAGTCCAAGTGAAACAATAGGAATGGAGGAAGGCTCAGGTATAGGGGGAGAGAAGGGAAAAAGTAGATCCTTGAAAACCCTTTGTCTTTTCTTAATTCTAAGAAATAAAACCTCAGGCACATTACCCATTGCATGAAATACATTTAAACAAAGCTTACTTATGGCAGGTTGCTCATGGGAAATAGATGCTTTGGACAGAGAGGTTCACTAGTGGATGAAGGTGAGCCATAACTGAGTTTACTAGAGAGTTCTGTGAAGTCTGCTGCAGAGCCAGCCTGCCCCAGTGGGAACTCTAACTACACCCTTCAGTAGATGTGAGACATGAAGCACCTAACCTCTCTGAGCCTCCGTTCTTTCATCTAAAATACAGGGATAATTGTCTTCATCCAGCTGCTATGAAAATTTTGTGAGATGACTTATATTTGAAGTTTGGCACAATGGCTGGCAAAAAATAAGTATACTGAAAATGTTAGTCCTTACTATTGCTGTTTTTATATAAGGAAAATGTAAAGAGAAAGTCTCCATAGCCTTAGCAGCTGCCAAAGAGCTTTCTGTAGAGTGGATATTAGATAAATGTTCACTGGATGAGTGACCAATGAGTGATGATAACATGAAAGTAATTTCTTTTCTTGACTTATTTCTGTTTTTAGTATGATTTTCCACTGATAACAAAATATCCATTAGAATCAGTGTCACATGATTTAATTTTCCCCCTTTCAGTCTATAATTATAGATTTATTTATGTAGTAGTCTGGAAGATAGTTTCAAAACTGTGGCAGACTATAAATTATAATAATTTTATGAATGATCAATTCTAAATTTACTTCATTTTATATAGGTGTACCTATAAAGCATATAAGTTAAAATGCAATGTAGTATAACAGGATGCTATAGTGAGACAGAGTGTAAGTAAACTAGAAACTTCATAATAGCATACAGTAATATTTAGTATTTGTTAATATGCTATGCAAATCAACAAAGAGCCATGGGGTACCATAAAATAAAAGATGTGATCTCAGACCTAAGAGCACCACTCTAAGTTACCAGATAAGACATTCTTATTTATTTAGTCATTTGTGTATGCATTCATCCAATTAATCTTTTTTTCACCCAATTAATCTTTTAATTAATGAAAACATTCACCAGGTGCTTGCAGTATGCCATGCATGCTCGGCCCTGAGGTACCATAATCACAAAATGATATTCTTGCTTTCAAGGTGCTCCCAGTCTTGTGGAGAAGATAGAGATGTAAATAGCTAATTAAAATGAAATGTGGTAAGTAGTATAAAAACGAGATGGAAACATGAAATAATGTCATAGATTATAAAGACAAATTGAACGCAACTGACAATGAATGTGGTGGGTTCGTAGAGGAGAAAAAGTTAAGGCCATAAGAGATGTTTCTGAGGCTTAACCAATACATTACTGAAAATTATATTAAAATAATTGCAGGTCAGCAGGAAACAGAAAATTTTCCTGGAAGAAATGGATCTAAAACAGATCTTAAAGAGTAGAAGGGCAGGAATAGACCACTTGATAATTTTCAATCAGTTGTTTTATGTTCAGCTATGCACTTTGACTATCCACTTGCCAAATGAGCTATGCATGTCCTTGACATTGTGCCCTGAATCATCAGATCTCTGGAGGAAGGGCCTTTAGTGCTATTTGAATGAACTTTATATTACTCATTGTCTAGAAGGCTTTCCTGGGATCTGGTCCTTAATACTGGTCTTCTCCTCTCTGTTTAAATGCTGTCAGGGTCACTCACTTTCTGCCTCTTTTATGTGTATATTTAGAAAGTGTCTCTCTTCTGGGCCTACTTATTTCTCCTAGTTTTCTCTATAGTTGTATAGACTATTTGATACTCTTTTCATTAGATAGTCCTTCAAAAAAATAAAATGTCACTACTGTTCTGGTCAAAGTCCTCTCTTCTGTATACCAAGCATCCACAACCTCTTTGGTTCTATCTACACTGCGAAGTTTCTAGGTCTTTGACCATCTGGAGAAGATAAATAAAGGTACAAGGAATATTTTTTCTTCAGTAGCAGGGATGGATTTAAAACTTTTTAATTTTTTTTTAAAGATTTTATTTATTTATTTCAGAGAGAGCGAGACAAAGAGTGTGAGTGGATAGAGGGGCAGAGAGAAAAGGAGAAGCGGACTCCCTGCTGAGCAGGAAGCTCAATGTGGGACTTGACCCCAAGACCCTGGGATCATGACCTGAGCTGAAGGCAGATGCTTAACTGACTGAGCCACCCAAGCGCCCCAAGTTTCAGACTCTTAATAAGACCTTGGGTATCTGTCCACCTTTGCTGTTGATTCTCTTTAGAATTAGGAGTCTGTAGTGCCACTTTTCCCCCCAGCTTCTTCCTTATTCCCCCCGTTTTTCATATTCCCTGTTATTCTTACTTGGTCTTTTTAGGTAAATTGCCAGTCTTTTCTTATTGTGGTCATGATATTTTATTTTTGACCATAGTAGTTGGATTATCAGGAAGAATAAAGTTAAAACTCAGCTGTGTCTCTGCTATTACCTCTCTTCACCTCTATTTCTTTTTCTTTCTTTTGTAAAATTAGGAGTCTTGATTAGATAAATTCTCAAATCTGCCTTAGCCCTAAAATTTTGATTCCATGTGTCTGTTTTCTTACTGAAATAATTGTGGACATCAGAAGTAATTATTATCCTTGCTGACTGTTCAATATCTTCTGATACTGTAAATAAATACAATATCAATATTATGCAACAACAATAAAGGTAAAACAACAACAGTAATTCCTAGCTGAAACAATTATTTTGATCTTTATTCCTGGTTGGGATTTAGTAAAGCATATGTAATTTGTAGCAGCAGGAGAAAGCAGTAGAGGGAGGAGGAAAGCCAGCATGACCTTGTGAGGAGGAGCACAGAAATTATTCTCACATGAAAGAGAAAAATAAAGACCAATAAACATCACTTAATAGAGTAACATACACCAAAGTAAAGAGAAGAGGACCACTGGTAAATAATGGACAGTGTTACTATTTCTTGCCATTCTTTATTCTGTCCATGACATGAATGTAGCCTTCATAAATTGTTTTCTAAAGCTGAAAATGTTTTTCTTTGAAAAAAGATTCATCATCATGATTCTGATTCTATCTACTGAAATGAGTGGAATCAATTGCATACCCTGTAATAATGCTGAATAAAAATTACCTTTTTGGGACCATAACCTTTTCCAAACAGCATAATAAATGAACTACTATCCTGTTACATGACAACTGAATCATAAGAAATTGAATCGAGAATTCAAGTGAATTGAGAATTTAATTGAGAAATTGAATGAGAACCTTCTATTCCATATGAGACCTCAAAATCTTGCAGGGATACAATGAATAATCTTAATATCCATAGCTTCATCTTCCTTACTTTGAGCAGGTCACGATATCTCAGTTGTACACAACCTTGGGAGATAAATGTAGTGATGTTATTTGGCAATTTAAAAAAAATCATCTGGGCACCTGGATGACTCAGTCAGTTAAGTGTCTGACTTTTGATTTCAACTCAGGTCATGATCTCAGGGTTGTGAGATTGAGCCCCGCATGGGGCTCTGTGCCTAACGGGTGGATCCTGCTTGGGATTCTCTCTCCTTCTTTCTCTCCTGCTGTCCTTCCTCTCCCCTTTCCTTCACAAAATAAAGATAAATAATTAAATAAATAATTATCGATTATGTATTTCTGCTAAGAATTTTTATATAAAAGATTACAAATATATAAAAGCATATGCTGCCTAAACATGTGATACATAGATATATACATACTTATATATACATATTAATCTATTATATGAATATCTATGAAATATATTTGTACACAGGTATACATATTAAAAGTAACTTTATGTAGTGTCCAATGCTTTTCTAAGTACTTCACACAGCAATTCATTTCATCTTTAAATTTCACAATAAGGGGTGCTTGGCTGGCTCAGTCAGTAGAGCATGTGACTCTTAATCTTAGGGTCATAAGTTCAAGCCCCATGTTGGGTGTGGAGCCTACATAAATTAAAACAAATGTTTTTAATTTAAAAAATAAATAAAATTCATAATAAGCCTATGGGGTATTAAAATCAATATTTTATTGATGAGAAATATGAGGAATTAAGAAGTGAAGTGATCTGGCCAGAGTCACACAGTAAAATGGTGGAGGAAGCAGTTTGACTCCAGAGTCATTATTGTCAAGTTGTTGCTTATTTCTATATGGATATGGACACATGGATTTATGGAATAAATCTATATACTGAATATCGACCTCCTATTGACTATTAACTACTATGAAATTGGTAAGGTAACCAAACCTAAGGTTGGCTTAGAAACGCAAAGAAGTTGAATCAGAGTCCAGAGTGCTAACCATTACACCATGGAACCCGCTCCTAGAAATTGAATCAGTAACCAAAATTTTCTCAACAAACAAAAGTCCAGGGCCAAATGTCTTCCCAGGGGAATTCTACCAAACATTTAAAGAAGAGTTAATACCTATTCTTCTCAAACAGAAATGAAAGGAATACTTCCAAACTCATTCTATGAGGCCAGCATTACCTTATTTCCAAAACCAGCTGAAGACTTGAATAAAAAAGGAGAATTACAGGCCAATATCTCTGATGAACATGGATGCAAAAACTCTCAACAAAATACTAGCAAATTGAATCCAATATTACATTAAAAGAATCATTCACCACAGTAAGTGGAATTTATTCTTGGGTTGAAAGGGCGGTTTCATACTTGCAAATCAGTCAATGTGATATACCACATTAGTACAAGAAAGGATACAAATCTCATGATCTTCTCAACAAAGGCAGAAAAAGCATTTGACAAAGCACAGCATCCCTTCTTGATAAAAACCCTCAATAAACTAGGGAAAGGGAACATACATGAACATCATAAAAGCCATATAGGAAAGATCCCCAGCTAATATCACCCTAATTGGGGAAAAACTGAAAGCTTCTCCTCTAAGGTCAAGAACAAGACAGGGATGTCCACTCCCACCATAGTTATTTAATATACTACTGGAAGTCCTGGCTTCAGCAATCAGGAAACAGAAAGAAATAAAAGGCATCCACATAGGTAAGGAAGAAGTCAAACTTTCACTATTCACAAACAACAAGATATTCTATGTAGAAAACCAGAAAGACTCCACCAAAAAACTATTACAACTAATATATGAATTGAGCAGAGTCGTGGGGTACAATACATAACAACTGAGGAAACAATATTGGCAAGAATGTGGAGAAAGGAGAACCCTCTTACAGTGTTGGCGGGAATGCGAACTTTTTCCTCGAATGTTTAAAAATAGAACCCAGTACCGGGTAATATATGGAAGTGATGACTCACTAAATTCTGATCTGAGACTAATATTACACTGTTATTATGTTATTATGTTAACTAGCTGGAATTTAAAATTGTGAAATTAAGTAAAAATAAAAATTAAAAAAATAAAAATAAAATCATTTTACCTTAACTAAAACGTAAGTACATCTGTTTATTGAAAGAAAAAAGGAAAATGGGAAAATGGTGAAGGCAACTAGTTCCCACCAAAACATAAAACTTGGAGTTGAAAACTAAAAATTAATCTTATACTATTTTCTTCTCATATTCATTACCCCTTTGCTGTACCTTAATGTGTGGATGGAAGGAAGGAAGCTTTTGTTACCAAGGAGTTTTTCTATTTAAATATGAGGTATATCTAGGAGTCCAGTGGACGATGAACTAAAATTCATAATTCTCGTAAGTTGTATTCAGTCATTTCATTTTCTTAGGAGGCAATGGAAGGTATGAGCAGAAATCAGTGGGAAGAGTCACAACGTTCAAACCTAGGTAAGGAGAGTAGATAATGAAAAGTGTCCTTTCCTGTCAGTGCAAACAGAAATAGGGATCTAGATCTTTTCTCTGTTATGAACACACACAGGTGCGTGCCAAATTCCAGTTTTGTTATGCAAAAATAGTTTATCTCCAATTAATTACTTTATTATCTTAACTTTTCGTCTCTCAGGGTCCCAGAAAAGGAATGGCTAACTGCTAGTGAAAATTCAAATATCCAGAAATACCCTGGTGTGAGCCACTTCTATGCTGGTAGTTCAGCAGATACTGGGAATACAGTTCAGACCAATTAAAAATATAACCTTAGGCAGCGAGGGCCAAGAATTACTTTAAGCAATTACAATTTGCACGTTGTGCATTCTCACTTTTGTTAGATGTTGTAACCCCATTTTAGCAGCTAGGATGCCAATTTAAGGGATTTGGGATTACTGTGACAGACAACAGAAGAGTCTGAAGGAAATGGTTACACTTTGCTACCTGCATAGCCTAGGTGACATGGCAGAATCTCAACCCTGCTTATCTCTTTCATCCCATGCTCTTCTCCTGATTCTTTACTCTTGTCCAAGCACTTTCTTTCCCAAAGCATCAAGTGTACCAAACACAACCTTCAGAGATTTTACACATATTATTCCCAATGCCTAGAACACAGTTTACCCTACGCCTTACCTGACCCGTTGCAGGAAGAGAGTTTTATTATGTCAACTTAGCTAAGTGGGAGTCACATTTCCCAGAATTTTCTTCCCTGCACGGTCCCAAATTAGAAGCAAACACAAAAGAGTGCTTGGGTGGCTCGGTCAGTGAAGTGGCTGCTTTTGTCTCAGGTCCTGATCCAAGGGTCCTCGGATTGAGTCCTGAGTCAGGCTCCCTGCTCAGCCGGGGGCCTGCTTCTTCCTCTGTCTGCCACTCCCCCTGCTTATGTTCTCTCTCTGTCAAGTCAATAAATAAAATCTTAAAAAAAGAAAAAAAGAAGCAAACACAGATATTTGGGATGAGAACTGAAAGGCAAAAGAGGAGCGACAGGTATATTTTTCACACTGAAAGTGTTGGTGCAAGGGAGCTGTGTGCAGGTTTCGTTGGAGTTCGCACAGGTTTTTTTCTTTTAGACTGGCTCACCTTGTTGGCATGGGGCAGCAGTGGGGCCTAAACTCCTACCAGATCTTCCTTTGGCTTCCTCAACTCTTCTACTAGGTGCATGCTTAGGTCCACACAGGGTTCTGGCTTTTCCTGTATGTAACTTGAATCACTGAGGTCGGTAGCTTAGAGGTGGTGAGAAGCTGGTGTGACTTCCAGGGCATCCTCATCTGTTCCAGTTGGTGCTCAGCCACCCCACTTCACACCCATCAGCCCCTCCCAAGGCGCCAGCTCCACACGCACAGCTGGGAGCCTCACGTCAGCTTTATCAGCTCCCACCTCACATGGGCTCAAATTTCCTTAAGAAATCCCTTATTTTTCCCTCCCAGTGATTCTGTTACTTCCACTGAGTCCCAAAAGATCCAAGTTCTGTTCTTTCTCAGGCTTCCACCTAAACAGCCCTCCTCGACGGGCTTTCCCAGTCAACATTACCCAGAACGTGCCTCTCTCTCCTCAGCCCTCTCATTATGCTCCCACTCATCATCTTCCTTCTTTCTCTCCAAGCACTTATCAACATTTATGCTGATTTCATTAAGCTCACTCGCTGTTTGCCTCTCTCCCCCAGGACTCTGTAGACTCTAAGAGAAAAGTTGTGGGTGTCCTCTTTTTCACTTCACCTCCAAGATCTGTGAGGGTGCCTGGCATACGGTGAATGCTTACTGATTATTTTTGTCCATTGGAATGAATGATAATTGAATGGATCTAGATACTTTTTAGAAAGGTAGCTTTGAGGACCATGTTAACAGAGAATTTGAGCTTGGTGACTGGACAATCAGACAGGGGACTACAGGAAGTGATAAAGACAGGGAGGAAAAATGAAGAGGAAACATATGAGACACGGACAAAAGATGAGAGAGGACAGAGGACACTTTGACTCTTTGGTGGAGAAAGGGTGGTGAAAGATAAGGCAGAATCAGGAAGAGAGAGTCCTAATTCCAATGAAGAAACAGAATCACTCGGAGTAATATATAAGGGATTTCTTAGAGAGTTGAGCACACACACATGAGGTAGGAGTTGCTAAGGCCAATGGAAGGCTCCCATCTGCACGTGTGGAGCTGGAGGCTGCTGTCAGCCATGCAGTGAGCTGGGGAGAGCTGATGGGTGTGAAGTGGGGTGGGAGAGCACCAGCTGGGACAGGTGAGGACAAACTGGAACTCATATCAGCTTCTCATTCCTCATTCTTCACGACCAGAAGGGTAGTGATGCTTCAACAAACTGAAGAGGAAGAACATGCTGTAGGGAGCAAGACACTGAGTTTGAGGTTTTCAACTCAGACGGAAATTTCTGGTAAAATGAGAAAAGCCAGGATTGTATCAGACAGTGGTATTTTTTGGAGCCATGCCAGTAGTTAAGATTATCCAGGTAGACTGTGTAAGTGAGTTAAGAAGAGATCCAAGGAATCCTTAAAGATTTACCATGCAGGAGGATAAGTAAAACCATAAAGCGGAAGAGATCATAAGAGATTTTCCCTGCTCTGAGTAGCAAGTGAAATTGTTTTAGATCGGCACACTGCAAACATGCAGAGCAGACGGAATCACACACTTCACTCCTCTGAACCGGCAGCCTCAGAACTCGACAAGCCATCACCAGGAGGATTTGACATCCTCTGTCATCTTGCCTTTTTTCTCAGCTCTTCTCCCAGATACTCATTGTAATGTTCCAAACTCCCTTCAGTAAGATCAAACCTGAGTGGAAAAAAATGGCCTTATCTGTATCAATACTTATCAAATGGGGACAATTTTGCCCCTGTAGGTACATTTGGCAATATTTGGAGATTTTTTTTTTTTTAAGATTTATTTATTTATTTCAGGGAGAGGGAGAGGAAGAGAGAATCTTTAAGCAGATTCTGCTCTGAGCTTGGAGCTCACCTTGGGCCTCGATTCCACGACTCTTCAGTTCACAACCTAACAGAAACCAAGAGTCCGATATGCTTAATCCACTGTGGCACCCAGGCACCTCTGGTGATATTTTTTATTACTACAGGTATCTGGTGCATAGATCTCTGGATACAAGGCACAAACAGCAGTCATTGCCCCCAACAAAGGACTTGTCCATCCCCAAAATGTCCATAGTACTGAGGTTGAGAATCATTAGTCTAGAGAGACTTTGCAAATTGCTGTTTTTAGAACATGATTTGTAAACGTTCCACAGAATATTAAGAGTTTGTGTATATACATGCACATAAACAACTATGTGGTCAAATTGGTTGCCAAAATAAACTAAACGGGTTTATTTGCTTCAGTATTCTGCAGTCTTGACTGTATTAGTGAACATTTTAAGTCTCTTACTGCATGTCCTGTTTCCCAAACTTAATTGACCTGGGAGCCTGTTTCTTATAAAACAGGTTAAGGAATTAATGTTCTGCAAGAAAACTTTGGGAAGCACTATTTAGGAGTCTGGGAACAGAATATACTGTAAGGAATACAATCATATGGATATTGCCCCCTAAAATGTTTACTAAAAGATGAGTATATAGACCTGTGACTTAGTTTTAGGTCTATTTGGTCTATTTATTCAAGGTTAAGAAGCAATTAGTTGTGCAGGGTTTTAGCTTGGGGTCTGGATATTAAAAAGATATTGATCTTGATAAATAAACACATAA
Organism: Enhydra lutris kenyoni; assembly: GCF_002288905.1. Taxonomy (NCBI): domain Eukaryota; kingdom Metazoa; phylum Chordata; class Mammalia; order Carnivora; family Mustelidae; genus Enhydra; species Enhydra lutris. The sequence continues at coordinate 24,449,709 of NW_019154086.1, read as the reverse complement.
GAATCTGTTAAAATTCAAAATACACTTATTTGTGCTATAAATTTCCACAGAAAATTAAAATAAGGAATAAGATAAAAATATAAACCAGACAAAAATTTTCTATTAAGTGTAGTACTTATTTAAAAAATTAAATTAAGTAAACTATTTAAAATAAGAAGGGCTAAGATTTTTACTCAAAAATAATACTCAAATGATGTAGAATAAAAAAATTACTTAATATTACACGCCTTGCATGTAATGAGTTGGCATATCCATGAATATATGTCAAGTTTAATCACTGGACAAAATCACTGACCACGTTTCAATGTATTTTAGATTCATTCTGAAATCAGTGAAAAAAAAGAGAATATACTGTTATTGTGGTACCATGTTTTTGTACTACTTTCTTAGAGCAAGCATCTTATATGTGAGTGATACAATCTTTTAGACCTTAATTTTACTTGGAAAAATAGTGTTGAGCTGTTAACTGGCAGATATATTAGTAAACATGGAGATTTTTTCATTTGTATCAAGTTTTGATTATTCTAGAATTTTATGGTGTAAATCATAAGGAAGAAAAAAAAATCTGGAAAGAATCCAAGGTGTGCAGTCATGAGTGATGATAATATTAAATGGCCTGGAAAATAAGATATATAAAGAAGGCTAAAAAAATAAAAAATGTGGTTGGCTTATAAAAGAGAATCCTGAGGAATGAGTTACTAAAAATTCTATTTGAACCAGAAACAGAACATATAAAAGTGTTCTTAAATTGTTCCAAGAAAAAAGGTTAAACATAAAGATGAACTGTGTTGTTATACCTTTGAATCATTTCTGAGGTTGGTGCTTTTATAGCATTTTGAGGGCAAGAGTCTAAACTCCTAAGCATGTTGAATTATATTTAGTGCTACTGGGATAAAAGAAAGTGGTATTTCTTTTTATGTCTATATAAAAAGTTATTTATTTTATCTCTATGCACACTGTTCTATGATTTTTATATATGTTTTTCTAAATGTATATTGTAAAAAGTTGTTAAATGAAGAATACAAGCAGGAATGGCAGAAGGAAAGTATATCAAAAGATTTTACCAGAATGGTAGAGAGTGTTTGCATGTAGGGTACCATTCATGGAGAAAGTATTATATTTCAGTCCCAGGAACTCAGTTTTTTAGGCTCTAAAACTTTATTTTTTATATAGAAGAAATAGTTACCGTTTTGACAGACTAAAATTAGCCAAAATAAGGAGACTAATACATAAACTCCTACTACCAACCTATTTGACAATGGGACATGTACCTGTCACATTTATAAGAATTCATGTTGACCTCATCACACATTCTTTCTTGATAACTAGGGTATGTGCAGAACAAAACTATACTGTTGTTCAGTGAATATAAAATTATTATAAAGTGAATTAGTGCACTAAGCAGATAGGCTGGTTTGTATTATGGTCACATGCTAAACTCTAAAATCTCAGTAGTTTAATTTAACGAGGGTTAATATCTCTTGGATGAGTGGAACTATAAATATTGACTCTCAAATATTCACTTTAAAGTGACATACACCATTCTGGCTTTCAAACAATTGGCCAAAATTAATCAAATTGCCTACTAGGAAAAGGGCTGAGAAATGTGGAAATGCATACAGATATTTGGTGAGTTGCAGAGGACTTTGTCCTGGTTAGACCAATTAATTATTTAATAGCATGGGATAAAATAGGCTCTTTTAATAATCTCTATTTAATGTAACTTATTAATGATTCAAACAGCTTAAAGAGGGGGGCTAATTCTTTCTTTTCTAAAAAGCTCTGGAGTAGACATTGTTTACACTTTACTCCCAAATTTTACTTTTTCTATGGGTTAATATCTGACTATCCTATATTCAACTGGCATAATACATTTAATACATTCATATTTTAAAAGAGTTTATAATAAAGTCAGCTAACTCTACAGTCATTCTGTTTTTTTTTTAAGGTAACTTAACATACCTGTGATTATATCCATTAGATATGGATTTTATTTTTTAACTGGATGGGAGAGTGAGGTTGTAGACAGATAAAAAATGAATTATAAATTTATTAAATATTCTAATTGCAATTTCAATTAATTGATTACTATTTTGCTAAGGAAAATGCAGAATTTGGAATAAAATATTTATACATTTTATTATCTCTCATAACTGAGTCATTTCAATTAAATAGGTTAATTCAATCTTTAAGAACATTTTTTTAAAAAAACTTAAATCAAGCAAACTGGTCAAATGAATTCACTTGTTTTTTTCAAGGTACAACTTACAAATCTACTATTTTCTAAATAATATGATTTATATTTTGTTAAAGAAATACTTGCAAAAAAAAAAAAAGAAATACTTGCAAATTTCACAAAATATTGTCTTATAATATAAAATAACTAACATTCACCCAAATTTTCATCAGAAGAGAAGCCTTTAAATCTTATCATGGTTTATCCATAGAGTTGAGTATAATAGAGTATTTGGAAAAAAATGATGTATATGAATTGTTCAAGATACTTGTAAAACAGGAATAAATAATAGAACATATAACATGATCCACTTTTATTTGGGGATCAAATAAATTAACATATAACATGCGTTAAAAGATGAACAAACAAAAAAATCTGGTGCAATTGTTATCAAACTCTGTATCTTGTGGATGCAATTTATTAACATAACCTATAATGTTTAAAGTTTATATGAAAAATATACATTGTCTTTATAATCAGAAAAATTAATCAAGCTATATTTGAATAGACAACTGCATAATTATCAGTTACTAATTAATTAATTAGCCTATTACTGCAAAACAAATTAACCCCAAATTTAGTAGCTAAAACAAGATTTATTATCTCTCAGTTTTTATGAGTCAGGAATCTGGGAGCCGCTTAGCTGGTTGGTTTGAGCTCAAGGTTGCTTGTAAAGTTACAGACTGTATACTGGGATTGCAGTCTCCTCTAAAGGTTTGATTTGGAGGAGATCTACTTTCAAGGTCACTCATGATTGTTGACGAGCTTAATTTCACTAGCTGTTGGCCAAAGATTTTAGTTTCTTGCCTCATGGGCCTCTACAAGCCTCTACATTGTATATGCATAATAGCAACTGACATTTTCCAGAGCAAGTCATCCTAGAGAGAGGGCGTACTAAAGCGGGAGCTGGAGACTTTTAGAACTTAATCTTGGAAGTGACATACCATCATTTCTGCTGTATGCTGTTGGTAATAATGTGCTGTATTATATTCAATTATTGTAATGACTTACGGAATGTATTAAGGTAGACAGTCAGGGAGGCGATACACAAGGGTATGAATAACAAGAGACAGGGTCATTGGGTGCCATCGTAGAGACTTCCTATCACCTCTTTGTCCAGTGTTCTTTATCTCCATAATACATAATACTCTCCATAATACTCAACTTTTTATAATCTGAATGTACATTGGTTTATTGTCCTTTTACTAGAACATGGATGACATGACAGTAGGAACTTTATCTTTTGTCACTAATGTCTACAATAATACCTTGCTCACAAGTGCTCAATAAACATGGTTTGAATGATTGAATGAAGGAAGGATTAGTAAATCTATATAGAACGTTTTGTGGAGTTGGTTAGTAGCGTGAATTTTAAAATTTTTATTTAGTAAAGTTCATGTTTTCATCTTTTTACTTAATTACTTATTATTTTACTCAAAAGCACATATTTTAATAAGAGCTTATATTTAGCATAAGTCATCTCAGAAGATTTTGTCTGTTCTTTTGAGGGAATTGAAAAAAAAAAGATGGGGGAAATCTATTCAATTCCTGTCTGCATATAGAAAAATAAGACAATACATATCATATTGGAACAATATCAATAGATTATATTGTTGATAAAAAGAGAGAATACACACACATACACATCACTTCTTTATATAAAAATTTTTGGAAAAAACATATGATATGCTTGCAGTTATAGTTCAAAAGCTGTTTTTGACAGCACAGAATAAAACTGTCTTCATATTTATTGGACCATGCATTTTCAGCCAAAGAGCAAATATATTTCTTAATATCACTAAGCACATTATAATGCTGAAAAGAAATACTGGTGAAAATTGTAGTTTAAATTACAAGTGAAAAACTCTGAAAACTCAGCATTATTAAAAAACTGCTGAAAATACAAAATCTAAGTAGGTGACTAAACACCTGGCTTAAGGGAAGAATAGAATAATGGACTAAATAAAGAAGACATGAGTGCTAAGAATTTAATTCTTCAAAGAATAGACTCTGAAATTATTCCAATCATTTTTGGAGAAGTAAATTGGTGTCTATTGGGAAGAATGTGTTGTAGCCAGGTCTACTAAAGAGTGGATATGCTCCAGCTGGATAAACTGGCCTGGGTTTTTTTCTATTTGGTCAGTGTCCATCCCTGCTGTACTGCTTTTAAAGTATTTGAGTATTATATCTGATATTATCTACAGTTTATATTTATTTTGGGGGTTGATTTGAGCATTTTTTGATTTACATATTTGATTGACTGATATATTTGAACTTTTTCTTGCATATTTTACCAATCCTTTTAATTAAAGACTCAAGCAGTATCACTATTTTTTTTTTTTTAAGATGTTGTTTATTTATTTGACACAGAGAAGGAGAGTATAAGCAGGGGGAGGAGCAAAAGGAGAGGGAGAAGCAGGCTCCCTAGTGGTCAGGGAGCCAGATGTGGGACTTGATCCCAGGATCCTGGGATCATGACCTGAGCCAAAGGCAGTCTCCCAGCCAACTGAGCCACCCAGGGGCCCTCACTATTTCTTTTCTGAAAATTTTAATTAATTAAAAATTATATACATTGTAATCAAGGCTTCTTTACTTCCACATATCTCACAACCTTATCAAGACCTGTCAAGAGTCAACTGCCACAAGATGCTTGCTAATTGCGGGAATAATTCAGCTTCTCAGTCCCACAATGCCTCATTCTGTTATACTTCTATCTCCCATGTCTCTGGACAGTTTTATGATGACTTTCCTAACTACTAATCCTATATACCACCCACCAATGTGGGCATAAATGAAGGCTTAGCATTTAGTCTTTCTTTCCTTCAAACTTTTGTTTTCCTTCAAATCTTTTCTTAGCATACAACTTTCACTCAAATGTTCATTATTCACTGAAATACCCAATTGCCTTTCCTTTATGTTTACTTCATTTTAACACTTTTATTTCTTGAAATATGACCCAGTCTTTGTCTAGCATACATTATTATGTGAAACATTATTCAGTAACTACAACAAAATAATTAATTATCCCTTCATATAGTATCAGTCTTATGCTGGTCAGTGGGATACCCCAATGAACAGAATACAATCTCTGAACTTTGGAGATCACAGAAAGTTTGATAACAGAGGAGCAAATAATGTATTGACTATTCTGAAGTTTAAGTGCTATAAGTAATGTGAGAGAACAGAGAAATTCTTAACTCTGTCTTATAATGTCAGAGACCCTCCTGGATGAGGTAGTATGTACATTAAATTTAAAATTGGAATAAGGAATTCCCAGATGGAAAAGAGAGTAGAATTAAGAAAAGCATATACCGCAGTGGCTTTATTAACCAACCTTCATTTAACTAACTGGATTAACTGTCTTTCTCTGAGCATCATGTCACAGCCCCAAACAGTGGAGGCTGTCTGTGTCCTCTCCTCCCATCAGTTGGGTTGTATGCTTACCACATGCTACATTTATTCTTAAAATTGGTATGTCAGATAATTTTATTATAATTTTATAATTAATGAAATATTACATACACAGATGAAGCAGAACAAAATGAAAGGCATTTATGTACAATCTTCTTTAAATATTTAGGAAAGGATGAAGGTGAGTCTCTGAATACATTGCTATCGATTTAGTATTGATGAAAAATGGTAAAAGATACGGTGAAAATTTAAAGTTCTGTCTCTAGGACAGAATCCATTTCCTCATCTGTTCCAGCTTCCAGAGACTGCCCGCATTTCTTGGTTTGTTTCCCCCTTCAATCTTTAAAGCCAGCAATGGCCATGGAGCCTCTTTCACAGTGTGTTGGTCTCACTCAGCTTTCCTCATACATCCCTTTCTCTGTCAGTCTGTCTCTTGGCTTCCTCTTTCACTTATGATTTCCCTTGAAATTACATTTGGTCACCCAGATAATCCAGCACAACCTCTCTATCTCTTCACTTAAGCACATCCACAAGGCCTTTTTTCCATGTGAGGTAGCATATTCACAAGTGTCAGGGATTGGGATGTGAACTTCATTGCAAGATTACTCTTCTGTGTACCATGAGATATAATAAGCATTTATTTGGTGCTGTGGGGTCTGTTGCAGCAGAACAGTGACCACTAATTCCATATTGACCATCAACAACTTCCACCCTAAATGGAATATAGTCTCAGATATCCTCCTTTAGGAGAAGGAAATAAAAAATGTGAAATATCTTCCTTTAGGAGAAGGAAGAAGAAAATGTGAAAAACAGTTATTTGATACATACAACAAATATGCTTCTTTTTCATGGTCTTAAAATTCTATCAGTGTGTTCATGTGAATTATGGAGGTTTTAGAAAAAGTAGTCCAGGATCCATTCTTGAATCAGAGGCAAAAATTGGATTGAGTATTAAAAGAAGAATTGGAATTTGGTAAAGAATAGGAAATGAATGTATATTGGAAGAACAGCAAGTATAATGCAGAGATTCACATACATAAGGAACCTCTGCCAAAACAAAAGTAATGCATATCAGGAAGAGAAGAAATATAAAATTGAGAAAGTAGGCAAAATTCAAGTCATGAAAGAGGTTGAGAAGTTTTACTTTGTCACATGAACCAAGTGAAGACCATTGGCATTTTAGAATGATTGCTCTAAATCCTATCTGAAGGAAAACTCTAAAATTTCAACTTGAATACTCAGGAATATTACAGGGTCAAGAAGCAGAATAGAGATGATTATATTTATACTTCAAACTTTACTACTAAATATTATATTTTCCTCCAAAAACATACACACACATATATATGATGATAACACCTTTCTATGTCTTCCTTTTAAAAACCTGTAAAACATTTCCATTTCATTTTTATCATCATAATATTAATCCAGATTCTAAAGACCCAAATTATCTCTCCATTTACGTGCTATCCACCAGAATTCATTCTGATGAAAACCAGGTTCTACTGCCTCCCCACCCACAAACATGATTAAATAGTTACCTTATAATTTGAAAGAAATACAGAGGTCATAATTTTGAGGTCAAATATATTCATGGATACCCCCCTGTCCACCTTTTTATTTACTTACATGTTTGGATATATCTTCAGTTTCAGAAGAAGCAGAACCCTCCCAATAAACCAAATTCACTATATTCCTACTTTTATGGCTTTCCTTATTGTCAAACTTTACTTCATGTATTAATTTATTCATCTAGTTAACAAAATAACAATATCTAATGGATAACATTTTACTCTTTGCTACAGATGCGGATATATGATAAAACATAATACTATGTATATGATATAGTATCATATACTATGATATACATAAAAACTTATGTATATTAAATTTTATATATATAAATATATATATATATATATATATATATATATATATATATATATTCCCTACTGACAAACTCCTCAGCAAAGGAGGTAGAGAGATGCCTACATGTCATTTAATCTCTTATTATTATATATATATTTTTTTCAGATGGGAAAGTGTTAGGCATATTAACTGTTAAATGAAAGTGACTTGTAGAGAGAAAGTATAAAAGAAAAAGCTTCAACCAAAGGAGTAAGTTACTGAGGTTATAATATACTATAGATTCTAGAGGATAGGTGAAGAAAGAAGAAATTTAATTTTGGATAGAATAAAGGACCTTTCTACCACAGATATCCATCAACCATTAATATGCAAATATTTATTAAGGATTTTCTATTCTCAAGGCTCAAATATATGACACTACTTCTGTTCTTGTGGAAATTACAGCTCTTTATTAGATGAGGCAGATGTTAATAAAATCATAAACATGTAACATTGCAATTACAAAAGAGTAAGATCTATGAAGATAAAGCACACAGTACCATGAGAGGGTAAAGACCTATTATTGGAGACAAGGGAAGGATTCCCTGAAGAAATTAAACTGTAATATGAAGGAATAATAACAAATAAACACATAGAGGAGGGGAAAGTGCATCTCTGACAGAGAAAGGAACATGTAAAAGGCTCAGAGTGAAGGTTGAAGTTCCGTTAAGACCAGTGTGATAGAACATAGAACTAAAAATAATATAACACTATGCGGGTTTATTCAATCTTTTTATTAAAAAATTGAAGCTTTTTGAGTAAGCATTTTAACTTGATTAGACTTGCTTTGTGAACCAATTGCCTTAGTAGAAATGGGCAAGAGTGGAGGCAGAGTGACAAGTTGATAGAATTGCATTGCAATAACCCTGATAGGAGATGATAGTACCTTTTTTTGAGGAGGAGAATGTTGAGATCAAGCAAAGAGGATGGGTTCTGGAGATCTGTAGGAGAGAAGATCACTGGAATTGCCGATTGATATAGAGAATGAGAGAAAGTCGAAGTGTAAATAATGATTTCTAGTTTTCTGTCTTGAGAAAGTGAATATATGCTAATACTATTCTGAGTTGAGTACCACTAAAGAAAATCAGGTTTTTGGGGAAAGGATAAGGAGTTACTATTCATTTAAAGATGAAAATTGATTTCCTCTGAATTATGAAGCATTTCTGATTCCTGGGATGAGATGGTGGGAGTACTCAAGTCTGAGGCAACAGGAGATTCGTAGTGGCTTGGAATAGGGGATGTGAAGTGCCTATTTTTCCACTTCCAAATGGACTTTTTCACTAAAACATGGTGGAAAGATTTCACTCAAAATGATACTCAGGAATGCTGGATTTACGCAGCGATAAACATGGAGGCATAGGACTTTTTCTATCTTTTGGTTCAACAGTATGGATTTAGAAGTGTAAGGAGATTATGAATTGTTGAAACAGCTAAACAAATTTGGAAATTTTGGTCCAAATATAGAATGCTAGGTTTGAACTTCCACATTGCCATTAAGGTAATGTTAAGGTTTGATTGTTGGCTGTAGATGGAAGTGACCTGTACCTATTTACTGATATTGTCTCTGTCTTTTTCCAGTTGTGCGACATTAGGTAAGTCACTTAAATTCTTGGCAATTGTATTTCCTATTGGTCAGATGGGGGTAATAACAACAGCCCTTTCACAGGCTAGCTTGTGTTTTAAATTAATTAATAAGTAAAATGGTTAGCAAATAAAAAAAAATGTAGTGAATTCCCCACAGATGTTGTTTTTATTATATATAATACATAGATCTCTTTTTTATCTCTGTATTTACTCTCTGATATATCTTGAATTCAGAAAACTATGATACTTAGCACTTAGCAGAATAAAATAATACAACCAATCGTAATACATATTTCTTTTGTAAATCTTTCTCTGAGGGATAAGAGAATAGTAATACTGCACTTGTCAACAAATTTAGTAGTAGTTTCTCAGTTGGACTGGACTTCTAATGACTACAAATAACAAAATTATTGTTTACCTGTTAGAAGCACTTCTTTTGTATTTTCCCATATATATCCATTATGGTCTCATGACTCTACTAGTTTCCTCTTATTATTTTAATTACAATTATTATTACAAATTTGTTGCCACTTGACATTTTCAGTATCAAAAATTTCTTTTAAAAGCAAGTCACAGACTGGAATTAAGTGGCCTCTCCTCACATAAACACGATCTTCTGTAAATAAAAGAAATACCACTGCTGAACTACTTACCATTTCTAAATTACCTGCTTCATGTATACTTATATAATCATGTATACTTATATAATAATAATAAAATAATTATAAAATACTTGTAAGCTAGGCAGGAAGCTGAGGAAACCATGGCTGGAGACAAAAGGCATATATTTGGTATTCTGTGGCTACTAAGTCATGGGCACAGCATTCAAATCCAAGTGTCTCTCTGGTTTTACATATGATTTCATCGTTACTAGATTTGTCTTTATCTCAAGAAGAAATTGAGCTATCTGTAAAGGAGGCTGGGAATAATTTAAATAAGAGAAAATTTATTTCATTTTACAAATTATCTTCTAGTAGCATTCAGGTATCATCAAATGTTTTTAGGAAAATAAAATGCTCTATGTTGGAAATACATGACATATACATCCATAGACTCCATAATAAATGCAGCAGAAATTAGGGAAATTGCAAATGATGTTTTTAGAAGTGAACTAGTGACAGATCAGATTCCTGAAGACTAGAAAGTGGCTGTCATAACACACTTATCGGAAAGGCATTACGTGATGACAAGTACAGGAACAGAAAATTGGTTAGTTTAACATAAATTATAGGGGCACCTATGTCAGAAAACCAAGTACAGAGAATAAATGGTCACAAAGACATGACCCACTCAAAATAAAAAGTAAAATTGTTTCTGTATTGCTTCAGTAATTTATTTTGGTTATTCATTTTTAAACACAGCTTTCAATCATTTGTGGGACAGACACTGACATTTATGTTTATACTAGTTTCCTACCTAAAACCATGCATTTGTTTCCAATTCATAAAATGTGGTAATGATATCAGTGTAATCTTCAAATTAATATATTAGGATGACTTTGTGCTTGTTCTCATAAATATGTTTGGCCATCCAATTATCTAACAAGAAAATGCTAGAGGTGTAAGTTAATTATGGCTATCCATTCAACTATCCCAAACTCAATGGCTTAACATAAAAATTACTTATTCTCATGCTTTTGTGGATTCTCAGAGTTAGTAGATATAGATTATGCTTTGCTTTAAACTGTGGACCTGGTTAAGCTAAGCTCGACTGGGCCACAGGGTACCCAAGTATTGGTCAATATTATTCTGGGTGTTTGTAAGGATGTTTTCAGATAAGATTAATGTTTGAATTGACTGGGTAAAGTAGACTGTCTTCCCTAATGCGAGTGGTTTTTATCCAATCAGCTGGAAGTCTGAACAAAAAGCTCCCTGGTAGGTCAGAAGAAACTCCTCTCCTTGACTGCCTTGAGCTGGGACTTGGGTCTTTTCCTGTCTTTAGACTCTAACTGAAACATTGGGTCTACTTGAGTCTTGAGGCTGCAGGTTTGAAGATTGCAGATCTCGGAATTTCTCAGCCTTCAGAATCATATAAGCCTATATATACTTTGTGTGTGTGTGTGTGTGTGTGTGTGTGTATACAGGAAATATATGAATATATATTCATATATATATATATATATATATATATATATATATATATATACATATATATACACATGTCCCTCTTATTGGTTCTGTTTCTCTGGAGACCTCTTATAATATACTTGGGGACTCTCTTCTCAAGAAAACAATGTCTAAACTCGGAACTGGCTCTCTGCTACTTTCATCTGGATCCTATTAGCCAGGCCAATCACATGTCTAAGCTTGAAATCAGCAGGGGAGAAAAGGACACCATGCTCATTATATGGTCATGGCAAGGTGCTAGCGCACTTCTGCAAACTCTAAGCCAAGGGTGGCTGCTGGCCCAGTGAGACAGAAAAAATGACCTGAAGATAGCAATCAAGACTTAGGTATTTTGGAAGAACTTCCATACAGTCAGTCCAGGAGCGGCAGACCAGACAAAGCATCTGCTGCTCTGGTCTATCTGCAGCAAACCTTTATAGTGTAGCATCTAGTCTAATAACTCTCTGTAGCCTTTTCCCTCCTTGCACGACAGGTGTTCCAAGGAGATCAAGGCCTGCCATCTGGACATTATTCATTACAAAGGAGATGCTTGCTCTGGCGACCCCCAAAGTCCCTGACCTTGAACACTGAACAACATGTTTCTCTACATATCCTGCTTGATGGGAATATAGAGGGAAGACAGGATCTGTATATTCTCAATATAGTGATTAACTAGGATGTTGAGGGTGTGTTTGCACAAACCAGCCATCCAGCACATCTTCTGTACAAGGGTGTAGATTTAGGGTCATTTATTCATTATACCTCAGTAGAGGTCACATGAGGATCCTCAGGAGCTTTGATTTAATATCTTTTTGTTGGTTACTTTACTAATGAAGATAATAAAACTGATCACCTGTGGAGTACATTTTCTTTACATAAAATTTAAGGATCAGACCCACAATTTAGGAAATTACACTGTAAATGTCATTTCTCTCCAGGATTAGAAGCCACTGTAGAAATTGCCCTGATAAAAACATAACTGTAAAATTAAGAGATATTAGCTGCTTTAGAGGATTAGAATCACTTACATTTGGTTTTGGTTTTAGTAGACACGGTAATTAGACCTAGAAAATTAAATTTTGCACTGACTTTTACTCACTCCAAAACCTCAAAATATACATGAAGGAAATGCTCCAATATGAAAGATAAAGATGAGAGAGAGAGAGAGAGAGAGAAAATGAGAGGGTGATTTTTTTTTCAAAAATTATAGTTTATATTCTCAAAAGGAACATAAATATTGCATATGAAAACAAAGATCATAATATTACAATAAATCACAATAAAAAAAGAACCTGTAGAGAATAAGAAAGAGATCTTAGGAGTTAAAATATTATGGAGAAATATAAAATTCAAGGTAACCTAGGAAAAATAATTTGACCAAAGTTTCTGGAAAGTAGAGCAGTGACAAAAAAGAGATGTAAAGTAGAAAGTTAGAAAAATTAAAGCATTGACTCAGAATGTCCAATATCCAATTTACAGAAGACAGGAACATAGAAAACAGAAAAGAAGTCATTGTTTAATGAATTATACAAGAATATTGCCTTTCTTCTCTCCCAAATCCGCAGCCTAAAGAATGGGAATTTTATCAAACTTTTAAAATAGTAACATCTGATGCTATTTAAAATGTTTCACAATGTAGAAAATGAAAGAAATATATTTTGAATGTATTTATTTAAAAAACCCACATATGGGACACCTGGGTGGCTCAGTGGTTTAAAGCCTCTGCCTTCGGCTCAGGTCATGATCCCAGGGTCCTGGGATTGAGCCCCACATCTGGCTCTCTGCTCAGCAGGGAGCCTGCTTCCCCCCCCCCCCTTCCGCCTGCATCTCTGCCTGCTTGTGATCTCTGTCAAATAAACAAATAAAATCTTAAAAAAAAAAACCCACATACACCTAACCATAACTGAAAAGAAAAAAAAAATTAAAAAGGAAACCATTGATTTACAATTGGCATAATTATTATGAGCTAATTAGGTCGAATGTGTGGAAGAATAGAACACTTTTGTTCAAAAGAACACTTTTGGTGTCCAATCATGGGACACAAAGAAAACATGTACTTGCTCATGAATTTGATAATGAATCAGGAGATTTGTGTTATATGTAGATCGAACGAGTGATGATCTAGATTATATAATGTACAGACAAATAGAAATTCCTTACCTAAAGTAAGGAGTTTACTTACCTAAAACTCCTTACCTACATTATTTCATTTATTTATCAATATCTATAAGGTATGTAACAGGACACGCATATTAATGATAGCTTCCTATTCCTCTGGTCCTCTATCCCAGTATGGCTTAGAAGAGATAATACATTGTTCTCAACTTATACAAAAGAGCAAAAAGACTATAAAAAAAGCCTTTAGACTATTTTTTCATGGTCACTTTTTAAAGTAAGTTTTTCAAACCCTTCTTTTAAAGATCTGATCTTGTTTTCCAGGCTTATCCTCTGCCCTTTTATTCCTTATACAACAAGGTCTCTAGCTACTAAGATACTGGCTTTTCTTTTTCTTTTTTTTTTTTTTTTAAGATTTTATTTATTTATTTGAGAGAGAAAGTGTGAGAGAGA
>NW_019154086.1:24277331-24435797 GCF_002288905.1 Enhydra lutris kenyoni | reverse complement strand
TTTTTAAGATTTTATTTATTTATTTGAGAGAGAAAGTGTGAGAGAGAGAATGAGCATGAGAAGTGGGAGGGTCAGAGGGAGAAGCAGACTCCCTGCTGAGAAGGGAGCCTGATATGGGACTCGATCCCGGGACTCCAGGATCTTGACCTGAGCCGAAGACAGTCGCTTAACCAACCTAGCCACCCAGGCGTCCCCTGGTTTTTCTCTTTTACAAGAATTGCATGCCAGTTATTCTTTATACACTGTTAATTGTCTGTAGTCAGAAGTGATAACATTTTTATCCTATGATTATTTATGAAATGTATACCCAGCATATTTTTTGTCAGATACTATGCAATATACCAGGGACAAAAAGATATTAAAATATAGTTTTGTCTTGATTCTAGTAGTTCTGATCTATAGCACATGCTAAGTATACATTTCTTGACTGTCTGTTACTATGCATCAAATGAATACTTTTTGAATGAATTTTAATTTGTTTGCTTTTTAATACTTAAAGTTTAATTTTAAGTAGATATAACTTTTCTCCCAGACAAAAATTTATTAGATATCTTTCCTATCAAAAAATATCACTATCTATAATAGTAGAATTTAGTGCCCATCACCTTCGCCCCTAGTGTCCTACTAACACTATGTTACATTACATGGCTAAAGAGACTTTGCAGATGTAATGAAGGTTACTAATCAGTTGATTTTAAGATAAAAAGATGGTCTTGGATTATCTAGGTAGGCACAGTACAGTCAATCACATGAGACCTTCAAAGCAGAAGAGGAAGTCAGAGGGATGCAGATAAAGGATAAATCAGGGAGATTTGAAGCATAGAAGGCCTCCGTCTGCTGTTGCTGGCTTGAATATGGAGGGGACCATGTGGAAAGCATAAGGAAATGAAGTCTGCCAATAGCTAGTCATCTTGGAAAAGGACCCGAAGCCCTAGGTTGAATTGCAGACCTGCTGACACTCTAATTTCAGCCTCGTGATATACTGAACAGAGAACCCACCTATGGCATGCCCGACTTTTGGCCTACCAACACTGTCAAGTAACAAATGAATTAGTCATAAGCCGCTATATTTCTAATTTGTTGTGTAGTGATAGAACTCTAACACACTGAGTCAATGTTCATTACTATTGTGGTTTTAGTTACTAAAACTACACTTCAATGTTAAGAGATTTACCGACATAGAAAAATGATACATTTAATTAAATAAATTTAACTGTATGCTTAATTTAAAGAATTATAATAATGACACTGTATTTATGATTAGTGGAAACATAATCAATATAAGGGTGGTATGCAATTTGCATCAGTTTCTAAAGAGGTTTTGTGTTAAAATAAGAAAGCATGGGAACAGCAACCAAAGCAGCTGACTTCAAGTCCAATGCTAGCCATGTGACTGTGAGCAAATCTGTTCTGTTGTTTCCTCTGCATGCTATGCTTCTCTTATTTCGAAGGGGTGTCATACTAGCTCTTGTCTCCTCTCAAAGGGCTGTGAAATTCTAATGAGATAACAGGTATAAATGCACTTTATAAACTATAAAACATAATGTAAATGTGATACAATTATTATTAGATTGCTCCTAAATGAAATATTAATGTTTATATTTTCTCAGTTAATTCTGAATAGTTTCCATAATTCCACAGTAATTAGGTTTCATAAGTCATGTAGCTTCCTCAAAAAGGAGAATAATGGATTGATGGATGTGTAGGTGGTTAGGTAGTTAAAGAGCTATGTATTCAGATTTTTTAAAAAAATGGTTGTTCTAAGGAAGATTTAAAATGTATTTAGAAAATCCCTTTTTCCATATAAATGTTTTTTGAGGGTTGATATCATTGCTCAACTCATTAAATACCACTGTGTAATTTATATACATTTTAAAAGCAAAGTTGCTCGAGCAGCAAATTCAAAGTGACAAGACTCCTTATATCATATATGTGGCATTATTAATTTTGCTGCATCTCCAGAAGATGCTAAAAATAGTATGTCATTAAATTACAGATGTACACAGAGTTCTCTAAGGTCTAGGTACTCACAAGTAAAAGATGAAGGTATTAAAAAGCTCATTAATATAAATAATAGTGTGAGCAAAACAGATACTGCCTTAGGCAGTATAATTACTGGTCAATAACTCCTTATCGGTTGTCTGTTATCATCTCTTTATTTTTAGTACTTCAGTTCTTATCCTTTGATCTGGTAATTCTTATTTTACACCTCGGGCCCTTTTGTTATTTTCTGGCAAGCAAACTGACCTAGTAAAGATTCAACATAATCAATCTACATTTAAGAGTTTTCACTAAATCTTTATTAATACTGAATATGGAAGGTTCAAGATGATTTGTTTTTTTCTTTTTCAGTGATTGTCAAGATCTGACTGTGATGTGCATTGGTATGCTTTTCTATATTCTCTTTGGACTTATTGAACTTTTATCTGTGGGTTCAGAGTTTTCATCAAAGTAGGATATTCCTTGGCCATTATGCCTTCAAACATTTTTTCTTCCCCTTTCAAACCATATGCTCTTTGTGCTTCATTCTGTTTCCATGTCTTCAAGCACACTGATCTTTTCTTTTGCAGTATCTAACCGGCTGTTAATACCATCCACTATATGGTTTGTTTGAAATATTGCTTTATACCTCTAAAAGTTCTATGGTCTTAATTTTTTTTTTACAAGTTTTTGTCCCATTGCTATTTTCTAGTCCATTCCTCATTATATTTGTATTATTGTTTATAGTCTTAGGTATTTGGGGTATATATATTGCAGCTATTTTAAGATACTTGTCTGGTAATTCTCTTATTTCTGTCATTTCTGTATCCCTTTCATTTGATTTATTTTTCTGCTGCTAATAGACCATATTCTTGCATACCTAATAATTTTGTACTGGACCTGGACCCTATACCTTTTACATTGTTGTGTGATGCATTTTGTCTTATTTCACTCAAGAGGTTTGGACTTCTATGTGGCATACAGTTACTGGTCGTCAATTTGATCCTTTGAGGGTAATGGTTATGCATGACGAGGGTGGGTTCAAAGAAGAAATCTACAGCTAATACGGCTCAACTTCTAAAGTGATACCCATATGTAAATTATTCCCAAGGCCCCATAAATTTACATGTTCTACTTCTGACATTGATTTGAACTCAAGGATTTGTTTATATTGGTGTTACTCTGCCCGCACGGAATTTCACCCTTTTCACTCACAGATGGATAATAAGATAAATATTTCAGGAGACCTCTCTGAGCTGTTGACCCCTCTCCAGTAGTCTTCCCAGCACAGTTGAGCCTTCTTTGCCTCCTTTAACTCTGACTTCTGGCTCTTGATCTTATTGAGTTTGCTTGGCTTTCTTTGGTTTCTCTTTCCCTGGATGACAGCCTGGAAACTGCTTTCAGAAAATAACCTCCTTTAATCATCATGTTGGTTTATTTGTTTCCTTTCTCTCAGGGATGACAGTCCTTTGTTGGCTGTTGTCTAATACATGAAACCTGTTGTTGTTATATATATATGTATAGATATACCCAGGGTCATTCTCAAGGCAGTGCATTATTGGTAGAAGTGGAAATGCCCTTGAAGCTATGGAAAAAAAAAATTCCTATCTCTTTTCACTGAAAGTGTCCAGAAATAATGATATATCATAGACATAAGGATATCTGGTACCTAGATCTTTATTTAAAAATATGATTAATCATCAAAATGAACCAGAATTTTAATTTTATTTTAAGTATGGGACAAAGTGGGGCACCTGGGTGGCTCAGTGGGTTAAGCCTCTGCCTTTGGCTCAGGTCATGGTCACAATGTCCTGGGATTGAGCCTGCTTTCCCCCCTTTCTCTGCCTGCCTCTCTGCCTTCTTGTGATCTCTCTCTTTCTCTGTCAAATGAATAAATAAAATCTTTTAAAAAATATGGGACAAAGAAAGTAAAAGGATGACCCTGGAAATTCTTGTTACATGAGAAGGAAAAAAATTGCTACAGAACTGGTAAAGGTATGTCAAATTTGTATAGGCGCCTCGACAGCTCATATGGACATTTGGTGAACACTTCAGGAGTTCTGATGAAGCACAGATGGGCCAATGTTTTAGGAGAAAGGGTCTTCCTAAAAATAAAGAGCTACATTATAGGAATAATAGAATAAATACAGATACATTCCAACAAAAACCAAAATAATTCTTTCACAGGATAAAGATGATCTACCAACAATTTAACTGTCATGTAGAAAAATTCAACACTCTTAATGAAGATAACAAAATCAAGATTCCCTACAACTCTTCATTTATAGTGTTTCATATATAATTAAAACTTAATAGACATGTGAAGAAGCAGGAAAATGTGATCCATAATCAAAAGAGAACACAAGTGAAGTAAAAGAATATTCAGATAGTGGATTTGTTGGATTTGGCAGACAAGGACTTCAAGATAACTACTAGACATATGTTAAATAATTTACAGCAAATGATTAATAGAATGGTGAAGAGATAGGGGATTTTAGAGAGATTGGAAATCTCTTTAAAGCATACATAAAAGTTTGGCGATAGAACACTGCAGAGAAAAGAATCATTATATGTGAAGACCAGCAAATAGAAACAAATCTGAAGCACAAATTATCTAATATGAAACACAGACAGAAAAAAGGTTGAAAGAAATAAGCAGAGCCACAATGACCTAGGGTATAATAACAGGCAGTCTAAAATATATGCAACTGGTATCCTAGAAGGAGGAGGGAAAGTGGTTGGGGGACGGATATTAGTGTCGTCCGCAAAAAACTGTTTAAAACATCAACTCACACAGCCAAGAAGAATGAAAACCCCAAGGTGGATAAACACAGTGAACACCATCCCAGATCACAACATAGCCCAACTACTTAATCTAAGATCTAAAGAAATACCTTAAAAACAACCAGCTTAAAAAAAAAAAAAAAAAAAAAAAAAAAAAAGAAGTAAAGAAAAGAGAGAGAGCAACTTGTACAATGGAGACACAATAAACAGGACAATTAATTTATCAGCAGGAATAATGGAGGACAGAAGGCAATAAAATGACATCTTAATAGTGCTTTAAAAAACATATATTTACCTAGAATTTTACAGATAATGAAAGTATCCTTCAAAAAGGAAGGCAAAGTAAAGACATGTTCAGATGAACAAAACTCAAGAGAATAGTTTGCTAACTGAGCATCACTGTAACAGCCACTGTGGGAAGTAAATCAGCCTGAGGAGAATTGAGTGGAAATAATTCTTGGATTATATGTAAAGAAGTATGATATTAATTCAAGGTGGATGAAAAGTTAAGGAAGCATATTGTACTCCTTAAAATAAGCACCATGAAACTAATTAAAAGAATTAATAATAAAATTCCGTATAGGAGATAAAATGGAATACTAAAAACAGCGATTTTAAAGGAAAGCAGCGGGGGATGGAAACTGGAGATTTGGAGGCTCCCAGCTCAGTGTTTTGTTTTTTTAAGGTGAACTGGATTCTTCCAACCCCACAGCAGAAAATAGGTGAATAGGAAGAAATAGGTGGCTTTTTACAAAAATTGAGGAAGAAGATGAAAATTGGAATGCTGGGCAGGTAGGACTTAGAGAAAGTGCAAGAACAACTGTGAAATGATAGGGTTGAAGAATAGGATTGTTATTTTTTTTTTTCATTTTCCAGAAAAAGGCTTTGTAGCATATAAAGATGGGAACCTCTGTGTAAACAGAATATTCAAGATCAGCTAGGTGAGGCAATAAACTACTGTCTTAGCTACATTGCAGAAATTGAACTTCCTAAGAGGGGGTACTTTCATTGCAATTCTAAATGGGATATTAAATGCAATTCTAATTGGGATGTCTCCTTTGGAGACACTAACCTGGGATGCCAAATTTCACTCAAAGATCCTTTTTTGTATTAGATGTGGTTGAGCTTCCCAAAGGCATTATTCACCTCAGTTTCTCAGGGATCAGGTAAGAGCCTGGAAAATTAATAAGAAACAGAGCTGCAATTTATTTCTCTGAAAAACTTTTAATAAAGGTGTCCACCCAGGCCCTCACCCAGAGTTTGACTTAAGGGGATGGGAGCAACTGTCGCATGACCTCCCACATTTGGCAAGTTCTTTGTGAAACTGGAAGGAACCTTGAGGCCCTCATCCAGAATATAGTTAAAGAGAGCTTTTCCACTAAAAGGTTCATGGGTCACTTTTCAGGAGATGGAAATATTGGGACCCACAAACCTTCCACAGATTGGTGCTGGGGCTGGTTCAGTCCACAGGCTGCCTCTCCTGGGGGTTCACCTACCTGAATCCCCAGTCCAGAGGAGCCCCATGTTCTGTATCCGGGACCTCCCATCCCTAACCAGATGCTTTCATCACAGATAAACCTGGTTTATTCCAAACCTTCAATCCACTCAGGCTTCTCTGTCTCAGGATTGTGTTGCAGGTAAGCAAGAAGAAATGCTGGCTTGTGAAGTCTGTCCCCTCACACACTCCCATTTAACGTCCACAGGATGGCTATATCTCAGGGGATTCCCAGGACATGGCATTTAGTGGCCCTTTTCCTTGTCGAATTTTGCAAATGACACTGAGCTGAACTTTCAAAATGAAAAGTAACAAAGTGATTTCCTAAAAAATAAAAAGAAAATTAAAAGAAGTCAGTAGGAATAATGGGACAAACAACACATGACGAAAAATAGAAGACAAATAGCCAGAACACAAATAGATCAATAATTATGTCAAATATATGTGGACCAAATGTTCCAATGAAGAGTCGGAGATTGTCAAACTAGACAAATAAGCAAGACTCATGTATATGCAGTTTCCAAGAGATTAATTTTAAACACAGGAAAATTGAAAGTAAACATAACAGAAAAGATATGCTATGTGAACACAGAGCATAAAACAGCTGGTGTGACTATATTAATATCAGATAAAGAAGACTTCTGGACATGGGATATTATCAGGAATAAGAAATATTCATAATGGTAAAAGGGTCAATTTAACAAAAGGATTTAAAATATTAAACTCGTACGTACCTGCTAACAGATCTCCACAAAATATGAGGTACTAACTGTCCGGAAAAAAGGGAAAGCTAGAGAAATCCATCATTATTGTTGGACATGTTGCATGATCTTATTTACATACAGTTCAAGAACATGAAATACTAAACTAATCAGAGAAAATTATCAATAATGTTTGCTTTTCATGAGGGTTTGACTGTAAAGAGCAAGAGATATTTTCTCAGGATGATAAAAATACTTATTTTCTTGATTGGGATGGTAGTTTTACAGAAGTACACATTTGCTAAACTTCTCTAGCTATATACTTAAATCTGTGTACTTTATTGTTTTTAAATTCTACCTCAACAAGACCTCAAAACAGTGCCTGGTATTTTACCTAATGCCCTTTTGCCACTCACCACATTTAATATTGGATATTCTATATATTTATATGTATTATTTTCCCTCTTAGAATTAGAGTCCTGCCTGAGTTATTTGTTGACTTTTGCAATTTTGCAATACTTTGCCCAATTTAGATAATGAATCAGTATCAATAGAACAAATAAAAATGAACTACAGATATCAAATCCAAGATTTTCCATAGGATTAACTTGATTGTGTGTTGTCAAGAAGGGGTTGACAAAGAACTCCCCATAGGTTACATTTGGGTCACCACTTGTTTTGTATGGTCCACAAGCTGAGAATTGTCAATGATAGGGAAAACATAAAAATAAGAAAATTTGTGTGACGAGCGAAAAATTATATAAAAATCGAACTTCAGAAACCATAAAGTTTTATTATAACACAGCAAAGTAAAAGGATCAGAAAAGATACATCATGCATGGTAAAGCTGATAGGGTTTTCCTATTATCTGAGAAAGTAGGCTTCGCAGTGAGGGTTTTTGCCGGATATGAACAAGGAGAATTCAAAAAGGTAAAAGCTGAAAGTATTGCAGGCACTGGAGTCTGGAGGACAGTGAGCCTGCAGACCCTCCATAACAAAACCTGTTGTAGAGTAATTGCAATAACAAATATTTCTTAATCATGAGCCATACAAATAATGAGCTGTTTCACAAGATACAAAGTGACAGATGGGGTCATGCAACAGATTTAGTAAGAGGAGTATAAATGATTATGTAGGCTATAGGAGTGGATACAATTTGGAGGCTGTGAGATAAGCAGATAACTGGTTTCTGCCTACACAGTTTCAGCAGCTTTGCAAAGATGAGATTTATAAATACTTTATAAATTAAAGAAATTAACTACAGCATCACTAACTGAAAGTACCACCTACACCACTAGCACAGTTTTCTATTAATAGTGAGTGAAGCATTAGCTGCCAAGGCCTTGGAATAAATTATTATGGAATTAGACCTTGCAGATATGAGTTATTGCCTCTCATATGCACATTACTTGTAGCAAGAAAATACCATATTTGGAGTCAATCTCTTGTAGAGTCCAAAAGCTACACAGAGTTACAATGACATAAGAGCTAAGACTTACAACCTTATTAATGTTTTATAGAAATGAGGTGGAGAAGATAAAATGGATAATAATTTAAATGAAGATGAGATGGGGCTTTAAGACTTTTTGGTCCTTTTCTGGTCTCTCAGCTCTTTCTTTCTTTCTTTCTTTCTTTCTAAATTAACATATAATGTATTATTTGCTTCATGGCTGCAGGTCTGTGAATCATTAGGCTTACACATTTCACAGCACTCACCATAGCACATACCCTCCCCAATGTCCATAACCCAGCCACCCTATCCCTACCTCTCCACCCCCCAGTAACTCTTAGTTTGTTTTGTGAGATTAAGAGTCTCTTATGGTTTGTCTCCCTCCATGGTCCCATCTTGTTTCATTTTTTTCTTCCCAATCCCCCATGACCCCCTGCCCTGCCTCTCAAATTTCTCATATCAGAGAGATCATATGATAATTGTCTTTCTCTGATTGACTTATTTCCGATTAGCATAATACCCTCTAGTTCTATCCGTATTATTACAAATGGCAAGATTTCAGTTTTTGGATGGCTGCATAGTATTCCATTTTGCGTGTGTGTGTGTGTGTGTGTGTGTGTGTGTGTGTGTACCATATCTTCTTTATCCATTCATCTAGGATGGACATTTAGATTCTTTCCATGGTTTGGCTACTGTGGACATTGTTGCTATAAACATTTGGGTGCATGTGCCCCTTCAGATCAGTAAATTTGCATCTTTAGGGTAAATACCCAGTAGTGTGATTTCAGCTATTTCTAAGTACAAGCAGGCATTCCTTGTTTTAAGAAAAACTAACAATTCTATGGTACTACTCATTAAGGAGAGAATAAATTCAGTATTCATAACATGGAAGATTACAGTTAGAAAATGCTGAGGCTCACGTTTAATTGTGGTACATCTCTGCAACATGGGTGAAAGGAAGTTTCAGATCAGGATCATCAGCCTATAATTAACATAATGATTATAACTCTTATGACAAATAACAAAACTGATGAGAATTGCTTATCAAAAAGGAGAATGTTTCAGTGGGATGGAATATCAGGGTAATTCACAGTTCATAAGGGCCTCATGTGGCCAAGCCTTATGAAAGAAACTGGAACTACCAGATGATCACTGTTAGGGCTCTCTCTCAGTTTTCATTTTGGGCTGTTTCCTTGTTCAGTTGTGCTACCGACCGACCTTCTCTTGTAGCTGAAAATGGCTGCCATTAGCTCTTAAGTTTAGAATCTTCTTTTGAAGAAGGGTACCATAATAGAGAGTAAATGTCTACATTTCTTGCTAAGGAACTTTTTGGCCCAGTTGGTGTTAGTAAGATACCACTCCTAGTCTGAGTACAGTAGGTCCTGTGGCCCTATGACTGCATTCAGAGAAAGAGGTCTTTGTTCTAGTCTGACCAGTACTCACTAGTCAAACCAGAAAATATAGTAATAAGGCAGAAATAAACAATATATCAGTTGTCTAAAGAATGGTCTCACCCTTAAAACAAAGATGCTTTCCTTGTCCTGGTTAAGATTTTATAGAATTGTTGAGGAGAAAAATGAAATTATGTATGTTAGTAATATTTGCAATTTGGGGGCCATCAATCCTATGAGCTTCTTCACTATATTTAAAGAATTGCTTTCTTTGTGGCTCTTGTTGGAAACTAAGCTCCTACACACACTATAGAAGGTAAATGTGCTGGATTCTCACATCCTGAGTCTCCTTAACATCTCAGGCATGAACATGGGATCCACATGAGCTACACAGGGGCATTCACCAGGGACTGCACATGGTGCGATATATGGTTGCCATGAGTAGGATTTTGTGTTGGGCCATGGCAGAACACCGGCAGGGTTTGATGATCCTACTTGTTACTTTGACTCATGTTTCCTTTAGTTTCAAAGCCTGGCTCTTCCAGCCTGCTAGTACTTTTTTCTCTGCTCTTAATTGAAATATATAAAAGCAATAGATTTTCAATAAATTTCTTTTCTACTTAAACACAAAAGATCTAGATCTACCTGAGTTGCTTTCTCTTGCTTACAACTAAAAACTCTCATCAATCGGGAAAGTACTCATAAAATACATCTCATTAATGCTGAATGTTTGATTTCCATGTTATTGAGAAAATAATAACAAGAAGATGAGCTTACCATGAGTCCATGTCCTTTTAAAATTGACATCTAGATGTACTTTTCAGATTTCATTGAAAAGGCACTAAGGATTATGCATTTAATCATAAATCAGTTTCACCTCAAAAACAAGAACAAAAAAGCACTAAAACCAAATAGTGAACTCTAATTAATGATATACATGTTGAAGTTTTTGTAAGAATATACTGATTCTGTAACTTTGAAATGCATCAAGAAATTAGATGAATCAATGGTCATGAGAGTGTGTATATGAATATGGATGAATAGATATGTGATAAAGCAAATGTAGTACAATGCTAATTTCAACACTGACATCATGTATATATGAATTTTTACTGTGAAATTCTTTCAACTTTTCTGTATTTTTAAAGTTTTCCTAATAAAATGTTTGAAAAAATCAATAGTGAATTGACAGCTCATAATATAAAAAATTCATTCTCAATTAATATTTCTATGCATTTGAGAATCTAGGAGAATCTCTATTCCTACTATTTCCATGATAGTATTTTACATTTCTTTAAACTCACTTACCTTTGAAGTTTCTAAGGTCAATGTTTAGCAGGCTTACTGTTTATAATGGATCATCTTAATTATTCCTTCCAAGTTTTTTACCTCCACAATGAATAATTATGTATTTGAGAAATACATATGAGCAAAATCTGAAAACGTAAATTGTCTGTGTACTCACCACTCAGAGATATTTGGTGTATATTCTTCTAGAATTTGCTTTAATAAACGCCCTTTAAAAAGTTGGAGACACTAAAGCAAATATATGGGAAGCATGTATTATTATCTTTGTCATTTAATAGATCTGGCCAGAAACCTAGCTTCTTAAAATCCAAATTTATCATTTCCCACCTGTACCTTATCATGACAAATATTTGTTTTTATCCTTCAGATTTCTCATTGACCTATTCCATGGGTATTTTATGTTTTATTGATTTTCTCAGCTAGTACAATATTGTACATGTATTTCATAATGCAATATTATTGGATTGTACTATCTCAATAGCTTAGGGACTGAGATGTTTATCAAGTACAGCCTAATAGGTACCACCGTGAATGCCACAAAAATAGCATAAAAGAAATAAAACTCATTTTAAGAAATATTAAACAGATCATTTTGTCGAATGCTCAGGATAGGTAACTTCTCTGAGCCTTACCTCTTGAACCCTAACAGCTGTAAAAGAAGTCATATAACATGCTTGTACACCTCATCTAGTACATGTCAGGAGCTCAGTAAGCATAAGCAATCATTTCTATCAGTATATTACTTTTGATTTGTATACTGTCAGCATATTGATAAGAGTAAAATATACAAAAATCATTTATACTCAAAAGAAGTTTCAACATTTTCCCACAAATATTTTTCACATTATAGACATTATTGTTATGCTTTTTTCATTGATAATGCCATCCTATCATTAACTTAGACAAGTTCTGACACTGCAAAGTCTACATTTTTTGAGCTTTGGTAAGTGAGATTTTCTTATTTAAGAATCTAAGATAATGAACCTCACCTGGTGTTTTATAGTTTTTGGTAAGACATCATTCTTTTACTGCTATTCTGGACTAGTGACTCTGGTACTCCATTTGTGTGTAATGAGTCATTACAGAGAGAAAAGTCTTTGTTCCTAAAATTATGTAATTTTTTTTCTTTTTGAATTAAGTGTCTTTCCCATTTGTCATGTAATAGCCATTACTAATCTGTTCAAATCATTTATAAAACTCTCACTTTCCATCAGTGCTTGCTATATTTTTTCATTCACAAAGAACAAATGGTATATTAATTTTGCTGCCTTCCTTATCTAATGGAATTTCTCTTCCAACCCACCTTATGTGAGTCAACTGACATGTGGCAAGTACTAGTCTCACAGATGGATCAGTAATGATAATCACACAATTGCTGCATTTTATAACACAGGTGCTTGGATTGGCTTTGCCTGCCAGCCAGCAATTCACAAATTTTTGGCAGACCCCCACGGTTGTAAAAAGAAGCAAAGAGAGAGCACATACTCATTCGGCTGGCTCTCATCCTTCTCTGCAATGGGCCCTATAGTTGAGCCAGACTCATGGCTATCATTGCTTCTTCATCTCTGAATCACTGTCAGATTCTTAACCCCTCTCTGCAACTTGCAAAGAAACCATCTTGATTTAATTACAAATGTACAAATTAAGTAGTGAAATAATGTGTTCCTTCAGGCAATCTTTGCTACCAAAAAAAGTAGAAACTATGACACTTGAAGACAGTATATTTTCTTCCCAATCCAAAATGAAACTTTTTTAAATAAAGATTTTATTTATTTATTTGACAGAGATCACAAGTAGGCAGAGACCCAGGCAGAGAGAGAGGAGGAAGCAGGCTCCCTGCTGAGCAGAGAGCCCGATGTGGGGCTCAATCCCAGGACCCTGAGATCATGACCTGAGCTGAAGGCAGAGGCTCAACCAGAGCCACTCAGGTGCCCCAAAATGAAACATTTTTACAACAAACTTAAAAAATACACTTAAAACTGATTTTCTTTAATAAAAGCCATGTATTTGCTATTAATTTTCAAGTTTAACCTTTGAGTTTCCAATCATACCTTTGACCTTTAAACTTGAAGATGTATCTAGAGAGAGTGACTATTTATATGTATGTGGGTGAGTATGAAAATAGTGTTCACTGTAAGCCATTTTTCAGCATGAGTGCATATGAATATTTGTCTTTAGTGAGAATTTATGCACTGGGCTGGTTTCCAGGAATCTTAATATGAGTTGGAGATAGACTCACCCTTGAGGAACTCATGGTGGAGTTGATGAGAACTTCAGTGTGACACCTTTCGTTAAAAGGTATGAATAAAGTGAAGTAATATTGCTGGGGGAGAGGCAGTTGGGCCTGAATGGGTCAAGGAAAGTAATAGAAAGATACTGACATACACTTAGGGCTTATAGGGTATGCAGCACTTCCTTAGGAAAGTTTGCAGATGTAGGTAGTTCGAACAAAGGGAAATGGAGGAGCAGATTTGTTTTGGAAAATGGATTTCTGTATGTTGGAAATAACTTAAGATGTAGTTGGACAGAGAGTCTTAGATCAGGCATGATCTAGTGGTTTATCCTAAGGAGTATGGGGTTTACTTAAACACAGGCCATGCAAATTATAAGCATGTCCAGAATAGAACACTTGAATTACACATTCTGCTAATAAACTTGTTCCATTTCCTGAGCTGCCCCATCTCACTGCACCACGGTACATTGAGTGAATCTAGCCAAAATCTTAGAGTCATTCTGAAGTCTTTCTATTCCTTCACACCCTATGTATCAAAACATTTAAAAGTTTTGATTTCACTTTCAAAGCATGTTCCATCTTCTTATCTGAACCTTCACCCTTATTTTTCACTTTCAAGCCACAGTCATTTCCTGTCGGGACTATTACAATAGCCTCCATATTGGTCTTCCTGCTTCTGTATACTCTACCTTTCCTGGAAATCCATTTGTCACACAACAGAATGATCTTTTAAAATCTGAATCAGATCACATCATTCTTCTTATTACTCCCCTAATAGCTCCCCATGATAGAATTTAGAATAAAATGCAAAGTCCTAATGCTCTTAGGAAACGCTACATGGTTCAATTTGATCTCCTGTGATTCGTGCTCTCTTTTTAAAACTCACTATCTTTTCGTCAAACACAATAAGCTTATTTTTGCCTTGGGTTTTTAGCACTAGCCTAGAATGTTCTTTCTCAGGTATTTCTCAGCTATTTTCATTTCAGATTTAGGTATCACTGACTCTGGAGACCATTTTGACCATGCAACCTAAGTCAACCTCCAGATGTTCCTTATCAGTGCTCTTCTATGTAAAACCTTCTGAGTGTTTAGGAATGAGAATAAAGAAACTGCAACAGGATGTAAAACAATGTACTTCTTTCTTTATCAAGAAAGTTGTGTAACAAAAAAATGTCAACTAGATTTTTTTGACTAATTCCACATTCACACATAAAAGTTACCCCTCTTTTATATTTTTTGTGTAAGAGTATTACTTGCTTTGGTTAAGCAACTACAGCCAGTATGGTAGAAATTCTAAGAAGAAGTAGCTTTATCTTGATCAGAAAACAGACCCCATGGAGGTGTGCCTGGGTGGCTCAGTTGGTTAAGGAATGGACTCTTAATTTAATCGCAGGTCATGATTTCAGGGTTGTAAGATCAGATTCTGTGCTGGATGTGAAGCTGCTTAAGATTCTCTCCTTCTGCTCTCTTTCTTAAAAAAAAAAAAAAAAAAGTAATGGGTTGAAAAAGAACCTGTCTGGGCATGTATTCTGACTTTTTCCCTTTGTTACCCTCTTATTTCTTATCAGCAGAAAACAGGAGGAAGGGAGTGTATATGCATAACGCGAGTATCAAAGAAGTTCTGTCTGGGTGAGCTTATGATACCAAAATGTTGGTGCTACTTTTTCTTTATTTTGTGAGAGAAACAGGAAACTGCTTGGGGCAGACAGGTCTTCCCAACCATTTTATCTATTCTAACAGCATAGGATATAGATACATTCTGATATTGATTGAAGGAAACTGTAAGTGCCCATTTAAACATTCCATTATGGAAATTAAAAACTATAGATTGTATTTTTATTTAAGAAGTTTATTGGCTTTTTTTTTCCCCTGTAAAAGAATCAGTACCCTGGTTGAGATTCTAGTGTCCTGTGCCACAGATCATGGAAGAGCCATTCTGGCATGGAAATGTTAAAGGTAGTTGTTACTGGGTATTCATAGATATTGAGGAACTTTAGTAAATCTCTTGCCAAATGTGGATTTTTTTTTTTTTTTAACGACCCTATTTATCTATTTGACAGAGAGAGACACAGCGAGAGAGGGAATACAAGCAGGGGGAGTAGGAGAGGGAGAAGCAGGCTTTCTGCCAAGCAGGGAGCCCAACTTGGGCCTCAGTCCCAGGACCCTGGGATCATGACTTCAGCCGAAGGCAGCCACTTAACGACTGAGCCACCCAGGTGCCCCCAAATGTAGAATTTTGAATAACACTACTTTCAAGGGTCCTCCAGGATTAGTCTGCAGCAAAACAATGCTCTAAGTAGTTGAAAGTATTAACAGATCGGATGGGATTATTTAACATCTTCTGTTATATTGCTGAACAATGCCTGCCAAAAGCAACAGTTTGGGTATTTAATTGTGGTTGCATTTTCTTCCCTGACAATAATTAAAGACAGGTTAGGCTATCTCTTTAAAAGTACATGTTATTATTTGCTTTGAGTAGATAATATATGCACATGCTGCAAGGTATAAAAGGCATTCAAAGATAGAACATACATATTAATTCTCAGTCCCACATTTTAATCACAGCCAGCTAGTTCTTTCCTCAGAGGCATTAACTGTAACATTGCCTAGATGTGTTTCCAGAGATAACCTAATGTACATACAGGCAGACATCCCATGCATATTGGCCTTAAACAGAAATCATAATTCATCTATAATACTGTGCACCTTGATTTCTTTCAATTAAAAAAATCTTGGAGGGGCACGATGTGGCTCAGTCATTTGGATGTCTGCCTTTGGTTTGGGTAGTGATTCAGAAATCCTGGGATTGAGTCCTGCCTTGGGCTCCCTGCTCAACAGGGAGTCTGCTTCTCTCTCTCCCTCTGCCCCTCACCCCTACTTGTGCTCTCTCTCTCAAAAAAAAAAAAAAAAATCCAAAAAAAAAAAAAAAAAAAAACGGAGATTTTTCCATATTCACAAATAAAAAGTTACACCTCTGACTGCTTCATGGTATTCCACCTTATGGATAAACCAAATTAGCTTTGATACTTTCTTGTTATTGGGTATTTAAGTTGTGTTCTTATCCATCTAATAAGAAATAATTTTTTTAAACCTTGTAGAATTCCTAGCATATGTGAACTACTCTTCTTCTTCTCCTGAGAAATAGTGTCGTTTCTCAGTTTACACACAAAGGTTGTATTTAGCAAACTTCTTCTTGAATTACATTAATTTTCTTTTTTCTTCTACTTCAGCTCTCAAGCTTAGCAAGATGATTGTGTTAGATCTCCTTTATAAATTTTTCCTACCAACCTTTGTCCTTTTTTTTAAACTCTTATTTACTTTTATTTCACTTACTTTTCAATCCTATCATGTTTTCTTTGTGTTTTCAGCTGGGATAATTCTTTTCTGCGTTGCTTCTAATATGGGCTTTATACCTGAGATTTCATTTTTTCCTCTTCTTTCCTGCGCTTTGCTATCTTTCTCTATTATCTACACATCTGTCCTGGATTCTTATATTGCTGCTTTGAACTATAGATCATGTCATTTTTTGCTTCACTATTAAGATTTTTTTTTAATTTAACAGCAATATATTTGATCACAATTTTTATCTGCTCCATGAAATCTTTTTATTCCCTAGTGGGTTTTTTGTTGTTGTTGTTCATTTTCCCACTTTCTTCCCTCTTATTCTAACATTTTTCTGTAAATGCTGTGCTGGTTTCTTCAGTGAGTTCAATTCTGGGACCAACAATTTACAGAAATTTTATCTGAGGCAGGAGTTCTTCTTAGGACATTATATTAGAGCAACATTTCCTTAATCACTGAAATAAATTACTATATTCCAAATAAATTTTGATATTTAATGATGACATTTAAAATCTCTTGGCTTAATGGGCCTCCCATGTCCATCTTGGCTTTTATTAACAAATATTTTCATAAAATATTGAAAAGCAGAAGCACTGGATGAATTTAATATGTTTGGCCAACAAGAGTTGGCCAAATTTATTCTAACTCTAGGTTAGCAGCATCAAGCTTCTTGACTCTTAACTGAAAAAGACACCTCAATGAAAAATACTGGGGAGTCTTTAAATGCTACTGAACACATAAGCATATTATGTATTATATTCTGAGAGCTATGGAGCCTATCACAAAGAAATAAAATCATTAGTAGAAGTGCTACTCAAACTGAAAATTACAGTGTTGTGATTCAGTAAAAATAATTTTATATTCTTATCTGATGGTGTTGATATTCATTTTTTAGTAGAACAATTAATAAATCTTTTGATCACCAGCTGATAATCACTATATGCACATTACTTAACTTTTCTCGAGCTAAATGTCTCCTTGAGATTGTGATGAAAGGTTTTGACACACTCATCTCCCTATAGTTTTTGAAGATATATCTTTTCTCTTCTTTTTCTAGCACAGGAAATTCTGCACTGGTGTCACAGAGAATTCCAACATAAACCTTTACACTTTCAGGATTTTAAAAATCTTTACCACTCTAGGTCAGCACTATTTGGATTCTATCATTTAAACTAATCATGTTTCAAATACTGAAAACTGAACCAGGCAAAGAATTAACAGACCTCTGAAGGAAAATCTTGGCAGATCCCAAGCCATGGAAGGCTAAAATAATGCAAACAAAACAAACAAGTAAAATGAAAAATAAATTGGAATGGGAGATTACTAAAGCAATTTTCTGTCTATCACACCTGTTTTGGAGAATAAACTCTCTGGAATCCAGATAAATATCCCTTTTGCAGTAGGGCTCTCCACTGGAATTTCTTGGGACCTATCAGATGTCAGATTTCCATACTGGTAAGTTAAAGTTATATTAAGTATAATATGACTCTTCTTCCTTTGTCTGTGTCTGAAGGGTTAAACCAGGAATACCTACCTATTTCTGCCAAAATTTATCTCAGCATTTATATTACATAATACTGTGTTGGCATAAACTTACGGAAAAATAATTCATCTAAAGATGTCAACATCTAAAAATAACCTGCTTTTGAAATCCTGTTAGTAAGGAAATAAGAAATTTTAGAATATTTATGAATATAAAAAAACCTGTTTTTAAAAGACTAAAGGGATTTTTTGCATTTATTAAATTATAACAATAAATCATGAAGAAATAAAAACTATATGGGATGCAAAACAAAAGTTATAAAATTTAATGAAAATAATGGTGGTAATAAAAATAATGGATAGCTACAGAACCAAATCTGGGAGAAGGAACAAACACTGGATGAAAATGTCTTGAATCAGAGTTTATTTCTGAGGAGAGGAATCAAGAAAATGAACGTGAGTCCACAGTGGGACAGATCAGATAATCAGATTCATGTATAACATACTATGGAGGAGAGGCCAGAGTGCACAGAGTGCAAATCACAAGGACATGTATCTGGTACCCGATAAAGATAGATTTCAACTAGCAGATTGAAATGCCTTTGAAAACCTAGGGGAAATTACATTAGATAAATAGTATTTAGATATACCATGGTGAAATTTTATGTGTATATATTTGTTTCCTATGGCTGCTGTAACCTGTTAACACTGATCTGATGGTTTAAACGATGGAAATGTATTCTCTTGTAGTTCAAGAAATAGAAAATTTGAGATCAGTTTGATTGTGTTGAAACCAAGGTGACAGCAGGGCCACGTTCCCTCCATAAGCTCCAGGGAAGAACTCATTCTTTGTCTCTTCTAGCTTCTGGTGAGTGTTGGCATTTTTTGGTTTGTGGCTGAATCACTCCAGTCTCTGCCTCTGTGGCCACACTGCCTTCTCCTCTTTTTCTTTCTTTCTTTTCCTTTCTTTTCTTTTCTTTTTTTTTTTCTTAAGATTTTATTTATTAGAGGGAGAGAGAGAGCATGCAGGGAGAGAGTGAGAGTGAAAAGCAGACTCCCTACTGAGTAGAGAGCCTGAGATCATGACCTGAGCTGAAGGCAGAGGCTTAACTTACTGAACCATCCAGGTGCCCCCCTTCTCCTTCTTTGTGTCAACTTTCCCTCTACCTCTCTCTTACAAGGATACATGTGATTGCATTTAGTGCCTTCCTGGATTGCCCATTCTCTCCCCCTCCAGATCTTCAACTTGATTATTTTTGCAAAATTCCTTCATGCAATATAAGGCAACATTTATAAATTCCAGGGGTCAGGAAGGGGATGTATTTTGGGGGGATATTACTCAGCCTGTGATTTATATGCATGTATGCATGTATATATAAATCTTGCAAGCATCCAAGCACAAGATACAGATTACATGCATGGAAACAAAATTCTAATTTTCCTTAGACTATTATTCTGTAAAGAATGCTATGGAGTTGAGAAAAAAATTATTTGAATGGTCCTATTACAAATTCAACCAAATATTTATTTATTTGCAAAGGCAACCAAAAGATTTTCTGTTATAGAAAGTCTCAGTTTAGTTTTCTTGAAGAACATTTTTGTTGAATTACAGATGGATGGGAGATGACTCAAGGTTAGAAAGTTAAAAAGAGGGAAGTTTTTTAT
Organism: Enhydra lutris kenyoni; assembly: GCF_002288905.1. NCBI lineage: Eukaryota > Metazoa > Chordata > Mammalia > Carnivora > Mustelidae > Enhydra > Enhydra lutris. The sequence continues at coordinate 24,415,966 of NW_019154086.1, read as the reverse complement.
AAAAGTCTGGCAGTAAGCACTATAACTCAACAGAGACATAAATATCAAATTATAGTCTCCATGCTGGAGTGCTGCTTGCTCGGGCCAGATTTACACGCTGTCTCTGGGTAGCCTCCTTCAGCCCTGTGACTTTGCATACCATCTGCATGGTGGAGACCACCTGATTTATATTTCTAATCTAGGCACCTCCCCTCAAGTCTCCTCTCACTTAACAATGTTTTCTCTCTTTCTTAGATACCTGATAGGCAGCTGAAAGTTAACACACCCTGAACCAAACTCTTCTTTCTCTGTTTAGATCTGCTGAGCCTATAGCTTTCCTTATCTCAGAGTATGAAATCCATTTAACCAATTATTTAGCCAGAAAATCTTGTATTTCTTGCTTATTCCTCCCTGTCTTCCGGCAAATCCTTTTGGCTATTGCCTAGAGCTCTAAGAACTGCGACACCTCTCATTCCTCTACAGTTCGGACAAAGCCAGAGCTATTCTCCTCTAGTGCCTCGAGTATATCAACAGTCTGTTCTGCACCCACTCTTGCCTTCTCATAGTCTAGCCTCCAAAGAACCAGAGTGATCTTCTAAATGAAAGTACGATCATGACTATGTTATTTATCTGCTCAGAGCTCTGCAATGGCTTCCAATCTGCCCCTCTCATTACCTGACTTATCTCCTACCACCCTCTCATTTCCTCCAGCAGCTTAGGCTTCCTGGCTGCTGTCTCAACACAGAATTTAGGAGGAAGTCCACCCAGAGCCTTGTCATTATCCCCTCTGAATTGTTCTTCCCCCCATATTTGCGTGGCTGTGTGTCTCACCTCCTTCAGGGTTGCCTCACATATCCCCTGTTGTCCTGGCCCCACCATCAATCTCTATTTCTTTACCCAGCCGTATTTTATTCCTGGTTCTGAAATTACACAGTTGCTATTTATTTATTGCTTCACCGTGTATTTCACACCACTTAATGTGGGCTTCATGAAAGCAGAGGGTTTTTCTGTTTTGATCATTGCTTTATCCCCCAGGCCTGAAAGTATACCTGACAGGTAATAATAATAGCTGTTAATAGTGTTGAATAAACAAATTAAATGAATAAATAGTGAGTAAAAATTTATCCCGGTATATCCTGAGACACCTTTAAAAAATATGTGTGTCATGTAATCATATATATGTTTTTTATATATGTAATATATAAATATTCATGAATATGTGCATATGAAGTTATACCAAAAGAAAAAAAGATTATCTTTGGTCAGTATGATTATAGCTTTTCTTTTTTACTCTTTCATATGTTCTAAGATTTTTTTCAATAACATATATTTTTAAAATTAGGACTTATACGATTAACATTTTTTTTAAAGATGAGTAAGATAGAAAAAGAGAGGATAATTGAGGTATGGATATGCAATCATTAAACTGTTCTGAAGATGAAAATACCTGCCTTTTTATATGGCAAAGAGTCCTCCTCTGAAGCTACCTTTAAAAGTTGTTCAGTAGGAGTACCTTAAAGGGGAAAATGTCCCAAAACATTCCTCCATGGAATTTCTTTACTTGAATCCAAGCCAGACTCACTTAAATTGGGGATGATGATGGTAATGTGATAAATTAAATACTTTGCATGAGGACATTAATATATAATAATTAAAACTTTGTTCTTTCAAGAGATAGTGTAAAAGGGTTAAAGATGATTAAAAGACATCAGAGAAAAAGAATATTTTTCAAGTAATTAAAAATGTATATAGAATAGTGGAATTTCATATAGCAGTACCAACCAATGATTGAGAAGCTTTGGTGTTCTGGAATTTGATGCATTCCTTGGTAGCCTTCAATCTACTCTAACGTAAATAAATTTTTGCCTCTGCAACTGACTGCAATACCAGGTAAACACAGAGAAGACATGGTATCCATTCTCTGCCTTTGAAAGCTTCAGAAATCTTGAAGAGGGAATGGTGTCCTATTTGAATTCTAACTTAATATTTTGCACATGAATTCAAAGGGACAAGTCCAAGAGAGATTATTAAAATTTTATTTTTCATGGTTATGTGAAAATGTTAATTCACTTAACCAAAGAGAATATTATACACACATTTGGTTTAAAATTGAAATGCCACAGCAGATGTTAGCATTTGAGTTTTTCACTCACTTATTACCTTGCACAAAGATAGTAACTTCAAAATTAGCATATTACAATGTTGTAAAACAAAGATAACACATTTCAGCTAAAGAAAACCAAGGAAATATCTTTAAGAACAGTGGGAGAAGAAGACTCCTTTTGGACTAAAAATGTTTTGTGCCTGGGACTATAGACTGAAGGCTCATTTCTGTTGATGGTGAAAAACAAAAGCTAAACTAAATTTTGTTCCTCTCAAAACTCGTATCTTTCTGGCAACACTTAAAAAAAAAATATGAGATTACAATACAAAATTACATGTAGTGCCTTTAAAGGAGTCCTTGCAAGGGAAGATTCCTGAAGTTTATGTTATATTAGCTTCATGATATGTCTTTCTTATGAAAATGTTGTTTGTTATCTGTTTCCAAAAGCCTATGAGTGTAATGGAAATTTGCATTACAGATGTGAATGTAATCTTTATATCACTAGTGACTTCTAGACCACAGCACAAAGATCTTTAGTTATTCTTTTACTTTCATGAAGGAAAAGAAAAGAGGAAAGGAGAGAAGAAGAAAAAAGGAAAAGAAAAGAAATCCTATATGCAAAATAGGAGAATCCATTTGTTCATGGCCATCCTAAGAGAAAAACAGTATGACCATGAAAACTTAAATTTGATGTAAAAGGAAAGAAAAATAACAGAAAATTAAGAAATATGCCAAAAACTTGACATTAACACAGGAATGCAAATTATTATCTGCCTAAGGTCTAGAGGAGAAAATCACTGAAAAGTAGGTGTTCAACACCTCATGAAATCAAGTTTTGCTACCCTCTTCATTAGGTTGTCAGGGGTATCAGTCTTTCTGAAGGATATCAGCTATAAGAAAATATTTGCGTTTTCCTGATGTGGTCATAGAAAATTGGTAGAAATGTGAGTGTGCCCCTGGCACTTAAAAAAAAAAAAAAGTGTTGGATTTTGGTTTAGACTATTAAAGAAAAAAAGGTACTGGACAAAATATAACAGGCAAGCAAGACCTTATTCAAGACTACTGCAATAGTGGAGAGAGATTGAACTCTGTTGAAACAAACAGAAAAGGATTGTTAAGTGCTGAGGTGAGCTGGCAGAAAAGTACCGGGGGACATTTGGGGAGGGTGGACCCATGGGAGGCATTGAGCACACTGACTTATTCTTGAGTTTGCAAATGTTTTTATCTGTGGTTGGGGCATCTGTGTTTGGCACTTGGCTCTCACTGAAGTTGGAGAGACTGGGAAATGGAGGCACTGTGTCTTTTACTGCTGAATTTTAAAGTACTAATTTCCCGGTCCTTCAAAAAGGCATTTCCTAAGAAGCAAAACTGGCAAGAGGCAGGGCAATTTGCATTATTTCAAAAGGGAAGAGAATGAATTTACAACTGTAAGATTTTTCATGTAAATGCTCTAAGAAACAGGAGGTCAGAGGCCTGCAGTCAGGAAGAAATCTGTCTAGAGTTTAGTCAAGGAGAGGGGAACATTAAGTACATCTTGCTCCAAATAGTGACTTTGAATTTATATTTCAAGTTAGATGAGATATAGGAGTCACATTCCTCTGGTCACCACTACCCACATTTGCTAAAATTGGGAGTGGTGATTTTAGATGGGGATGATATACCGATGATGATAGATAGATAGATAGATAGATGATAGAGATCATTTTCTTGGCATATTTATTTTCAAGGATTTTAGAATGCTTAACATTATTAAATACATTTTCATAGTTTATTCTCCAGAGATATTGTTAATAAGTTTTTTTTTTCTTCTTCTTCTCCCTAACCCGTTAAAGGAAATCAAAACAATTAGAATGGGAGGTCTCATTTCAGAAAAACAAGGTAATACAGTAATTGCCTCCAGCAAAAAGCTTCTGCTGATTCTTCTGAGATGAAAAACAACTCTTAGTACTCACCTGCTTAGTTTAATAATCATTAAGTAATTAATCCTGACAACATTTCTTTTTGAGTCTGGCAAAAACAAAAACTTACTTGCATTTTTGAGAGTTCAGAAGACCATCAAAACACTTCTTACATGAGAAGTACACTAGAAAATGAGAATCAAAGTTTTGATTCCTCCATCTAAATTACTGTCATTAGTTATTGTTAAATGAGCCAATTTGGGTTACCTCAGTGCAAACAATTATCTTCTATAATAACCACTATTATACATACCACTATAAAATATTATAAGTATTTCATTTACTCATGTTATTTTTCAAACATAGCTCTCCCCACATCCTACATTTTTTTGGTAAAAGTGATGTCTGGTACAGGGGAAGAAAATATGCACCCCAAATGTTTTTCATACATTCAGCAATCTCTGTTACAGTTCCTCGTTTAGAGAAAAACTATTCGTTTCTCAGATATCAGTAAGAGGTACATTTCTTTGTCACATAAAATTGCAAGTTTTATAGTTATCTGTTTCTCAGTACTAAAAGAATATGAATATCTTCCCTGTTCTTTAAATTAACCATCTGGAATGGGCCATTGGTTCCCAGCTATTGCTGTGTATTGCGACTGGTCAGGAATCATTACCAGGGACACATGGCTGGTATAGTCCATTGGAAGTCCAACTCCTGGTTTTAGCTCAGGTCTTGATCTCAGGGTCATGAGATTGAGCCCCACATGGGGCTCTATACTCAGCTCAGTCTGCTTGGGTTTCTCTCTCCCTCTCCTTCTTACCCTTGCCATGTGTGCTCTCTCTCCTTCTCTAAAATAAATGAGTAAATCTTGAAAGAAGGAAGGAAGGAAGGAAGGAAGGAAGGAAGGAAAGGAGGAAGGAAGGAAAGAAAGAAAGAAAGAGAAAGAAAGAAGAAAGGAAGAAAGGAAGAAAGAAAGAAAGAAAGAAAGAAAGAAAGAAAGGAAGAAAGAGAAAGGGAACGAATCTGTTGGGGGGGGGGAAAGAGAGAGAAAAGAAAAGAAAAAGAAATACTGGTGCCTAGCTCCCACCCTCATATTGTGATTTGATTGGTATTGGGTGGGACATGGATATCATGGATGTTGGGATTTTTTTTTAATAACTTCTGAGGTGAATCTAATACATAATGGAATTTGGGAATTACTGACCTAGGACCTATGATTGTTCTTTTTCTCTAGAGAAAGCATTGTCTTTAAATCTGTCAAGACAAACAGTGCTACCATAGAAAAATAAATCAGTGTATTTCAACCCAATAAAATCAGGATCACCTGAGAAACTAAAAAATATTGATGCTAGACTCTACTCTCACATTCTAGTCCACCTGGTCTGGTGTGTTCAGGCCATAGTTTTTGCCAGGGATTCTAATGTATAGTTGAGGATGAAGGTTGAAAATCACTGAATTAAGTACGCTATTTATCAGTATAAAATTATTTAATAAATTCTATCTATCTATCTATCCATCTATCTATCTGCAATTTCTTTTCTCATGATTTCTTCTGTCTTAAAACTCTCAAGTACCCAGATAGATCATTTGGATAAATTCAGTTCTAGGTGGAGGCTTTCTCCTTCTCCTGCTGCTCCTTCTTGTCATCCATTTTTCTTTTTTCATGCTTCCTCAGGGCTCCCTCGAGATTCTCACTTCAATTTTGCTCCTATGTAATGGAACTCAACCGTGCTGTATCTTCTCATTTATCCACTCAGTCAACAAGCACCAGATAGAATATGGCGGCATTGTGCATACAGTTCCTAGCTGGGAATCCACACACAGATGAATCTCATAATTATCAAGACATTGGCAGTTAATTGCCTTGGAAATTCATATTTTTTTCACCTTTCAGGATAATCATAAAGGATTAAACTAAGCTATAAAAATGAGCTATGCCTAGAGAAAAACCAGACTTTTTTTGTGAGATGAATGAATTTTGTGTTGTGTGTGTATGGCTACCTGTGTTATAATTCACCTCTAAAATCACTATGCCACTTCTTAGTGCCTTATTGTCTCATCAACTGGTAGCTCTAATAGTGAGATTTTAGACCAAGGATAACACAGAACAAGGTAAGCTGAACTCATGGAAGCTAGGGCCTAAGGAAAGAATTTATATCTTTCTTTCCCTTTCTTTCTTTCTCACTCTCTTTCTTTCTTTCCCTCTCTTTCTTTCTTTCCTTCCTTCCTTCCTCCCTCCCTCCCTCCCTTCCTTCCTTCATTTTCTTTTCTTTTTTTCAGAAAAATTGAAATTTTAGATGTTCTTCACATTTGGATATAGTATTAGACTTCCAGCTTGATTATATAAAGCGTTTATCTTTTCTGTCCCCTATAACCTGTAATGCCTTTCCTGCATTTTGACTGACAACATACCTCACTCAATAGTTGGTCTGTTATGTGCCTTTTCAATCAATTTATAAGTAAAACATTTTGTAGTTACAGCAGCTTTTGTCAATGACATGGCAAAGTGACTGTTGTATTTTATCAAAATTGGGCTTAATACAATCTATATTATGTTATATGATTTAGTAATATTTTAATAATTATATATTAATACCTAATAATATATATTTATAAAATATAGATTATATTTCACTTCAGTGTCTCATGCATGATTAGATGACCATCATATGACCATCATGCACTTTCTTTTTCTAATACTGATCTTCCATGACTTGCCATGAGTGGGGTTATACCCCAGTAAACCCATTGTAAGTTGAAAATATTATAGGTCAAAAATGCATTTAATTAAAGCACTTAATTTACTGAACTTCATTGTCTAGCCTAGCCTATCTGAAATGTGCTCAGAACAATTACATTAGCTTACAGTTGGGTATAATTGTCGAACAGAAAGTCCACTTTATAATAAAGTATTGAATGTCTCATGTAATTTATTGAATTCGGTACTGAAAGTGAAAGAATGGCTGTAAGGGTACACAATGGCTATAAATGGGTAGGTTGTTTATCCTCATGATTGCAGAGCTGATTGGGAGCTGTGGGTTACTGTCACTGCCCAGCATCATGAGAGCATCATACCACATAGCACTATCCTGGGAAAAGATCAAAATTTAAAACCTGAGGTATGGTTTCTACTAAATTCCTATTGCTTTCACACTATTATAAAGTCAAAAAAATCCTAAATCAAACCATTGTAAGTCAGGGATTGTCTATACTCCAATTCCCTATTATTCCCCTGTCTTGGGCCTATTTAATGAATTCTTCAATGTGAACATCTGCTGGACATGAATAGAGTAGTCCTGTATGTATAAGTGTATGTATTTATGCATGTACCTGAGTGTGTATATTTTCAAATCTGGTGTTTACTTTATTCTTCAATAATCTGAAGTTTCCACCAAGATTGAATTGATAAATCGCACTGCGGGTTTACAATGACATTAAGTACATTTAGTTAAAAAATATATATGTCTTATTTTCCTTACCATCCTAATTTTAAAACAAACTACTTGTAAAGAAAACACCTTTGTTGCAATCAGTAAGGTTACAGACACAACAGGAAATTTTACTAGCTGTTGAGTTTGTCATCCTTCTTCAGCAATGTCAGAGAGGCTCCATTTATTTGAATATTCTGCTAAAAATGACACAGCTGTAATTATGTTAAGATTTATCCATGAAAATTAAATTCCGATTGGCCAGAAATTACTTACCTTGCCTTCATGCTGATAATATTTAGCAGCTAATTTATTTGAAAAATAAAACAAGTTATAATGGTATTTTTTTTTTTGAAGGTATGTGACTTGTTACCTTAACCCTTCTGCATAATACATGGATACCAAACCGCAAATGATAATCAATTTTCAATAAACCCTATAATGCAGAGTTTTATGAAGAGTGCCACATTGAAAGAAATAATGCTTTCGCTTAAATTATTGATCAAGCTAAGTGTTGTGATACTGGTTGGACTAATTCCATTTGTTCTATTGCAACCTTAGACATAATTTTCCCTCATACTTTCAAGAGACGTCCCTTAAATTTTTACCAGAATTAGGTGATGGCCTCCGTGGCTTTGTGTATGTATGCTAATATCTCCCTATACTCTGCTTTCTGGGAAGGGTTTTATGCCATTTTAGGTTTTAATGCTTCTGTACTGCTAGTATCTCAGACAACCAAAAGTTCTTTCATCTATGAGCCTGCTGAAAGGCAAATCTCCAAGTGTTTCGAGATACTTATTTCCATCACTTTATGCACAGATTTCTCCCCTGGCTTGGGGTCCCTGAATTAAAATCCTGCACTGAAACTGCCTTTTAAATGGAAATCATAGTAAGAGAATCTGTATAGACTCTGTTATACAGTGTTTCCTTGAAAAAACTTAACCTATCTTCATGCAATGGTGCTGGACACAGTGGATTCATAATAATTTACTTACAGAACAAACGCAGAGGGGTTTATGTGCTGGCTGACAGTTCTTGTTGCATTTGGATATGAGCTTCAGAGGAAGTCAAGTGTTGTCACAGTAAAATTCAAGTACAAACCAACTGGTTGTCCAAGGTGGGACAAAGTGATCCATGGGATCTTTTCCAAGGACCAGAACCTGTCATTTAAGTCAGGTTACAGGTGTTCTATAAAAATAATTATGTTTTCCTAATTGTTGGTCTCATCAAGAGTGTCTTTAAAGGGTCTTTAATGCTGTTGAAGAGGCATCATCCTGTTGTTTTATATTTCAGAGGGTTCTACATCAAACAGAAGCTCAAATGATTCGGGAAAACACAATGGATCCTGGAAGAATGGCACTGAAACAAAGGTGGTGGTATAGAATGGAATGTCTGCTCATTTGCCTATCATTTGTTTTTTTTGTTTGTTTTTGTTTTTGTTTTTGTTTGTTTTTCCATTCATCATAGGCTGGAGGGAAGAACTCTAAAGCAAAGATTTCCATTTACACAGCACTGAAGTGACTTGGTTTGTATAATAAATTCTCTCTCTAATCAGCCGAAGCTGATAAAATGGCCTGAAACTTTGAGTGAGCACGACAGACCATCCTGGATCTAACTATGAACATCCTTATGACCAATGAACAATGGGACATGCTTTAACCAATGGTGTACAGACCTATATATTAAATACTTTGTCCTATCTTTAGTGCTGGATTTCAGTACTTAATTAACATAATCAACATTCACTGCCCTTTTCTGAAATTTAAAATCTCTGACTTCTTCCTGTTAATGAACTACCTGTTTAATTTATTCAACGGATGTGTTTGGTTGTCATGCTTATTAGTAAATGCAGCCTTGTAATTTTTTTTAAATTATAAAAATAATATCATTTATCTGAAGAAAGTATAAAATTTCTTCCCTGGAATTAAATAATTTCTCTATTAAAATCCTAATATTTCTGTGTCTAAGGCAAGAATTCCCCACCCCAGATCGTATATGACTTCTGACTTTAGACTTCTGCTCATCTGCATGTTTTATTTTTCAGTTACAGGAAGAATAGTTTACAGATGTACACCTTTGGGAGAGACTTTGGGAGTGGGGAGGTGAGGAAGGGCCAGAGTTGAAAGAATGAAGAATAGAATAGAATTTGAGGACTCAGAACATACATATTTTAAAAAATAAAAACAGAAATAATTATATTCATTTATGTTTTGTCTCTTGGGAGCAACATTTTGTTTTAGTCATTAGGTGTTTCAAAGTGACCAAGCCTTTTACTTTAAGGTTCTCTCTTGCCTTCAAATAAAAAAAAAAAAAAAAAAAGGGGAACCAATTATTTCCTATGCTTCTTTTAATATCCCATGTTGACATTAAATTCATAAATTCTTAAGGGAAATAATATTGTAAATTAGTCTCCAATGTTTCAAGACCTACTGCCTTTTAAAAAGATACCTTTTTATGAGTGGTAATGAAAATACACAACTAAAAGTAGAATACAGGTATTTTCAAGGAAAAAAAAAATCTATAAAGTTACTCAGGAAAGAGAGTTTGAAGCTGCAAATCATTTTAATATGCATATAATTAATCGTCAAACTTTATATTGTAAAATTTAATTAAACGTGTTCTAGCCATTTGGGTTTTGAAACGCTAGGTACAATACTAAGTGGAAGATGAGAAGAATCGATGTTATCCTTCTGGCATTTTTGTTTCAGCTGTATAATAGCTTTCTTACTAGGTATGTAAGAGAGCTACTGATATTTTTACCTTGATCTACAGGAAAACGAACATTCTATAAAGGGTAAATCTATTAATTAGAGACCTGCACAGCTTTCTTTCTTGCTAGTATAATCGTTAAATTGATTTTTCCAGTCCACCATGTAATTGTTCCAGCGATAGAATCCTGCTCTCCATTCTCGTTCTGCTTCATCAATGTTTCCTGTAAAACATGGAATAAGTTGTATTAATCTAAATTTTAATCTGTTTACATTAATTGAAAATAATTTTGATTATAGATGCCATTTTCTCCAAGTACACTGCACAATAATTTTTAATATTTCATTATTTATTATCAGCTTCTTTTGCTACCTAGAAAGCTTTTAATAAAACCTTATACATTATATAAAAATGCAAATTATATGTATGTATAAATTGCATATAGCATAAAAATATGAAAATGAATTGATATATCACATCTAATTATATTATATAACATATATTTACTTTCATTTCTAAGAAGATATATAGATATTATTATCTTGAACTCCAAAGCATAACAGAAATCCCATTAAATGCATCTCATTTACATATATAATTATATAGCAGACTTATTTCTGATGAAAATATTTTTATATATTTATTAATGCCTAAGGAGTAACTCTGTAACTGACAGTGCATGTAGATTTTACTCTCACTCTGTATCATATATTTTAATTCCAAACAATGCATAGTCATTGAAAGCAGTTTATGGAAGCTAGTACATGAAAGCAGTTTATTAATTGCTTTGCAAATTAGAAAGATGACTAAGACAATCTCTGCTTTCCAGTAGTTTGCAAAGTGTATGCATGTGTCAGAGTAGGGGAGTGTTTATGCCAGAAATATGTGAAGCAGTTAACCAAAAATGGTCTATGTACTAAATCTATTAGTATTTTACACATTTGTACTTCTCTTACTTCTTAAACTTTTAGGATGCTGTGCTCTAGTCACTGAATTAAAGAACAAGATCTTACAGGATTTCAGCTATTCTGAAAATAAAGACTTGACAATTTTTAAATATATTCTTTACAGTTAGGCATTTTTAAAATTAATTACAACTCTGAAGATATTAATTTGGAGAAGACAGTTCATGTGATCTCACTACATTATACATGAAAATGTATCTTTATTTATACTAGTAACAATGGAGCACATTAGTGATTTATTTTTGTATATATGAAAATCAAAATATTTAAAACATTTATACAGCTATTAAAATATCCCCTGTAATTTAGGATATATGTAAGTTTGAAGTGTTCATACTACTTGGACTTTGTATAAATATTTGAGAATATATACAAAAATGTCCCATTTACAAAATGGCTTTTAGAAGGTCAATGACTGTAATTATTTTGTAAATAATAGAACTTTTCTAAAAAACATTAGATGTGAAAGACATTAAATATCACACCAAATGATCTACTCGTTTGGTATTTTTTATAATTAAATGCTTTTTTAAATGTTATGCCAAATAAGGCTCTAAAGTTCAGAAAGAACAAACTTTTTGGTATAACAAATAAGTGATAGTAATCTACCACTTACTCCATGAATTTTAATACTCAGAGAAAAGGTCTTAGATTCGATTTTCTTTTCTTGTGCATAGAATACCAAATTCATTGACTCATATAAATGTAAATATATTTCCTTGTGTATCATAATCTAACACTATACAATTTAGTGAATTGAAATACTTTGCTTTTTAGTGTACAAATGCTTTGTAGACCTGACCACTTTATTTAATAATACTGAGCATTGATTGAAACAATAAAACATGAAACATTTGATTATTTTCTAATACAATTCACAACTGAATACAACACAGTGAAAAGATAATAAAAATTTTGAGTCCCATGACATAAATCAAAACCAAACTTAGGTTTTTTCCTTCCCCCTACTTCTCTTCCTCCAAACTGGAATACTACTTAAGTGACTATAGATTTATTATCTGTGAGACGTACATCTATTTGTTTTGTAGTTAACAAGGTACTACACTGTGAAAGAAGGGACATTATATAGTCTATGGTGGGACATGGGTTAAATTCCAGCCTGATCACTTACTATATTAGTGACATAGAAAAAAATTCATAACTTTTGAAACTAGGTTTCCAATGGTAAATGAGGTGGGTGATCACTATTTTGCAGTGATACTATGAAGGATAAATTGGCTGGTATGTACATTATGAAATTGAGCTCTATACACCTATTGGGAGCTCCACTAATGAATTTATTGCCCTTTTGCAAAAATTTATTCTTAACTTTGCTCCTTATTGAATCCATCTACAGCTAGATCAATACCAGTAGTTCATAAACATACTGACACAACTTTTTCAGGACTTTCGTGATCCTTGATTTGTCCATATTGTTGGCTTATTTTGAAAAAAGAAAAAGTCAAACTTTCTCCCCAACAGAAAGAATAATACTAATTAGGCTACTTTTTGTCTTGTCAATGAAAAAAGAGTGAGAGCAGTATTTCACCAGAACAGAGTCTATGTAATCAAGTCTGAGACATTGAGAAAGAATACAGGACAGGTGAATCAACTCAAAATTATTCACGGAGGTAAAGTTAGAAGAAAAAATTAATTGGATTTTGAATTGTGCTAATCATTATAATAAAAAATAATTCAAGTACTCTGAGATTTCACTAAAAATCTCTTTTGCTCCCATTACTTGCTTATTTTCCCATTTGTTACCCAATTAATAAAGTTACCGAGGAATATATAATTCTTGATGTTGCAGATCAGAAACGCATTAGTTGTCCTGTTATGATCCTGAGTGTGGGATGAGAGTGAACCACGACTGCTACTGCAGAATGAACTGCTCTAAACTCAGGCGAGGTTTGGTGAACACTTTGCATACAGGCATACCCATTCCATGGGACTTCACTGTATTGTGCTTTGCAAATACTGCATTTTTTTTTTCAAAGATTTTATTTATTTACTTGACAGACAGAGATCACAAGCAGGCAGAGAGGCAGGCAGAGAGAGAGGAAGGGAAGCAGGCTCCCTGCTGAGCAGAAAGCCCAATGAGGGGTGGGGCTCGATCCCAGGACCCTGGGGTCATGACCTGAGCCGAAGGCAGAGAGGCTTAACCCACTGAGCCACCCAGGTATCCCAAATACTGCATTTTTAATAAATTGAAAGTTGGTGGCCACCCTGCATCGCGTAGGTCCTATCCACACAATTTTTCTGACAGCATTTGCTTACGTTATGTCTCTGTGTCACATTTTGGTAATTCTTGCAATATTTCAATCTTTTCATTGTTATCATATTTGAATTGCTGCAACCTCATGATAAAACTTTAAAGGATGAAGAGTTGCTTCCTTTGGATGAACAAAGAAAGTGGATTCTTGAGGTGGAATCTACTCCTTGTGAAGATGCTGTGAAGACTGTTGATATGACCACAGAGAATTTAGAATATTATATAAATTCTGTTGATAACACAGCAGTGGGCTTTAAAAGGATTGACCCCAGTTTTGAAGAAGTTCTACTGTGGGTCAAATGCTATGAAACAGTATCGCAGGCTATAGCAAAATCATTCATGAAAGGAAGAGTCACTGGATGTGCGAACTTCGTTATTGTCTTATTTGAAGAAATTGCCACAGCCACCTCAGCCTTCAGCAACCATTAGCCCTGATCAGTAGGAGCCATGAACATCCAGGCAAGACCCTCCACCAATAAAAATATTATGATTCACTGAAAGCTCAGATGATGGTTAGCGTTTTAGCAATAAAATATCTTTAAATTAAGTGTGTTCCTTATTTTTTTAGGCATAATACTGCTACATACATAATGGACTACAACATCATGTAAATATAACTTTTTTTTACTTTTTTTTTTTTTTTTTAGTGAAACGTAGTAAATAAAACTTTTGTATAGATTGGGCAAGTAAAAAATTAATTGACTCACTATATTGTAATATTTGCTTTATTGTGGTGGTCTGGAACCAAGCTGCAATATCTTTGATGTATGCTTGTTTTTAAAATGAAACAAATGAAAAACCACTGGATCTAATATTTTTATGTATTGGGAGGAGTTGAAGGTCAAAGTGGTTTTTTCCTTTAAGTTAATTTATTCTTTCACTATTAGTGAGAAATACTGATACCTTATTGACATTGAATGGGTCATTTCACTATTTCTTTTTCTTTCTTTTTCAAACAATTGTGAAATATTGTGCAGTTACATTTTCTAGTGAAAATTTTGAATTTGATAACATTTAAAACAAATACTGCACATTTTATTTCTTGCTGGTGCACACCCTAATAGCACAGGCATATGCTGAAGTATAGTCTGAACTTTAAGTGCTAGAATTCCTGTGTTTAAACAAGTCTTAAGGATCATTTTATTTGAGAACATTTATTGCTTAAATGTAAACTACTTCTCAAGTGGTACTTATAAATCTCATTGGGTTTCCATCTTGAGTGAGGTAAACATTCCCACCTTTAAGAAACCCAGTCAATAGTTTTCCTCTGAAATTTTCCTTTACATATAGAACTGCTTTTTTAAAAATGTAATATTTCCATAGGAACTTCAGCCCAGGTCATGTGAATAACCCCAATTCTCAAAATATCCAATACTGAAATGTGTGACGTTTTACGCCTTGAAATACACAAAATATGCTAAGAACATGTGTTCTTAATCTTTTTAATCACCCTACATTATTCATTTGTAAAATCTAAAAAAAAAAATATAACTTCAAACTGGTTCTGTTTATTTATTATTATTATTATTTGTAATAAAGATTTTATTTATTTATTTGTGAGAGATAGAGAGAGAGAGACAGAGGCAGAAGGTAAGGCAGACTCCCCACTGAGCTGGGATCCTGATGCGGGACTTGATCCCAGGACCTAGGGTCATGACCTGAGCCTAAGATAGGCACTTAAACCAGCTGAGCCACTCAAGTGCCCAAACTGGTTCTGTTTAAATGTAAAACATTTTTTATTATTAATGAGGATGTGTTGATGTTACAACAATTCTATCATGCATTTACTTTACAGTTTATAAAATATATTTAATATAAACTTTTTGGGGTGAGTTATCTAAAAAAATGCTGAAGGCTAAAATTATGTTTTTAAGGTACTTTGGAACAATTCCAGAGCACGGTATTAATCCAGAGCAAGGCCTACTATTTCCGTACAGCTCAGCGTTGCTCAAACTAGAAAGGAGTTCGGCACTGCCTAGAAGGAGTGGCAGCTAGCCAAAAACTTGGGAGCTTGTTTGTTCAGCCCGCTTTAAGGCAGCTGAGTATTGAGAGATAGGGATTTTGAAGTACATCTTCAAAAATTGCTGATACTTAAATTTTAATCTACCCGCAAATAAATAGCAACAGACCACAGCAGCTCAAACCAGAACGAGTAGTTTGGCTTGTAATAAATTGGTCATTTAAAATCCTCCCCACCCCTTTTCGTTACCCCTCAGTTATGACCTTCTCATTTAAAGATATTTTAAGTAAAGATTAAAAACATGTATTCTGGGTTATGTTAAATGGTACCTCTTTTGGTCTCTTGGAAGATTAAGCAGGTTACCTCATTATTATTCACACCCAGAGAACACAAGGACAACACTGTAGCTTTGCCAAGGGATGCAGAAGCCCATCTCTGGATATATATTATGTCACAGAACATTTGGTAATACACAGAGCACTGGTATATCAGAAACATCTCCCAAACAGATGGAGTACATAATTATAATTTTGGTGAGTAATGTCTGATAATTAAAAAGCATATTAAACAATCAAATACAGCTCTGAGATGCCCATGTTTGCCTGAAACTAACCCCCAACCTCTCTAAACAGGAAACTACAGCATCTACTCTATTGTAATATCTAACATGGCCCCCAAATTACAGAGTATTATGATGAACAGAGTGGTAAAGTCTAAGGAAACTGGGCAGCAATATGTCTGATGGCTGAAAGTCAATTACTTTTACTTGAAAAGTCAAGGCCTGAGGAGTCACATGGGTTAGAAACAGCTGGGCATTTTAAAACTGGCAAGTGAATGAGATATGTATGTCATTTTCCTCACAGAAGAGGTGATCACTCAAGCTGATCCTTCAAGTTAATTTAAATATTTTCTTACTAATGAATTTTGAAATAACACTATAATCAGAACCAATTTTCCTAGATTTCCTTATATAAGCTTACGGAATCCCTTCCTTAAGATTAGTTAACTAAATTACTGTTTATTGTATTGTGTAACATATGTGTGTGTTCTGATAAATGTCTCAAAGCTTAGAATATTTAGAAATATTCGGATTGTGTTTTTAAATATTTAAATTCTGGAGGGTTGCCCTCCCCTTAGAAATCAAGAGTTCTATTTATCAATAAATTTGTTTTTACTTCTCTTTGAGTATAAATTATATTCGTTCTATATTTTTTAAAATTATATTTTTAGTTCTATACATTGCTTATTTTTTGTTTATTTATTCGTTTTTCATTAATTAATTCCACAAAGATGAGCTGAATAGAAAGTAGTGCCCTATTTTAGTTCTACTATTAGGTTTTATGTTCCTCTAGGGGAAAATCTCTACCTCAGTTTTCTTTATTTTACTACTAAAGTGCTGGTCATATAGTAAGCCCTTAAATATATCTAAACTTGCTAGAAGAAAGTTGTGAAAAAATCAAGTAGTTGTAAATTCACATATTAACACCATCACTGTGCCTAGAATACTCTACCTTTTCTCCCTTTTACATAATTAACAACCAATTATTTGACGAAATACTAAAAAAAACCACACACCTGTCATTTCCAAGACTTTGGGAAAATATAGTGTCCAGAATCGGCATTGTTGAGCACGTAGTTTAGTGTATACCCTTGGTGACTCTCCATTCAAGGTTAAATATTTCTGGTCAGTGTTTTTGAAGGCAGGCCATCTTGTGCTATTGTGCTGGGTTCCATCGGGATTTCTAAAAAATTAAAGAGAGATATTATAGTTCTACTGAAATCATTGTTAGAGAGAAAGAATATTATTCTCAAAAACCAACAACAGCTTTAAAAAAGTCAGAAAAAAATGTGGATTTGTTTTGATGATGTCAAGTAAAAATGAACTGGGTGGAATGTTTTCAGCAACTTGAAGCACTAAATTAAAAGTGTAAGACTTAAAATTTAAAGAATAACTTTCCCCTTCACTAAAAAAAATAAATAAATAAATAAATAAATAAAGAATAACTTTTACATGCATTTCTGCTTAACAAACAGGGAGAAAAAAATATTTTCTATTTCAAGAATGCTAATGTTTTCTTCACACTTAAACATGCTTGAAGGGGCAGTGTTCCTTTTGTCTCCTTTTCTTCCTTTACCTCAGACCCAATCTTCTCTACTAATATCTTGCATCCATGTCATTCTATTTGCCCTTGTCATTACTGCCTGAGTTTGTGACTGATTACATGTCCTATTATGTAAGTAACTTCATTACTATAGGAAACTCCTTTCCGTCTCACTTTTAAGTTGATCTTACATTCTTATAGATCTGCTCACTGATGAAAAATGCTTCAATAATTCCCCAATGGGTTCAGATAAACTTAACATACATGGTGACATTCATATTCTCAAGCTTACTCTCAGATAGTCTTTGCAAGAGTCAACCAACAGGAATTAGGGACAGTTACTTAGAAATTCCCTTCTCTATTTCACTCCCTTGACTTTGCCCCAGCTATCAAGCTTGGGATTCCTTCATTTCCCAGGGGCATGGACTAGGTCAATTCAGATTCTCTTTCTCATATTCTCTTTTTGTGCTGATATTCCCCATATCTTTTATTGTGATTTTTACATCAAAAACACTTGATTCTATTTTTTTAGAAATGTGTAGTTTGGGGTTTGTTTATACCTCTGTAGCACTCAATAATATGGTGTTACCTAGGTCACACAAACACAAACTCAAAGAGTAAACATTTGCTAGTGGCTCCAAGTAGTTAGTCATTGCCAATTCTACTGATTTACCTTTAATTTATTTTTATGATTATGAGCTAAACACCGCTCTAGGATCTGGAAATACAAATAAACATGGGAAACATAGTTTTCCCCCTGAAAATTTACAAGGAAGAACATTCATGAAAACAAAGAACCAATATATGGTAGCCTAAAGCAAACATAAACAAAGGGACACAAATTGTCAGAAGAGGGAATAATTACTAAGTTTGAAAAGAAATTATCTGAAGGAAAGAGCTTTAAGCTGAAGTAAGAAGAGTAAATAAGGAACTGAACGAGAAAGAGACTTTGGGAAAGCTAGAGAAAGGGAAGAGAATTACATCGTTCCAATTAATGAGTGTTCATCTTAGGTCAAAACACAATGAAAAAACAAGTTTTCTTGGAATATAGGATAGAGGAGATCCTCTTAGAGTTACAGCTTTAGGATATTAGTGTTATCACATTAAGATCTGACAGCCTAGGAAAATGGTTTAGACTGTAACTGTAGGCTTTTACTATACTTGAGGGATTTTTGACTAAATGGCTTATTTTGAACATAACATTTTAGAAATATTGACCTGGAGGTTATCCAGAATAACCAAGAAACTTAAAAAGTAGTTACATGTACTTCTATCATAAACAGAAGACTGAAGTGATAAGGATAAGTAATTCATTCCTCTCTCTCCTAGATTCATTCTACCTTAAGTAAAATCATGTAAGAAAAACTCCAGTTGAACTTTTCTAAAAGTCCAGCATACAAATTCCTTCTTTATTCAAATATCTTTGTAGATTGGTAACAGATAGAAAGTTGGTAGTAGTGATAGCAGATATAAGATTTCTTTTGGCCACAAGCCTGTAAACCCAGTAGATTTGGAAGGAGAAATAGGCATTCATTGAGCATGGTGATCTAGAACAAATTTTGCCATCAAGAACTTGTATCATATAAGAACCACAAATTCATATTTCATCATAGAAGCAGACGTGAATTCAGGAGCTTTGGAGATAAGTAGCTTTTTGATGGACTAGTTGATTTTATGTAGGAATGAGATGATTAAAAAAATTATTAATAACCAAGTTATTCAAGCTAAACCAATATCATAAGAGGATTGAAACCTCCTGCTTTAGGGTATTATTTGAGAGAGGTCATGAAGAAAATTTCTCCAGATCATAGATGGCACGCTTGTCTAGGTGAATTATGTAGTCTTTTCCCTTTCTTTTAAAAGCTTTAGAAACTAACAAGTACAGCTGCTGGAGGCTGGATATTAAACCAGGAGAACCATTGGTCTGATTCGGTACAGCAATTCTTATGTTCCTAAATTGCCCACTTCCCTTCTAATTCCACTCTAACTTATGGCACCATTTTAACTGCTCATTCTTTTCTGGCTTCTGCAAATGGTGACTTGAACAAAGCTGACTCGTACTCGAGTTCAAGAGCAAACCACTACTGGCACTGCCCCTGTTCATTTGACAAACTTTGTTCTATGAAATATCTCATGACATTCCAAAATGCAATTCAGAGATAATAAAATTCCTTTGCCTATGGATGCAGATATCATTTTCAAAAAGTGATTGAAATAGCTATTGAAGTGATGGAACATTTTACTGTGTAATTTGAAGAAATCTTCAAAGACTTTAAAACTTAACAAGAGATATAATTCTCTTTCTATCTGTATCAATTAAAGACTTTGAAATGCAACACATTTTCCAGATACACAATTCTGAAACACTATATAATTTTAATCTCAAAATTATAAGGTATATTTAAACATCTTGGCTCTGTTATTTATCAAAAGTATTTCCTGTTCTTGTCACAAAATAAAGAGTTTGAAGCTGTAATACCTAAAATTTTCCATGAGATAGAAAACTCTCTGTTCTATTTTTACTATGAGATTTTTGTTCTACATTGTGGTATACAAAAGTGGTCTAAAGATCATCCATTATACTTTTCTTCTTATGTAAGTTTGAAAAGTTTTGACATAGTTTATTTAACCAAAAGGCAGAGTATTTTCCTCACATCTTTATTTCAGGAAATTACCTGCTTGTCATTGATATTTGAGCATAGATTTGATATCTTATTTTATGAATAGATTTATAAAAAAGACATTAATTGACTCAGGATGCCTTATATGAAGTAGTATACATTCAGTTCCATGTGTCAAGTTTTCTTGGGATTAAAAACCCCAGGATTCCCATCAATCCTAACATAGGAATAAGATTTTTTTGATAGGAATTCAGAGACAGTGATGTCTAAGAAGGTATACAATGATTTTAAACTGAATATATTTCAGTGTACCTTACAATCTAATAAAATAAAGCCATAATTTGTAGTTGAAAATTGAAAGGTCCGATGAAATATTCTATCATCCTGAGAGGGCTAAGGGAATACAGATTATATCGGATAATTTCTTAAATATACAAATATTCATAGATTCCTATTCTATGTCAGGTCACACTTAAATAAAATTATATTTTAATTTAATGAATAGAGGGGCTGTAAGGGAATCTGAATTTGTCAAAACAAAATTCGTCTATTCATTCAACAATTATTAATTGAGTGCATACTATGTCAGGCTTATTTAAGTCACAGAAAATCAACAAAGATTAAAAAATAGGAATTCTTGACCATTGCAGTTTTCTTTCTTTGAAGAAGATAGACAATAAATAAGACAAATAAGGAAAATATATAATATGTTAGTAAGAGTTGCTAGAGATGGGACAGTGGTTAAGGAGTGTGTAATCATGAATTTCATTGGCCTTTGCCCATAAATCTTTGGAATTTTGCACTGTACCTAATTGTTTATGCTAACAAGATGACTCATGGTGGGCACCTGATGGCTTTCACTAAAGGTAGGATTCAGGGTGAGCCTGCTCACACTGATAATCTCAGGGAAGGAACGGCCATACCAGAAAGACCAACGATGGGATTAGAAGGGTGGGACTTTGAGTCAGGTGATATCAACATGACCTCCTGGAAGGGGAGGAGGCTGAAGATTGAGTTCGAACACAATGGCTAATAAATTAATTGATTATGCCTATGTAATAAAACTACAATAACACTCTGGACCTCAAGCTCAGGTGAGCTTCCCTAGGCTAGCAATACTCCATGTGCACATTGCCACAATTAATGCCCTGAAGGTAATGCATCTCTGAGGTTACAGAAGCTTTACCTTTGGAATCCTGTGAGTACCAGATCTTGTTTATGTATCTCTTCTTTGGATTTTTTTTTTAAGATTTTATTTATTTATTTTTGTGAGAGAGACTGAGAGAAAGAGAGAGAGAGAGAGAGAGCACAAGTGTGGGGAGGGCATTAGGGAGAAGCAGTTTCCCTGATGAGGAAGGAGCCTGATGTGGGACTCGATCCCAGGACCCTGGGATCACAACTTGAGCCAAAGGCAGATGTTTAACCAACTGAGCCACCCAGGTGCCCAGACAGGTTCCTTTTTTTTTCTTTTTAAATTTTATTTTTCCAGTGTTCCAAGATTCATTGTTTATGCACCACACCAGGTGCTTCCTCATTAATACCCACCACCAGGCTCACCCATCCCCCCATTCCCTCCCCTCCAAAACCCTCAGTTTGTTTCTCAGAGTCCACAGTCTCTCATGGTTCTAATATATCCTTCTATTATACAAGAATTCCAATTGTATTTATAGAACCCTCCTGAGTTCTGTGAATCATTCTAGGGCATGATTAAATCTGAGAAAGTCCTTAGGGATCTCAAATTTGTAGCCAGCTAGTCTGAAGTGAGGTAGCCCTGGTAACCTTGAATCTACAACTAGTATCAGAAATCTTGAGCCAACTTCAGGGCACCTGGGTGGCTCAGTCAGTTCAGCATCCAACTCTTGGTTTTGGCTGAGGTCATGATCTCAGGGTTCTGAGATCAAGCTCTATATCGGGCTCCACACTCAGTGTGGAGTCTGCTTGTCTCTCTTCCTCTGCTCCTCCTCCTGCTCTCTCTCTTTCCCACTTTCTCTCTCTCTCATGAATAAATAAAATCTTTAAAAAAAAAAAAAGGAATCTTGAGCCAACTTTGAAGTCTGAAAGCCTGAGTGCTTAACTTTGATTTTGGTTACCTCTGGGTAGAGAAACTCTGCAATATTTGAATGGAAAAAACAAACAAACAAACACACAAAAAACTTTTAAGTGGAGACTTGAAGGAGGAGAGCAATGAGCTAAACAGTGTTTTGGAGGAAGAGCATTTCAACAGAAGGAATAGACAGCAAAGGCTACAAGAGAGATGTGCATCTGGAGTTTTCCTTGAAAAGTGAGTGAGAGAGTGTGGCTAGAGTGGAGCTAGCCAGGGAGGGGATAGTCTGAGGCAAGGCTGGAGTGGTGAGATATGCCACATTATTTAGTGACCTGTAGGTCACTGTATGATTTTTATGTCTACTCTCGGTAAGAGAAGAAATAATTGGAGGGTTTGCACAAAGAAAGGATAAGACTTCACTTAATATTTTTCAAAAGATCCTCTGGCTGGAATTCTGGGAAGAGTCTACAGATACTATGGGAATAATTTAGGTGAGAGATGATGGTTGTTTGAACCAGGGACGTAGTGGTAGAAATTGAAAGAAATGGTCAGATCTTGAATGTATTTTGAAGGTAGGCAGTGCCCTAGAAATTAGCCAATGGAATAGAAATAGAGAGAAGGCAAGGATGACACTAAGGATTCTGGCCTGAGAAATTGGAAGGATGAATGGAGTTGCCATTACTGAGATAGAAACTGCTGCAAGAGCATGTTTGAAGCAAAATATTGAGAATTCAGTTCTTCACATATGAAATTTGAGATCCAAATACAGATTGGAAGTAGACAGTTAGAATTTAGTAGTTAACCATTATTTTCCTGAGGGAATCTCTGCCTTCCAAATGGATTCATAAGCTTTCTAATGCAGTATTCCACAGGAATACCAACATTGTGACTCAATTTCCAAATTTCAATACAGAAATGACATTTAAAAATACACACATTGCAATAAATTAATTCATAGGATACACAGTACCTGTATCTTCCCAGATTGTAGCTCTTTGTTCTATGCTCATCCTACCATCTCTTCAGACAGGTCTGCCTTGATGATTCCATTAAAATAGCCAGTCTTGATTTCCTCATATATACATTTTTTTAAGTCTTCATTTAAATTCCAATTAGTTAAAATACAGGGTAATATTAATTTCAAGGATACAATACAGTGATTCAACACTTGCATTCATCACCTGGTGCTCATCATAGCAAGTGCACTCCTTATTCCCCATGATCTATTTCACCCATCCCCCCACCCATCCTACCTCTGGTAGCCAGCAGTTTGTTCTCTAGAGTTAAGAGTCTATTTCTTGGTTTGCCACCCTCTCTCTCTTTTCCCCCCTTTGTTTATAAGTTTGTTTCTTAAATCCCACATATGAATGAAATCATATGGTATTTGTCTTGCTCTGTCTGACTTATTTTACTTAGCATAATAATTTCTAGCTCCATCCATGTTGCTGTCAATGGCGAGATTTAATTATTTTTTATGGCTGAGTAATATTAAAAATTGACTTTAACTGTAAATTTTTCTCTTTCCTCATTACTGAGTGCTCTGACTTGAAGGATTGTGTGCTCCCCAATAAGGTGATGGTATTAGGAGCCGGAAACTTTGGGAGACACTTCAGCCATAAGGGCAGGCCATCATGAATGAGATTGGTGCCTTTATCAAAGAGACTTTAAAGGGATCCTTTGTCCCTTCTAGCATGTGAAGACACAGTGAGAAGGAGCTATCAGTTAGGAAGAGGGTCCTCACCAGAAGCTGATCATGCTATAGTCCGCAGAATTGTGAGCAATGAATTTCTGTTGTTTATAAAGTACCACATCTGTAGTATTTTGTTATATCAGCCAGAACAAACTAAGACAGAGCATAAGCTCCATGCAAACCATCATCTGGTTGCTTTGTTTACAACCTGAAATTGTGCCCGACTTATAGTATTTAGGCAAGAAATATGAATAGAAAAATAAAAAACATTACAAATGATAGTTCAAGTTATCTAATTTTCCTTTAACTATAGTAAATATTCACATTTAAAAACTACCACCGCATGGAGAATTATATTTCAAAGATGACCTTTTCTCCAATTTTGGTAAAATTAGTATTTGGAGCCAAATAATATGAAATTCTTCTTCAAATAAATTTTTAATAAAGCTGTAAGAGACTGTGGGATAGTTTTAACCTGTGCCTTACATGTAAATTATTTTTTACCGTAATAGTTTAACATTTAAGTAAAATGATAGATAAGATAGCATAAACTTATGCTTAGGAGATTGACATATAAAAAGGAAGATGTGCAGATTTACTATTCTTAGAAGAAAATTAGTAACCAATTGAGCAAAATTGAGCAAAAAATAAAATAAAAAGGAGATACTTATTTAGTATCATGATTAGTAGGGATAACAGCAGTGAAAATTTCACAAGTTTCTTCTATTATTTTGACGTATTTATATAAAGAAGAGACAAAGCAATTTTCATATAGTAAACAAATTTTCTCTATATTTAAATATGATGATGAACATGAATTCATAATACAATCTGTCTCAGAAAAATATGAAGACACAGGTAAAGTAGTGATGCTAGTAAATAGCAAAGAATAAATAAAATACTGTTTTTTTGAAGATCATGGTCACTGCTTCATTTCATATACAGGAAACTCCTTAGGATAAACATAGACATCAAATACATTTTGAAGTAGTTTTGGATTCCCTCTAGAGGAATTTTCTGTGACTAATATATTTATAAATTTGACAAAGTACCATCGCTGGTTTCATTTAATTAAGTGCGTAAAATCTGTTCAGTCTTTAAAACCTACCCAAAGATAGCTTTCTTAAATTAAATTAATTAATTGTACATTTATTCTTAATTATATGACCAATGAAATGGCCACTGAATTCTATTCAAGCAACTTAGTTATTAATTCATGAATGCATTCCCAATAATGCAATCATACTGGCTCTATTTTAACCTATAAGACTATATCCTAGGTTGATTGATTCGTTTTATAAAATGGGAAGAAATCAGAGAGGGAGACAAACTATGAGAGATTCTGGATTCCGGGAAACAAACTGAAGGTTACGGGGCAGGGGGGTAGGGGGGAGTGAGGTAACTGGGTGATGGGTATTATGGAGGGCACATGTTGTGGTGAGCACTGGGTGTTAAAAGCAACTAATGAACTGTTGAAAATACATCAAAAACTAATGATATACAATATGCTGGTTAACTGAACATAATAAAAAAATAAACAAAAGAAAAATATCTATAGTAAAATGCCATAAATACTACAGTAGAAAACAAAACTTATACTGAAGTTTATGGTTTCCTAGAAGCTTCTAAGATTAATCTTTAAAGACAAATGGAATCATTTAAATAATTTTCCTTTGCAGACATAGACGCATAAACACACAATCATGCTTATTTCTATGTATCTGAATCCCAACATAGTGTGTGTGTGTGTGTGTGTGTTTGTGTGTGTGTGTGTGTGTGTGTGTGTGTGTTCTGCAACTTGAATATTAGGGGGTACCAAAACAATTGAACAAATATAACTCACATACAAATTAATTTGTATCGTCCTATTGAAACTCACTATAAAAGTGCCAAATTGTGTATGTAATAACTATATTTTGAGCTTTAGATCAAATCACATATTACTCACTTTTGCATATTCAGCATCTATAATAAGCCTGCACAGAAAGTATATGCTCAATAAATGCTTGCTAAAATAACTAAATGAACAGCCTTCAGAATTTTGGAAACACTTTGGATTAATTCAGTATCAGTTATAGAATACTAATTTTCACAGTGTTAGAAGAATTAACTTTATTCTCCTGTGTTAAGATGACAAAAAATTCTTGTAAATAATACTCTTCTCAGATTGAAAACTTAAAAACTTATTGATTCTTCAAGTGCCTAATGTAATAATGCATTTGATGTCGAAGTCCTACATCAGCTGAGGGGGAGTTACAATATGCCTGAGTTTCTCCTAAGCCTTGTTCACAGACTGAAATTCAGCTCTTTTCCAAGGGCCATTCAGCCCCTCATCTAGTCTCACTGTAGTTTTTTTAAAAGGTTTTTATGATTGTATTGTTTTCCCTTTGTAGACAATAAGGGCAAAAATATTAGTTACTAAAGCAATATGCAGCGTATAATAATGTAGTTGTGCATAGAGAGTTTTTTAAAGAGGATTATTTGCAATTTCAATTATATTTAATGCAAATATCTAAATCTAGTTCAATTTTGTTATTTGCTTCCTTCCATCTCCTGACATTTCCATTGTAAATCATCGAGATGAGAGAAGTAATTATTGAAGAACAATTCCCTAGATTCATTGCTTTGTTAAGTTTCTTCCTTACTTCAACAGGTTTGTTTTTCTAGGCAGGAATCTGGGTACCCAGAGGGGTACTGTATTAGTACACCACAGAAGTTGTTAGTAATTTAGAAATGCTCTAACAATGACTTTTTGCATCTCAATCTGTTGTGTGGGTAGAGTCCATGGTCAAGTTGGTTGTTAAGTTTTTATTATTTCATGATTCCTAAGTAGTGGATTGGGATATATTCTCAACCTCACAAAGATATAGGAATACAGACATTTATGAGAGAAAGAGAGACCAGAAGAAAAGGAAGAGACAGGAAGGGAAGGGAAGAAAAGAGAAGAATCTTAAAGGAAATATGTAAACTGTAGGATCCTGCAACCCAATCTACTCAAAAGGCAAAACATATCAATGGGCTCAACCTCCAATGGAAGAAAAAAGGGAGAAAGATTTATTTTCACTCAGCATTAATAAAAAGGAACAGATTATATTTCAGTTAAATAAATACTATTAGGGAAATGAGGTATGCTTAGTTGTAGGTCATCTTCTAACTTTGAGAATAATTAGCAACTGTTGTAACTGAAGGTATGCAGAAGATGGGCTGAGGTTTCAGCACTGGCAATAAGCAAAGACCAGTTATGACCTAATACAGCTAGATATGTGCTATGAAAGTGGATGCCCAGCCAGTAGGAAAGAAACATCCAGTCTAAAACATGATACTAAAAAGTCAAGCTGCTGAATATTGCATGTAAAGGGAGACTTCTTCTGTGCTCCCTGGTGTCAGGGACCTTGTCTAAACTTTTTTTTAAAATAGCCCCTAACAAAGAACCTGGCACTGGTTATCAATGCTGTTGAAATCAATCATATTTAAGAAGAAAGAGCGGGAGTACATAAAAAATGCCTCAAACATGTCTCAAACTCAAACATGTTTCTCCTTTTAATCCAAAATCCTCCACATTTTCACCTTTGCTGACGTGTAGTATTCTTTTCCTAAATTTATAAGTAGGAAGAAGATGCCCACTTTAAAATACATCTTCTGCTTTGTAAGAACTTTTACATTTCAATTAGTATTTCAAAGTGGCTATTAGACTTAACCCACTCTCTTAAATACTTCACCGAAATAGTTGGATAGAGTCATGCAAATGAATTGGTTCCCGATGCCCAGTTGCCATTTATTGGGTTGCGCTGCTCATCTTCAGTTTTCATCAGCTGAAAGGGCAAAAGGTTGCTAAACAGAAGATCTCTAAGATCTTCACTATCCGGTCAAAGTATGGTGTGATGGATGAACAAAGATTTCATGGGCTGGAAGGTTATTCTTTCTTCCATCCTCTGCATTGTTTGGACAGAAGGAATTGCTTAATTACCTGGAGAGTTAAAGAGGAATACCAGGCAATGTTTAGCTTCCTCCAGCTCTCCAGCTGAAGGAACTGGGCTGAATCTTAGACTGAATTATTTGTTTACTTAGCATTTTTTTAAAGTTTTTATTTAAATTCCAGTTCGTTAAGGTACAGGTAATATTCATTTCAGATGTACAATACAGTGATTCAACACTTGCCTACATTACCTGATGCTCATTGCAACAAGTGTCCTCCTTAATCTGCATCATCTGTTTACCCATCCTCCAGCCCTCTTCCCCTCTAATAGCCATCAGTTTGTTTTCTATGATTAGGAGTCTGTTTCTTGGTTTACCTCCCTCTCTCTCTCTCTTTTTCCTCTTTGTTTCTTAAATTCCATATATGAGTTAATCATATGTTATTTGTCTTTCTCAGTCTGCCTTATTCCTTAGCATAACAATTTCTAGCTCCACTCATGTTGTTGCAAATGACAGGAGGTCATTTTTTTCCTTGTGGCTGAGTAATATTCCATTATATGGATACACTGCCTCTTCTTTATCCATTCATTGGTCGGTGGACATTTGAGCTCTTTCTATAATTTGGCTGTTGTTGATCATGCTGCTATAAAC
Organism: Enhydra lutris kenyoni; assembly: GCF_002288905.1. Classification (NCBI taxonomy): domain Eukaryota; kingdom Metazoa; phylum Chordata; class Mammalia; order Carnivora; family Mustelidae; genus Enhydra; species Enhydra lutris. Next base: position 24,387,625 of record NW_019154086.1, on the reverse strand, counting down.
ATCAGGGTGCACGTGCCCCTCTGAATCACTATTTTTATAACCTTTGGGTAAATACCTACTAGTGGAATTGCTGGGTCATAGGGTAGTTTTCTTTTTAATTTTTTGAGGAATCTCTATACTGTTTTGTAGAGTAGCTGCACCAGTTTGCATTCCCACCAACAGCGTATGATGGTTCCCTTTTCTCTGCATCCTCACCAACAACTGTTGTTTAGTGTGTTGTTGATTTTTGCCATTCCGACAGGAGTGAGGTGATATCTCATGGTAGTTTTGATCTGTATTTCCCTGATAATCAGTGATATTGAATATCTTTTCACATGTCTGTTAGCCATCTGTTCATGTCTTCTGCCCATTTTTAATTGGATTATTCATGTTTGAGTGTTGAGTTTTATAAGTTCCTTGTATATTTTGGATAGTAACCCTTTATCAGATATGTCATTTGCAAATATCTTCTCCCATTCCTGCCTTTTAGTTTTGTTGTTTCCTCCACTGTGCAGAAGTTTAGAGAGAAGAAATGTTTTCTTCCTCCCTTCCTCCCCTTTTTCCTTCTTTTCATTCTTCTTTTCTCTTTTATTAGCTTGGCAAGTGCACCCAGATATCTTGCCTAATTTCTAAGTGTCAAAATGCACTATATTTGTACCTATTTTTGTTTTCTAGTGACACTAGGGTAACCACTATCATTTGGATAACTCACATGATTTCCCAGAGAGGCTATAGTCCAAGGGTCTGTAGAAAGTTCAAAGGCACTTTCACATAATGGCACTAGAGCACATATTTTAATAAAGGATGAACTTAGCATTAATTATGGATAGAAAATAATCTCAAATTTGAAGCAAATTGGCTTCTCTTTTGAGTGTTCCAAGTTCTACCAGTTTGCTCTTCTTCGTGTTGGTTTGCTCTAGTCTCTGCCATAAAGTTAATGGCAGCAATCCCATAGTTTCAGGAATAAGCCTAGGAAATGCCAAGAAAAAGTCCTGAAAACTTTGTTTTGTAGTAGCATATATAAGTCTTAAAATAGCTTGATTTTAAGAGAACACTTAAACATTAGAAGGGACTTGGGAAATCAAATGCTCTAAGAAAATTATACAAAATCGTAATTATTACAATTTTTTTTCCTTAATGGGTAGTTTGAGCATATAAAATAATTCTTCTTGAATTCAAAGTTATTTTCTTTATATCACTATTCACTGGAGGTCCCTATATTTGAGTAATCACCTCCATTAGAGTGAAAAGCTCCATGAGAGCAGAGAACATGACTGTTCATTCCCATAGCCTAATATAGTCAGTGCTCAGTAAAGCTACTTGGTAAAGATTTTATTTACCAGAACTTGCTTAAGTAAGTAAACCATTACATTGATTGTATTGGAACTTAGTGTAATTTTTGTAACAGATATATAAATATAATTTTTTTGATGTGCAATGAAAGAAGTTAGCTAATATGATGAATACATTGCAAAATAAAATTAAAAATTATATATATGTGTGATTTTTGTTACATATTTATGGAGCATTGTTTCTAGGGAAAATTAAAAGAAACAAATGTGCTACATTAAGGTACATAGACAGCAATTAATATTATTTTTGGAGAAAACTGTCAGTACAAAAAATAATTTAACTGTGTTTTATTGCAATATGCCTATATACAGAGCTTCAAATGATGCTTAATGAATTTTCCAAAGCACCCAAGCATATTGAATTTCTAATCATTAAAATTGTTATGTATACAAAATAATATTCTTTCATTTTAATTAAAGGTGAAAATCTTTGATCTAAATGATAGTAAATCTATCAGATATAACTGATAACTTATCAGAGATAACAGTAAATACCTATTTGTCACCTACTATATAAAATATGATGTTATTTTTTAATAGTTTTCTATTAACTATTTGATTAATAATTAGTAAATTCAAAATTATCCTATCCATATTTTGCCATTATTTAAAACTTTCATGATGCCCCATTCAGCCTTCAACTATTTCTCATTAACATATTATATTTTATTATTTTTTAGTGTAGAGTTGGACTGTGTTATAATCAATGATTCTCTATTTTTAAATTAACTGTTTTTGGGGTATTTTTTCTAACTTTTCTATTACTTAAATGATTTTTAATTTTTTACTCAAAGATAAATAAAGTTAAAGGTCTCTTGACATCCTGTTGTCTAATCTACTATGCAGTGTTTCATTTTCTCTAAAATGAATAGAGCACTTTCTATAATGGGATGTGCCTCACATTCTGGAGAAGGTCATTTTAACCCCTGACAACTCTATTACTACTAACTCTACTTGATAGAACAGACCTATATTTAGCCTCTACTAGAATTCCAGGCACTGAGGTTGTTTTTTATTCTTTCTCAAAGATAAATATGTTTTTTTCTTTTTTTAATACTAAGTTAAAAATGGTCTCTGAATGAATTTTACCCAAAGGTTCTCTGCTTTGTGCCCACATAGAATATATCTAAACTCTCTTTTATGACACATTTTTGTTTTACTTGAAGCCACATACACTGACCCCCTCAACGAACACCTTTTTTATATGTCCTCCAGACTAAACGTAACCTCTTCACTTGTGAGACAATAAGGTTATTCTTAATTGTAGATGTATCCCATGATAGTGTTTTACTGAATTTTTTTAATCCACAATAAAATATCAACCTAATTTTATTTTCAAGAAGCTGATTATTATTTATTTTGAATTTGTTTGCCAGTTTTTGCCAGGAACTCCTTTCTGGATAGTGGATATAGCATTGAGTAGGACTGAGAAGTCTGTGATCACAAAGATCAGTGAATAGGACTGAGAAGTTCTGTGATCACAGAGATCCATTTTAATCTGTGGAGATAGACAATACATGAACAAAGTAATAGATATTAAAAATTCAGATAGTAATATTGTCTATGAAGAAAGACAACATCTTTGAAAAAAACATGTACTAATTTAGAAATGGCTATTTATTGAGTCATAGAAAAGAGTCTGAGGTGAGCTGAAGGATATTGAAAGCAAACCTTGCTTTATGTATTGCTTCTTGGCTATAGTTTCCTGGTTTTTCCTTACAAAAGGAAATGTGAGAAGGATGAACAGAGTGGACTGTGCAGTTCTCATAGATGCTAAATACAGCTCAGGCAATTCCTTCCAGACTTTTCCTTAGTGATGATGATGAATGTAATTTCTGAATGACTTGCAATTTGCAGCCAAGTCAGTCACAGGATTTTACTTCTTATATTCAAAGCAGATGTACCATAATAAAAGCTAAAAAGATAATTATTTTCTACTGGCTAGTATGATTTAATAACTTGTGAATATAAAGGAAGTGTTCCTTGGACACTTTTTCATGAATTTTATGCAAAAATATTTGAGGTAATGCTGAAGAATTAAAAATATTTTTTCTATTAAATTGTATGCTGTTTTTTTGATAAGAGCTACAGAAATAATTATCTTGCTATAATCAAATATATTTTTAACATTTTATGTCCATACATAAATATGAAATAGATATGTTGTGAAACATATAAAATTAATAAATATACATTTGAAATTAGAAATCCTAAAATGGGGGCGCCTGGGTGGCTCAGTGGGTTAAGCCGCTGCCTTCGGCTCAGGTCGTGATCTCAGGGTCCTGGGATCGAGCCCCGCATCGGGCTCTCTGCTCAGCGGGGAGCCCGCTTCCTCCTCTCTCTCTGCCTGCCTCTCTGCCTGCTTATGCTCTCTCTCTGTCAAATAAATAAATAAAATCTTTAAAAAAAAAAAAAAAAAAGAAATCCTAAAATGTCCTTAATCTGAGAGGTGGGTTAAAAGTTTATTTTCTACATAGAAATTGTAGCTATATAAGGAAGATAAGGAGTATTCCTGCCAACAATACATTTATCTCACAGTTTAAAGTTTTCTTAATTGCTATTTCAGGTACCATAATTTAGAAACAATTTTGGTATCAAAAAATGAGGCAGAAAAAGTGTTTATGAAAAATGTTATTGGCTATGTGACCTTGGGCAATTTGCCTAAACTCTCCAATCATCAATTTATTTGTAAAATAAGGCTATTAAAGCATTTTATATAGATTAGCTGTAAAGAATGCATGATATATCTATGCAGAATGCTTAGAGTCATACCAGGGTCTTGATAAAATATTTAATAAATTCAAGGGTGATGATGAAGTGGATACAAATAGCAACAGTGAAGATAACAGCACTGTTCTACAACACCAAAACCATTTTGGCTGCTTCTTTTAGGCTTTCCGCAGTAGAATACCTATGACTGTATGACTCACTGGACAAGTTTTTCCAATAAAGATGTGAGGTAGGTTGATTAGGGAAATAGAGACCCAGAGGAATGAATCACCATGGAAACTATATGGTAAACATGAACTTCAGAATCAACTGTATCTTCCTCTAATGGCCATGTTCATGTTCTTTCTGGTCCATTATAGTTAGCTGGAAGTTCAACAACAAAACAAGGTTATTTTTTTGTTGGAGGGGAGCGAAAAACCAAGAAATCCATAGTTCAGTGTGTGTTTAGATTTTCAACTTTTAATATGATTTATTTTTAATATTTTTAAAATTAAAAAGTAATGAAAATGAAATAATGTTTCATCTTTCAAATATACATGTAATTAAAAAAAACCTTCATCCCAACTTTTTATTAAAGAACACAGTCCTTCATATGTGCATTTACCAGTAATTTATCTTATTTGCACATTGAGGAGAATGTTATCCATGACAGCACTTTTTTTTTTAAAGATTTATTTATTTATTTGAGAGAGACAGACAGTGAGAGCAAGCTTGGAGGTGGGGAGCGGAATGGACAAAGACTCTTCAGCAGACTCTTCTAAGCGTGGAGCCTGGCACGGGCTCAGTCTCAGGACCCTGATGATTTAGGGTGATGACCTCACCCTAAATCAGGAGTTGGATGCTTAATTGACTGAGCCAGCTAGGCACCCCCCATGACATTGTTTTTAATTTAAATACATATTTTTTTTTGCTATCTATCTTTTGCTACTATCATCATTTTCTATTATATTAACCTGCATTTTGTCTGTGTAACTTGAAAAAAAATATTTTAGGTGTGTTTGTTTCCTATGCTATAAAGCAGTGATTCTTAATGAGAAGAGAAATAAGAGAGGAGAAAACGGTAGTGATAAGGAGACACATCTATTTAGGGGTTGTTCAGACTTATTTGCAAAGGTTTTTAAAATTGCACATGCTCACTTAGAGATTTTGATCAAAGTGTATGTCCTCTTCCCTATCTTTACAGTCACAGTCATTGTGATCCAATATTCCAGAGGCCAGTAAGACCTCATTATTCAATTGTTTGCAATAAATTAAAAATCAAATTGCTATTTGGTTCTGGGCTTGCAAGGGATAACTTTGACTCAAATTTTCTTTCTGCTTCTATCCACTCCCTTGACAAACATATCCATTCTCAGTTTTAACTATGCTGGTACATGATGAACTCACAAGTCTCCACATTCTTTCATCCACAACACCTTGCTGGGCTCTAACCAGGAAATCCCTGCCACTGCATATACACCTACATTTATCATTCTGCTTTTCTTTCAGCATTATGAAACCACACCACATTTAACCTCCCCAATGGCACCCTCTGTGTTCTCAGATTCAGTTAATGTCTCCAACAAGCGCCTATTGTCACATTAACACCCCAAGGGGCCGCAAAATGTGTGGTTTGAAATCACAAACTTCGAAACTAGAGTCTGCTTCTAAAAATGGCTTGAATTTGCATGATGTTATTCAACTTCTCAGAGCCTGTTTATCCATACATTTTTAATAAGTGATCTCAAGAGGAGCACAAGGTTGGCTGGAGCATAGTAAGCAGAAAGAGAATCTTAATAGAGATGGCCATAGAACATGTCTCATAGGCCCTTTTAGATAATGATAAGAAATTTAGATTTTATTCTAGATAAAAGAAGAAATCACTAGAGAGCTATTATCTAGGCAGTGACGCGATCTGGCTAACATTTTGAAAAGATAACTGCAACTATAAAGAAGGAGAATAAACTATAAAGAGACAACAGAGGAACCAGAGAGACTGGCTATTGTAGTAAACCAGAATAGGTACGTCGGTGGTAGAGAACAGGCTTGTATCTGAAACAGTGAGACCTAAATTATATTAGGATCTATTTTGAAGATTGAACCGATAGAATTCACTGATGTAGAATGAAGAAAATAAAAAATTAAAGATAGGAAAGATTGACGTTTTTGAACAACTTATATACATTTATATAGACATTTATAGACCTGCAAATGGAATTAATGAACAAATATATAGTGTTTAAAATCATCAAAATAGAAGAGCTTACTTAGAGGAGGGTATAGAAAAGGAAAAGGAAGAGATCTGGAGAGCTTTAGTGCTAGGGAAGTTGAGAAGAATCCATTCAATTACTTCTTATTGAACAATTGCTCATTGACTATGGCATCTATTATGTGCCCAACAATGTTACAGGTACTGGATATACAGTTTTGAACAAAATAACAAAAACCCCTATTTTTCTGGATCTTATATATTGGTGGGAGAGCGAGATGATGAATAAAATCAATCTGCTAGATAATACACATGAAGAGGACAAAAGTATAGAGAAGGAAAACGTTAAATGCATAGCAAATTGAGAACGTGTTAAGACAATCAGAAAAGGCTCCCATAACTTTTGTACAACCTAAGAAAATGAAGGACATATTTATGAAAATATCTGGAGAAGGAGGCAAAAAGAGATCAGTGGGGAAGAACTCTGCGGATGTTCAGAGGATAAATATATCGAAGGAGACCCATCCGTTCAAGAAACAGCAAGGAAACAGCAAGGTATGGAATGGAGATGCCATGCTGAGAAGAGATGAAGGTGGAGCGAACATAAGAAAACAAACACCAGGCAGAAAGTTAGAGGAAAAAATACATGTGAGAGATGATGGTGGTCTGAGCCAAAGGCATAGCAGTAAAACAGTCAAGAGTCCTAAACTTCCATTTATTTGTTCTATGCTGTAGTACAGACATTACATTCTTCAACTAAGCAGTTTAGTATGCCTCTCCCTCTCCCTGAAATGGACATATTCTTACTTAGCTAAAACAACACTGCCATACCTGATAAATTTAACAATAATTTCTTAGTATCACTGAATGCCCAGGCTGTATTTATGACTATTTTAGGTTTAAAGATATGCAATGAGCATTAATCATTGTAAGCAACATATACTCTTCAAGAGAAGTCTGGCTTGGTTCTATTCCTAAAGGTCAAGTTGACAGAATTTACCAACAAACAGGATGCAGGGAAGGATAAAAAGGGAGACAGCAACACTGATCCTGAAAGTTGGGGCTTAAGCAAAGGAAAGAATGGAGTTGTTCTTAACTGAGATGAGAAAGTCTGTGAGGAGAATATTACAAGGAAATTATGGCTATTTAGTTTATGATATTACTAAATATCCAAACAGATACAGATATAAGGTCCAGGGGTTCAAGGGAGAGGTCTGGGCTGCAGATACAACTTTGGAAGAAGTCATTGGTATATTGGTGGTAGTTAAAGTGATGAAATTGAATAAGATCACCTATGGGATGAAAATATACAGAAAAGAGAACATCTCCAAAGACTAAGTTTGGGAATGCTACAACATGCATTGGTGAGAGGAGAAGAAACAACAAAGGGGATGAAAGTAGGTTTGGAAAGGTTAGACAAAACCTGGCCGTGGCTGGGTTCATAGAACTTGACTAGAGAAGATGCTTCCAGGAGGTGAGAATGTAGGAAGGTCAAACAATAGTGACATGTTAAGCAAGAAGATTGAGAAATGATTAAATAATTTGCTGACTATTATGAGACCATCAATTTGAGGTGACTGGGGTAATGGAATAATTTAAATTTACAATGAGAGAAGAAAAGTAGGCAATTGGTAGAGAAAACTCATTTAGATAGTTTTGTTGTCAAAGAGAATAGGAAAATGAGAAAGTAGCTATTGAACAATGTGAAGTCTTTTTTTTTTTTTAAGATGAGAGATATATATTAATAAAATAATGGGAATGATATATAGAGAAATAAATGATGAAAGAGAGAGGGAAAATAATCTTAAGAGCTAGTTCTTGCATTGTCATGAGTGGATGGGCGCTACAGAATCCTACTCACATAGGGATAGGAGACAGAATGTTAACTACAGAAGGAAGAAGGTAAGGTACATAGGCATGAATTCTGATAGGTTGATTGATTTGGTGAGCTGACCAAGTCTGTGTGTGTGTGTGTGTGTGTGTGTGTAAAATGCAAGTTTATAACTGAAATTATGATGGGAAGCAGAATTTTTAAGCTTTGAAGAATGAGAAAATATAAATATTCTCTAGAAAAGCTGGAGAAATAAATTGGCTAGTGACATTTAATACCAGGCAATATTAAAGATCTTGAGTTTCAATTCCTGAATTTATTAGCACAGTGTGTGTGTGTGTGTGTGTGTGTGTTGACATTAAACTGTTTGGTTGCAATTGTATATTTAGACATAAATAATACTGTGATTCCTGCAGGTGAGAAATATTGAAAAGACTCTAAGCATTGGATGGATTATTGTTATGAACACCGAAATATTTAAAGATGGTTATGTGATTTATAGTAGAGAGAGGACAAGTGTGCTAGATGCTGGAAATCTCTAGTGAATGAGTAGGATTCACTAGGATTTAAGCAGATAATACAGCAAGAATGGGGAGTGGGTAGCAGAGTCTGACAGTGTTTCACAGAATTTGCTTCAGAGTTGAATTATTCTGAGGGAAGTGGGAGGAATGATGCTTTGGAAATGGTGATGAACACTCAGGTAGATATTTCTACAACACTGTGGTACATGAATACTGGAATAAAGACAGAAATCACCTGAATGGACTGAAGGTAAAATGGAATCTTCAGGATCAGTTAGATATCAGTTAATACCAAAGAATGAAGGAAATGTTTAAAAACTGAAACTGCAATGAATTTTGTTGCCAGACTGGGAATCCCAGAAGGGACAGTAGGAGGGCTTTGGAACTTAGAAAAAGTAGAAATTTGATTAGCTCATATTTCAGTATAGCTTCTTAAAGACACACAAATACATTTCCAAAGGCATTTTAAACACAAGATTATTTCATAGTGGTATAAGATGTTTTATTACATATTTTCAATAATCAACTTAATGGTTGCACACTCATATATATATACATATATATATGAGTATATATATATATACTCATATATATATACATATATATATGTGTGTATATATATATATATATATATATATATATATATATATATATGTATATGGGCAGAAGAAGAGACATTTTTCTCTTCATGTGATTCCAGAAAATCTAAGATACAGCACAGATGAATGACACCAATGACCTAGATCATTAAATATAAAGGTCATTTTTTGGTGCTTATTTTGCTAATTTTTACCTTTCTTTTTAAGAAATTTACTTCCACTGCCTTTAGAAACACCACAAATTTCTTATTTTTCTTTTTTTCCTTCTAATTTTCTAGCCACTCCCTCCTACTCTGAATTTTAGGTTCCTTTTCCTTTTCGTCCTTCTTAACATCGGTCATTGTTAAGCATTATAGGCCTGTTAGATTCTCATTGTACATAAAATATCTTAGTAATCACACCCAATTTCTTTAATTACATTACCATTTATAACCAAGTACCTACCAACTTATTCCCTTGAGTGTTTCATAGGCACTAACCCAATGTATGAAGGAGTGAAAAAAATTTAACCCTGTCATCCCCATGTACCAAAGTCAGGAAGTGAACCTGGCTAGTCAAGTCAAAAAACTGGGTAACATTCACTGATTTTCCCCTTCTTCTCTAATATCCTTTATATCTATCTAAGACTTACATCCACTGAAGCTCTCAAGTCCAGCATCTGGCTGATCTTTTCATTCTCAAAAGAACCCTTCTATTCTAGGCTTATTATTGGTGCCCTGAACAATTAAAACCCATCTCCAAATCATATTCCCCGTCACCTTTCTTGCTCACCTCTAGGCCATCCTTTTCCCTGTAGACAGGATGATCTTACTAAAATGTTAATTTAATAGTATTCTATCCAGACTTAAACAAAGAAGCAACAAAACAAAATGTTTCTACATGGCACCCTTCTGATATAATCCCAAACTAGTAGAATTGACACATTTATGAACTGGTTTTTGCATGTCTCTCCAGACCCATGTCTTCCCACACCTGCTTGCCTTCTTTATTTTTTCTTGTCCTCTCTATCACCTTTGGGTCTTTGCAAATACTATTTCATCTTCCCAAAGGACTATTTCCTTGAGAAAGGTTTCCATAATACTCTAGGACTGACTCAAGGTTCTTCTAAGTTGTATTCCACAGAGGTCTATTTTTCATTCATGGTGTAGTCTTTTTCACTGTGCATGGTAAATTGCTATTTGCTGCTCTCTTTCAGCAGTAAGTGGTACCTCCTGGATGGTAGGACTGCATTTTTTTCTACCATGTATTTCTACTGATTCCACTGCATTTAGCATGGTGCCTGGCTCATAATTAGTGCTCAATAGTTTTTTCCAATGAATAAAATTATAAAATATTATAGAGATGTGGGGTAAAATTTAATATAAAATATTTGATTTTTTAAAAAATATTTTATTTATTTATTTATTTATTTATTTGTCAGAGAGAGAGAGAGAGAAGGCACAAGCAGGCAGAGTGGCAGGCAGAGGGAGAAGCAGGCTCCCTACTGAGCAAGGAGCCGGATGCAAGACTCGATCCCAGGATTCTGGGATCATGACATACGCTGAAGGTAGCGGCTTAACCAACTGAGTCACCCAGGCATCCCTAAAATATTTGATATTTTATAATCATAACTTTTTGTTCATAATATTGCATGAAGCAGAAAGGGACTAGAACCAGATGTCCAAATAATGATATAATCATATCATAAAAATAATGATTATGTAGTTTATTTTAATCTGCCTGAATAATAGTCAAAATGGATGAAATATTGTTCTGATTGTTTTAATGACCAAACCGGGTTCTTTCCATGGCTATGTTGATTGAATATGCAAAACAAAAAATTAGAGAAGAGCGTAACTAGAACACTGTAACCTTATAGAAACAACTATCATTTTATGTGGGCTATTAGGGGAGGTGGATGGATAACATTAAGCCCATATAAGTGAAAATAGGTACAAAAAGTAACTAAACCAATTTCTGTGTGATTTCAAGTAAAAAAACTTTGAATTTTTTTTTCAACTTTTAGGTTAAGACCACACTGTTGCCAAATTTGAATATCCATGGCCCTCTTGTGCTGCACACTAACTACAACTTAAATGCAGGGCATTTTTCAAGTTTGTTGCTGTTGTTGCTGTTATTGTTATAAAATAAAAGCATAGGACAAATTAGTAGATTTTAAAGATTTTTTTTGACATTCAAAATGCTTTAAAATATTGCTCCCCTATATCTGAAACTAATAATACACTATATGTTAATTAATTGAATTTAAATAAAATAAAATAATATAAATAAATATCTTACTTTCCATTATTTATGTATCTATATAATCATACATGCATAACTTTTTAGACCCAATGCTCATATTTGGCATAAGTTTAACAAGGATACATAAGGCCAATATTTGTTGGGTATATTATAATCCAAGCACAGCATAATTTCATATTTCAGTATCTTCCAAAGTAAAGCACATAATATGTTAATATTAATACAAGTTCTCTAAGAAAAGTGACATCATTTTTATGATGATCAAACATAATAGTAAAAGTTGACTTTAAGCATGTCTAGTAGAGCATGGCCCTTAGTTAAATTTCTCCAACTGCTAAGATTTAAAAACAAAAAGTGGGGGTGTCTGGGTGGCTCAGTTGCTTAAGCATCTGCCTTTGGCTCAGGTCATGATCCCAGGGTCCTGAGATCAAGCCTCACATCAGGCTCCCTGCTCAGTGGGGAGTTTGCTTCTCCTTCCCCCTGCTCTTGCTCTCTTTCTTTCTCTCTCTCTCCCTTCCTCTCAAATAAATAAAATCTTTAAAGTAAAAAGTAGCTTTTAGTTACTAAGCTAAGTATTCCTTTATTATCATAATTTATTGAAAAATGCCCATATCTGGTATTTTAAAGAAGTCGGTAGAGATTTTTACATTCCTCAGATGGTACCTATATTTATGATTATCGATATTATTAAAAATTATTGTTCTTATTCATCCTTACAGTAAGATAGCCATTGTATTAGGTGATTATGAAGGGGCTCCTGGATGGCTCAGTTGGTTAAGCAACTGCCTTCAGCTTAGGTCATGATCCCAGGGTCCTGGGATCGAGCCCCATGTCAGGCTCCTTGCTCTGCAGGAAGCATGCTTCTACCTCTCCCTTTGCCTGCTACTCTGCCTGCTTGTGCTCTCTCTCTCTCCCTGTCAAATAAATAAATAAAACTTTAAAAAAATCTCTATATTCACATCAATTATAGAAATTGATATTTATTTTGGAGACAAAAATAGTAAGTTTCAGGCAGGCTACATTCTCGCATACTGAATTTTTAAAAATAAATCCTTGATAAGAACAGTTTAATTATCTATAATTACACTCAATATAAGTTAAGGGTAATATTTTTCTGTTCAAGTTGTGATTTTCTAGCAGCTGATTCCAATTCACAGAGCCAATGTTTACGGAAGTTTTCCATATTGTCCCTCCTGAGAAGACTATGCCCCCACTCAAAAATCTTAATATATTTAGTGCAGATTCCTAGTACTTACACTTCCTTCATTTGTGTGCTAATGTTGTATTTTGAAGGATTCCCCCTATACTTTATATAACTTTCTTGCTTTATAACATTTGTTTCCATTTTCTCCTTGGGTGTGTTATTTTGTTGGCAATTTTTCAGTCTTGAGGCTAGGCTGTGCCAGTGGGACAAAGACCACTAGCCACTGGGAGTAGAGGTGCATGGCGTCATCAGCTCTGCCTGGGTGGCCGTTCAAAGAATCAAGTTCCTTTACTTGAAATTAACAGTAGGTTGTTAGGTATTGGTTTCTTTAACAGTATTTGAAGTGAGCTGTTTTTCTTTTTATCTCTTTTTAAAAGTTTTGTTCTTTAGTATACCATTAAAAGAACTGGTGTGGAGCTCTTATCTCAAAGGACAGACTGTGGCAAGATCAGAAGATAAAAGTAAGGGGAAACTTTTGGAAGAATAGAAACATCTAACTCAGGGTTAATGCATTAAAACATGCAGTGAGTGAGTACCCTTTTTTTTGAAAAACAAAAATTTTACTTAAGAGTCGTAAGTTAAATTGACATTTATTTCATAGAGATGATAAAATAAAGCTACACAACTGATAACTAAAATAGACACCATAAATCATTATTTAAAAAAAAAAATTTTGTTTTTGCAGCAATGTTAAATGTTAATTAATAGAATATAGCAACTCAGGAAGTGAAACGATCTTGCTCAAAAGTGGAAGATCCAAACTGCAAATAATCTAAAGTTGAGAAATTTAGATCTCCATTTAATATGCAGCTACAATCTTCACAGAAAAGGTGAAATGAGAAATGACTCTGCATATGCAAATGGAGGTCTAATTCTTTTAACTAAATTTTTATCTGATACCGAAGGACAACAATCTGAAACAAAAGTGAAGACATATCTATCTATATATTCATGAACAGATGCCCCACTTTGTGCAAACATGCCTAACAGAGTGTAAGTGTGTGGGGTGCAGAGAGCAAAATGGAGTCTCTCCTGTCAGGCAGGAGCCTGTGTCAAGCAATGACACAAGAAGTTAAAGGTACAGCAGTTAAAAGATATCACCAGGACCAACATTAGCTAACACCCCAAAACTGATGAGGAACAGAACCAGAGGAGGTCTGCAGGGGCCCACGATTGATTAAATCCCTTTAAAAATGGGAGGATTTTGGTAACAAACTGTCTGACTCTTCAGACCTACCTCCCTATGTCTGACTACTTAAAAAAGGCAACTCCCACAAAAGGCTCTGCTCCATTGATCCCCGAACATAGCTGTGGTCCTTCACGGCTTGAACAAGAAGCAGTAGGTGTCCAGAGCTGACTCTGACAGAGACCGATTCCTTATCTCAACTGCAAGCCCACAGACTGAATTTGTCTTTGGTTTGTTAACTTCCTGCACCTTTCCGTTACCTTGCTGGTTGTGTGGTTTGTCTTGCGTCCTGCTCTGTGTGCTGTGTAAAAAGCCAAGTTTTATCACATGGTCACATGTCGTTGATTTGCAACCCTGAACCTGCCTTATAATTGTGATTAACATGGCTTTATGATTGAACAAAGCTGGCACCTCAACACTGATGAGGAGCAGAACCAGAGGAGGTCTGCAGGGGCCCAAGATGGATTAATTTCCTTTAAAAATGGGAGGAAAAACCCAACTTGTGTGTGAACCTTAGCATGCTCGTGACACAGGGTGATTCAAGAATGTGGCATAAGTGAAAAAATAATAAAATAATTTAACTGACATGAGAGAAGTTTTTGCATAAACAGACAGTGGTAATGTTTTATGAATAACTGAATTCCCTGCACCTACCAAAAACAAAACAAAAACCTTCAACTAGCTAAAGAAATTAATTTGATCTGCTCTTCAAAAATTCCCTTTTTGGATTTCTGTTTTAAGCATTAAGATTTTAATTTGTAAATTTGAAATAAAGACAATTGAATCTGATAAATTGGACATTATTTCCTCAGCAAGATGGGAGGGTACATGGATGGCCATTGTTTTACCTTACTTTTCCTTTTTTTTTTTTAAGATTTTATCTATTTATTTATTTATTTAAAGATTTTATTCATTTATTTGACAGAGATCACAAGTAGGCAGAGAGGCAGGCAGAGAGAGAGAGAGGGGAAACTGGCTCCCCATCAAGCAGAGAGCCTGATGAGGGACCTGATCCCAGGACCCTGAGACCACGACCCGAGCTGAAGGCAGTTGCCCAATCTACTGAGCCACCCAGGTGCCCCTAAAGATTTTATTTATTTATTTGTGAGAGAGTGAGAGTGAGCGAGAGAGAAAGAGCGAACACACAGAGGGAGAGGGAGAAGCCTGCTGAGTAGAGCCTGACTTGGGACTTGATCCCAGGACCTAAAAGGCTTATACTTAACTGACTGAGCCACCCAGGTGCCCTTGTTTTACCTTCCTAGTGCATGGAGTTCCAGTTTCAGCCTGGAATTATGAGTAAGTACTGACCAAAATGGGGATTAGAAAATAATAGTTAAAATAGTAAAATCTATAATGACAAGATGGTTAAGTGATCTAGTGGAAAGAAATGGGCTTTGGTGTCAGAATATCTTCTGTAAGTTTCTCATTTCAAATCATGTCCAGCCATTTGACGTTGCCCAACTTAACTCACCTTACCTCTTCATTTAATTAGTAGAGATAATAACATCTTGGCAAATTTGTTATAGAAAGTAAGTGTGTTAATATGTGAAAGCACTGAGTCAGGAGCTAGAAACCTGATAAAATTTTCTCTTTTCTTTTCATTTATTTCCTTTCTTCTTCTCATTCATTCTCTATTGATGTTTTTTAATGTAGATTGGTTCAAGAGTTCAGAGTATTTTCAGGCTGCCTCCTGAAGTCTCTGTGAATACTGACTTTCAAGTACAGGTAAGTGACCATCTCAATTTATCAGGAACAAACAGAAATTTATATAAATAAATAATTTTGGTCTTTATCCATTTTTTACACTTTGGTACCACATCTGAAATATACAATTTTAGAATAGTTAAACAGTTTGAGAAGAAAAAAAAAATACTATTATATCTTCACCCAAAGATTTCTTAGATATGAATCTGTAAGTGGATAAAATTTGGATCTCATAAGTCCTTTACTTTTTTGTTGTTGTATTACAAATCTTGAAATACAAACATATTTATCACCATTTATATTTTATGTTTAAGTTTTAGTTATTAATTTGCTCTTGTTGACAGGATAATCTAGTTTTACTTATTTCATATGCTAGATATAGGAAAACCATAAAACTACTATAGTTCCAAATAAACAACATGTTCAAATTTTAAACTGGTTTGGATAGGCATTTCTAATTTTGTGGATTATAATATCTTTATTTCCTTATAATTTATTCCTTGCATTATGTTCATAACTCAACTAACCTAGAGGACCAGAGAAATAAAAAGAAAATTAAACATTTTACGTAAATGTTTCCATATGTATTTGTTTACTAGTTATTTGCACTGTCTTTAATGTGGTATCTTCCCATGATGAAAAATGTTTAACTGATATTTCATAGAAAGAAACATAGTACTGTGAATAGGCATGCACTCTAAGTGTGAGATGGTATGTCTTCTTAAACAAGGATGTGTACTCTAGTCATGAACAGACTATGCTGCAAAGCATTGAACATTTGCATTAGTTCCTCCAGATTTTGTTTAAACACCCTTTCTCTGTTATCTATCATTTCAAGTTATTGAACATGTTCAGATGCCCTTCATAATGTCATGAGATTGTCACAATTCTCTAATTGCTAGAAAATCTTTACTTTCATGCTCAGCTTCAGTGAGGGTCCTCTGCATATATTTTTGTAAGGGTTTTGGTTCAAAACTTTTTATTTTTAATCAGGACAAAAAATGATAGAAGCTACTGTGAATTAAACAATACAAACTGAAAAATTATGATCAATCAGTGCTCTATAGCATGATGATAAATAAGAGAAAAATACTTTGTAGGTAGACTCTTTTTAATGTTGAAATAATTTTTATATTCTTTTAGGTATTGAATTATCAAATATTTGTGTGATTATTTTACTACAATCATCTTTTATCTCTTCTGGTTTTCTTCCTTATTAAGTAAATAATTTTCACTTCCTGATCACTAAAGATCAAAGATCAATTCTGATTTTTCCATCTTATTTTCCATTTGTAGATATCTGATTATATCAAGAATAGGTTCACAATAAGAGAATTTAAATATGTATACCAATATTTGGTAAAGTCAACACTGCTTTACAAAATAAAGATAATTGATCTTTAACTTAATCACATTGAAAAGCTGGTTGAGAGCATATTCTATTTAAACCATAATTGATCTGCCATTTAGATTCACTTATTTACACAAAATCTTTCCCTAGTCCAGAAAATTAAGAAGAAAAGAAAGTTAAAACACAGTGTTGAAATAAATTTCCAAGCCCCAAATAGGAGTTGTTTCTGCTTGGGGTACTAGGTCAGCAAAACAAACTCGGATAATTTTTGTGCCCGTGTAAGTACTCCACTTGACCGTTTGAAACATCCAGTCAGCTGATCCCCAAATTCCAAGCTAACTCTTTGCTCTATACTTATTTCTTTCATTTCTTGATCTTTCTAAATAAAGTCGGATATGCAAACCCAACCAGGAAAGTCCCATCTCCTTGTCATTGCTTCTAAAGTTATAGAAAACTTGTTCTTGCTCAAACATCCCTGGGGAAGAATGCTCCACTGTTTGATAGCACTATATACTCCCCAACCCATGGATTGTTTTCCCTTCAATAAAGGACATCAAACTTGTTACTAAATTGTTTCATTTTTGTCATTTGACAATAAATATACATTTGTAAGTTTTAAGCTAATTTTCTGTAAATGTCTTAACGTAAGGAAGACCAATTGTAAAGATGATGTTCAATTTAATGTTTAAAAGTAATAATTTTTCTCACTGTTACATTATTTATTCATTATATATAAATGATCTCTATTATCCTAATAGTAGAAAAGAAACATAATTCAATAGAGAAGGTATAAAACAATCAACATGGCTCCATGTAATAATTTCAGTAGAGATCAAAACCCCAATCTTAATTTGTATATAGTCTATTATAAGCCTAAGTAATAGAATATCTGAACCCAAATTTGATGGAGATGACAAGATTAGGACTTGTACTTCCTTGAATTTTAATCATTTTTATAAGTGTTAGGTTTCTTTGACTTCTATAATGTTTACTTTGTAATAAAACCCTTTATATAATTACAAGGTCTGAATAATTTATTTCTAATAACTGAAATTTATAAGTAAGCAGAGCATTGTAAATTGTTATTTTTAGTAACAAATAATTTGAAAATGAAATCTGCTCCATACTAAATGACAAAACCATTAAAACCTTCCAATATGGGGAGAGAAGAAGCTTTCAGAGGCCTGGGTATTGCAATACATGCAGTAGTAAGTCATTTTAGCAGCTCTAAAAATTTAAAAAAAAAAAAAAAGGAAAAAAATTACATTTTTTATCTTATACCTCAGATATTTTGTTCTGTGTATTTTAATATTGTGGGTCTTTAATTTCTGAAGATTCCGTAGTTTGGTTGCTGGCTGTAGGAGTTTTTGTGGTTGAACTAGAGAGACGCTAGCTAGGAATAAAAACCGGTTTAGGGCCATATCCAGAGTGCTATATCATGTAAATGAATTCTGTACGGTGAATCTTAAGCTACTGGGGTTATCAGCTGTCTGGGAAGAGTGTAAGTGACTACAATAGTCATTTTTTTCTGCATCTGCTTTATTTTCTTTTACGAGCGGGGAAGGGTGGGGGGGGGGGGGGGGTCTTAGGGGACGGGGACCGGGATTTGGGCTAAAAGGAAACCCAGAATAGTAACTGACGAATCCAAACGACCCACTGCACCAACAATCATATGTCAGCGGTTCTAAGTTACTCATTGAGTTCAAGCCAAAGGTTATGTTGTTTAAGGGAGTGCTTCTCCAAGCACTTTGTGCATCCAAGTTGAAGTTGAACGAAGCTGTGCAAACCCACCCTTTAAACCATTCCACTTGGCCGTATTCAGCTTTTCAACCAGCCGCTAGTTATTTAGGCAAAAACTGCTAGTTAGGCCATCAACAAGCATTCTTTTTATATTTCTTCCAGTATAGTAAATTATTGATATCATTGCTGACTTTTATATTACGGGAAGGGAAAAAAAATAACATTAATAAAAAGGTGATAAAAAAGCACTGTTTCTATTTTTTTCTTTTTTTTCCAAAAAAAGAAAGTAATAAAAACTTAAATTCTTTGTACCAGTTAAAAAAAAATGTATAAAATTTACATCTGTGCAGTGGCGTTGTTAAGTTCTAGAAACAGTCTATGAAGCTTTAGTTTTAGCCTAGTAGAGCAACTGTTAGAGACAGATGTATAATTTTTATGGAATTACATGATAATCATATTTGGATTTATAGAAGCATTTTACAAGTGTTGCAATCATTGAGTAGAGATAATCACGGTATTTTCATCAGCTTGGTACTTTTTGAAACATGACTGTGTTGTGTGAGCAATCTGCAATTTTTCCGTCCGTGAGAGCCTGCCCTCCTCCTCCTCCTCCTCCTGGTCCCCGAGGAGTCTTTCAAACCAGTATCTTTAGTTCTGTCTCCAAGGCCCAGGACACTCGTCAGAAGGAAGCAAAAAAAGTGGGTTTCACCCTCCTCTCCCCATACCCCGCCCCCGCAAGAACAAAAGCTCCGTCCCCCCTACTTCCCCCAAGCAGGGCCAGAGTGACAGCCGAAAAATTGCAGTTTGTACTACTTCTGTTTGAACTCTTTCCATGTTGTCCTGTTTACAAGTTAACCTAAGTTGGGGTATCTGTCACGGGTCTTCCTGTTTTTGTATTTAAATGAAAAACAAACAGCGGCCAGCCGCCTCCAGTAGTCCCGCCGCCATAGGTCAGTCTCCTTGTGTACAGCGTAGGCCCTATGGCGCGCGCCTCAGCCGATTATCAACTCACCGCTGTGGACCTGCCAATCCGCTTTAACAACTCCGCTTTCAAACAAAACCAAACAAAACTTAAAAAAAAAAAAAAAAAAAAAAGTGTGTGTGATCCAGCTTTTCTCTTGTCATCCTATGTGCATGCAGTAAGATCGGTTGGATATTAAACCATCAATAAAGTTTCACAGGATTTGAAAACAAAAAAACAAACAAACAAAAAAAAGTCCAGTGTCATAAATAGAATAGAATTAGTTTGAAAATCCTACAAATAATGTGGGGTTTTTTTGTTTGTTTGTTTATGTTATTTCCCCCTCATTCTTTATTTCAGGGTTCATTAATATGATTCAAAAGTCTTCAAAAAAAAGTTTTCATAAATAAAATGAATTATTTTATGAAACATTCATTTCCCAGAGGTTATCTTTTCTTAGGTGGAAAAGGAGAGTAAAAGATTAAAAAATAAACAATAAAACAAACTCAAGATGCATATTCAGAGCTTTGGAGATTTAGACTGAGGGAAAAGAAAACCTTATTTCTGTTGTAATGTTACTATTTTGATCAACTTTTGCCCTTTTGATGTTAATCTTTGCTCACCTCAGCTCAGGACACTTAAATCCTAAACTTGGCAAACTGAGCCCTGTCTAGCCCTAGAGCTAATCTTGAGGAATACAGCCAGGACTTAAGAAATGGAAGGTGTTCCTTAAGAGCCCTATTCTCCAGGCCCTGCTGGCCTGATACAATTGTGAGGGCCAGTTCTCAAACCTACAATGTTCTGTATTTCCTTCTGTTTTTCCTGCTGACTTAATGGTACCTTTACGGAACTTTTCTCAGCTTTTGCCAAATCCTGCTCAAACTCAGAACACTTTCTGTAGGCCCTCTGACTTGCAGTTAGAGTTACCAGATTTAGCAAGAACGAAACAGA
This sequence comes from Enhydra lutris kenyoni, assembly GCF_002288905.1. NCBI lineage: Eukaryota > Metazoa > Chordata > Mammalia > Carnivora > Mustelidae > Enhydra > Enhydra lutris. Next base: position 24,367,084 of record NW_019154086.1, on the reverse strand, counting down.
CAACAACAACAAACAGAACTCCCAATTAAATATGAATTTGTTGCTTAGCTCAACAACACGCAATTTAATTCTTTTAATATAGTATGCCCTGTGCAAATTTATGGGGGATACTTAACACTAAGAAAAATCATTTGTTGTTTAGCTGAAATTCATATTTAACTAAGTATCTTGTACTTTATCTGGCAATGCTACCTGTAGTATGTGTCTGGAAATATGTCAGCTACTTTGCATAAAATTTTTTTTTGAATTTACATGCCAACCCAGAAGATAAGTATTAGCACCCCCTTATTAAAGATGAGGAAACTAAGGACAAAAAGGATTCAATTATTTGCTCTTTCCCTTTCCCAATGGCACACACAAATTCTAATAGAGAGGGAGCGAAGTATAGGGAAGAGAGAAGTATCTGTGTTCTCCCATCAGACCACAGGATTCAAATTGGGGATCTTGGGTTTTCATTAATACCCGTAGGAATCTGGGGCAGCTTGAGCTCTGTAGGCTTCAGTGCCCTATCACACCATCTGTTGATGACCACCATACTTCCTTAGAGAGTTGCATAATGGAAGTGAAGTCCTGAGCAGACCACCAGCACATGTTAACAGGTAATGTATTTTCATTGATGCTATTAATACAAACAATAGTCTAGGCTTAAAATTGTTAATCCAAAGGCTTCTCAGTACTTTCTTAAGTAGATTCTGACCACATAGTAAGGCCAAATTATTATTACTTACAGGTCCCTTGCAAAGAGTGTTGCTTAAGGCCTCATTTATTTTAATTATAACCACATTCATCTTATGTTAACAAATTAATTTTCCTGACAAGCATTGCACAATATTTCCTTGAGTGTGAAAGGATACCTAGAAGGCACTCCACAGCATGTTATTTGATCTCTGGATCAATATTGCATTATCATTGGCACTAGATGAATAGGAAAAGGATGGGACTTCAAGTTGGGAAGAAATAGGGACCCCATCTAGGCTCTGAGGTTTTTTCAGGGGTACAGACACTGAGACAGAACAAAAATAAAGACAAGGAAGCAAAACCAGATGCCCTGTCTCAACTGCGAGGGCTCAAATATATTTCTAATAATTACAATGTAACTACAGAAAATAGAAAACAACCACAAAAAAATAACCAGGCCTTAAAGAAGTTAACTATAAAGATTAACCAGACCTAGCAAAACCTATCTATAGATCATAGATGTCACAGAAAACAGACTCTCACACAATGATAAGCATCATGTCTAATTCCAGATCCCTGACCCATCAGTAAGTTTCTGATAAAATTCTAATGAAAGTTCAGAGATAAAAACCTTAGGTGGCACCCTAGTCAACCCCTCTCACTCCTGAGAGCTTTTCCTTTATCCTTGCTTAATAAAACTCTCTGCTCTGCTCACTCTCCTTTGTCCTTGAGATTCACGCTTGGACTCTGTGAGACAAGAACCTTTCTTCCCTGCTTCATAGCTAGGGTATCAGAGGTTACGTTCCCCCTAGTTGCTTGTCTTGCTGTTCCTGTGACCTCTCAGACTGTTGCAAAGTTGTTTATTTTCTGCCTCAGCTCTCAAAAAACTGCTTCTGATTTGTCTCTCGTTTTAAAAAACAAATGAATAATTCTTTTAGAATTTGGGGCACATTACAAAGCCAAAAGATTCCAAATGATGAAATACCACCTTCTCAGTGGAATAAATATCAAAGAAATATCTCAGGATAGCTTTTTTTTTTTTTTTTTGATGTTCTGATTATTTGGGTGGTGGTTTTATTTTCCCTTTGATTCCCTACTCTTGATTCCCTTAATTTGTGCTCTGTAACATCCAAGTTACCGACAGCCGGACTTCTAACTAAGTAGTGTGCATTATATGGAGATGCATTGTTTTCTAAAACAGAAAATAAGTAAATAAATACAATTAAGTAGATGGTTATGATGTTGACACAAAACCAAAAGAGTCACATTAATCACTCACTGTATTAGTCCCATCAGCACATAGACATGTTGCAATATCTCCCATCAAAAAAGCAAAAACAAGGGTGTCTGTGTGGCTCAGTCAGTTAAGCATCTGCCTTTGGCTCAGGACATGATCCCAAGGTCCTGGGATCGAGCCCCACCCACGTTGGGCTCTCTGCTCCTCGGGGAACCTGCTACTCCCTTTTGCTCCACTGCTCCCCCTGCTTGTCCATGCACACTTTCTCTCTCTCTCTCTCTCTCTCTCTCTCTGTCAAATAAATAAATAAATAAATAAATAAATAAATAAATAAATAAAATCTTAAGGGGTGGGGGGGAAGAAAAGCAAGAACAATTGTGAAAAAATTGGCATCACTAGAGCCACTTTAAAATAAAGCCTGAGCAGCCACTGCAGAGAAACTGCCTCATGTGCTTTCGTTTGCTCTGAGCCAAACCTTTGTATTTGCTAAAAAAGCAAGTGCTTTAAGCAATTGTTTCAGAAATCGGTGGGAAAACAGATATCCTGGTCACAAGACTGAGACTTGTGGACGTTCTGAAGATAAAATCTGCAGTCCACTAATGTATAACCTGGAGTAATCTGCAACTTAACACCTGCAGAAACAGTGCTAACAACCACAGAAAAACTTTCTTTCCTTCAACTGATGTAATTACCCCTTTCTCTTTCCTCATAAAACTTCCCTGGTTTCACCTGTAAGTGAAACACTATTTGGGTCTCTCCCTGATTCTGTGCTCCCCGAATTGCAATTCTTTGATCCCAAATAAATACTCATTTGCCTCTCATCCTGGCTCTTTAATTTTAAGTTGACACAATCAAAAAGGCTCCTGCCCTCTTTTCCCTGCCTCCTAGATTTGATCTCCCTACTTAGCTTCAAAGTAAGCCTCTTCAAAAACTTGATTCAAAGTGAAATTTCTTGTTCCTCTTCTCCTTTTCTCTTTGGAATCTCCATTAAAGTTTTAGTCCCCAACCATTCCATCAAAAATCCTATGTCTTTGCCGCCAATAATCTCCACATTTCCAAACCCAAAGACCTTTGTGTACAGTTTCATGTAGTTTTCATTATATCCATTCATTATATTTAATACTTTCATTACCCCTTCCTTGATATGTTTTGAAATGAAATTACCCCATCCTTGAAAGGTTTTCTTCATTTGCTCTTGGGGAGATAACTTGTTCTCCTAGTTGTCTTTCTAACTCATTGGTTACTCATTCTCTCTGCTGGTTGCTCTTTTTCCTCCTGACCTCTAGGCTAGGAGTGCTCAGGCATTTGCTGGGTCCACAACCTCTATCAATCTCGTGGCTTTAAATACCATCCTCATGCCCTTAGATACCAAATTTATATCTCTAACCCCAACCTTTCCCCTGAGTTCTAGACAACAGTGTCAGAATTGTTATTTTATTGCTCCAAGTATCTATAAAATAGATACCTTAAACCTACAACGTTTGAAATAGCCCTTTGGGTTACAAAATTCCAACCATCTCCTCCCACAGGCATCCCTATCTCAGAAAATGGCACTTCTTATGGCTCAGACCAAAAATTTTGGGACATCTTTGCCATCACTTACTCTTTCACATCCCACACCCAGTCTGTTAGCAAATCCTATGAGATCTTTCTTCAAAGTACAGGTATGCCCTGTTTTATGACACTTCTCTTTGTTGCCCTTTATAAATACTGCATTTTTTACAATTGAAGGTTTGCAGCAACCCTGCCTCCAGCGAGGCTATTTGCATATATATATATATATATATATATATTTTTTTTTTTTTTTTTTTTTTTTTCCCAACAGCATTTGCTCATTCTGTGTCTTTGTGTCACATTTTGGTAATTCTCACTACATGGCAATTTTTTTTTCATTATTTTTATTATATTTGTTATGGCTATCCATGGTCAGTGACCTTTGATGTTACTATTGTAACTGTTTTTGGTCACCACAAAGATTGCCCATTTAAGACCGAGAACTTAATCAACAGATGTATGTATTCTGTCTACCAAACATTGCTTACCCTCTCTTCAGCCCTGCATATGACCCAACCATACAAAAAGTTTTAACTTGTGATTAACAAGTACTCTATAAAAAATGTAGATTTTCATATCAAGGACTTTTACAAAATATCTAATTTTCATACCTCCAGAAACATTATGAAACCAGTACAAGCATGATTGGAATTATGGCTTTTAAACAAGCAAGGAATTCTAACACTCGTAACGCCATTGGGTTATTTTGTTGGTTTGTAATGGTTTACCAGATAAAATATATTTTGGTAGCTAATATTTTAACTCTAGTCATAAAAGCAAATTTTATTTTGGTAGCAATCCTTAGAGACTGATACACCAAAAATAATGTCATTTGTATAAGATAAAGACACAACTGCTTTTATATAACAGAGGTCTGTAGACAAGTTAATACAAACATTTCATTTACAATAAATCTACAGATTATCCTACCAGGTTAATAGTATCTATCATGCTAATAGGAAGGAGTCTAGGTAAAATATTAACATATAAATAAAAATCAGGTGGAGTTATGCTTTTTAGCGCTTGGATCTTGAGTGTTATTGATTAGGAGGAAAACTGAAGCAAGAATAATTTCTTAGAACTCATAAATCTAAAAAAAAAAAAACCCTCATAAATCTGACCAAACATATTTTAGTTATATCTAATTGTGAAACAGTCAGAGAAATCATATTTTATACAGTAAAATATTTAAATTCACATTTTGGCTACTGCATTTTGTTACTTAGTGAAATATGACTTATTACTTCATACCTTACAGGTCTTCTGAAGTATTGCATTTATATGTCACTGAAATAATGACTTTGATTTTTAAAATAATAATTCATTAATTCTAATGACAGACTGAACTTTAGATTTACAAGTGCACTTAATGCTATATTTTTTCCCAAATACAGAAAACATTTCGAAAACCATATAGAACAAATCACATTGTTATTTCCAAGTAAATAACTCCTGTCAATGTGATTTTTCATGTTTTAATGAGCCCCCTTATACTATAAAATCATTAGTTCTCCCCTACTTCACTGTGATAAAGTATTTCAAAACACTTAGTCAAATGTATTTTAGTTTTATAGCTATCTTCATAGATGCAACCCTTGGCAGGGATCTGGTATTTTCTTCTCAGACCACTGTCACTGATAGTAAAATTTGCAGCCCTCTGAAACGGTTTTGCAAGTGATCCTATGTACACATTAAACTGTCCCATAATGTAATTCCTCCTTTTCAAATAAGTTACACTAATGCATGTATATATATTTTTTAAAATTTTTATTTATTTATTTGACAGAGAGAGACATGGCAAGAGAAGGAACACAGGCAGGGGAAGTGGGAGAGGGAAAAGCAGGCTTCTTGCCTCACAGGGAGCCTGATATGGGGCTTGATCCCAGGACCCTGGGATCATGACCTGAGCTAAAGGCAGAGGCTTAACGACTGAGCCACCCAGGCTCCCTGCATGCATATTTTTCTAACCTACAAAAAAATCTGTTAAATTTAAGGTACTTTACACTGCAGCTACTATTCATTTTTTATTCCTTACAGAGTAATTTCCGATCTAATTCCTCGGGAGGGGGGCAGAATTTGAAGTGATAGAACACTGATGCTCTCATGATAGCAATAAAATAAATCCAAGGGGATTGGAACTCTGACCCTTTTGCAAAGTCATCAAAATATTTCAGTTAGGTTAATTATGATAATGTACCAGAAATAATTATAGAATCAGAGGGTAAGGATTTTTTTTCTTCACTCTGGAAACCACATGAACTATTATCTGTCAGAAAATCTAATTATAAGCCTGATAATAATTGCACTAGATGGCCAGATGACAGCCTTTCACAAACTTAAACTTGTCTCTACATCTCATGATGTCTAATTTTAGTCTGTTCTCTGCCCTTACCCTTGTAACATTAACCAGGCAGGTATCAGCATGCTAACATGTTAAAATTATTAGTTTGCAACCAAATGCATTTCCTAAGACTGTTTAATGACTACTTTCAATAAATCATGGTGAAGGCAGCCTGGTGAATGGATAATACAAGGAAATGAAAGTTAATAGTCTAGAGTCATAGTTAATCTTTGTTCTGTCACCTATTAGCTCCAATTCACTTTTCTTCTATGGACCACACACTTCTCATCTGAAATGTTAGATAATGTCATCATTCCGGCATTTTCTCATTCTAATAATAGAACCCATACACTTCATCCTTGCCAGTGTAATGGTATCATTCACGTTAACACAATCTTTACCTGCTATCCTTTTGCTATATTTAAGGCAACTCTTATTGAGAAATGTGTTGTAATGAAGTCCCAGAATATTTATTTTGTTAGGTTAAAACATACAACAAAAATAATTTCAAGTGTAATTTGAAAATTAATTTCTTGGTGAAGAGATTTGTGCAAACTTTACATAATGAATAGGGACAGATACTAATTCCTACAGAGATTTAGAATGAAAAAGCACTGGTTTTCTACTTATACTTTCTTTGACTTTCCTCAGTTTTTCTATTATCTTTTCAAAATATAAAATGATTGCAGGAGGGGGGAAAATAAGAACACACAAAGAAAATACACTCACTTAAAAAATAAGTGGGGTTGGGGTACCTGGGTGGCTCTTTGGGTTAAAGCCTTTGCCTTCGGCTTGGGTCATGATCTCTGGGTCCTGGGATTGAGTCCCACATTGGGCTCTCTGCTCAGTGGGAAGCCTGCTTCCTCCTCTCTCTCTCTCTGCCTACCTCTCTGCCTACTTGTGATCTCTGTCTGCCAAATAAATAAATTAAATATTAAATAAATAAATAAGTGGGGTTGAAATAATTGTTCTTTCAATGACTTTATTTCATGTGTCATATGTAAGTAAAGAAGATAGAATCACACCTATTAAACACTAATATTATGAAATCTACTTTGTATTATAAATATTACAAAATACATTATTATTGCATGTGTTACTACTAGTATAGTGAAGTTACAACAATGTCTTTGAAGCACCCAATCCTTAATGCATGTGTGTATATGAAGATATATATATCCCAAATATTTTAAATCGGAAACAAAGTTCACTGCATTAGAAGTCTGACAAATCTCTAAATTGTAATCGTTATAATTACAATTTAGTATATTGAAGCATGCCTATTTTTAAATTGCCTCAATTATTTAAAAAAAAATCTCGTGCACTAAGAAATTATGGCTTAGCATTTAATTTAATCACACCTACTTCCCAGTACAGTAATCAGGAACTGTTCTTATTTTTTTTAATGGATCAGTGAATCATGGGACTGAAAGTTTAGTAATATATTTTTGTTTCCTTTTATTAAATTGTTCCATCTGTGATAAGGTTTTTTCCAGTGTAAATAAGAAATAAATAAAATACATAAGAGTAGCAGCAGATACACTATAATCAAGTTACAAATACTTTGTTAAGGAAATTTTTTGGTGTCATGATATCAAAATAGGACAAAAGTATGCCATAACATTTATGTCTGGCAAAAAAAAAATATGTCAGAAAACATTAACCACTTCAGAGAGATTCTGAATAAATGGATTATTACCAAAAGACAGAAACCAGTTAGCTGCTTCAACTTTTAGTTTATCTTTATTTATTTGAAAACTTCATTAATTAATTCTCGTGGAGCTGGGAAGTAAACAACTGTACATTTGGGGGGAGAAGGCAAGTTTGATCTTAGATAAGAATAGATAAAAGTAGTTTGTGCCTGGTAGGGGGAAAATACGTTTTTGTTTGTTTGTTTGTTTGTTTTGTTTGTTTGTTTGTTTTTAATTGGAAGGGTGAATGCAATTCTCTGTAAATGATAAGGTAACATTTACATATGTCAGTAAGGGAGGTCTATTTATATCCCCATTTTATAGATAAGGAAAAATAGTAGGGAGTTTGAAGTAAGTTGCCTAAGGTGATATAAACATAAGATCTGTAGAAAGATGAACACTGGATACATAAGGGCTGTCACATACAATTGGGATGACTGTGTAACTTAGCGGTGAATGGCTCCCCTTGAAGTTGTACACTGGAGGAGCTCTGAATATAGCACCTGGAGAGGATACAGTAAACAAAAGATTATCTGACACAGTGGGAAGCAACAGGAGGGGTCCTGGAATAATGATCCTCCACTATCTTACATTATGCTACTAATTATATTTTGGCTATTTACTTTCTTTAGCTGCTGTGTTCTCTCTGATAAATCAAGTTTGATTTCACCAATTTCCTGTATAATTGGGATAGTGCTGAATGGATGTCATTAAATTCTGCTTAATTTAATTTCTTGCCCATCAGGTTATTGCTTAGGGGCGCCTGGGTGGCTCAGTCGGTTAAACATCTTCATTTGCTTTCGGCCCAGGTTGTGATCCCAGGGTCCTGGGATCTAGCCCCACATCAGGCTCCCTGCTGAGCAGAGAGTCTGCTTCTCCCTCTCCCTCTGACCCTCTTCCCCCCTTGTTAGTTTTCTTCCTCTTTCTCTCTCTTTCTCTCAAAAATAGTTATTGCTTGGATGAATGATTGATGGATATATATGTGAATTGATATTTCAACATATAATAGTATAGAGTATTGGGTGTAATGCACAATGGACCTGTGTACTATTTGGGTAAGGTTTTAAATTCATTTTCAAAGATGTGATTGAGGGAAAAGTAGGAGCGACCAAAGTACATATAGGTGGTAATTACAATTAGCAAAGGTTTACATGATATTGTGACTTCTGTTTTGTAAGGAATTTAAAGCACTACAATAGAGATACCACATCTGAATACACTTTAGTGCTATCACAGAATAATGTTTTCTCATTTTTGCCAAGTCCAACTAAAAAGGCTTTTATATGTCTTGAAAATTGATAAGATATTTTAAAGTAACTGCAAAAAAAGAGTTTCATGTAACCGAATGAGAAATACAAAGGTTAAGATTCCTTTAAAATACAAATGGGGGAAATTTGGACTTTTGTGTTCAACCACGATGGAGTGATTTAAACTGAATTAACCTTCTCACCATAAACAATTATAACACTGGACAAAAACAACAAAAATGAAAACAAAAACAAGGCAGTGAGTTTCAGGAACCTGGTAACAGGCAGCACAAGTCTGTGTTCTTTGAAAGCAGGGAACTCCAATGTGAACCCGTGTTTACTGCAGTTACTCACATGAGAATTTCTTGTCCAAGATGCAGGGAGCGTGAGCCTAAGCAGTTGAGTAGCTTCACTGAGGTCAAGGGACAGAAATAAGAGTTCCTGGATACAGAATCTGCAATCTGTGGAGCCTGACTCCAAAAAGGAAGGAGTGAGGCTAAAATTCTCTGCAGGGATTTCCTGCAGATTTTTGGCTGAGGCCTGGGCTGATTATGTACAGGGTGAGAGTTTAAGAGGCAGAAGAGAGAGAAGAGGCTGCGGGGCTGAGAGCAGAAGAGAGATGGGAAAAGTTGGAGAGCGAATAACTATCAAAATGTTGTCAACACCTCATTTACATCACATTAGTACCTCTTTAATACTCAGCTGGAGGCAAAGTTAAACCTTACAAGTAAGGAATACAGGGAGACCTAGTCTACCCCATCCTAACAGATCCTGAAACCAAGTACCTCCAACACCCTAAGTAAAGACAGACTTTTGAGTTTAAGTCTGACTTTTAAGTTTAATTTCGACCAAGTTGGAGGATCTATAAAATATCTTGGACCTCCCCTGGATCCACTCCAACATAATATAAAATCATGTCTATTACACATTTGATACAAACTTCAGTGTTTACACAACTTTTAATCGAATCACCTGGTAAAAAAGGAAAACATTCTTCAGTGCAAGCATACTTCTTCTGAGAGGGATAAAATAATATAGTTTTTGCTGCATATAATCCATGAAGTCCACTATAAATTTGAAAATTATTAAGCATGCAAAGAAATAGAAAAATAGAAACTGAACCCATGAACCAGATATTGGCTGAGCAAACAAAACCTTAAAACTGTTTTAGATAAGTTCAAGAACTTAAAAAATAATATATTTTTAAACAGGAGACAGGGAGGGACTCTTCACAAAGAAATGAAATTGTTTTAAAAAAAGGAAATTTTTACCTGAAAACTAAAACAAAATAAAAAACTCATGGGATGGATTCAGCTACAAACTGGAGAAGGTTGGAATGGTCAGTGAGCTTGTGGAGAAATCAATAAAAAATACTTAATTTGAATAACAGAAGCAAAACCGAAGAAAAGAGAATAGAAATTTAGAGACCTGTGAAATATTAAACCACCTAGTACATGTATAGTTGGAGTTTTAAAGGAGATGAGAATGAGAAGGAGGCAGAAAGAATATTTGATGAAATGCTGACCCAAAATACTACAAATGTGACATTAAAATCAACAAGAAGAGTCTTGGTGAAATCCAGACCAAAAAAAAAAAAAAAAAAAAAAGTTATACTTGGAAACATCATGGACAAACTATTGAAAACCCAAGATAAAGAGAAAATTTTAAAATCAACCCAGATGCATGGAAAAAAAAAAAGACATTGCATAAAGGGGGAAAATCATATGAATAAAATCTCACTTCACATCAGAACTAGAGATACAAGAAGATAATGGAAAAGAAAAAAATATCAGCTCAATACTCTATATTCTTTTTTTTTTTAAAAGATTTTATTTATTTATTTGACAGACAGAGATCACAAGTAGGCAGAGAGGCAGGCAGAGAGAGAGGAGGAACCAGGCTCCCCTCTGATCAGAGAGCCGATGTGGGGCTCGATCCCAGGACTCTGAGCCAAAGGCAGAGGCTTTAACCCACTGAGCCACCCACGTGCCCCAGTACTTCATATTCTTAAAAAATATCCTTCAATGGAGGTAAAATAAAGTCATTTTCAGATAAAAGAAAGCTAATGAATTTGTAGCTAGTCATCCTACACAATGAAAAATCCTTAAGAATGTTCCTCAGCGTGAAGGGAATGATACCAGATGAAAACTAGAATCCACAGGTAAGAATAAAGAACATTAGAAATGGCAATTCTGTGGGTAAATATAAAAGACCATTTTTCTTTTCTTTTATAAATATACCTAAATATAACTGATGGTTTGAAGCAAATAAATTTTTTTTAAATTTTTTTATTTATTTGACAGAGAGAGAGAGAGAGAGAGAGAGATCACAAGTAGGCATAGAGGCAGGCAGAGAGAGAGGGGAGGAAGCAGGCTCCCTGCGGAGCAGAGAGCCCAATGCGGGGCTCGATCCCAGGACCCTGAGATCATGACCTGAGCCGAAGGCAGAGGCTTTAACCCACTGAGCCACCCAGGCACCCCTGAAGCAAATAATTTTTAAGAGAGATTTTATATTATGCATTGCCTAAACATATAACAGCAAGGTGAGGAACACTGAGAATACATGAAATAGTGTTAGTTTTTTGCATTTGTGAAGTAGTTAGGATGATGTAGAAAATGGGAAATGTGAATTGTGAAGGAAGTGGGAAATGTCAGTTACAAAATGCAGAATGTTTCAGTTTAACTGTAAGTTGACTTTCACAAGTTAAAGAAATAATTGCTAGCCCTAAAGCAAGCATGAGAAAAAATATTAAAGGCAAATTAAAATGTCTATATAAAAATAAAATGGAATAAAAACTGTTTTCAATTAATGCAAAAAAAAGCTGCAAAGGAGCAACAGGAAGAATGAACTTAAGAAAAGGAAGATGATATACTTAAAATCATATTGATAAACACATTAAATGTCAAATGGATTAATCATACCACCTCAATTGTAAGGAAGATTTCTTTAGAAATATAAGTGGGATAAAAGGATAGAAAAAAATGTGAAACATAGTATGGAAAACTTGACATGTTTATCTTGATATTAGACAAAGCCAACTTCGGGATGAAAAGAAACACTTTGTGATGATAGAATGGTCAATTAGTCAGGACTACATAATCCTAAATATGCACAGAAATTAATAACACAGATTTAAAATACTAAAAGAAATTAGCAGAGCTAAATGGGGAAATGAGTAACACCAAAATGACAGCTGAAGATGTGAATACCTCTTAGTATTTGAAACAAGTAGGCAAAAATATTAGGGAGAATATAAGAAGACCTGAGCAACCGTGAACTAACTGATTTACAGAACACACCATACCAAGTAATGGAAGAGCACATAAACTAATCACCCATCCCATCCAGATTGTAAGGGTCATAAAGCATTTTTTTAAAAAATATATTTCAAAGGGGAAGATCTTACAGAGTATTGTCTATTACTAGAATGGAACTAACCTAGAAATCAGTAACAAAATATCTAGAAATTATCCAAATACTTGGGAGTTAAATAACAAGTCTACTAAATGACCCATTGGCAAAATAAAAAAATCACCAAAATTATTTTGAATTTAATTTTTTTAAAGTTAGGCTCCACGCTGGCCCAGCATGGAGCCCAACAAGGGACTTGAATTAATGACACCGAGGTCAAGACCTGAGCTAAGACCAGACCAAGAGTCAGACACTCAACCAACTGAGCCACCCAGACACCCCTTATTTTTAATTTGATTATAACAAAAATATAATTTATACTAGACATTATTTAAGAAGGAGAATTTTTTAAAGCACTTTATGAACCATGAACTTGAAAACTCGTTTTTCTGAATAATTATTACTGCTCCTAGTTCTACTTTTTTACTTTCTTAATGTGTTATTTTTGGGATATGAAGAAATAGGAATGTGCAGTTTCTCCATCTTGGGATAACTAACATTTGCAATGAATAATTCTTTGTTGTGGGGGCTATTCTGTGCTTTGCAGGAAGTGTAGCAACATCCTTGGGCTCCTAAGTAGCAACTCCCCTTCCCAGATGTGGCACTCAAACACAGATCCGGACATTACTGAATGTTTCTAGAAGTGGGAAGGTGAGCAGGGGCCAGGAGATTAATCTCCCTGCATTGAAAACCACAGAACTAGAACTTTTGTGGTCACTTTTGTAAGATAGCTGGGGATGGATTTATAAACTGCACATTTACCAACTTTTTTTCTATTGGAGTTTTCTTAACCATTCTAAGCTTCTGTATTTATTCCTAGGTATACTTTAAAGGAAGATAATGTATACCAGGAGATTAACATTGTGTTTGCCAATAAGTGAACCCTTAACACATATGAAGTATTATTATTTCTGTTTCACTGTGCAAATATGGACTGTAAAGAAACTCCTCAACGAAAATGACATTTTGTGATAGCCAAACTACTTTAAAAAGTTTTCTTTAATCTTTATGGTTTATAATCTCATTTAAATGAATTTATCATTATAACTAAAATGTGTCAACCTTCACATACTCCCATGAAATTATGCTAATCATTGAAGTAGATTAGGATTCAACAATCTATTCCATTAAGCATCGAAGATTCTCTCTTTGAACTGTTGCTGTGTGTCAAGATATTCACCACATCTGATTCTCCGTATTCTCCATTGTGACATAAGAAAGTATAAATTCCTTGATGATTTCAACATGCAAAATAAAGTTCTTTAAAAATTACAGGCATCAATAATTTTAAGAAATATATCTCTTTAAATACTCTCTAGAATTGTAAGAAAGAATTTAAAACATAATAAAATGATTTAATATGGATATAGCCTTTAGGGCGAGAACAGAATGAGACAGAAATAACTCTAATGCTTCTCTAGAAATGATGATCCCTCTTCAGCAGAAAATGACGTGGAGAAGTCATAAGATATTGCAAAACTACAAGTAATAGCCCACATGTCTTGAATATATGTATGTTTTTTACTCATTCTAGCCTTAACCTATTTTGTTCAATGATTTGACAACCAAATATTTGATAAATATGTCACATACCCACACCAGTACTTGAATGAGTTTCAAGTAAAACCAGTTTCTCTTTTCAGAAGCAAGTTCAGCCTAGTTTGGGAGGCTCAGCATACAATGAAAAAGCTCACCAAGACAAGTTATGGTCAGTGACTTCTGTTGAGAGTGAAAAACAGGTCTGAAGCAATTACAACTCTAAGAATTAAAGATACGCTAGGTGAAACTTGTGGGTGCTCAGGACCTTAAAAAAAGAGTAGGACTCATGTCATTAAAAAGGAGAGGGGTAGCTGTTCTAAAAAGGGTGCAGAACAAGAACAAGGCTGGAAGGTATATTAAGCTTGAAATCTTTGGCATTCATGAGATAACTGGCCCACCAAGAAACCAGGTATTGTTGGAGATTATGGGTTACAGTAAGATTATAGATGTCTTTTAATGACAGAGAGAAGAATTTTTGCTTTAGACACAGTGGATAGCATTAGAAATTTTTGAGAAGAATTATACCATACAAGAACTTTGTAGAAGATATATTTAGTGACATGAAATAATGAATTTCAGATGGAGGTTGGAAGAGAAAACTAGAACGCAATAGCATCACTATCAACATTCTTCCCAATTATAAAAGATAATACGACAGATTGGATTAATGCATCTATTAATTTGTGAGTTTCTGCAAGTACTCACAGTATTTTAAAAATAGATGCTCAAATTTCTACTTCTTTTGTTTTTCTCTCTGATACGAATTATCCCAATGTATAAAATTCTTTTGGGGGTTACAAAAAACCCCTTATTTTCTATACACATACATTTGTATATTTAAGAGATACAAATAAGAAAATATATTTGAACAGATTATTTTCTTCTGACTCTTGGGGACATAATATCAGAATATTTATAACATATAAGGAAAAAATATGTGCTTCTATCATACTTCTCACTAGCTAATGTCAGCTATATGGTTGCTCAAGCCAAAAGCAATTTACCTAAACCTGAAGACGCTTGTAGCTGCTCCTGTCCAACACAGGTCACCTGAAAGCTCTGAATAAACCTATTAGGGGAAAAATTGATAAAATGCCAAATTCTGCGTTTGCATTTGAAGTAATCTGAGGGCCAACCCCAACACTGTTTTGCCCTTTGATTTTCCTGAATGGCAATCTGTTTTGCCACCTAGCAGTTACCACTACCTATGCTTATGAGCATGAGGAGAAGATACATTCCTACACTTCCCTAAACCTCGAAACACTATAAACTTTGAGGTTAAAAAGTATGGTCACGATAACTTTAGCTTTCAAGGTAAACATCTATTTGCATATAAACTTTGGCTAATATTACTACAGTCCTTTGCAGTATTTTAGAAATGAAATCAGAAAATATTTTTCATAAAAGTTCTTCGTGATTTCTTTTAAGCACCCTGATATAAGAAATTGAAATTCATTATATAATAAAAACTAAAAGTAGCTTATGGTCCAAAAAGAGTAAATAATTAAAACATTTATGTGCCTTTAATGACACCTATACCAGACAACAAGCAAAGCGAAGCAAAAACCAAATAAAATCAAACAAGAACAATCACAAAAATCAGCACTTACCCATATTTTGCAAAATTTGCCCAGTATTTCATTATGGATCTACTCAAAATTTCCTCAGCTTTTGTGTAATTAGCTCTTCTTTCCAGAGGTAAACCAAAGACAAATTCGATTTCGTACCCATGCATCACTCCCATCCATTCTGGCCAAGGAAGTTGGGAGGATCGGTGTTCAAAATAGTAGAAAAAGGCATTATTTCCCAATTCTGAGAACTTTTTGGTGAACTCCAAGGCAGGGCATATGATATTATAATCCCCAAGAACATCATCCAACGCGTCACGGTATTTTTCAGCTCTCTGATCATCTAACAAGTCCACATAATAAAAAAGGATTGATTCCCTTCCAAATTCACTCACTCCTGGAAAATACATCTTTAAACCTTCTTGAAAGTCTTTTCTAGTTATGATACTGTCATTATCTTTGCTGAAACCCGGAGCACCGTATACTAAAAATGCTGTCCCTTCATTTTTATTAACACCCACCAAGATCTGGGCTTTTTTGAACTGTCCAAGTTGGAGTAGTGTGTCTGGCATGTCAGTGAGAAAATCACCATCCACAATTGGACCAAAGTTTACAGACAAAATTGGATCAGAGGGGACAACCAAGACTTCATTCAGTAGAACTTCCTGGGGATCTTTGTTTCTAAGGCATTTAATTATCTCTGTCTCATTTTCTCTAGAGCAACCAATATATTTAGCTAAGGTCAACGTTCTGTTCCTGGCTTCATCAGGAGACATTACTGCCCAAGGGGCATTAGAGGATCCACTTTGCAGAATGGCTCTGGTAAACAATGGCTGACTTCTAGGAGAAAGTAAATGAAGGCTAACTGAACCTGCTCCTGCACTTTCTCCAAAGAGAGTTACACTCTTAGGATTTCCACCAAAGGCTGCTATATTTTTTTGGACCCACTGAAGTGCCAACTGTTGATCAAATAAGCCCATGTTCCCTGGTACCTCGGGATTTCCTGGTAAAGCTAAGAATCCTAGGGCACCCACCCTATAGTTCATTGAAACTACAATAACTCTTTCAACCCGAGCTAGAAATTTGCCATCATAAACAGGCAAAGATGATGTTCCGGTTTGAAAACCACCACCATAGATCCAGATCATTACAGTCGCATTTTTTGGTTTAGGTGTTGGAACCCACACATTCAGATATAAACAGTCTTCACTAAGATACGTGTTTGGGTTCCACATCTCTGATCCAGGGAAACCTGGGAAACTCTGATCTGTGTTCTGATAGCAAGAATTTGCATACTTTGTGGCATTCCAAGTATCGGACCACTTGGTCAAGAACTGTGGCTTTTTGAATCGAAGTCTACCAAGAGGCGGCTGTGCATAGGGAATTCCAAGAAAGGCTGTTACCGTGCCACCGAGAACCGACAAGTTGATTCCTCTGACTTTCCCATTCTTGGTGGTAATTATGATGTCTTCTTCTGTGTGTGACTTCCCAATAAACACCCAGAACAGAAGAAACCGCAAGAGAAATCGGATGCTTATGATTGTATGCTTGCTCTGCATATTGATTTCTGAAAGAGAGGTAATTAGGAAGTTTTAAAAGCTTCATTCATTGAGTATTATATTTTATTTATGATAATTAACTGAAATACAGTAGTTCTTATT
This sequence comes from Enhydra lutris kenyoni, assembly GCF_002288905.1. Taxonomy (NCBI): domain Eukaryota; kingdom Metazoa; phylum Chordata; class Mammalia; order Carnivora; family Mustelidae; genus Enhydra; species Enhydra lutris. Next base: position 24,350,157 of record NW_019154086.1, on the reverse strand, counting down.
AATCCTGCCAATTATGAAAACTAATAAATCTGCTACTACTATAAAGATTTTGTTAAACAGACACACACACACACACACACACACACACACACAGAAAATGCTTGGAGATATTTCAGTTTTCAGTTTAGAACAGGAAAAAGTGGAATGGAAAATTACAAATTATTTCACTTTGGAAAGATTCATTATCAAGTTTCTGTAAGGAAGACTTAGTATTTTAAAGAGGAAATTTGTCCTGGGTATATATACTTTTTTAATCATACACAGACCCACCAAAAGTGGCATTAAGTGGTAGTCAACTCATCTTCAAATGAAGATATCATTTCTACCTCAGTAAGAGGAGAAAATATAAGGTCATGTGTTCTCTGAAATGTGTACAGTTCTATTCATGGTCAGCTGACTCTTGACAGACTGTGAAGTAGATTGAGAACATTTAAGGGTCCTTAGACTTCTGTTACTAGCTTTTTCTTTTTCCATGGTCCCTCCTGTGGTTCTTTTTGCCTCCTGGTTTCTTCCTCTACACAATCCAGAAGAGAATTTGGACAATCTATTCATTGAATATGAAGTAACAAAAATACAACTGTTGTCATCAATTCTAAAAATTGTGAATACTAACAAATCTGCTGCCACTGTAAAGAACTACGGGAAGAACTGGGAGAGAGAACTGTGGATATATACCAGACAATTTCCCTGAAAGTGAGTAATGAAGAAAGCCTTCTCTAGCTGAATTACAATGTTAATGGAGAGAACCAGCAGCTGATTATATAATGTTTGAGCAGATACTTCGAAAGAATTTTACGTGCAGGGATTACTCAATGCACATCTGTTATTTGTTAATTGATCAAAGTATATGCAACTGGTGAGGTTACATGTGTTAACATGGTCAGATTACTTGCATTTTGATAGTGGACAAAATAAGTGAGATTAAGAGGACTAATGCTGAGGAATTACTGGAAAGAGGAGAAGAAGAAAAAGGAATCTTTGAGACTTACAAAATCAAAACTATTTGACATTTTATTAAATAATATTTATTGATGACGTGAAAAGATTGCCTATGGAAAGCAAAGTTTTGTTAAAAATTCATAATGTGGAGCACCTGGGTGCTCAGTGAATTGGTTTCAGTTCAGGTCATGATCTCATGGGTCATGAGATCTAGCTGCATAGGGCTCTAAGCTCAGTAGGGAGTCTGCTTCTCTCCCTCCCCCTTCTTTTGCTCCTGCCCCCCACTCGTGCTCTGCATGCTCTCTCTTCCTCAAATAAATAAATCTATCTTTAAAAAAATTCATATTGCACACCAGAATTTCTTTAAAATTAATAAAACCTAAAAATCAGATTCTGAAACTTCACATGACAAAGAGGAACATAAAAATGTAATGCCCATATCATTTAAAAGAAATAACATCTTTGTATAACTGAAAGAAAACCTGATTAAAACAGTCAAATACAAACACTGATTCTCATCCACACAATAATAACAAACGTCCATAAATGTACAAAAGTTTTTTCTGTATTATTTTTTGATACTGTAATTTTAAATACAGTCTATGTGTCTAAGGTGCCTAAGAAGCTAGTGCTGTGAGCATTGAAAATCTGTATTAGTGTTGTTGTTTTTTTTAATTTAGATTGTCTCAGAAGGTAGAGAGAATAAAGTATTATTCTGAAAATTCTTTCAGGGTTAGGATTCTCACATTTTAAATCAACCTCATTCACCACTGCTAATAGTACAGTTATTGATCAACAAGTATTTTTTGAGTCCCCCCAAAAGATCTGGATAACGTGATCAATTGTACAGTATTTTGTTTAGTGTATTTATGGGTATTTCTATCTCTATCTATATATCTATATATCTACATCTATCAATGTCCATATATGTATTTATATATATATGTGTGTGTGTGTGTGTGTGTGTATACACAAGCATATATGTCTATATATAATAAGTATAAAAATAATAAGACTTTAAGAAATCAAATTGTGACATTATTTTATGTTATCAGTTTTGATACAATTGAATCTGTGTTAAGACTATTAAATATATTATTGAACTATATAATATTTTAATACTATTTCTATACTATTATGATATTTATGATTTCTATACTATTGTGATATGATATAATATTTATATTATAATATTTATTATACTATTCTGATTATGATATAATATATAATCATATCATATCATAATTCCATGATAATGTAACAATAATGTAACGGTTCTTATAGACTTAACACTTATTAATGAAATTTTGTATTTCTGACAATTTAGGAGTTTTAGAGGCATGACTATCACAGTCTTATTTTTTTTTCCTTCTGATAATTTCCAAGCCCTTTCAAATAGATGGAGGTGACATTTGGAGAACAAAGTACTGCAACGGATTTTTTTGTTTCTTTTTAAAAACCTGCTTTGGAAAGAAAATAGGAATTAAAACACAAAGCGGGTTTATTCTAAGCTGCATTTCAACAGACTAATTGCAGCATCTCTGGTTGTATTCATTTCTCCTTGTGGCCTAGCTCAAGCAATGTTCTTCTGAATCTAAAGTAAAGATCATCTGTTTTTGTGTGTGTGTGTTTGTGGTTTTATATAAATATCATTTTACCTTTATAAAACAAACACCTAATGTTAATAACTTCTGGTCTCTGTTAATTTTCAAATGTTTGTTGTACGGTTTAATAATTTTATTGTGCAGTAAGTATAATACTACCAAAACATTTTGTTTTTGTACGTATTTAATAAATGTAATAATTTTCTTTGAACATTTTAAAACATATCTACTATAAGACATAAATGGCTATAATTTCATTCATATGTTACCTAGCTTGATTTTCTTGTATGTTTTTATTTATATTTGCGCTGAATAGATGATGTTGTATAGTATGATTTATGTGAATAATAATCTTGCTTTCTCAACTATGATCTATGAGTCCTCATCTCACAAATAATGTAATTAATAACATTAAAAAATCATGGTAATCATGTGTTCACTGAAAGGATGGTAATATAATTCCAGCTCACTATCATGTTACCTGTTGGAGCATTAACATACCATACTATAAAGTCTAGACTTTAATATGAAAGTACGCATGTGCTCACATACACATTATTAGTGTAGGGTAATATTTTTATAGTTAGCTGCAGTACTGATTTAAATAAGCATTATGTTGTTCTTTTCATAATCTGGTATTCTCTATTCTAACAGGTTGCTCTGTATTTTTTGTATATGTTACCACAGTATTAAATAATCAAAAGATGAATCACTAAGAAAATGTGATTAGTCAATATATCTAAATCTTTACTAATAATTAAAACATTAAATAAAACTTTTTTTTCAATAAATTTTGGTGCAAGTTGGTTGATGTCACATTAGATAAACAATTTAAACTCTGAGAATACATAGTACATGATAAAGAATGGGAAATTTTTCATACAAACTACCACTGAGTATCTGAAATAGATCACTTAACTTACTGCTACAGTTTCTGAAAGAAAGGCAAAGAGTCTTTGTTTGGAATTGCAAGAGAAAGTGAATGATGGACATGGGAAGAAGGAAATACCTGAAAGATAATGAAGACTATAGTATTCCAAAGTTGTCAAGTGGTCTGGGATATCAAAATGTCCTGGTGATTTTTGGGAAATATTTCAACTTTTAACAATATAACATTGAAAATAAAAAAGGCAAAAAATTACTTTTTTTCATTTTTGATTTAATTTTGAAAGTAGTATCAATTTTAAGAAATATATGTTATGCCATAAGATATGGCTGTAATGAAATGATTGGAAGAAAGAGCTATTTAACTTGCCATATATTAGTCATAGTTGATTATCAGCCACATTTTCAAAATGACTGGCCACCCAAGGACTTCTTAAAAGATGGTAAATTTTCTCTGAGTGTAATTTTCCTGTTTTTTAAAAAAGTTATAACATGTATTTCTATATAAAAACAAACCTTTATAAAATAGTGGGACAAAGCCATCTAGATAATGTGATCTAGAACAAGCGCCTCTGAAATGTATTTGGTCAAATTAAACAACTAAGCCTTTATAACAAACCTAAAAAGCTTGTTTTGTTGCAGGCTATCTGAAGTGGGGAATTAAGGAAGTCTGTTTATAAATAGACTATACCACAGGGATCCCTCAGATACCCACTAGTCACTAAAATGTGTACAGATAGAAGACACTATATTAGGTATGAGAAACGTAAGATCTCTATCTGTCCTTAATCAGGAAGAACATTCACAAACTTTTCATCAGGCGAATATTTCAAACGTTTAGTATTAGAGAGATATCTTGGATCTTCTTTGAAAGTTGAATCTGGTGTTAGGTTGACATCTATTCAATTATAATTCTCTAACGTCCTTCAGTTTTTATAAGAATGAGCAGATTTTTGTCATAAAGCATTAATATGAATACAACATAAAATTTAAATATGTTATTAATAATTGTCAAAAAATGACTCAAAGCAGAAACTAAATTGATAAACAAGATGTGACTTGTTAAGATACTATTATTAACTCATATTTTAAAAACTGGAATAGATGTGGAATAGATCTCAAATATCTTCTTACAGTTAAAGAGGCAGGACATTAAAAGCAAACAACAATAAAACAACAACAAATCAGGAAAACAAAACAACTTAGCAAATCCAATGAGCAATTTTATTTGTCATTCAAAGGTGATGTTATTTCAAATTCATAGAGAAGTCTAAAGATTTTCATTTAAAGTATAAAGCAACTCTTTAAAAACACATGCTCATCCTCAAACAAGTAACTATTTACATAAATGAAATATAATCATACTTATCATAATTATGAGATAGTTTAGGTTATGCAAGCCATTATACAGACTAGTAACTCCTAGTTGAGTCTATTATTTTGTAATATGTTCATAAAAATTTGGCAGGTCTACTTTTGAAATAAAAAATAAATTATAAATAGAAATCATAAACAATGAAATAATTCTGCATTTCAGTTTACATTTAATCATTATGCATTTTATACTCAATGCTTAATTCTCTGATTAAACAAGAACTGATACCATCAAAGTAAAGGTAGATTTACAAGACTAAAAAATCTGTATTTGCTCATTGTTTCTATAATAGTAGAAATAATAGCAAATTTACAATATTTTGCTACAATTTAAATGCACTATTTTTTTTAAAAAAAGAGGACAATTAGAACCAACGGGGAAAAGTTTGTAAATCAAGTTAGGAAACAGAATTTTCCTTTAGATATTAAAAAAAAACTTGACTTTATTCTTTGCCAATTGACAGTTTCAGATGACAAAATGTTGATTAAGAAAAGTACCCTGTCAAACCAGACAATAAGAAAACTATTCATTTCATTTCACTAAAAAAAAAAAAAGAAAGAAAAAAGAAAATAAAGTAAGAATAGTCAAAGACCACTTTTGTTACTCTTTTCAGGAGAGAGAGAGATTCACTGAATTGTGCATTTAAGGGTAAAATACAGCATAAAAATGTTTTCCCTTAGGGAGCGCACTAAGAACATATACCACAGTGATTCCACAAGTGCTAATGGTCCTTTACACAAAGTTGAATAAATTCATTATTTCCTCAGCAGTTAAAATGGACCCAGTTTGCGTTCCCAGAATAGTCCGCAGATCTTATGCATGTATCTGCTTGCTTGCTTCTCTGTCCCATTTGCAATAACTGTTTTCCACAGAGCACCAAAGGGGCACAGCAAACAAGTGAAGGGATAACAATCCTCCTACAGAATGAGCTTCACAGTAAGTTGTTGCATCTCTACAGGAACATGTAAATTCAGAACAGCTTACCTGACTCACTGCAACAAAGATGATAAAGTTTGCAAGGAGTGGAAATCATGTAATACTTCAGGGAAAAGCAGTATGCAGCTGCTGCTCCAGCCTGTAAATTGGACTGCACTGACATTACAATCAACTGTTACTGACAAAGCTCGCGAGAGTTGGCAGCCGCAACTTGATCTAGAGGCAGCCAATCTTTACTTTCTGACATCTGTTCAGAGGCTAATGGTATGAATGCAACAGTGATTCATTTACGAAAGTATTACCAGATTCATGCTTTACGATTGCAGCCGTTCATTTCAGAGTGAAGAAAAAAAAAAAGATACAGAAGCTTCTTTAACTAACAGAAGCTGAAACTGAACAGAAAATGCATGTGTTTTCCTTTTTAAATACCACCAGAACTTTTAAGGTCTTTTCCCTTTTTTATAGAATATACGTTGGGGGGGGTGTGTGTGCTCATTTTAAGATTTAAAGACATACACATGGTTCTAAAGAAATTTAGTACTGAAATTCTTTGTACCTTCAACCTGTACCTTTCATGTATTTATAAAAGAGTGCAAAAGAGAAAACTGGAAACAAAATAATTACTCTGTAGATAAAGCTATGCAAATCAAAAGATTAGTTACATTAATTGAATGAATGTCTCTGTTATATATATCCTTCCAAGCCCTGTATCCCAATACTTATTTAAGTTTTATAAATCTCAGCATTGGTAATTTTCTGTCAGGGGTCCTGCAGGCAGTCAAGTGTGATGAGAAGCAACAATTTTCTGGTCAAGAAAAAAATACAATGAACAATTTTCAAACTCTTAAGAAGATACATCTGTCATCAGGAAGAATGTGAATTCTCAGGGATGTAGTTTTAAATTTCAGGCTTACCTTCCTTGAAATATATATTTGGGAAAATGAAAAAGAAAAACTTTTAATGCTTGATTTCTCAACACAGTTACATTATTTATCTCTTGCAAATGATAGCTTTCACTTTTAAATCTCTCAGTTTTTGGCTCACTGTGGACTAATTAGTAGGCATGTAATTCTAGGCAAACCTGTTTTTGTTTTTAATACTGTGCTAAAATTTCAAACATGCAAGTATAAGAACTGTCATTTGTTATTGATACTATCTTGTGCCAATCATTATAGTTGACAGTTACATAAATTATTTTACTTTATTCCAAAAATATATGTTAAATATCATTAACTATGCTTTTCAGATGAAGGAGCTAAGGCTTATAAAGAGAAGATACTTGTATATTTCACCACTAGTAGTTGTTGGAGTCAGAATCTTAATTTAGATCTGTCTGATGTCATTTCATGTCAATCGTTTACAAGTTAATAGCCACTTTGGTCTTAAAAAATATCTTTTCTGCAAAAATTGCTGCTCAGAGGTATTTATGAGATTAAAAAACCTCCCAATCACAATGATTTGTAATGCCTTTAGAATATAGTTCATATAGACAACCTAGTCACATGAAAGTTATAAAATATATGGTTTACCTAAAGAAGGAAGGGCTTTTTAAAAGGTATAATGACAATTAAGCAATGCTTTATAAATTGATGGGATTTCTGTTAAAATGTAGTCATTCTGGCCTACAGCCATACCACCCTGAATACACCTGATCTCGTCTAAAATGTAGTCATTCTGGGGCACCTGGATGGCGCAGTTGGTTGAGCATCTGACTTGGTTTTCAGCTCGGGTCTTGGTCTCAGGGTCGTGAGATGGAACCCCACCTGGGGTTGCACACTCATTGGTGTGGAGTCTGCTTGAGATTCTCTCTCCCTCTGTCTCTGCCCCTCCTGCTTGTGCTCTCTCTCTAAAATAAGCAAATCTTAAAAAAAAAAAAAAATGGTGAGAGTTAATTGGTTTATTAAGTGTAATTTTGTATGCAATTGTCAAAATTCTCTCCAACACAGCTCTGCTGCACTGTTTTCCGTGCTGGAGTGGCTTATTCTCACATCTGGCAGTTGTCAAGGGATGTTTTTGGTTGTGAATTTCGGCAGAACATTTTCCATTTTCCTCATACCGACTCCCCACCGTGTAAAATATATCACGTATATACACATATTTCCTTTTCATCATTAAATAGGAAGCTAAACAATAAAATAATCTGTTATAAGCAGATTTTTTTTTTTAAGATTTTATTTATTTGACAGAGAAGGAGGGAGAGAGAGAGAGACTATGCACATGAGCAGGGGAAGAGGGAGAGGGAGAAGTAGGCTCTCCACTGAGCAAGGAGTCCAATGTCCAACTCCATTCCAGGACCCAACCCTGGGATCAGGACCTGAGCCAAAGGCAGCCACTTAACCGACTGAGCCACCCAGGCACCCCAGCAGATTTTTATTTTTAACACGTTTGAATTGGCCGACTAGCAGTATCAACTGACTACAAAACCTGGCTGTTTTTCCACAACTCAGCATTTTTGCTTCAGTGGGCCTCCTTTACCTATGACTGCCCCTTCAGTTGGATTTCTGATTTCTCAACTATGCCACATTACCTGATGCATTATTTCAGTGCATTTTTTTCCTCCTGTTTTATTTGAGGGTCTCTTTCTTTGTGGCTCAACATACAACAGCTGTTTTACTTCTGTGACATCAACATTTTTTTTTTTTTTTTTTTTTCACATATATCCAGCGGATCATGTGGGTCGAATGCCGTGAGAGTCTTGTTTCAAGGTTAGGGAATTGTTATTCTGCTACTTGACACCGTGGATGATGAAGATCATGTTGCTGTCAGGTATGCCTCGAAAGTGACATTGCTAAAATACCATAAGACTCTTGACAAGCATTAACATTGCTCAGATTTTGCAAGCATATATGCTGAAGCTCCAGCAAGACAGCCATTATGGTCTTGACTCCGCTCATTTGCAGTTAGCCTATCAGGCTGGCTTTTTGCTTCTAAGCTTTTATTGTAACTTAGTTACCATGGGCTGTTTCTTTCTAGATAGCAGCATTCAAGGAGATTTGAAAGAGTGGGAAATACTAATCCCATATTATACATTAGTCTTCCTTAGACATATATTGATGTCATAAGATACCCTAATCTTTTATTAATCCTCTGTATGTTGTTGTCATTTATTTTTTGACAAGAATAATACCTTCTCTAAAGAAAATATGGATTACAAAAAGTGTATTTCTACATTTTACGTATCACAGAGATGAAAAAGATCATTTGCTGTATTTCATTCTAGCCTTCTAAAAATGTATGCATACAACTATAGAGTTATATATAGCAATAGTCAAATAGGTATCATAAATTTGTTTCCTGCTTTTTATTTTATTTCATCATATTAATTTTTATTAAGTACTTTAAAGACTGAGTGATGTATTATAGTGAGCATACCATAATTTATTGCACCATTTATTATTTTAATGATAATAGTTTTAAATAAAAACTGTTATTTGCAAACACTGTGCTAAGCAGCTTAAATATATTAACTCATTTAAAACTAAAAACAACATTTTTTTTTAAGATTTTATTTATTTATTTGACAGAGAGAGATCACAAGTAGCCAGAGAGGCAGGCAGAAAGAGAGAGAGGAGGAAGCAGACTCCCTGCTGAGCAGAGAGCCAGATGCGGGAGTTGATCCCAGGACCCTGAGATCATGACCTGAGCTGAAGACAGAGGCTTAACCCACTGAGCCACCCAGGCACCTTTTAAATAAGTATAATTATTATCCTTATCTTACAGTGGAGGAAATTTAGCCTCAGAGGGTTTAAGTAACTTGCCAAAAATCATACAGGTAATAAAAGTATTTTCTAATATATTTTTTTGTAAACACTATTACAATTGGCATTTTTGTGCATGTATACTGAGGAATAACTTTTGCTTATTTTCTTAATTTATTTTCCTAGATGTGGAATAACTGAATATGACTCATACAAAGTAGTTGTTTTTGTTTGTTTTTTTTCTTGTTTTTTGTTTTTCTTTTTTTTTTTTTCCAATCTTCTGAGATCCTCCATGGACTGTTTCCAACAGTTTGGGCAAAAAGGGGAACTCTGAATCAGAATAAATCTGATAAAGTCTCTGGAACTAAGAGACTATATATTCATACCTGGATGTGATGGGTGTTTAAATGTGGATTTCTGGACAGATTTTAGAAGTAGGCTTAGCACTGCAAACAATAAAATTATTTAAGAGTCGGTGGCAACAATTGGGGTACCTGGGTGGCTCAGTCATTAAGCGTCTGCCTTCAGCTCAAGTCATGATCCCAGGGTCCTGGGATGGAGCCCCACATCTGGCTCCCTGCTTGGCGGGAACCCTGCTTCTCCTCCTCCCATTACCCTCCTCGCCTCCCCCCCTTGTGTTCCCTCTCTCGCTGTCTCTCTCTCTCTGTGTCAAATAAATAAATAAATCTTAAAAAAAAAAAAAAAAAGAGTTGATGGCAACTCATATGGAAGTGCCCACAGGTGATTAGAGATGCAACAAAGGTCTTTGGGAGTTAAGGAAGACTGAAAGGTGGGGAGTCTGAAGTAGCCCTGTGCTATTTAAGGGACATACAGGGATGTGTAAAGGAGTTCTGGAGAGAGGTTTATATGCAACCAACAGTCTGGTTAGGATCTTGAACCCTAGACTCGAAGAAGATAATTAAAATCAAGAAAAATTCATGGTTTCTAAGGTTATGTGATACCAAACTGATTTTTATGGAAATTGCAAGGGCAGGAGATTCAAAATAAGGAAATACACTTTGAAACTAAATCACAGAGTGCCTGAGCAAGGAAAGAAAGGAAAACTCATTGTTTTAAGCACGAAGAAAGAGAGAAAAGGAACAGCAACCTTCTTTGTTTAGAATCTGATTTATTGAATTGGCTTAAATTTACTCTTGCCCAACATTTGGTTAATCCTAGAGTTCTACTTTCAGAAAAACTGTACAGTAACATGCCACAGAATGAACCAAGGGCTCTTTAAACATCCTGATTCCTAAAAAATGCTGGACTTTGGCTTTAGTAGATCTCCGATGGGATCTTCTAAACTAGCCTCCTACAAACCATAAAAGATGCTGAACTCTAGGACACAAACCGAGGGTTGCTGGAGGGGAGATGCCTGGGTTGGGGTGGGTAACTGGGTGATGGGCAGGCATTAAGGAGTGTACTCGAAGTGATGAGCACTGGGTGTTGTATGCAACTGATGAATCACTAAATTCTACTTCTGAAACTAGTAATACAGTATATGTTAACTACATTGAATTTAAATAAAGAATTTTTTAAAAATAATTAAATAAACTAGCTTCCTATATGGGGCTGATTGAGCAAGTTCACAGATCCCACTCTAGGAGGCAGAGTCTCAGGCTTGGGCTCCTCAAGAAATTGTTACCCTCTATCATATGTATCCTTATCTTTTCCCTCTTAGCTACTCATGTGCCATTACACCTCTAAATTTAAGCTAATTTGGAAACAATGTTAAATATAGTATTTTGTAGTAGGCTTTCATTTAACTGATGCTATCAAATATTTCTCTTCAACTTAATTTCACTGCCTGTATTTTAATCGTTTCTAAGGTTGTACTATTATTTTATTAATTCATTTTTGTTGTAAAAGTGGATTGCTTTAAATTTATCAGGGAAATAGTAATATAAAAATGAACATAACAATTGTAAATATTTTTATACATTTCTTATTTTTCATGGGATAATTACTTAAATCAGAATTGTTCAAAAGTAATGTACACTTTATGACTAAGTTTGTATGACCAGCTACCTCCACAAAATATTATCAATTTATATTTCCACGGCAATTTAAGAACATGTTTCTTTTCTAATGCTCAGAAGAAAATTGATTATTATTTTCCCATTTCACATGATAAATAGTATTAGTATGTTTAATTCAGTTGTTTACTGATATGATTGACTATGTATTTTCTTTTCTTAAAAATTTATTTATTTTAGATTGAGAGAGAGAGATTGGGGAGAACGGTAGAGGGAGAGGGAGACAGAACTTTGAGCCAAGTCCCTGCTCAGTGTGGAGCCTGACACGGGGCTCAGTCCCAGGACTCTGAAATCATGACCTGAGCTGAAACCAAGAGATGGATGCTCAACTGACTGAGACACTCAGGTGCCACACAACTATATATTGTCATGTGTTTATTGGTTTTCTGAAATGTAATTGTTACTTAGATATAATTTCATATATATGGAAAAGTTTCAAAACTGTGTAAAGAACTCTCAGAGACCTTTACCCAGATTCCCATGTTACTATTTTAACCCATTTTCAATGTCATTCTCTTTCTTCATATGTATGTATAGAATAATATATGTATATAGACACATATGTGTCTATAATTTTTTTCTGAATTATTTCAGTATTATTTGCAGTCTTCATAATCCTTTATTCCTAAATACTCCTGTAAGATCTATGGAAATCAACCTGCCCTCTGGCAGTAGATGTGAGTCTGATCAGCAGTCTGACAAATAGAATACCAACTAAATAACTCTGCTATTGAGGGACAATTTTAAATTTAAAAAGGGCCACCAGTAAATGGAGAATGAGTAATATGCTAGAAACAAAAATTTGACAAATCCTGATGAACATACTGAGTCAGGCAAAAATTTACAATTGATGTCAAAATCGTCAGATATATGACTGATGAAGAACTGGGGATATTTGATATTCCTAAGAACCCACACAGAATACATTCAGAAAATTCATAATTTAAGCAGGGGGGTCAAATTTAGCCTCATGGATGGTGGGATCAGTTGAATACTGGGCATAGCACAATACCTAGTCTACCTAAAAAATTTTAAGTTGCATGTTTTATCATCAAGCTTTAAGATATGACTTATACTTAACATGAAATGAAGAAAATAAATTAAAAAATAAAATACATCACAATAAAGTAACCAGCAACTCCCAAAAGTGGGACGCTTGGACCTGGCCATTTCTTTTTCTTTTTTCTTTTCTTTCTTTTTTTTTTTTTTTAATTTAAATTTTTTTTTTTTTTTCAGTGTTCCAAGACTCATTGTTTATGTACCACACCCAGTGCTCCATGTAGGGCCTGGTCATTTCAACAAAACTGAAGAAAGATTCACTTACAAAGACTGGGTAGCACGTAAGGGACGTAATCAGATGCAGTGCATGGTGAAGACTAGCAATGGATTCTCGAATATTAGAAAAGATATTTTGGGGGTCAGTTTTGAAAATCTGAATAGTTATTGGTGTTACATTAGATGAGCATAATTGTGGTGAAAATTCTTGATTAAAAGAAGTGGGTCACAGAACACTATGAAAATATGATGCCACTGTGGTTTGTGCACATAACACACACACACACACACAAAGATTTGAAAGGATAAGCATTAAGATATTAACAGTGGTTGTTGCTGTACAGTGAGTATATATAGTACTTATTTCTAATGTTTGCAGCGCTCTGTTTTCTAGTTTTCTGTAATGCAAAACTATTTTTCCTATAATCCTATGATCATTATTTATATATAACTAGACAGAAAGTCAAATCTAAATAACAGTTAAAAAATTCCACCTTGGGACACCTGGGTGGCTCTGTCGGTTAAGCCATTGCCGCGGCTCAGGTCATGATCCCAGGGTCCTGGGATTGAGTCCTGCATCGGGCTCCTTGCTCAGCAGGGAGCCTGCTTCTCTCTCTGCCTCTACCTGCCACTCTGCCTGCTTGTGCTCTCTCTCTCTCTGACAAATAAATAAATAAAATCTTTAAAAAAAAAAAATCCCACCCTGAACCTTTCTAATGAGATTTTAGCTTGTGTTAACGGTTCAGAGAATTGGAAAAAGGAAAAACTACCCATTTGATAGTATTAAAATAATACAAACTTCATGGCAAAATAAGTTAAAGACAACAAAAAGAAAAAAAAAGTTGCAGTTTGAAGAAGCGGATCTAGTAGATTTTAGGATCGGTAAGGTGAAAGAGCTAACAGGATGGGGGTGGTTGGGGGAGCTGTCTTAAAGAGTACACATGTTGTGGAGTTGTGTGTCTAAGAAAGACTTTTGGAAGGGATGATGTTTGCGGTGAGGTATAAATCTCTCCTGAGAATCCTTGAGTTTTTTAGTACAGACTAATACTGTTTTTCAATGATTCTGCAACAAATGTGTGTGTGAGTGTTGTTACACAATGATTCTGGAGCAAATGTGTACATGAGTGTGCATGTGTGTGTGTGTGTGTGTGTGTATAAGTAGTAGAGAAACACTGGCCACAAAATATGCAGAGTGAGGCCTGAGATGGAAAAGACAGAGATTTATGGTCTACAAAACAAAACAGTTATGTTACTATATTTCTGAGGTGGGAAATTGTAACCTTTTGTTTTCTTCATTTCCATAATTTGAAAATGTTTCCAATTTGCATGTAACATGTTTAAATAAAAAATAAGCTTCATAGAAATTAATTGTAATCATTATAAGAGCATATTTTGGAATCATTCAGTGACTTCTGAATCAAGAGTAAAAAAAGAGCTACTGCTGACACCTTCCCTGGCAGAATCTTGCCTTCATTCCCAGGATCATCCCTCCTCAACTCTCCCCCCGCCGCAACTTAGAAGTCTGTTGTGTCTTCTTTTTTTTTTTCCCTTCATCCTCTTTGCAGTATTTCCAGATACTTCTGTCTACTTTTTAGAAACAAAAACAAAAACAAAACAAAACTTTATTTTTATCACCTCAGGATGACTTTTCAAATACCAGCACTTAAATCTCATTTTTGGAGAGAGTAGGGAGAAAGAGAGGCAAAAGCCACAATGCAGACGACTGAGATTCACGTTTGTTGTGTAACCGGAGTACGGATGGGATGCCAAGATAGCCTGACATTTAGCAAAGTGCTGGATCGCTGGGACATTATTGCAGTTATTAAATATAATCAGACAAATAATAATTAATCTTACCATGTCCTAGTACCATCTGGATCTTAATATTGTTTTTCAGTCTGTTCATATCTGGTGATCACATTCACAGAATAACTTGACCATATAAAGAAAATTTATTCAGAGTATATTCTTAAATATGGAGAAGCTTATTTTGGCCATGAAAGACTTAAAATAATTTGCTGCTTCCAAGCAATGGTTCTACCTTTGATTTCTTCTCTAAACCCATCAGGTGGCACTTTAGTTCTTCTCTGTGCAATCATTTCTCTGATGTCAAATGTCTGGCTCTGTTTAAATAATCAACATGACATAAAACATAAATTAGTGCTGCTAACCCCAAGAAACACAATATGAAAGGCAACCTATTTCTAACCTTACAAAGTATTCTACCATAAATAGATTAGAGATACCTAACTTATTTTTATTCAGTAATTATTAAACTTAAGGACGTAAAAGTTTATGTAAATCTGTATCACTAGGCATAGAAAAGGCTCAAAGAGCCCTCAGTGGAGACTATGTGCTTCTGTTTTATCTATTTTGTTCGATTTTGGGGAAAATCACATGAAATGATGCATGGAGAACGTGTAATAAATTATCATATTGTTACATAGCTATATTTTATAGTTTATAAATGTACATAACCAGAAAATATTTTTATTTTTATTGCTAATCATACTCCGTTTCCCAAAGCACAATAAAATTGTACTGCCAAAAATGATTAGAGCCACTCTTCACACTTGGTCTTACAAAAGTGAGAAATGCCCTGCTTCTGTTATAATACCTGTCGGTGAAGGATTTCCGGAAGTAGCAATGTCCACATACAGGAGCAAACACAACCACAATTAAGGGCAGTTACCACGATCTTGAGGAGGGGTGGCCATATCACAAGAATATATTACTTTTGGAGCAAGGATGTGAAAATTGAAGGATGGGTACTTAGTCTCTTTCTTTTTCTCTTCCCTTTGATATCACTCAAATAAACAGTCATTTTTTTTTTTTTTTTTTTTTTTTTTTAAAGATTTCATTTATTTATTTGACAGAGAGATAGAGAGCACAAGTCGGCAGAGAGACAGGCAGAGGGAGAGGGAGAAGCAGGCTCCTTGCTGAGCAGGGAGCCCCATATGGGACTCGATCCCAGGACCTGGGGATGATGACCTGAGCTGAAGGCAGCCGCTTAACCGACTGAGCCACCCAGGCACCCCTAAACAGTCATTTTGAAGTGAATATTGTAGTCATTGATTACTTCAGTTAAAACATCTGAACAGGACAACGTAAGTGGTTAGAGAATAAAAGAGAGGGCATGCTTTTAGAGTAAATACCTTACCATAGTTTCCTTCCTTCCTTCCTTCCTTCCTTCCTTCCTTCCTTCCTTCCTTCCTTTCTTTCTGTTGTTATTTGTTTGCTTGTTTATTTTGGCAGTTTGCAAGTCATTTTTTTCAGAATTTTGTGTTTTGGCTCCTGAATCAATAAATACTATACAAAACAATGTAAAAATGGCTACCATTTTCCCTCCCCTGATCCCCCCACCTGGGGACAATCCCCTGGGCCATTTAACTCAGGGATTCTCCAGATTTGGTCCAGCAAATGAGGTTGAGTGACACTATGGCCCCTTGAATCCTCAGAAGTGTTCAGCTGGGGTCGGGGAGAGCCTCGGGAATCTGGAGGTTGACTGGGTTATGAAGATGGATTAACGTTTTTAGGAGAAGAGAGGGACATAATTTTATCTTTGTATTCTGAGCACCAGGCAAATTCCTTGGCATACAGTAAATAGCATATAAAAATTTGGTAGTTGTTTGAATGTACAAATGAATGTATAAAACAATTTACTCAAAACTGTTTAAATCTACAGTGTGCCTATTTCTCTAAAAGTTTCATTGTTAGAAAGAGAAACTACATTTTTTTTTTTTTAAATAACAAATGTTTCCTAGCACGGAGGATACCTTTAAAACCTTCAACTGTTCCTGGTGGTTATCTACTACAGGAATTTGTCAGTATCTTTCCTGAGGTGTTTTATGAACACCTTCTATTCCAGCTGGATACACTCAATGCAGCAATTTATTGGAAGGTCAGTTGGGTGTCTTTTGTCTAAGGAATGCAATAGGAGATTTGGAAGATCAAATTCAACATGTTCAGGAACTAGTCAGGTATATTCCTGAGGTGGTAGAAATGCCGATTATGGTATTATGAAACATAATTGCAAAGAGAAACTTCGTGGAATATATAGGTACAATGAAATTATCACTGAAATCCACACCTTACTATTATTGCTTTGTGGAAAATTTGTGTAAAATTTCACCACCCCGAACTTAACAACAGTTGATTATTTATGATGTTCTGAAAACAAGCCATGAGTAGTATTTTGAAAACATTTTGATAAGAACTGATGTTTTTACTTGAATGTTACAATATTTAATGGAACCCCATTTCCACGAATTGCAGACTTCTGTTACATTACAGGAGTGTCTGGTACACTTCTGGTATATGCCTGTTTTCCCTGCTGGCTGCCTTTTACTTTCAGATGTTTAAAAACAAATAATATAGGTCCCTACTGATAGATAAAAAAGAGTCAATGAGAAATATTAAACATAACTAAGGGGTAAGAACGTAGAATTAAGTAATAAGAACTTAGAACTAAGTAATAAGAACTTTGAGTTTTCAGTACCATCTTTTTAGGTAGTGATCTAGATGTTAATAAGTTTTAAATATTCAGTCCCAAGTAAAGAACAGTATCCTTTCTTAGAGATCACTCTATATACAAAGCAAGATCTTCAAAATCTTATTGGAATGATTACTTTTCATCATATTTTCTGCAATGCATTGCCAAGTCATTTCTTCATTTGGTAGGATAAGGCTGGCATACCAAGGATTTATTGACTGCATAGTCTGGACAGTGACATTGTGATGAACACAAACCTTGTTTCTTGCCACTCACACTTCACCTTACTGTGTTGCAGCTGTGCTTAGCAACAAAATGCCAGATGGCACGGAGACATCAATTGATTAGTACTCAAGAACAATGTCACCTACCAGAACGGACTACAGACAAATCAACAAAGACAATGCTATGTTTGCAGGCCTGAATGGAGAAGCTCTTTAAGTAGATTTATGGCTGCATTTTTTCAATGTGTGATGTCTGGAAATTTTTGTAGGCTAAAGCTACAGTCTAAATTATATAACCATGCATGTTTTCCTGGAACTTTTTTTTTTTTTTTTTTTAGTGCTTAATCCTCTTGTCTACACATCTAGAAGGATAATATAACCTAGTAAAGTTCTTCATTGTCACGACTGCAAGTCCCAAATTATTCAAAGTCTTCTTCAAAGGCATTCTTAGTCACCTTTTTGTGATGATCAGTTAACAGTGTAAACTGAGAAGAGGCAATAGAAGTATTGCCTGAAAAATTCTGGAGTTCACAAGCTTTTCAGCATGAGTTATTTGTCCACAAATATTGTCTTTTATAAGTAAGCCTTATTTTTATGGAGGCATTTATTATCATATTTGGCATCATTTTATAAAACATATCTTGAATTGTTTCCACTCAAACTTTGGCTATTAGCTATATCTGATGACCTTAGAGTGGAGGCCAATATTTGAAAAACACGTCAGTTTTCTCACCTTAGCTTTAATAAAAAAGCCATATTGACTTTTCAAAAAAATATTCCTGGGAAACTTCTTGATTATTGCAGCTTCTTAAACTTATTTTAAGAGATATTAGTATGATAGTGAAAATTCTACTTCAACAAATACAATTAATTGCTGTTTTTTTAAAATGCATGGATGGCCTGTAACTTTTTTTTTTTTTTTTTTAAGATAAAGAGTGTGCATTTACTTAAGTGCAAATATAATACCACTTTGGGCATAGAATTGATCTATTTATCTGAGATGTTACCAAAATGCCTCACTTGTAGCCAGGGAAAGATTTACTTGGAAGATCTAAGAAGATTATTGGGAAAAAGCCATGAATCCTGACTCTTTCTGTGTTTTAACTCTGAAGATAAGATTTTATTATCTGTAACTGAGCTCTGCTCTCTTAGATATATATTCCTGCTGATGGTGTTGACAGAGGAGTAGACCTTACATTGGCTTATTAAGTATAATTTGATCTCTTCTGGTTTAAAGAAGTTGCTTTCCTTTAAATATTCTGTCTATAAATAGTTTAAGCATACTATCAGGGCTATTTCCCCATTCAAAAGGTCTCTTCAGACCCTGACTTTCTGTTTTGATAACTAGTTCAAAGCGAAGCTTCCTATTCTCAGCAGAAAGCATTGTCTGTACACACCTCCTTGCCTGACCTGGCCCTGACAGTCACTCTTGAACTGATGGCTGCTCAGGTCCACCTGGTTTAGCCTGGCTTTTGGCCATCAAGCTGATGATTCTCACTGACGATGACTGTTCAGCTCTCCACAGCCTCCCATCTCAAAGATTCGAATTCTGCTGCTCCCTATTCCGACTTTGGGCACCTTGATGGTCAGGAGTTCTCAGAGTTACCTCATGTGCACATGCCCAGAGAGTGACTAAAGAGTTCTGTAGCTCTTGCCTGCTTCAAGAAAGCTCCGAGTTGGATCCCTGGGGCACCATCTCCAGCTTTCCTTCTTCCTACGAATTGTGGAGCTGGTGCTTTTATTTTTCTGTGGCTAAAATATGCCCCAGGTTCCAGGTCTTCGCTTTCAGCTTGCTCTGTGTCTTATCTTGTGTCTATTTTATCTTTTCCTCACCCCCTCTCCCCAAGTGGGGACTTTGGTCCCTTATCCGAGACCTACTCAATATCTTAGCAAGCCTTCTCTTCTATATACTTGTATTCCTGTTACTGTTACACACATTTATTTTTCTTTCTGAGTCACAGTAAAGCTGTCCTGGTATCATTTATATACTATGTTCTCTCTACACTTTGGTTTTGGCAAAAAGCTATGCTCAGACCTCTAAATTTTATATTGATATTTGGAAAGGAGGTCTTAAAATGTAGACAAAAATTAACACCAAAGTCAATTATCTTCTGGTAGATTAAAAAAAAATCTAATTTGAAACTCAAAATTAACCAATAAATACTTTATTTAGGCTGAATTTAAATTTCCTCTGATACAATGCATTATCAGTGGATATGGAAGATTATTTGGAATAGAATTCTACTGCTTTATCTGCAAAAATATTACCTCAATTGCATCCTATCCCAGTAAAACACTATTTCCTTGAAAAAGACAATCTTATGCCATTTTGTACTAGAAGTTGAACGCTAAGTATTGCCCAACTTAACTTTTCTATCACTTGCCATTTCTCCATCTGAACACTAGAGGACATTAGTCTTACCCTAGAACAGTGCTTATCAGTGATTTTGAATTTGCATCAGAATCGCCTGCAGGGCTTGGTGAAGAAAATTCCTGGGACCTAGTCTCAAAGTTTCTGATTCAGGAGGTCTGCAGTGGGCCCAAGATTATTCATTTCCTTCACTAGTATCCATGCCAGCAGCATAGGGAAATCTTTCCTTAAGCAGTTATGCATCATTTTACTGCATCTGATTCAAGAGGAATGCAGGTGTCCTCACATCCTAAATAACGACAAGACTCTTCTCTGACTTCCCAAGACATCTCGAGAGTGACTTAGTGTCCACCTTACCAGCAGCACATTTTCATTTTGGCCTGGTTATAGAGGCAAATCTTTTCCTACAAAATCCAACTTCTTTGGTCCAGAGAATAAATTTTCTGTAGATCAAAACACCTAGGGATTGAGCTGTGAAAATTTGTATTCTGTAACTGAAAAGAGGTACTGTATTTTGAAAGTTCAAATTCCAAGAATAAAGTTTAAAGGGTGTTTTCTATGTCTTTCCTTTTCCTTTCTTTTTCCCC
The DNA here is from genome assembly GCF_002288905.1 of Enhydra lutris kenyoni. Lineage (NCBI taxonomy): Eukaryota > Metazoa > Chordata > Mammalia > Carnivora > Mustelidae > Enhydra > Enhydra lutris. The sequence continues at coordinate 24,329,735 of NW_019154086.1, read as the reverse complement.
CTTTTTTTCTTTTTAAGATTTTCTTTATTTATTTGACAGAGAGAGAGAGAGAAAAGACAAGGAGGGGGAGTAGCAAGCAGAGGGAGAAAGAGAAGCAGATTCTAGCTGAGTGGAGAGCCCACACAGGGCTTGATCCCAGGGCCCTGGGAGAATCAGATGCTTAACCAGTTGACCCACCCAGTCTCCCCTTCTCCCTTCTTTTCCCTTCCTTTCCTTTCCCTTCCATTCCTTCCCCTCCCCTTCCTTCCCTTCCCCTCCCCTTCCCTCCTCTCCCCTTCTCTCCCCTCTCCTTCCCTCCCTTCCTTTCTCCTCACATCCCTTTCCTTTTTTTTCCCTTTTTTCCCTTTGTCATTTCTTCCTCTGCTTCCCCACCCCATAACCTGATTCTTCCTTAGCATGATATCTTATTTCCCCCCAAGGGTCATGACCTTGGGTTCAAATGACTAGGCTTCTATTTTCCCCCCCAGGAACTAGTAATGCCTCTGTAGTGCCAGTATAAATCCCCGTAAGTAACAGAATGTCTTCATCTCTATTGTCCAGTGGTAGCTAAGGTCTTTCCCTTTATATCATTCTAATTTCATAAACCCGCTAGTGTTATTCAAAAGGCTTTCAAGAAGTCTGGAAGTAAATATTGAAACATGGTGTTGGTCAGTTGGATGGAGCTCTGAAAAATAGCGTAGCATAAGTGAGAATCACTCCCCTGAGATGATTCATGAGCAACCTGCGGGAAGGTGAGAAGTATAACCTACATGACTCTTCAGTCCAGCATACATAAAGCATGTGCTCCAGTGGGAAATGATACGCTTCAAGCATTGGTGTGAATCCCATGTAGCTCTATCATGGTGGTGTGACCCATGCTGGCCAGCTTAGGATGCTATATTTGCTTCTCCATACATGGCCTCCATTAAGTCTCATTTTATAACAGTGTTACCTAAACCCCATTCTGTGCCAGATAAGTTACATTTTCCTGGGGCCAAGTCATATATCTTCTTCTCTTGGCTCTTCAATTCTTGTTGTGACAGAAGCTTATATTCTGCTACGTTAAGTGTCTTCACTTTTGCTTCTCAAGAATATTCTATTCTCTTAACAAAGGCCAGCCTTTATAAATCAAAATCTTTGACTTTAAAATGAACTCTCGAAAGCCTACAATGGGAGGATATTTCTCTTTCTTCTATTCCTGCCATAATAAAGCTTCTCAAGGCAGTGTGCATGGCTCAGATATGGTCTGGACCTTCTTTAACTAAGGCAACATGACCTTAGGTGTAGGAAGCAGTAACCTTGATTCATTGCTATAATTCAAGATAAGGAATAGCTAAGGCATAAAAATTAACATAAATGCAAGGAGCAGTAGTCAGTAAATAATGCTTCAAAACAGATGTGTGCTGCAATTTCACAAGAGGATACCTCTTAGTTGTAAGAACATGATAATCTAAGACACAGTTTCCTTCTGTGATAGACATAGGGTCTTATCTATCATTCTAGGCTCAGTGCTTAGCACAACGATTTTAATATTATAAATTTCAATTTTTCAAAAATTGAATAAAATAATGGAAGAGGTAGATGTATATGCTAGGGCATCCTGGGATCTCTAATTTTTTTACATTTGTGGAAAATGATAATAATCTCAGGTATTGGGGATTCATTTATGGTAGAGTTTCTCAAAGTTCTGGAATTTCAGATTCTTCTATATATCTAAAAATAATTGAAGAGATCAAGTAGCTTTTTATGTGAGTTATATCTATTAATACTTACAGCATTAGAATTTAAAATAGAGAAATGTTTAAAATATATATTATTCAAAATAGTAATAAACCCATTGCATGTTCTTTGAATACATTTTTTATTTTTTAAAGATTTATTTATTTGACAGAGATCACAAGTAGGCAGAGAGGCAGGCAGAGAGAGGAGGAAGCAGGCTCCAGAGAGGCTGAAGTGGGGCTCAATCCCAGGACCCTGGGATCATGACCCGAGCTGAAGGCTGAGGCTTTAACCCACTGAACCACCCAGGTACCCCTTGAATACACTTTTAAACAAAATAACTATACTTTGTAGATTGCAAAACAATTTGGTCAGAAGAGTAGTAATAACTTTCTTGAAAAATCTTTCTAAGGTCTGTTTTAATAGAAGACAGTAGGATTCTCACATCTGCTTCCACATTCAACCTGTTAGGACATCACATGCCATGTAGCTCTGGAAAACTCCACTGTACATTCATGAGACAGTGTGAAAAAGGCAAATGAAGTCTCAGTGTTATGAAAGAAGTTCGATATTATGGAACACCTGAAAAACTCTCCCAGAAACCTGGGGATCCCCAGACCACATTTTGAAAATGTTGACCAGGTTATTACTTGATAGTTTTCTTGTTTCGTTGTAACCCCTAAACACAATACCTTGACAAAAGAAAAATAAGCGAAAGTAATGAGTGAAAGAGAGGAAAATGTAGAAAAATACAGTAAACTCGAGGAATTAAAAAGTAGCTCCTACATTTTTCTATTGATTCAGTAAAAGATTATTATAGTCTTCTTATTTGGAAAATGACAATTTATCATCCACATGAAAGAGATCAAAATATTGTGGAATTTGTAAGTTCCAGTTTTAACACTGATTATAGCCATTTGTCTCAAGGAAAGTCCCCGATAAGATTTAAATATATTTTTTTAAAGGGACGTAGATGTTTTTGTACATCAATCAAATTTGTACATTGTTCAAGCAACTCTCAAGTGTACCTAGGTTAAAAGTGTCATGAATTCAGTCTAGAAATATACAACTGAAAGACAGGTGGCACCTAATTTAGCTTGTGACTCATCACCATTGGTTTCCAGATGTAAAACTCAATAATGATTCCCAATGTGATAAATATGTAGACATATGAGGATTTCTCATGTATGATTTAGAAATATCAAGTTGAAAATGAAGTTAAAATAATTAGTAATATTTGTTCATGTTCCTTATGGTTCCATATCTGCTCTACTGAATTTTTAGAAAGCGTTTTTGTATGTACATGTGGTATGTATACGAGAGACACACACAGAAAGAAAGGTACGAGACAGTAAATATAAGTAAATTAGGGCCTAGAATATGCTAGGATCCTGTGTTTTTTCTTGGTGTATAACTCAGAGGAAGTCAGAATTTGTGTTTGGAGTTGACTCAGGTACTAGAATATTAGAGACTTAAATATTTCAGTAGTAAAGGGCCAAGAAATTGATTGTTATGATCCATGTTTCTGCCAGTTATTTGTATTCATATTATGTCAAGTGATTTATCTACCTTCCTTGGGAATCATCACTCAACATTCCAAGTCACTAGTTCCCTATTAATATCATCTTAAAGTCCTTTACAACTCAAGTTGAGTGCCTCTGTGCCTTTGGAATAAAAGAATTTTTTCCAGAGTGGTCCAGTTAAGCTGCTATTCTGTGACCTGTATTTCAAAGAGAATTAACATAGCATCATAATTCATATATCTTCATGTCAACGTTTTATTCTTCACTCGAAACAATATTTTCTCCCTATAACAAATTGAAGTTTTTCTCCTGACAGCCTGGAGAGCACTACGGTAGAAAATTAAAACCGTGTCGAGATCTGGAAAGCTAACTTTGCAAACTCCTTTAAACCGGAGTATTTTCAACTCTTTTTATTAGAATGGATAAATTTGAAATCGATCTTTGTTATCAAAAATTTCTGCTAGAAATGTTGTGCCTGAAAGGTTGGGACCACTAAACATATTTACTTTCTAAAGAGCACCGCACCCTTAAAGAAAAGCAGCATCACTAAACATTACTAAAAGAAACCTCACCATATAAGTGTCTTTCACAACAGAAGGTTCTGTCATTCTCTGAATGTGCAAGTGGCATGTGATCATGAACATCTCATTAAAAGCATCTGTGCTAAGTTTCCAGATTCATGCCATAATTTCTACATATTGGATAATTTATCATAGTGCCATCTGTTTAAAAAACATAGTTGCCAACATGGATGGATTATCAAGAAAATAAATTATTTTGTGTCTTTATGTAAATGCTCTTGATGATATATGCATGTGAAGTCTGTATAGATCATTAGCTTTTAAAGGCCAAATAACATTGCAAAGATGGAATAACCATTAAAAATAAACATAATTTCAATCAAAGCAATAACTCTTAACTAAAATGATAACCAAGTGTTATTTGTTCTGGTCAGTTCATGAAAAAAAAAAAAAACACAGTATAAAAAGTTTAAAAAATTGGTAATATTTTGGGAAAAATCTCTGTGTATCTAGAAGCTTTTTCTCTCTCTTGCCATTTGTACTGGTAATATACGGACAAAACTTATTTCCTTAGAAACAGGGTATACACACATGATTATTTAATTTGTATGTAATTATAACTTTTACTCCCAAGCACACTGTGAAAATAGAATGCGGCTCATCTGAGATCTCATATCTCACAATTCTTTGAGACTATGACCTTAAACTGTGGTTCATAGGAAGTCTGGCCGTAAGAAATTTTGAAGTCACGTAGACTGGTTCTTTTATTTTATGGATGGGGAACTTATTATTCAGAGTGATTAGTATTCATTATGACAGAGACAGTTGTATTAGTCTGGGTTTTCCAGAGAAACAGAAACACAGAGAAAATTTCTATTAAGATTTTAAGAAATTGACTCACATAATTGTAAAGGTGCAAATCTAAAACCTCCAGGGTAGGCCAGCATGTTGGAGATCCAGGGCAGAACTGCAACCTGAATCCCAAGGCAATGCACTGACAGAATTCCTTCTTGCTTAGGAATGCTCAGTCTTTGTTCCTTTAAGTCCTTCAACTGATTGGATGAGGCTCACCCATATTATAAAGTAGTCTGCTGTACTCAAAATTTAATTATTTAAATGTAATCTATTCAAAAATAGTCCTTTACAAAATCTTCAGAATAATGTTTGACCAAATATCTAGGCATCATCACTGAACCCACTTGACACATAAAAATTGAATTTTTATGGTTAATGTGTACACTAATGTGTTAATGTGTACATTAACCATGACATTAATGTACATGCTCCACCTTCAATACTTTATTAATAATGATTGGAGAACTCTTTGGGCTTTTATATATTTTCTTCCACAAGTATTTGTTTGTTACACAATACCCTCCCTTTAAGGAACTCAGTATGAAATTGCCATTACAAAGTATATTTTTGAAAAATGTCTTAACTACATGACTTCTCCATTAACTGGACTAAGATGCCTCCTTAAGTTAAATAACCAGTTTTAGGGTGTTATGTAAGTACTAGATAACAATTTTGTCTAGAAGTTTTTACACTGTTTATAAAATCTGTATGTGATCTTTACTCTAGATCTATTGTGAAAGGAAAGAGACATTAGTTTGTTAGAGTAAGAATAATAGTAAAACATTTGCACCATAATTCACAAATGTTAAGAGGAACCTTCTCAAATAGACTAGGTGACAACATATTTAATTAAAGGTACATTTCAGCCCTTAATAGACCATTCTTTTATATTTCTGTGTTTATTTCTGGCATTCTTTCTCTGTTTTTCAACTGGGGACTATCCTTCAAACCAAAATTTAACCATTTCCTGCTCTTCTTTTCTGTTGGTTCCCTTTCTCTATGTTCCCAGGTTGCAATCCTGCCAATCTCCTGTGACATCATTTACTAGTTTAAGCAGATCATTATTTCCTCAACAAATATATTTTTTAAAGATCCTATTTATTTATTTGACAGAGAGAGAAAGAGAGAGAGAGAGAGGCTGAGCCCAAGCAGGGGGAGTGGCAGACAGAAAGAGAAGCAGTCTCCCCAGTTAATAGGGAGCCAGGTGAGGGACTTGATCCCAGGACCCTGAGATCATGACCTGAGGCGAGGCAGACACTTAAATGACAGCCACCCAGGCATCCCTCCTCAACAGATATTTTAACATACTTAGGTCTCTACGAAAAGTATTTATATTGTCAAAGTACTGAGTAAAAAAATGTATGGAACTATGAAAGACAACTTTTCAATCATTTAGGACTGGCCTTGGGGAATTTATTAACTTAAATAGATAGAATTCAACCTCCTAATGAGAGTAAGTGTAGATTTCACTGTGACAGCTATATTTGTTAATGTCTCTTCCTTCTTTATTAAGAAAGTAATGTTTATCCAATGTTATGTTTTAAAACACAATATCAAAGTATCCTTCAAATATCTCTCAGAATAGTTGAGCATGTGATGTTTGATTACAACAATTGTATTAAGAGCTGAATGAAATATATTTGGGATATATAATGTCTATTATTCTAGGTATAAAATACTTGATGAAAAGTATTATGTCTCATTCACCTTTTTCTAAGTGACACCTGTCATCTACTATAATTGACAGTACTGAACAATTGTTATTTTAAAAACACTAAATAAAGCAGATATACTATAATGACTGCTATTAAGAAGACTGGATTTTGAATTTCTATCAAGGCTAACCATAATAGAATTACAAATTTATTTTTCTATATCCTCAGTGCTTTTTAAACTCTCATTTTGCCACTAACAAATATTTATACATCACCAAATTTAGAGGCCCCATGCTATCTTTGTTTCCTCCCTTTAAAAAGATCCTGATTTAAATATCACTCATTAGCAAGTGTTTAATAATATAAGTGTATTCATCACCAAAGATTTTTAAAGAATATATCTAACATAGAAATAACAACTCAAGGGGCGCCTGGGTGGCTCAGTGGGTTAAGCCGCTGCCTTCGGCTCAGGTCATGATCTCAGGGTCCTGGGATCGAGTCCCGCATCGGGCTCTCTGCTCAGCAGGGAGCCTGCTTCCCTCTCTCTCTCTCTCTCTCTCTCTGCCTGCCTCTCTGTCTACTTGTGATCTCTCTCTCTGTCAAATAAATAAATAAAATCTTAAAAAAAAAAAAGAAATAACAACTCAAGCAACACAATGTAAATTTGTATAAATTGTGAAGGCTATATTTGACATGTAGGTACCTCTTATTGTGAAAATTATGAGAATAGAGTATTAATACCTTATATGTGGACAGAATTGCATATTTTAGTAAACATATTCACTTATGCTCTCAAATGTCATCCCCCTCCAAAAATCTGTGAGACATTTAGGGCTCTTAGTGTTAACTGTATAAAGAAAATCTAATTGCCAAAGTTTTCAAGAAGGATTACCAAAGTCATATCTTCTAGTTTAGGAATTAGCAGCTGCCCAATCCTAGTATGGCAAAATGTGGCTGGGAAAGTAGGGAAAATGACTTTCTTTGGTAAAAACTACAGAGGACTGTTGACATGATGACATCCTTTAGTGTTTTACTATGGGCAAACCACCAGGGTTTGAAAATTCAGTGTATTCAGTATTACTATGTAGCAAATTACCACAAACATAGAGGCTTAGAACAAAACAAATTTGTCATCTTAAAATTTCTGTGGGTCGGGAGTCTGGGTCCAGCTTAGCTAACTTATTTGCTTAAAAGTTATAAACTATTTGCTTATAATGGTATAATAACTAAATATCACGGTCTCATAAGGCAGCAGCGAAGGTCAGCTGGAGACGCACTCTTATCTGGAGGCTTGACTGGGGAAGAATCTGTTTTCAAACAAACTTAGGTTTTTGGCTAAATGTTGGAGGTCTTCCTGCTAGAGGCTGTTGTAGTTCCTAGAGTTTGCCACAATTCCTAGTCATGCTGACTTTTCCAATATGCTGTTTAACTACCTCAAGCCAACAAGGATAGTCTAGAGCAAGTGTCCTCACAAGATAGAGTTTTATTTAATGTAACATACCCACAGGAGTGACATCCATCATCTATCTTTGCCAGCTTCTGTTGTTTAAAAGCAAGTCACTGGTCCCATCCACACTCAGAAGGAGAGTTTTCTGCAAAAGCATGGACAACAGTTGGCTGGGATCATAGTGTGGGAGTGAGGGACCTCGGAGGATGTCAGCTGGATTCAGTTGTGGTAGGTTTTCTCAGTCCCAGATGAAAACAGCTGAAGTAAAATCTTCTCTCAAGTCATACCACTAGCAAATGATGACGCTAAGACTTAAAAATAAATCTTTCTTATTCCCGGAATGAAAGCCTTAGTATGGTGGAAAGTTTATATCTGGCTCTTTTTCTTGGCTCTGGGACTTCTATTCCACATTTCAGCGTCATAAGCCAGTTTCGCCCTGGCTCCAACCTCACCCCAGCTTCATCCTTGGCCTCCACTCAGTATTCACTGCACCTTGCTGGTGGATGATGTGTTTCAGATGCCTGCATTCCACACCTGCTTCTGAGATTTAACATACAGAGAGGCAAGCCATGGGAAATAGGCCCCTAGGATACTGTCTGGGAAGAGAGACCTCAAGACAAGCAGAAAATTAAATAACTCAATAGAGAGCAGAGGAAAATTGAAGAACAGAAAAAATATGATTAAAATGAAAAAAGAAAAAAAGCATTTCCTCCTTATGTTCTGCATGTTATATCTGGGATTTTTAAAATTGCAGACATGGCTATAAGTACAAAATTGTAGGTGGCAAATGAGTACCCTGAGCGCTGCATATTTTAAAAATGTAAAAATGAAACAGGCTGCTCTTTATTTCTCCCCCTTTGTGCCGAGGAGAGGTGACCCTGGATGTGATGTAAGGATCCGGATTCAGTGCAAGAAGTCCGACTAAAGTCCAAACCAGTCGTTGACGTGAAGGGGCAAGAAGCTGAGGTACAGGCCTGAAGTAATGGGAAGACTTATCACACAGGATCCCGCAGGCTGTGTTTGGGTTTTTACCCCGAGTGAAATGAGAAGCCATTGGAAAATCTCGACAAGCCGCAAGAAGCCTAGAGACTTCATCAGCCATGTTGTAACTACAAGCAGGCTTCCGTGTCCTCCTGCACCGCAGATACCCGTATCCACTCCTTTCCACCTCCAAGTAATAATAATCCTATCAGATATACAGAAGTCTTCTGACCTTGTCTTTGCCCAGCAGCAGATAGTCATGTGTGTCCTTGAAAATGGTTTGGAAAATAATATACGGAGATTGACAAAGACCTTTTAAACCAAACATTATTGGATGAATTGCTTTATAATTTCATTAATTTTTCATGTTGGCATTTGGCATTATAATAACATTTTAAAGTTTAAGACTGCAAAGAACACTTTTGATGGATTTGCACATCACCAAAATCTAATGATAGTGATCTGTGTTGCATAAGGTCCAAGACTGAACCCAGCGATGCCTACAATTCATATCTGGATTTCACATGTTTTCTGCTTATGTATTTTATCTCCTTCTGAAACTGGGAAGGACCCTCTTCTGCACTCCTGGTTTCAATGTTTCCTAAACATCTATTTCTTCTTCTTCTACCACTTACTTTTCTCACACACATAGAGACAATTGTCTGGTTGCTGGGTAAAAGGTAGGATTATGAATTTTTTGGTTTGACCTCTCTATCAAAAGATATCGGCAATGAGAATTTTATCTCCTCTGCCATCTCCATTTCAAACCAGTGTAAGACAGACAGACAACCTAATCAGGGTGTTTGCTCTACAGACTTCACCCTTTTCCAGCCTGAACTGAGGTCGGTCCTTTTGACTCTCATTTAAACTGTATACACAAAGGTAGCCTTGAAAAGCTAACATTTTGGCCTTTTTTCAGTCTTTTTCTCAGTGTTAGGAATGTTGGGGGTGGTCAGGGGTGTTTATTAGGTCTCTTCAAACCCCAGATACTCTTCACAGAGTAAAATCTGACATCGGTCTCAAGATACAAAATATTTGGAAACATGATAACTAAAAGAGGATATCCTTGAGAAGCCATGATTTTCCATTGTTTGCAGCTATGTGCTGCAATTTTCCTTGTAAATCTCATTTTGCAATGGTAATATGCTGCTAATAGGTGAGAATATTGCCACAGAGTCTAGGCTTCAATTGTTCATCTCTTTTGATTGAGCTAGAAGAAGTAGGCATATAATTTATGTCACACACAAAAAATGACCAGTGTAAAACTCTATCTTAAAATGCAAATAGAAGACATGAACATAGATCACTCTCTTTTTAACCAATGAAAATTTATATATGGGGAATACATGCAAAGATCCTACTTGTGTAGTTCAGTGAATTTTTACCAACGCACAAACCCATAAAGCCAGCACCTCAAATGAGATACAGAACATTTCCATTACTTCAGGAACTTTGAGGTAACTTTTACACTATACAATTTTTTTTACATTATCTTTTTTTTTTTTTTTTAAGGGGGATAGGGTATACACAAAAGTGGGAAAAGCTTATTTAGAAAATACGAGACCATTCAGGGTTAAATACAGTTCAAAAAGCATTTTTCCTCACAAATCACATGGGGGGACACTATATGTCCTACCTCTGCCTGTAGAATGTCACTTATGAGACTGTGTTGTGCAAAAGGATGATTTGAATGGAAAAAAAATGGGTGAAAAATGTAGAACATTTATTGAAATAATAAGCCTCCCAAAACAATATGGCACTTACTTTGGTATTTCTAAAGTGATATCTCTTGTTGAAACATTACTCTTGGACACAAATAAACTCTCTGTCTGTTGTTCTGAAGGCACAAGTTCTCCTGTGGGATCTTTAGCCTTGTTGCTAGACCAAACTGCAGGATAGCTAAGTCACAGAGTGTTTCTCCATCTTATCAGCTGTGTGTGGCACAACAAGTGAGTACAGAGCTATCTGTGTGGGTGGTTCCTCTCTGTAGAACTTCTATTACTCTTGGGATATTTCTCCCCTCTCCCTGCTTTACTGAAAAATAATTGACATTAAGATTGTATAAATAAGAGGTATACAAGGTAATGATTTGATACCAGTATATATTGTAAAATGTTTACCACAGAATTAGTTAAGACATTCATCTCACATAACTACCATTTGTGAGTGTGTGTGTGTGTATATGTGTATGATCAGGACATTTAAGATGTATTCTTTTAGCAACTTTCATGTATATGATATAGTATTGTTAACCACAACCAGCATACTATACTTGAGATCCCTAGAACTTACTCATCTTATAATTGGAAGTTTGTACCCTCTGACTAACCTCTCCTCATTCTCACAACCTCCAGTCTCTGGCAACCATTCTGTTTTCTGTTTCTGTGAGTTTGTCTTTTTAGATTCCACATATAAGTGATATTATACAGTATTTGACTTTCTCTGTCTGAGTTATTTCACTCAACATAATGTGTGTTTTCGTCAAAAGGAAGGAAATATAAATTCACTCTTGAAGATTAACAAATTACTCTTTCTAGACATTTCAGCTGAATTTTTCCAGCTAGACATATTTTGATATTTTTGCTCCCCTAAAATGGCTTAGCAAGCTGCAATGTTTACAAAAATGCAAATTGCTTTCATAAAATAGCTCTAAAGATTTTATGTGTTAAGAAAATGATCAACCAAGAAACAAAACAAAACTCAGCTCAAACAAAATTTAAATGAAAAAAATACTATCAAAAGAAATAGTAAGCATTAAGGGAAGCTGCTTCTAAGTATCTTTAATATAAAGTGCTATTCTATGCCTGTTAGGTGATGATGATGATGACGATAGCAGAACTTAGTGGTTCCTTCCCAGTGCCAGACTCTGAGCTAAATGTTTCGCATGAATCACCTCATTGCATCCTCACCTAGAAATAGGCACCATTATTATTACTGGTTTGTGGTTAAATAAACTGAGACTTAACTGTATTAAATTAAGTAATGCCTGAGGTGGCTTAACTGAAAAGTGGCAGATCCAGTAATCAGAACTAAACAATTCCAAAGACCTTGAACTCAACTCTCATAACAATGTTTCTCCAGATATAAGCCACGAACCATTTGCATCAGTGTAAATGAAAAATGCAAGGTCTTTGACCTCACACAAACTCTTTTATGTATATGCTCAAAGCGAATAATTGAAATTGGCCAAGTTCACAGTAATTCTTAAAACATAATTTCAGTGTATATGCCTTCATAGTAGCCAACATAGCTGCAAAGACAAAGAATGAATAATAATAACCATTTTATCTATTACATCAGTTTTTAGAATGGGATAGAAACAATCTGTGTCTACTTTCATTATCTATGAAAATTGCCTAAATATGATAGCATTAGGAGATGTAACTTGTTTTTACTAAATATGGAATTCTTAATGTATTATAATCCAATGGTTATCAAATATTTGCCTGACCTTCCACACACCTAAGTAATAAAATGTGCTGTTAGTAAGAGTGGCCTACTGAAGCAGGGAGATGAAATAGCGTGTCTATATAAAAAAGAACACTGTTGGTGGGGGGCCTAGTTAATTAAAATGATCTCCCTAGATCATTCTGATACAACCCCTAGTTTAGCTGAGAGTCCTTAATGTCATTTTTGTCAACCACTACTACTGCTCATTTCAATAATGTGCTATTTTGAATCTTCGTTAAAAAAATGATGGAATGTATGACTGACAATATTCATACAAGTATTTATTTGTAAATCAAAAGTCATATATGTAGTAACTGAATATATGAGATATTCAGAAATGAGCCAAGAAGAGAGTCCATTTTATCTTGCTTCATTAAAGGAGGATCAAAACTTATTTGCTATTCAATGATGGGGCAAGTGTGTTGTTTCAACACAAACTTATGGTTAATAAATTTTACTGTGTGAATTAAAATATTTACACAAAAAAGAGACTTATCAAATATTACCCATGCTGACATAGCATATTCTATTTGATATGAACATATAATTTACAGAAAAGTTCAATTATTCCAGAAATCATATTGCACTCCATCACTACAAGTTCTAAATATTTTCACGTTGAAAAATTAATGACCAATTCTGGTTTGGTCTGACAGATATTCCCAAATTACACTATTTGAGTTATTTATTCTGAATAAAACCATAATGCCAAATGTTGTTACAAAGTATAGAGGAAAGTGTCATATCAATTAAGACGAAGTCAGTAATGAACCATATGTTAAAAAGCTGTAATTGTCAAGACTGAATCATTACTTAGGAACTTGAATTTTATATGTTCATGAATATATCAGTGGCATATTAATTCTTCACCTCCTTTTGGATCTATAGAGAAGAGTGATATAAAAGAAAAAAAAATACTACTACTTTTTTGTCACCAAATTTCAAGCATTTTTTTGAATTAAGAAAAAAAAAAACCCTTAATACAAATGGATGTCCCTTATACCTGTCTCTATAATCATAGTTCTACATTTCCACAGAGATATAGGTTTCATCACAAGAGAGTGTTGGAAATCATCATTTTCTTTGTATCTTTTACACAGAGCATTATCTCTTGAAATCTTGTCTGTATTGCAGCTGGCTGTGAGCATCTTTTATCAGCCCTACTGAACTATAAGCTCTTTGAAGGTAGAGTCATAGTGTTATCTTTGTTTCCACATTTGTTGCATAGAGATTTGACAGTGGTAGATTCTGAGTAAAAAATGTACTTTCCTGTATTTGTTCTTCACAGGAATGACCTGAGCGGAGAGGTTATGAAAACAAGTATTCCATTTCTGTGCGGTAAACCATGGGAGAGCCAGGACCTGTGGTTTCTACAAGCCGTTATCACAGAATGCGTCTATTTATAGTTGTCCTAAACACTCGTCTCAACAACACAAACACTTAGAAAAAAGTTTCTCATGTGGATATGACTGCATTAAGGTTTTCCATGTTTTTCTCTCTGATACGTTGTGAGAATTACTTAATAAGTTATTCACCACCTGCTCTATGCCTGGCACAGAAGGGAGAAGAAAATATAAGCCTGTTCCCTGCAGCTCTCAAGAACTTCCTGAGTGTCTCAGAACTGTAGCAATCAGAATTCAGCCTTAGGTTACCCAGGGAGGAGCACTGCAGTGTAGAGTAGGGTGAGAGAGAGGTATAGTCTAGACGTCATCTGAGTGCCCCTTTAGAGCAGTGCTTAGATACTGCTGAAACGTAGTACGTTGTTTCAAAATATGTTTCCAGCAGAAGACTGTGGGTTATGCATTTACTGTGAAGTCAGCTCTCTTCTTCTTGAACATTTCAAACAGAGTCTGAATGGGTTTTTATTTTTATGAAGGATCTTACAGTAGAGATTTTATGATAGAGCATTAGAGATGATGTTCTGGGTTATGTGGTATGGGAAGGGAGAAGAAGCTGAAGTGGTAAATCTTCCAGTGTCTCACCTGACCATGTTTCTATGTGTCTGGAACATGTTGCTGAACCAAAGTCAGAAGATCTGAGCAGGATTCATATCTCTAAACTGAGGTCAGAGACAAAGGTTATGGAAGTACAAAGATGGATTCAGTAAAATCCTAAGTTAAACACATATTCTCAAATAGTATTAATTTATCTCTATTACTGCACTTTTCAAGCCCAAATTAGACTAACGTTTTATATATTAGTGATCTCAAATTATACTTCCATTCTTTGGAAATAATTGATAACACATAAATAATATCTTCCCATATTCATTGAAAATTGTGAATCAAAGTATACATTATATTTCTGTTAGCATTAATACGTTGACTATTATACCCCAACACCTAGACCTTTCAGCAAAATAAAATTTTCTTTCTTTTACTAAAAGAGAGCTGTGAAGAAAAATATAATAAAACAAACTGATTTTTAATTCCAAACTATAGACTCTTTTTGCATTTAGCTAATCTACTTAACAATACAGAGTGTGATCTTAAATAGCTGTTCAAGAATGTGAACCTAAGAGCCTTATATAATATGTTACAAATAAATTTTATTAACTTTTATCTGCAGAGATGGGAATGTGGTTTGATATAATTGAACAAATGTGTTCAATGAGTGCTGGAACAATAAAGAAGGAGTCTGTCTTATCATACGATGTTTCCAGAGGAAAAAAGAACAGGAATTATTTTCTTTCATTAAGAGAAAATGAAGTGAGAGAATTTTCTAGTGCTGGTCCTTAAGCAGGAGCTCACCTCATTTGTACCAGTAATTTTCTGTATTAGTTATCACATATATTCTCTCTGAATACAGGAAAAGATGAACATACTATGGAAACTTGAAATAAAATTATCAGTGCTAAAAAAGAAGTTTTCCATATACCTTAATTATAATTCGTCCTTTCTGCTCCCATGTCCTATTTAATTTATTCAGCACTTTATTCTTTTTTATTCAACACTTTAATACTTTTTGCTTTTTATTGAAATAAATCATCTTAATATTAGTATCTAAATATAATAATTGATATAGTTTTAAAAGTCAGACTAAGAGTCTATCTTATCTTCCCTTATCTTTCCTTCATAACCTATTTTGGGCTCACAAAAGACCTCATAATTATTAACAGTAATTCAGTGATTTCCCAATAGTTGGCTAGTATAGGAAGAAGTGCAGGAGGTAGAGAAAATAATGCTCTCGTGCATTGAATATTGTCATTATCTGAAACGATCCTCAATTTTCAAAGAATTAAGAATTAAATAGTTACTAATAAAAAGAAATTGGATGTAATCTTCTCCTTATTCAGAGGCAGAACCTGAGAATCAACTAAACAGAACTTCCTGATTCTGTTAATCTTGCATTAATCAGTAAGATTGCCTTAGAGAGAAATTACTATGACTCTAGTGGTGGGTCAGACAATTTTACCAATAAAGATTCAGTCGCTCTTTGAACTATTTTAAAGTATTTGCATTGTGGATGTACTTATGCATTCCAGTGTTTCACCAATGTATACCCAGTTTGCTAAAGTGAAGAAAATGTGTTCAAGCTTTTAGTCACATCAAAAAAGGGAGATTTAAAATTTAGGTGATAGAATTAACTAATAACTAGCATGGACATTTCACTAAATCTAAATTTTGAAAAAAAAAAAATTATCTCCTTCGGGTGACTGGGTGGCTCAGTGGGTTAAAGCCTCTGCCTTCAGCTCAGGTCATGATCCCAGAGTTCTGGGATCAAGCCCCACATTGGGCTCTCTGCTCACTGGGGAGCCCGCTTCCCTTCCTCTCTCTCTGCCTGCCTCTCTGCCTACTTGTGATCTCTCTCTCTCTGTCAAAAAATAAATAATTTATTTAAAAAAATTATCTCCTGTAGTAAAATGGTAGACTATAAATATACTAAATCAAAGCAGAGTTCTGTTGAGTCATCTTAAAAAGGATGGTGGCACTATGGTATGGCTGACCAGATTAAGCTTTAATAAAGAATCTTTAATAGAGAATGAAGTGGAAGGTGGTTACTGAAGGAAAAACAAGATATCACCAAAACTGAATTAATTAATTGATACACATACTCTATGGTCAAAGGGCTGTGCTAAATTTTAAGAATAGAGAAGTAAATCCTATGCTCAGGGTCATAAAATTGAATGAATACACCAAAATCAAATAAATAAACATATAATAAACAAATGTGTTTATAAAATAATCACATACATATAATACGTGTATATAATATATGTTCATATATTCAAATACTTTTCCATATGTGTGTATGTACGTATGTCTGTATATACAGGGATATCTTGGGGATATTGCAGTTCAGTTCCACACCACTGTTATAAAGCAAATATTGTAATAAAATGAATCAAATGAAATTTTCTGGTTTCCCAGTGCATATAAAAGTGATGTTTACAGTATACTGTAGTCCGCTAAGGGTGCAATAGCGTTACGTTAAAAGAACAATGTACACATCCTAATTTAAAAATGTTTTATTGCTTAAAAATATTAGCTATCCTCTGAATTTTTAATGAGTTGAATTATAATCTTTTGCTGATAAAAGATCTTGCCTTAATGCTGATGGCTACTGGCTGATCAGGTAGTTGCTAAAGGCTGGGGTGGCTGTGAGAATTTCTTAAAATAACAATAAAGTTTGCCACATCCATTAACTCTTCCTTTCATGAATGATCTTTCTGTAGCACGGAAAGCTATTTGATAGCATTGTACCCACAGTAGAACTGCTTTCAAAATTGGAGTAAATCCTGTCAAGCCCTGTCACTGCTCTAGCAACTAAATTTATTTAATATTCTTAATAGTTATTATTTTCACAATTTTCATAGCATCTTTACCAACAGTAAATCCATCTCAAAAAACCACATTCTTTTTTTTTTTTAAGATTTTATTTATTTGACAGAGAGAGATCACAAGTACGCAGAGAGGCAGGCATAGAGAGAGAGAGAGAGAGAGAGAGAGAGAAGCAGGCTCCCTGCTGAGCAGAAAGCCCAATGTGGGGCTTGATCCCAGGACCCTGAGATCACGACCTGAGCCGAAGGCAGCAGCTTAACCCACTGAGCCACTCAGGTGCCCCTCAAAAAACCACATTGTATACTCATTCATAAGAAGTAACTTTTCATCCATTAAAATTTTTCATGTGATTGTGGTATTCAGTCACATCTTCAGGCTTCACTTCTAATTCTAGCTCTCTTGCTATCTTCACCAGAACTACAGTCACTTCCTCCACTGAAGTCTTGAACCCCTCAGGTTTCCCATGAAGGTTGGAATCAACTTCTCTCAAACTCTTGTTCATGTTGATATTTTGATGTCTTCTCATGAATCATGAATGTTCTCAATCACATCTAGAATGGCAAGTACTTTCCAGAAGGTTTGTAATTGACTTTGTACAGATTATCAGATTCCATCAGAGGAATCTTTATCTATGGTAGGGCTATGGCGGCCATAACCCTACAAAATGTATTTTTTAAAAATATTTTATTTATATATTATTTGAGAGAGAGAGAGAGAAAATGAGAGAGAGAGAGAGAGAGAGCATGAGAGGAGAGAGGTCAGCAGGAGAAGCACACTCCCTGTCAAGCAGGGAGCCTGATGTGGAACTTGATCCCAGGACCCCAGGATCATGACCTGACCCGAAGCCAGTTGCTTAATCAACTGAGCCACCCTGGCTCCCACAAAATGTATGTCTCAATAAGACTTGAAAATCAAAGTTATTCCTTGGTCCACAGGATATTGTGTTAGCAGGTGTGAAAACTACATTAATCTTATTAGACATCTCCAACAGAGCTCTTGGGAGACCAGGTCCATTGTCAACAAGCAGTCATATTTTGAAAGAAATCTTTATTTTGAGCAGTTGTTTTTCCATTTATAAAGCACAGGCAGAGTAGATTTAGCATAATTCTTAAGGACCATAGGATTTTCAAAATGGTCAATGATCATTAGCTTCAACTTACAATCAACTCCACTAGCTTCTAATAAGAGGGTCAGTCTGTCCTTTGAAGCCTTGAAGTCAGGCATTGACTTCATAGATGAAAGTCCTAGATGGCATTGTCTTCCAATATAAGGTTGTTTGGTCTACACTGAAAATCTGTGGTTGAGTGTAGCCACTCTCATTAATTATCTGATCTTCTTGATAAGTTGTTATAGCTTCTATATCAGCACCGGGGTCTTCACTTTGAAGTTTTTTGTTATGGAGATGGCTTCTTTCCTTCCACCTCATCAGCCAACCTCTGCCAGTTTCTACCTTCTCTTCTGCAGCTTCCTCACCTGCTTCAGCCTTCACAGGTTGAAAAAAGTTAGGGCCTTGCTCTGTGTCAGTCTTTGGCTTAAGGGAATGTCGTGGCTGGTTGGATCCTCTATCCAGACCGCTCAGACTTTCTCCATCCTAGCAATAAGGCTGTTTCACTTTCTTATCATTTGTATGTTCACTGGAATAATATTTAATTTCCTTCAAGAACTTTTCCTTTGCACTCACAGCTTGACTAACTGCTTGGTGCAAGGGCCTAGCTTTCAGCCTATTTCAGCTTTCAACATGATTTCTTCGCTAAGCTTAGCCATTCCTAGCTTTTGATTTAAAGTGGAAGACACTGAGACTCTTCCTTTTATTTGAATACTTAGAGGCCATTGTAGGGTTCTTAATTACCCTAATTTCACTCATGTTATGCGTCAGGGAATAGGGAGGTTTGAGCAGAGGGAGAGACATAGGGAAATAGAACACATGACAACATTCCTTGATTTAGTTCGCTGTCTAATATCAGCCTGTTTTGTGGTGCCCCTAAGCAATTCCAATAGTAACATCTAAGATCACTGATGACAGTTCTCCACAACAAATATAATAATAAGAAGAAATTTTGATGTATTGTGAGAATTACCAAAATGGGACATAGAGACATGAAGTGGACAAATTCTTTTGGAAAAATGGTGCTGAATGCAGGGTTGCCACAAACCTTCACATTGTAAAAAACACAGTATCTGTGAAGTTCAATAAAGCAAAACACAATGAAGTGTTGTATGCCTGTACTATAAGGCAAAGTAGTCAAGTTAACAGATAACAGAATGTTCTACTTTAGATCAGGCGGTCAGGGAACATAGCTCTTGGGAGTTAATATTCATGGTAACACCTGAGGGGCATGCAAAAACTAGCTAAAGGAAAAGGGGGAGTGCTTCAGGCAAAGGAACAGCAGGTTCAAAAGCCTCGAAGTGAGATAGAGATTTATCTGTTGGATAAAAGGAAAGCAGGTCAGTGTGACTGGAACCTAACAAGGGAGCAACCCTTGAAAGATAATTTTGTGCTTTTTGTGAAAGCGATTTTATCCTTCCAATTATTTGGGAGCACAAATAGTGTTGACTTTTCTTTCATATTCCATATAAGCTACAAGTAATTCTTGGTAGGAGACGCCTCTAAATATTTCCCATTTCTGCATGCTTTTACCCCACATGTTCCAGCTCTCATTATCTTTCACGTGGATTCTTGCAAGAGCTTCTCAGTTATCCCCTCATTTCACACTTGCTCTGCTTCCATCTATTTTCAATGCGGCAGCCATTTCTCTGACTGTATCTCTACCTCTACTGTCCCTTGTCTTTGCTCACACAGCTAGCTCCAATCACACTGAAAAGTCATAAATGTACACAAAGTTTTCCCAGCTTTAGTTTCTCAGGTCTCTTTTATGAAATTACTTAAAGTTTTTGACAACATACATGTAAATGTTTACTATCATGGTTCCTAAGTTCTAATTAAATATTAGCAGCTATAAACATTATTATTGCTGATTGAAAATTGGCTAGTCAAGAGAAACAAAACATGCCATTCACAAAGACTTATTTTTCTTGTTCTATTTCCAGTAGTTGCCATAAGTTAACACAATACCATTTAAATTTAAACAGCGCATTTTCTTTTGTAAGGCACCTAGTCCAAGAAGTTATTACTTTTGTATTAATTTTTGTAGTAAATCTGGAATGAGTAGACAAACAATACTTGTTTTAAAAAGGTTTTTTTTTTTTTTAACTTTTTTTTGTTTATTTGAGGCAGGGTAAGTACAGAGAGACAGTGACAGGGAGAAGCTGACTCCCCACTGAGTAGAGAGCCCAGTGTAGGGCTAGATTCCAGGACCCTGAGATCATGACCTGAGCCAAAGGCAGAGGCTTAACTAACTGAGCCACCCAGGCACCTCAAGTAATACTTTTTTTTTTTTTTTTTAATTGAAATATAGCTGACACACAATGTCTCATTAGTTTCCGGTATACAACACTGTGATTCAGTAACTCCAAAGGTTATTCTATGCTGACCACAAGTGTGGCTACCATCTTTCACCAAACACCATTCCAATACCATTTACTATATTCTCTAGGCTCTACCTTTTAGCCCATGACTTATTCATTCCGTAACCGGAAGTCTACTCCTCTTCTCCCCTTTCGCCCATCCCCTCAGCCCCTACCCTCTGGTAACCATCAGGTAGATGAATATCACTGAGACTCACTTTTGAGATGTTAGTGACTGAAAAGTTACAAAAATAGCATCCCTTAAGGAAAGCTGCACTATAACTCATGGGCACACGGACTTCACATGGTGTGTGGCTCCTGTATATTATAGAATGAGTGAAAATAACATGAGTTAGCCTCCACAAACACTGAAGCTGAAGGGTGTAATCAAGAGGATATTGCAACAAATGTATGGCCTTCCTTTATTACTCATTTGCAGTTTTTCACTTTCCATTTCTCAGCCTTGCATCAAGTATGTGAAAGGAAGTAAAAAGGGGACTTGAAGAAGACAACTAACTCCAGAGTGACTCTCCATATGTTATTTTCAGACTATTTGTTACTCTTTAGATTTTTTAATAGTATTTTTATTTTTACTACTAAAGTGGATAGAAGATACTTCATGATAAGGACCAATCATGCTTAAAAAAATAATGCTCTGTGTGCAGTAGTGAGAAGGCTATCGATTTCATTCTCTGCAGTACTTATTACTTACTTGAAAGAAGCATTATGGGGCTTTATTGCCCCATCTGGTTCATTTTAAAGCTGGAGAACTATTTCCAGTCTCTACGCATTTAAAAAAATGGGGCATCTCATATGCTCTATATTCTAATTAATCAATTATTTATGAAATGATAGCACAAAGGGAAATATGCATAACAAGGTTCTTAAACCCCTTTCAGGAAAAATTTCCTGCCAACAAAGAATTTAACTGTGTGCATAATATTATGAAATATGCTTTTCTGTACTGGTATTTGAGCTCTACAAGAGGAAAGGTACATTCCTGATAAATAATAATAGAAACACATTATCATTTAAAACTCTTCATAATAAATTCTTAATGGGTGCTTCATGTGAATTCATGCTCCTTTTCTGGCAAAAAATGTAATTTGCTAGACAAAATCTAAGCTTCATTATATATGAATGTAAAATATGTCTATTGTAAAGCAGATTATTTTTCTCCAATGTCTTTCACAAAATTTACCACAGCAAAAGTACAATTCTTAGTTTATCCTAGAGTTTGTTTCTCCTTTTTAAATAAGACATATTTAAGCATTAAATTAAACTAGCTATCTTCACTGTTCAGGAAACTGATCATTTATTTTCTAGTGACATGGAAGGCAACATATAATGGGACCTTATAGAACATTAGTAGAATGTAAAAATACAGAGCAAGAATAATCAATGGCCATATTATATCATCATGTTACATGACTTTCTATCAAGTTACACATACTGTCACTAATTTAAAAGAAATATGACCATCAAACAATGTGCAATTAGGGATAGATTTCTTGTATACTATAGGAAAATGCATACAATTCATATCTTCTAATAACATAGATAATTTTAAGTTAAATTCCTTTTTAAAAATTTTTTAAAGATTTTATTTATTTGAGAGAGAAAGAAAGAGAGCATGAGTGGGGGTGGGGAGCAGAGGGAGAGGGAGAAGCAGGCTCCTACTTGAGCAGGGAGCCTGACACAGGGCTTGATCCCAGGACCCCAGAATCATGATCTGAGCCGAAGGCAGATGCTTAACTGACTGAGCCACCCAAGCTCCCCTTAAGTTAAAATTCTTAATGAAGCACTAACTGATTAGATATTTTAGCTGGGAAGTCAGTGAGAATATACATATTTGTTCAATTTGAAGCATTATAAATAAACCATAGAACCTGTTTTCATTTATATATATATATATAAATGCATATTTCAATTATTTACCAATAAACATGTATATATTTAACATGTACACACATGCATGTGTTTATTATATATGTTATATATATATATATATATATGAAAAATGGTGACAAAATATTCAAGAATGAAGTTTGTGATACTCATCATCTACCTTACGTTGAAGAAAAAGCAGAATTGGCAGAAATGAATTTTGTCATTTTCTCACTCATTAATGGGATTGACGGCAATACTTTCAATCTTACTCAATTGACAAAATAATTAAAACCTCGGTATCTGGGCCCCAAGCTATATGGTAGTGGGTTGAATACAGTGTAATATCTGGTCCTAGACATCAAAGCTCTCGTAACCAGGTTCTAGAAACAAAGCATGAATGTACATATAGTGTATCTAGAACCAGGTTCTAGAAACAAAGCATAAATGTACATATAGTGAACTGAAAGTCACATACGTGCCAGCCAAGCCAGTAACTGTTGACCAGCCATGACTCATAAAGAGACTTGCTATGAAAGCAGAATTCAAATGGAAGCTCCAAGTACAATCTGGGCCACTTCTATTCTCTTCTTCCATATATTGACCTGGAGATGTGGAGATGAGGACAGGCTTTGAGAAGCAGAACTGAAAGATAAACAGAAATGCCAGGAGATACACATGTAGGTCAAAGGCACAAGGAGGTGAGGCAAGTGATTTGTAAACAGAAGCTAAGATCAAGCAAAAGCCATCAAATGCAGTATAGGTTTGCAGACTAAAAGGTGAAGAGTTAATAGTAGCTCCAGGAAGGGTGTAAGCTGAGACAAAAAGAACTGACTTAATTTTAATGATAAAGCATAACACTTTCCCACTATTGTGGAGAGGCTTGAAATACATTCAGGAGTCCTTGAGACAGTTTAAGTTCAAGCTGCGGGGGCTGGTCATGTTCCTGGATCCCAAGGCATGAGCTACAGTTGGGTGGCTGACATACCTGTTCTCTCTCTTTTTTTTTTTTTAATTTTTAATTAATTTATTTATTTTTAATTTTTTATAAACATATAATATATTTTTATCCCCAGAGGTACAGGTCTGTGAATCGCCAGGTTTACACATTTCACAGCACTCACCAGAGCACATACCCTCCCCAATGTCCATAACCCCAGCCCCCTCTCCCAACCCCCCTCCCCACAGCAACCCTCAGATTGTTTTGTGAAATTAAGAGTCACTTAAGGTTCGTCTCCCTCCCACTCCCATCTTGTTTCATTTGTTCTTCTCCTACCCCCTTAACCCCCCATGTTGCATCTCCACATGATAGTTGTCTTTCTCCGATTGACTTATTTCGCTAAGCATGATAACCTCTAGTTCCATCCACGTCGTCGCAAATGGCAAGATTTCATTTCTTTTGATGGCTGCATAGTATTCCATTGTGTATATATACCACCTCTTCTTTATCCTTTCATCTGTTGATGGACATCTAGGTTCTTTCCATAATTTGGCTATTGTAGACATTGCTGCTATAAACATTCGGGTGCACGTGCCCCTTTGGATCACTACGTTTGTATCTTTAGGGTAAATACCCAGTAGTGCAATTGCTGGGTCATAGGGTAGTTCTATTTTCAACATTTTGAGGAACCTCCATGCTGTTTTCCGGAGTGGTTGCACCAGCTTGCATTCCCACCAACAGTCTGGGAGGGTTCCCCTTTCTCCACATCCTCACCAGCATCTGTCATTTCCTGACTTGTTAATTTTAGCCATTCTGACTGGTGTGAGGTGATATCTCATTGTGGTTTTGATTTGTATTTCTCTGATGCCGAGTGATATGGAGCACTTTTTCATGTGTCTGTTGGCCATCTGGATGTCTTCTTTGCAGAAATGTCTGTTCATGTCCTCTGCCCATTTCTTGATTGGATTATTTGTTCTTTGGGTGTTGAGTTTGCTAAGTTCTTTATAGATTTTGGACACTAGCCCTTTATCTGATATGTCCTTTGCAAATATCTTCTCCCATTCTATCAGTTGTCTTTTGGTTTTGTTAACTGTTTCCTTTGCTATGCAAAAGCTTTTGATCTTGATGAAATCCCAGTAGTTCATTTCTGCCCTTGCTTCCCTTGCCTTTGGTGACATACCTGTTCTTTTTATTCTGTGTGTGTCTTTACAGTGATTGGGGTTACCTCAGGTATTATTTTCCTATTGCTATTGCAACAAATTACCACAAACAGAGCAGCTTAAAACAATACAAATTTATGTCTTATAGTCTAGAGGACAAAAGTCCTAAGTGGATCTTGCTGTTTGAAAATCCAGGTGTGAAGGGCACGTGGGTGGCTTAGTTAGTTGGGTGTCTGCCTTTGAGTTGGGCCATGATCCCAGGGTCCTTGGATCAAGCCCCATGTTGGGCTCCCTGCTCTGCGGGAAGCCTGCCTCTGCCTCTCCCACTCCCTCTGCTTGTGTTCCCTCTCTTGCTGTGTCTCTCTCTGTCAAACAAACAAATAAATAAATCTTAAAAAAAAAAGAAAAGAAAAGAAAGAAAAATAAAAAGAAAAAAGAAAACCCAGATTAGAAGAGCAGCATTCCTTCAGAAAGAAAGACTCTAGGGGAGTCTACATTCCCTTGCCTTTTCTAGCTTCTTGTCTTTTCATCTCTTTCTTCTTTCTCTTCTTTTTTTTAATTGAAGGATAAGTGACATATAACATCCTCTTAGTTTTAGATATGCATTGCAGTGTTTTAATATTTTTACATATTACAAGATGATCCCTATGATGTCTAGTTATCATCTAGCCCCATACAAAGTTATTACAATATTATTATCTATATTTCTTGTGCTGTACATTACATCCCCATGACTTATTTATTCTATAATTGGAAATTTGACCTCTTCATACACTTCCCCAATTTTGCCTGCCCCCCAGCCTCTCCTTCCTCTAGTCACCAACAGTTTCCCATACTTATGAGTCTGTCTCTGTTTTGTTTTGTTTGTTCATTTGTTCTGTTTCTTTAGATTCCACATATATATGATATCAAACAGTATTTGTATTTCTCTGTAAGGCTTAGAGTAAAACTTTCTGGATCCATCCATACTTTCACAAAAGGCAAGATTTCATTCCCTTTTATGGTTAAATGATGTTCCAGTATATGTGTGTGTGTATGTATATGTATATATATATACATATATATATATATAACTTATGCATGTGAGATATATATATAGATATATATATCACATCTATATCTATCTATCTATATATATAAATTAAAGATTTTATTATTATCTATATCTATATATTATTTATATATAATATATATAATATATATATATTATTATCTATATCTATAATATATAATATCTATAATATCATATATTATCTATATATAGACAGATATTTATATTATTATTATTTATAATTTAAATAATTTATATTATTTATATAAATAATTTATATTATTATTTATAATATTATTATTTATATATATTATATATATTATTATCTATATCTATAATATATAATATCTATAATATTATATATTATCTATATATATAGATAGATAGATATAGATGTGATATATATATCTATATATATATATCACATCTTTTTTAGCCATTTGTTTATCAAAGGACACTTAGGTTGCTTCCATATCTTGGATATTGTAAATAATGCTGCAATAAAATAAGTGTACATATATCTCTTCAAATTGGTGTTTTTATTCTCTTCATAAAAATACCTGAAGTGGAATTGCTGGATCCTATACATCTCTCTTATAATTTATACTTTGGCATAAATATGCATTTATATCTGTCATTCTTACATATGAAAATGAGTAATATTGCTAATATTCAAGGTAAAAACTAAAGTTTCAAAAAAGAAGAGAACTGTGGCACTTCTATTCAGAAGGCTTTATGTTTTTTCTTTGCTTGGTACTGACAGTTTCATCTTTACATATAGCTTAAATCAGAGTTTGCTCTACTGCTACTAGATTTGTGAACCATATTCTCACAGAAAAGAGAGAGTGATAGAGGAAGGAAGGAAGGGATGGAGGGAGGGAGAGAGAGAGAGAAAGGGAGGAAGGGAGGGAGGGATGAAGAGAGGGAGGGAGGGAAGCAGGGAGGGAGAGTTCAGTTTCATTTATGAAGCCCTGTTTTGGAAACGTTCTTGTTCTACTAATGCATAAGTGATATATGTTCACGCCACCCATAGCCACCTAACCTCTGATATAAGAAAATAATAAGTGGGGCACCTGCGTGGGTCAGTCAGTTAAGTGTCCGCCTTCAGCTCATGTCATGATCCCAGGGTCCTGGGATCTAGCCCCACATGGGGCTCTCTGGCCAGCGGGGAGCCTGCTTTTCTCCCTCTCTCTCTGCTGCTCTCCCTGTTTGTGCTCTCTTGCTCTCTCTCTCTCTCTATCGAATAAATAAAACCTTTTAAAAAGAGAGAAAATAACAGTAACTATCTGAAAACAAGATCTATCTTGAATACTATTGTCTTTGAAACTAGACAGTAGACGATAAGGCACTCACTGTAAAAAATGGTGGGGAGCAATTCAAAGAATGATTTTCCATGTGCCAGATACTTGACATAATTTAATTTCATAACAATAGTACATTCTCATGTGAGGATACCGAGATTCAGAGAGGTTAAATGTTTGTGGTCATATAGCTAGAAATTGGTGGTTGGTGCGTGGCGGATAAGCCATGGTATTTTCATTCTTGCTACCCCATCTCTGAAACTATATTACATAGCATTGCTGCTCTGAAACTTAGAAGTTGAAATCTCATGTTCTCCAATGTCCAGCCACCCCAGTGCCAATATTTTATAAATATTAGTGCAGTTGGGATAGGAAATTGACTCTTATTTTTCTTGTGATAATATAAAGGTTCTTTTATAACACTGTTTTTTTATTTGACTTAATTTGATTTAGTCTGATCTGATTCAAGGACAGGCAAGCACATCTATGAGGTAAAGCACACTTCTTAGTAGTTAAATACTTTAAGTAGTTGCCTTGATGCACGCCATTTAGTCATTTTGATCGAACTGGTTATGATGTTACATTTAAAATATATATGTAAACACCCAATAAGGCCTCATGGTATCGAAAAAAGGTAAGAGTCTAAAAGGCAACAATAGTTCTCTGCACCCCAATCAGAAACAATAACAAAGAAAACAAAAACAAACAAAAATGAAACCATATCAGTCAGATTGTTGGTGTGTGTAAATGGTTCTCAAACCTGTCTGCACATTTGAATGAGCTAGGGTATTTTTTTTTTTTTTTTGAAGACTGATATCTGGACCCTTCTATCATGAAATTCTGATTTAATTGGTCTGTTGTGAAGATGGAAGATTTACATTTTTTAAATGTCACTTTGTATTTTTATCTATTATGGATGCTGCTTTAAGAACCTTATTATAAACAGTAATGTTTCTCTCTGCTTGGCAGCAATACCATACTTATTGCTGTTACAGTAAATTATTAAGTTAAGAAAATATCCTTCAAAGGATAATAGACATGCTAGACATTTCAGAACATGAGAGGTTCTTACTGTATGCCAAAATAAAGCTCTGGGAACACATGATAAAAACACAAACTTGGTTATTTTCTATGACAGCTATAGAAACCAATGCCATTTAAATCATGTTATCTTTTCATTCCATGAATATCTATTTTTAAATTTTGCTTTGTTTTTCGGTGGTGGCAGTGGATGAAAATACTTTCAGATTACCAATTTCCAAATGGGCAACAGTGGAAACATTATTTCTATTTGGCCATTTGATAAAAGGTGAGATGCCAGAGGGAAGAAACAGAACAAGGAACTTTTGCCTTTGTTATGAGGATTTACAATTATAGCAGGGTCATGTCTGGGTTGTGTTTTCTAAGATGGCTTTATATTTTTATGTGCTCCTTCCAGGCTTTCAGAACATTGTTACTCATCCTGTTAAACAGACAAAGGGAAAGCCAGAAAGTATATAATTGTTCTTGGACTGGTTTCTTCTAAAGAGGGTTCACTTGGGTTTTTGTTTTATAATTTAAATGTTAGCATTACTATTGTAACAATATTTGTATAGGCCTGTAGAGAAATACTTAAAATACTGTAGCATGTGTAGGTTCCCCCTACGCTGGAAAAGCCAGCGTTTCCAAATCTGTGGCTTTATTTAGGAATTGACTAGTTCTTGTGGTTAATACCCTTAGATGAGTGATGTATGTCTGAACAAATTGTTGTTCCAAGTTCAAAACTACCACCCACCGCCTCAGAAAATAAAGTAAGAAAACGGTTTCTTTAAATTGAAGCTGGAGAGCAAATGTTTTTACTGGTAATGCTGGGTAAATAAGGGTGGAGAGTTTTGAGCCCTCTCTAGATGAACTAAATCAGGAAAAAATAAAAGGAGTAAATCTTATGAGTCATATGTGAAGTTAATAGAGATCCATCTGTACTTTTTTTGGTTTTGACCTTTTTCACATAAAATAGGAACTAGAAAGCTACTATTTAAAAAAAAAAAAGAATTTGCTGTTCTACAGAATGGAAACAGTATTTTAAAGCACACTTGAGTTGAAATATCTCAAGACTGTCCTCTTCTGAGGACTGGGCTGTTAGGAATAAAAATGGTCAAATCAGTAGGTGAGTTCCCTGACCCCCTTGTCCTTTAATCGCATCATTATGGGAAAACATCAGTCTTCAGATGGAATTCAACCAACTATACTATGTCCTGGCTTTGAAACAATCTCACAGGAGGGCAGACTGGAGCTCGCTGTTCTCAATGTTTTTGGCAATTTTATGTTGATAACTCACTATAAGCTCACATGCCCATCCTTAATAATTATTTCAATTTTCCCCCATCATTTTTTTTTAAAGATTTTATTTATTTATTTGACAGACAGAGATCACAAGTAGGCAGAGGCAGGCAGAGAGAGAGGAAGGGAAGCAGGCTCCCTGCTGAGCAGAGAGCCCAATGCAGGGCTCGATCCCAGGACCCTGAGATCATGACCTGAGCCGAAGAAAGAGGCTTTAACCCACTGAGCCACCCAGGAGCCCCTCCCCTATCATTCTTTTCTTTCTTTCTTTCTTTTTTTTTTTTTTTATTTATTTGACAGACAGATCACAAGTAGGCAGATAGGCAGGCAGAGAGAGAGACAGGAGGAGGAGGCAGGCTCCCTGCTGAGCAGAGAGCCCGATGTGGGACTCGATCCCAGGACCCTGAGATCATGACCTGAGCCGAAGGCAGAGGCTTTAACCACTGAGCCACCCAGGCGCCCCTCCCCTATCATTCTTAAATTGAGATTAACTTCATCTCATTCAACTATTTCCAAAACTGACTTCGCTATGGATCCATCCTCATTTTCCCCACCTATTATAATAGAAAAGTATGGTTTACACTCAGAGCCACCCTTATATCTGTGTTCTAACTTCCATCTTCACTGCTATCACATAAAAGACCTGGTATAATAAATGCTGATGTGTGTGTTGACTGACCCAAAGTCCTCTTCGACAGAGAATGCTGGTTCTTTACAGTTAATACAAAGAATCAAACTATATTAGGGTATTGGTAAGAAGTGATGATTTTATCAACAATTTTTTTTAACCAACAATTTTTATGGGAATTTAAGGAGAGCTTTATGTCAAACACTGAGTAGAACTTCATTCGAAGGTCTAATTTAAAACACTTATTATCTAGGGACGCCTGGGTGGCTCAGTTGGTTGGACGACTGCCTTCGGCTCAGGTCGTGATCCCGGAGTCCCAGGATCGAGTCCCAGGATCGAGTCCCAGGATCGAGTCCCGCATCGGGCTCCCGGCTCCGCGGGGAGTCTGCTTCTCTCTCTGACCTTCTCCTCGCTCATGATCTCTCTCACTGTCTCTCTCTCAAATAAATAAATAGAATCTTTAAAAAAAAAACAAAAAAAAACCCCACTTATTATCTATTCCTCGGCCTCTTTAGATTTTTGCCAGCATCATGTCCCTATTCTCTCCTTTGTACAAAAAGAGCCCAGCCGTTCTGGTCCTACTTTTCCCACTCCCAGGTGTTCCCTATTAAATCTCAATCTTTCTCTTTTATTTCATGCAAGTAAAATGAGCTAAGTCAGATTTCTTTTAAATACATACTTGCTTCATCCCTTCACAGCTATGCAGAAAACAACCATATCGACCATAACAATCTGTAGTCAATAGATTAAGAATTCTCTACTATGAATATTCTATGTACCAGAAACCACTGTCCTTAGGATGAATGGGATATTACAAATAACCCCAAGATTGTTCAGCTACAAAATTATTCATTTTCAATTCTACACTGAAGTCTTTTTTTCACTTGTTTTTTTTCATCCCAACCACACTTAAACATGCTTTGACAGCTTCTACACGAAGGGCTAAAACAAAGTCACACATTTGAACCCATACCCACATGCATGTATCCAGTCCACAGGCTCAATTACTGTCCGTCAACAGATGGTTCCCTAATTCCATTCTCTATGTGCTTAAAGGACATCTCGTATAACCTCGAACTCAGAATCTCCAAAATCAGGTTTATCAATTTTTCTCAAAAATGTGCCCCTTCTCCAGGTTTCTCTCAAAAAATAACTTGTAATTACTCAATCTTGGAAATAGTTTTGATTCTTTTTTCTGTGCCCCATTGCGTTTAACAATCACCAAATCCACTCGAACAATTCCACCTCTTCAAGGTCTCTTAAACCATATCCTGTTTTAGCATACTGCTGCAAGCATGAGTTACCACATCTTTGCTCCTACCCCTGCAATAATCTTCTATCGGTTTCCCCGCACCCACTCTCCCTGACCCAAAACATTATTTTCAAATTAAAATTCAGTTGTGTTAGTTTTGCTTTAAAATTTCCAATGAATTCCCACTGCTCTTCTTAAAGAATCTGAAACACTTAATGGGGCTTATAAGGGTCTCCACACAAAGCCTTAACTTCCTTCTCAGAGGCATGTCACCAGACTCTACACTGAGATATTCTAGACTCGTTTACAGTGCCTCAAAGAAGACACATTCTCAGGTGAGTCCGGTGCTTTGCCTATGCCATATTCTCTGTTGAGCTTGAGCTAATCCACCCAATTCTGTAGTTTCCCTTTAATACTACCTATTTTTCCTTATGATCACAGCATAATGCCATTTTACCAGAAAGTTTTCCCTAACCTCACAGACTAGGTTAAAAACCCCTAATATATCACAGTGCTTCTGTTGGCACATTACCCATGCAGTTATTCCGTCTAGATTATCTACTCCATGAGGATAGCTACTCTCTCTGTCTTATTCTTGACTGTATTCCAGTGCCTAAGATGATATGTGATTTACAGAATTAATTTTATAGTTGGCCATAGGGTGTAAACACATAGATTATTAATTATATATATAGACATATGTCTATATATGTATACTTTTTACAGATTGGATCCCTTCAGTGGTATATTAAGGCATGCACCTATTTAGTGAAAATTGGAGACACAAATCATCTGAGGCAACTCAGGAATTGAGGGGAATGCAGTGTTGATGCACTGAGTTTACTGCAACTTTGTGCCGTGCATTGTATTATGCATCGAAAATAGGAAACAACACATCAAACATATCATATATAGTCATTGGCCACATTATGTATTATAATGTGGTGGTGATTGGTATTTTGCTATCTTCACTTATGTTTTCAAACTATGGCCATACTGTAGAATGAACATTTTGAACTGAAAATGGTAGACTTGTTTATAGTCTTCACCTGAACAAACACTGGTTCACTGCTTTTTTTCACCCTAATAAACTTTCAGGACTAAGTGCTGGGAAGACTGGCCTCCTTGGACAAATAGATCAGTGAGTAATAAAGACAGAAAGGTAAGGATTTGACAAGTTGCTTTTGGAATAAAAGAGGAGTATATGAGGTATTTTGGCTTCCAGATATGATCTTAGAAAGAAGTATTAAAAAGTATATGGAGAGGAAAGCCTTTTTAGAGGTCACATTTATTGTTCCTTTTTGTTTCAGCCAGGGATTCATTTGCAGTGTTCATTAAATGCAACATATACATATATATATATATATTTATATATATATATATATTTGTAACTTGCTCCTCATCCTGAACTTTGTAACAAAGGAAGAAGAGGAAAGAATATACAGTCATTTCAGAGACTGAAGAAGCCGTAATAATTGCTCTTCCCAAGATAGTGATAGTCACTACAGGGGAAAAAAACAAACAAACATACATATATATATATGTATATGTGTGTGTGTGTGTGTGTGTGTGTGTGTGTGTGTGTGTGTGTATGATTACAATTGAAAGCTTAGTTTAAGTAGAAAGGAGGGAAATATTGGCGCTGTTTTATTCGCCGTTGAGTTAAGTTCCAGTATAAATACTCCTTACATCCTTTAATGGCACTGCTGGTCATTGTCATCTGGCACAAATGCAAATATCTATGATAT
Organism: Enhydra lutris kenyoni; assembly: GCF_002288905.1. NCBI lineage: Eukaryota > Metazoa > Chordata > Mammalia > Carnivora > Mustelidae > Enhydra > Enhydra lutris. The sequence goes on along the minus strand of NW_019154086.1, from coordinate 24,297,073 downwards.
GAGAGATATTTCGGTGTTGAAGAGCTTCTCCAGGGCAAGTCACAAATGTCAGAGAGGCCCCAGACATACACTGTTAACTGGGTCCCACCTGAGTACGCACCTGCCAAATTTGCTTCAGAGATCCTAATCCTTTGGAGTTGGGGAGGTCAAAACAGAGAAGTGCTTCACATAGAAGCACTAGGCTATGTAGCCGTAATGAGGAGTGGGTTTCAGGTACCATATGTAAAAGTTATTTTCTGAAAAGCATTTCCTATGGCAGTTATTGATTGGATCATTTCCTTGAAGCCCAAATACTGAATCCTATCATAACCTTAGAGATACAGTGGCTCTAAGAAGAGTCAGCTTCTGCTATGTCCAAACAAAGGGTTCATGTAGAGAATGCTAGACATAGGGGCACCTGGGTGGCTCAGTGGGTTAAAGCCTCTGCCTTTGGCTCAGGCCATGATCCCAGGTTCCTGGGATCGAGCCCCGCATCTGGCTCTCTGTTTCCGCAGGGAGCTTGCTTACTCCTCCCTCTCTCTGCCTACCTGCAATCTCTCTCTGTCAAATAAATAAATAAAATCCTAAAATAAATTATAAAAAAAGAATGCTAAACATAGTTAGGACGTGCTCCATCTTTTATGAAGTACCGTCCAAGGACTTCAGGCAGTTCGTAGGTACTGAATCACTAGAGGTCATTCCCATCTACATTTTATGGATAGAAGATGTCAGAAAGTGAAAGCGTAACAAAGAAAAATGACACTATTCCTGCTCCTCTCCTAGGTTTCCACCAAATGACCACCCCCAAAGTCCCCAATCCAGACAATTTTTTTTTCCAGGATACTCTGAGAAGGAGAGGTCACAGAAGGCTTTTTCATATCTTGAATGTGCTCAGAGAAAGTGACATAAAATAGCGCTGCAAGATGTTTGACTCTGTAGGGAAACATTATGCTCTTTGAAATCAATAATTTGTGTGCACACAGAAAACATACTGATGTACTGCGTATTCTCTGAGCTCCATGGCCCTGTGCCTTCTCATCATGGAAGTGCATTAAAAAAAAAAAAAAGGCAAAATAGTTCTATGGCTGTGAGTAGATTATGGTAGTCTGAATAGGCCCATTATTAATAAATTTGTCACAGTATATCCTGAATTCAGAGTACCCTAGGGTGTTTATGAGGGAGCAGCTGATTTTCAGCACAGGATTTGAAGAACAGATAGAATTTAATACTTACTGCTAATGAGAATAAAGAAAAATGCCTTTGTTGTCTCAAAGGGTTTTATTATTTTGACAGGATGCTCAAAGGCAGTGCTTCCCAGTCTTCTTCCTAGCATGATATGCCTAGAGATAACACTGCTACAGGGACACAAGAATCATTGAGAGGAATGTTGCCAGTAAGAAGATTGCCAGGACAGGTAACCCCAGAAGCCACAAGCCCAACACTCAATAGTGATGAGAAGAAATGTATCAGCACTTAAAAAGAAAATAAAACGTAACCCTCTTTATTGGGGCAAGGTTGACAAACAAAAAGCTGAACATACTTAATGCATATGATTCGATGAGTTTGATAATAAGTATACATTGCGAAACCATCACTACAATCAAGGCCATAAGTTTATCCATCACCTTCAAACACTGCCTCCTGCCATCTTTATTTTATTTTTTTTAATTAATTTTCTCCTCTTTTGTGGAAAGAGCACTTAACAGAAGACCGACTCTCTTAGCAAATTTGTAAGTATGGGATAAGGCATTGTCAGCTATAGGCTATGTTATAGAATAGGTTGCCAGAAGGTATTCATCTGGCACCTTGAAAGTTTGTACTCTTTGACCAACACCTCCCTACCTTCCCTTCCTCACATCCCCTAGTAACCACTATTCTACTTTCTGGTTCTATGAGTCTATTTTAGATTTCTCATAAAAGTGGGATCATGAGGTATTTGTCCTTGTAAATCTGGCTTATTTCCCTCAGTTGATGTCCTCTAGCATGTAACCCTTCCCTTGCACCAACCTGCTCTAACCTAGACTGGGGACCTCCTGCCCCAGCTATTTCAAGGCACTTGTAACTTTATCTTAACAGACAAGTTTGTCAGGATCATGATCTCGCTGGAAGGCGAGCTCAAGTATGTTTTCAAGTTTATCATGACATATTGGCTTGTAATATTTCCTGTTGTGATAATTTTCTTGAATCAGTCATTTTTCCAGCTTCGCTCAATAGATTATCTACAACTCTCTTGTGTTTGTCTTGGTTCAACTTGCAAGGATGTGATTCTAACTTAATCGCTCTTTTTAAGGATTCAGCTTTTGGTTTATTTAATTTTCTTTAGTTTGTTTCTTGTTCATTGGTACATTGATTTCTACAGTTACCTTTATTGTTTAATTTCTTGTTTCTTTTGGTAGACTCTGGCCTCTTTATTTTATTGATGTATTGATTGCTCTTGGCTTCTTTAAAATGAATTTTTTTTCAGTTGAGAGTCTTGCTCATTTAAGAAAATTTATTGTGATTGTGGAATAACCTACATATAGTAAATTGCCTTCTTTATGTAAAATTCTGTAAGTTTTGATAAACACATATACTTGAGTTAACCACAATCTTCACAATATAGAAAGTTCCATCACTCCTCAATTTCTCATGTGCCTCTTTGTAGTTGACCATTGCCCTATTCCCTATTTTTAATCACTGATGTGCTTTCTGTCTCTATTGTTTTGTCTTTTCCACAATGTAATATAAATGGAATCATACAGTGTATAAGCTTTGGATATAGCTTCTTTCAACTTGGCACGATGAAATTATAGCATATATATGTTACTTCATGTATCAGTATTTATTTCTCTTTATTGCAGAATATTCTATTGCATGGATATGCCACAATCTGTTTATACAAGTAAGGGATTTTGTATGTCTCCCCAAGTGAGATACTGGTGTTTTATCGGTTTTTGCTTAACAAGCCATCAAAATCATTTAGTACAGGTTTTTGTACCAGTATGAGCTTTCATTTCACGTGAATAAACCCTTGTAGTGAGATTGCTGAGTTTATATTAAGCATATGTTTACTTTCATTTTATTTTTTAAAAGATTTATTTATTTATTTATTTTAGAGAGAGGCAGACAGAAAGAGAGCAGTAGGGAAGGGCAGAAGGAGAGGGAGAAAGAATTCCAAACAGACTCCACACTAGTGTGGAGCACTTGGAGAGTCTGGATCCCACGATTCTGAGATCACAGCCTGAACCAAAACCAAGAGTCAGATTGGGCCACCTAGCTATCCCATATATGTTTACTTTTAAAAGAAACTGTCAAGCTGCCATTCAAAGCCTAGAATATTTTGCTACTAGCAATGCATGAGAGTTCCAGGTGTACCCTTGTCAGCACTCCATATTGTCAGATATTTTGTTTCTATTTTTACAACTATTCCAATAGGTGAGCAGCGGTATCTTATTACAGTGGTAGTTAGTATCACTGAAGTTAAATAGTTTTTTTTTTTTATTTTTTTAAGATTGAGAGACATAATAGCATATCATTTGTTGGACCAGAGGAAAGTCCACAGTTGGTTCTATAGACAAAAATGGGGCACACACAGTTGTAATGTCTTTAAATAGAAGAATAAATTTTAGTTCATGAGTAAAACTTTTGGCTTTTAGTTAATAGCTTTAGACCTTCTTGGAGAAAAGTTTGTAAATGTGATAAAGGACATAGAAGATTATCTACAGAGACATAATTCATGTTCTTAGAAGTAATGACAGGATAACATAAATAAGTTCAATTCTTTTCAAATTCGTCTATAAATTCAACACAATTATAATCAGAATTCAACATTTTCCCCCCAGAAACCTGATAAATTCATTCTAAAATTTATGGAGGAAGAAATGTACAAGAATTTTTAGCTCAACATTAAGATATAGAATAAAAAATGTTATTTAACCTAGCATAAGACAGGCTACAAAAATGCAGTAATAGAATAGTAGCAGAAAGAGAAAAGAGAACTTGGAAACATTTTATTTACAAGGTATTAGTAAATAATGAAGGCAGCACAAATCAATGGAGGAAGAGGTAAATTCTTAGGCATACAGTGTATAAAGTTAAGTTAATGCATCTAGATGGCCAACAGACACATGAAAAGATGCTCAACATCACTCATCATCAGAGAAATGCAAATCAAACCATAATGAGATACCACTACACCTGTCAGAATGGCTAAAATCAAAAACGCAAGAAACAACCAGTGTTGGTGAGGATATGGAGAAAAAGGTACACTTCATGTACTATTGGTGGGAATGCAAACTGGTCAGCCACTGTGGAAAATAGTATAAAGTTTCCTCAAAAAGTTAAAAATAGATCTATCCAGTAATTGCACTACTAAGTATTTATCCCAAATGTGTAAAAACGCTAATTCAAAGGGATATATACATCTCTATGTTTATAGCAGCATTATTTATAATAGCCAAGTTATGGAAGCAACTCAAGTGTCCATCAGTAGATGAATGGATACAGAAGATGTAATATATAAGTATATATATATATATATATATATATATATATATATATGAGAATATTATTCAGACATAAAAATAATGAAATCTTGACATTTGCAATGATATGGATGGAACTAGAAAGTATAATGTTAAGTAAAATAAGTCAGAAAAAGACAAATACCATAAGATCTCACTTCTTTGTGGAAATATAAGAAACAAACCAAATATGCAAAGGAAATAAAAGAGAAAGAAACCAAGAAGGAGTCTCTTAACTATAGAGAAAAAACTGATGGTTACCAGAAAGGAAGTGAGTGGGGGTTGGGTGAAATAGGTAATGGGGATTAAAGAGGTCACTTGTGATGAGAGTCCAGTAATGTATGGAATTGTTGAATCACTATATTGTACACCTGAAACTAATATCACACTGTATGTTAACCATGCTGGAATTTAAAAAAATAAATTCTCAAAAAAAAAAAACAAAAAAACAAAACCAAAACCAAACAGAACAAATAGATCCTAAAGCCATGTACAAAGGTGAACTCTACCTGGATTATAAACCTAAATTTGAAAGATTAAGCAAACACATAGTGGAAACTATAGGAAAATATCTTGAATCTAGAGGCAAGAAAAAACTGTAATTTTTTAAAAGCACAAAACCGAAAGAAAGTATTATGAATCTGATTATGTTATCTCCATTCAGTGGGGGGTCACATAGAAAAAGTAAATGTACCACTGAAAGAATGTAAAAACTTAGTATAATAGCACAAACAAAAAGGGAATATTTAGCAGATAGAAAGAGTTTCTCTGAATTAACAAGGAAATGCATGATCCCAAGCCAAAAAATGGGTTATGAATAGGTCATTCCCAAACCAGGAAACCTCAAATCTAGGAAGCCTATAAAGAGAGATTAAAAATAATTAATACTTGGGGGCACCTGGGTGGCTCAGTTGGTTAAGCAACTGCCTTTGGATCAAGTCATGATCCTGGAGTCCTGGGATCGAGTCCCACATTGGGCTCTCTGCTCAGTAGGGAGTCTGCTTCTCCCTCTGACTTGTTCCCTCTCATGCTCTCTCCCTCTCACTCTCTCTCTCTCAAATAAATAAATAAGATCTTTAAAAAATAATTAATATTTGGGAAAATGCATACTAATGCAATAATAATAAAAACGTAAGGCTATATTACTGGCAAAAAATGTAGTTAGGTAATGCCAAAATTGTCAATGTGAGAATATATGGAAACGTCTAGAGAAGCCATGTGAGAAAGCAAACTGGTACCATTTGGTCAAATTAAATAATTCATATAACTCAGCAAATCTCCTGGAAACATAGTCTATTAGTAAATATAAACTATATATATATATTTTTTTTTTCCCCAATGCTTCCTATGGTGTCGGGCAGCTAGAGTCAAACTGGGACTGTTACTCTGGGGAAGTGAATTGGTATTTTGTAGGTCTGTATGGAGACACAGAAAGATTGTATTTTAAAGAGATTGTGTGATTATAATTAAAAAGAGGAAAATAAATCCAGAGAAATGTGACATGCCCAAGATCAAAGAGCTGGTAGCAGTAGGAACCAGAAGCTAAGCCTTTCAGCTTCCTCTTCTTGATCTTTTCCTAATGCTGTGTGGCTTCCCATGATAGGCAGCTTCAAACCAATTAGATCAATTCATGTGGGCCTTTACGTCTCATATATATAGCACCATGACCCAGGAATAGCCATTTAAGTGGGGTTTCTTTCTCATGTACCCTAGGCCAGCAATCTATTTCTCCCCCATTTCTGCCCCTTTCCCTTCAAAATCCCCACTTCTCTCTTTGCTCTGGTACAAGAGAACAGTGAAATTGATGTTGCAAATTTGGAAGATCATGCTGAGGAAATAGATTAAAATAAATCCACAATTTTGTTTAACATGATGAATTCAGGAATTTATCATTGTTGTGTCATTCCTGTCTCTTTCCACTTTGTCTGCCTGCCTTTTCAGTTCTCTCTTGTGTCCCCTCTCTCCCTATCTGTCTCTCTCTTTCTCTTTTTTCTGTTTTGTCATCTCTGAGATCACGCTCTTAACTCTTGAGAGGAAGGTCGTCAAGTAAAGCAGAGTTATTATTATTATATACTACAATATCTGTTATTAATGCCTGTGCAAATATTTTGTAACTTCGATAACTACGTAGCTATATGTCACTAAGGGAGGAGAAGAAATAAAGGAGTAACTCCTGGGAATTTGCTTTTAAAGATTTTATTTATTTATGTAAGAAAGAGAGAATGAAAGAGAGAGCATGGGCAAGGGGGACAGTCAGAGGGAGAAGCAGACTCCCTGCTCAGCAGGGAGTCCGATGTGGGGCTCGATGCTGGGACTCCAGGATCATGATCTGAGCTGAAGGGAGTTGTTCAACCAACTGACCCATCCAGGCACCCCTCAGGGGAAATTTTTAATGTGAGTTTCACTTTGACCTTTTTGATTACAGGATCTTCATTCTAGCTGGCTTAGAGAACACATCTGCCAGGGAACAGAATCACATTCATTTTGCAAAATGAATAAAGGGGGTATGAGGTCATGATTTAATATGGTGATTAATTAATTACATGAGTTAATAACTGCAAGGTGCTTCGAACTACATCTGATGCATAGTGCTTTATAAGTGTTATTATTATTATCATTATAAGTGTTATTATCCTTAATATTACCAAAGGAGTCACAGCATAGATTTGTCCTTGTACTATAAGAGCAAAGACACGTTTTCTGCCCCAGTACTAGAGATCATAAAGTCTGCTTCACTGGTTGAAACATAGTTGATATTAGGGGATGATAAAAAAAAAATTCTAGGATGGAAAACAAGAGATGGAGGCTGGTGATAAGCTTATGGGGACCAGAACATTCAATAGACAAAGTACCAAGGACTCCCAATTCTTTCTACCTACAATATGTTTGCCACAAATTCCTTCAGAGATCATCTTGGGAGGAAAGCAGGAAAGAGCAAGGCTATTTGAGAGAAACATTTTTTCCTGGAGAGTAAACATTAACTGAAAAGACTATGCAGTAAAGAGCCTTTCTGCTGTTATTCCTTTACTCCCATGTTGCATTTGTAGTTTTTTTCTGAGCATCATCATACATTCTTCCTGGAATAGGTCACCTCATTTGGCAATGCATCTTCTCACGCTCTCAATCCATATGGATGGCCTGATGAGAGAAAGTCTATATCACACTTCTGACAAATCAATACATCTCTTTCCCCTAAGGGAATAAAGATTAGCTGCACACCTATGATGTAAACTAGTCTGATATGAGAGTGATATTAATTCAAGAACAGGATGATAATATTGTTCCTAGAAAAGAAATTGCATTTGTAATTTGCTTTGTATTTATTGAATGCGAGTATATCTGGAATTTAGGGGCTTCACCAAACTGCACATATGGTTTCATTTCTGTGGTCTCACTTCTTAATTATATGTAAATGCTTTAGCTAGAACTATCATCCTACTTTGCAGCACTAATAGCAGATGATAGCTTTTGTCTGATAGAATGCAATGCAAAAGACTTAGTTTACCTGACAGCTATTCTTTCTAATGAACACAACAGTTCCAAGGATGATTCTGAAGCAGTGCATTCGAAGTCACAAAATCCTTTCATTTGGAACTTATTTTATCTACTTTTATTTTAGTAGTTATATATGCCTAAGAGTAATATACCCTTCTAGATCATAAGACATGATTGTGTGCTGTACTTTATATCCCATGTTATGGGTTAAAATTAATTTTCCCTCCCAGATATTTAATACATTGTAAGATCTTTGTTTTCCACTGGCATTTTCCCCACTTACTGCATTGAAAACATTAGTTGCCTTGGATATAAATGTCAAATGGACAGTGTTTGGGAAATTCAAATGATCATTGAAATAAATTTCTAGGCCCAAGATAGAGCCTCTCTTGCTTGGGGAACCACATCAGTGAACCAACACTTAGATAACTTTCATGTTTATGTTATGTTATGCTTCACCTGACCAGAAACAGAAACAATATATCTAGTCAGCCAATCTCCAATAGATAAGAATCTGTAATCATTTCTTTGCTCTAATATGAAGTCAGATATGCAAACCCATCCAATCAACTTAACCTAAATACTCATTCCTTACTCTTGGACTGTTTTCCTAAAGCCTGCCATCCTGTTTCTTACTTTGCAGTTCTCTTGATTCTTGAGAGTGGAGATGGCTCACTTCATGAAGTGTGAAACAAAATTTGCTTAGCTAAATCCTTCTCTTTGATTATTTTAACATGGTGTGTTATATAATCTTGCCTTGACATAGCTTGTACTAACAAAATATGTCCAAATGTTTCATATCACTTACAATTTTGTGTCGTAAATGTACCCAAGAGGGAGGTTTTCTCACGAAAGGGGAAGCAGATAATCAGTGAGTAGAGAATCTCAGGAGTTGATGTGCCAGGCACTGTAGCCTCCGCTTCCTCCCCACCGTTCTGGAACTGAGGTCTACCTTATCCAGACACACAGCAATGGGTAGGGTGATGTAAAGCGGTGCTGAGAAAGCTAATTTCATCTCATCCACTATTTTGTTTCTGAATTTAGAATTTCCACAAACTTGCAGAGAAAATATTCAGAGAAAAGATAATTTTGGTGATAATAGGGTTGTAGTTATTGTTTTCTATTTCTCACTCATCTCAAAATAAATGAATGAATGAATGGCTATAATTTACAAAAGCCTGAACATCATGGTAGCTTAATTTGGCTGACTTCAGATTGAGGAATGAAATCGGAAACCACAGAAAATACCAGAGGCTAAAGCTTCATCAGCAACTGGACTTCAGGGATCACCTATTTACAATATCTAAAATAGTTATGCTTATAAAGGAGGTACTCAAGTATTAGTTAGACCGATTAGTGAATGAATATTTGAGATAGTGCGAAAGAAATTGTAACAACGTATATCTGAATGAGTACTTGCCAATGGTCATTGTAGAAACAAAGTTATTAAACCGTCATTACATGGAACAAAGTAGGTTACTGAAAGATTTGCAGGGTCAATTATTACCTCATTTTGTATGAATTCAATTCATTTTATATCTGAGAAGAACCTGGGTATGGAAAACAGGATTTAGCTCAATGAACATCTGCAATAGACATATTCAGAAGGAGGATCCAGCAGAAATCCCTCTCATTAGAAAGACTACTTAGGTCAGTGGGTGCATATTCTAATTTCTGTTTATTCAAAATGATATTTAAGGTGTGCCTGAGTGCCTCAGTTGTTAGAGCAAGCGATTCTTGTTTTTGGCTCAGGTCATGATCTCAGGGTCATGGGATTGACTTCCACATCAGGCCCTCTGGTCAATGGGGCGTCTGCTTGAGAATGCTCTCTTTCTCCCTCTGCCCCTCCCCCTGCTCATGCACTTTCTCTTTCTCTCTCTAAGATAAATGAATAAGTAAAATCGTTAAAAATGTTATTTAAAAATATTTTCTTAAATGAGGAGTCATGTGCTGAGCAATATATGAAATATATACAAGTAACACTGAAGAGTACCCACATTCACTCATTTCTTTTAGTATATTTAACCTGATTTAGTTCACTGCTTACCCAAAACCATGGATAGTTAATTTTATAGGAACAAGTCTTTTAATAGGAGAAAATGTTAATACCATGGAAGGCAATGTGAAATGATCAAAACTTTTTTTAAGGATTTATTTATTTATTTTACAGAGAAAGAGCACAAGTGGGAGGAGGGGCAGAGGGGGAGAGAGAGAGATTCCTCAAGCTGAACCCCCACTGAGTGCAGAGCCTGAGGTCGGGCTCCATTCTAGAATGCTGAGATCACAACCTGAGCTGAAATCAAGACCTTGATGCTTAACTGACTGAGCTACCCAGATGCCCCCCAAACTATTTTTTTAACTCAGAGGTATATGTGTTATCTCATAATAAAATACTGAAAAGGAGATTTAAAATTATTATTCAGTCATATGGATTTCAATAAAAATACATAGTTTCTCTGGAGAAAGACAGTTTTTGTGCTGTTAAACAAAAATCTCCTAAATTATTTATTTCATCTTGTTTCTTCCTTGTAAATTTTTCATATTTATGTTATTTACTATAGTAGTACATAGATATAATTCTCAATTATATGCATAGACATCTATTAGAATTCACATTCAAGTCTTTAGGTGATAAAAATACATGTCAAAAATGCTTGGAGATCCATATATTGATTGTTCTATCCAATATTTACCTCAGGTATACAGATCTCTAAAGCAGCAAGAAGGCCGTTCACAGGATAAACATTTCTGGGACCAAGACAGATTGAGGAAAACTGCAGCAGAAATTCACCAGATAAATTGAAACACCAGCTTGACATTTTTCTGTTGTCCTTTCCATCCCCTTCCCTCTGAGTGTGCAAATATTTATGTCTTTCAGAACAGAAATGTCACATGTTTTTAACCACTATTTGATGAGATAAAGCAGAAGTTAGGATTCTAATACAGAAACTATGACTCCAGAGCCAGGATTTTAATGACTAATTTTTCTTCTTTGTTTCTAGCACTCATAATTTTATTTCACACTCTTGTTAAAATTTGTTGTTGAAATGCCAAGAACCATGTAGAATAATATGGAGTTAGAGCACTATATTTCTATTCTTGTTTTTACTGTAGATGTTTTTAATGTTTCTTATTGAGCATGATATTGGTTGTTAATTTGAATTTATATTAATATGCAGTTATAAAAATATATATAGTATATATATGTAGTTATATATGTATATAGAAAGAGAAAATTATAGTAATAAATACTATCCAAAGGTTTCTTGTTTTCTTAAATTTGGAGAAGATTTACAAAAAATTATGTGTTGATATTTATCTGTCATTTAGTCTTTTATTAATAGATTATAAACTTGTTCCCCCTGCATTCACTGGATTTATTAATTTGCTAAATATACTATGGAGCTATCCTTGCATCTTTGGTGTAAAACCTATTTAGTCATTGTATATTCTTAATATACATGTAGATCAAATTTAATAATACTTCATAATTTGTCATAAAGATCACAAATGAATTTATATATGATTATTCTATATTCATCATCTTTTTTTGGTTTTGTTTATTCATTTTACTTTCACTATGCAGTAGAACATTTTGAATAATGTATGTATTTATTGCTCTTTCAGTTTGAAAGAACTGGCCTATGAAATAATTTTCCACAGTGTTTTATTTTATTTTATTATTATTTTTTAAATTATTTTTTACTATGTTATGTTAGTCACCATACTACTGTATCATGTATCACTGTATCATGATGTGGTGTTCTAAGATTCATTGTTTGCATATAATATCCAGTGCTCCAAGAAATACATGCCTTCCTTAATACCCATTATCAGGCCAACCCATCCCCCCACCCCTTTCCCTCTACAACCCTCTGTTTCTTGGAGTCCACAGTCTCTCATGGTTCGTCTCCCCTTCTATTTTCTCCCCCTTCATTTTTCTCTTCCTTCTCTTAATGTCCTCCATGCTATTCCTTATGTTCCACAAGTAAGTGAAACTGTATGATAATTGACTTTCTCTGCTTGACTTATTTCACTCAGCATAATCTCCTCCAGTCCCATCCATGTTGATGCAGAGTTGAGTGTTCATCATTTTTGATGGCTGAGTAATATTCCATTGTGTATATGGACCACATCTTCTTTATCCATTTGTCTACTAAAGGGCCAATTCTTTCCACAGTTTGGCTATTGTGGCCATTGCTGCTATGAACACTGGGGTGCATATGGTCCTTCTTTTCACTACATCGATATCTTTGGGGTAAATACCCAGTAGGTGCACAGTATTTTTAAGTGGAGTGAAATTTTTGATAATATGTTTATTTTATTTAGATCCTATTAGACTTCAGGTTTCCTAAACTTTCTAAAGTTAATTTTGGAGGTTCACATATTTTTAGAAAACTAACATTTCATTTAAATATACAAATTTATTTTACAATAGTATATGAAATATCTGAGTTCTTTTATCCCCTTTTGTGTTTTTGAACTTTAATATTTAACAGCTTGACTGAGATATAATTAACATACCATACAATTCCCTGATTCAAAGCACATTATTTGGTGGTTTTAGTGTATTCACAGGGTTGTACAACTGCCACTACCATCTAATCTTGAAACATTTTCATCACTTGAGAAGAAAATCCAGTAAAAATTAGCAGTTACTCTCCATTCCTCTTCCACTCCTAGGCCCAGTGAACCACTAATCTACTTTTTATATATTTGCCTCTTCTGGATATTTCATGTAAGTGGAATAATATAATTTGCAGCCTTTTGCATCTCTTTTTCTTTTTTTTACATTTAGTATCATATTTTTAGGGTTTATCTTTATTCCTGTATGTATCAGTACATCATTCTTTTTTATGGTTGAATACATTTAATTACATGGATATATAAAGTTTTTAAATCTATTCATCCATTAATGTACACTGGTATTGTTTCTACTTTTTGGTTATTATGAATATTCATGTGCAAGTTTTCATATGGATCTGCTTTGATTTCTCTTGTGTGGATACCTAGGAATGGAATTACTGAAGCAAATAGATTTTTATAAGATCATAACAATGGTATTAGTTTAGAAAGTCAGCAGAAATAAACCTTAGAATGTTTGTTGGATTCTTTATTCCTTCATGCTTTAAAAATAAATAAATACATTCTTTTTGCTTTTCAAGAATAGTGCTGAAATTAGAAGAATAAATAGACATTAATGTATATTTCAGGGAGACTTTTTAAATTTTACTCATTTGTGAGAGACCAATAGGGAAATAAGCTATTGACTTTTTTTTTTTTTTTCAGAGAGATGCCATGTGAGCTATGAATTGGAGCGATACAAGAAATTAAGAGTTGAAGCATGGGGAATTGCCAAAATCTTTATGTGGAAAGTATATAGCACCAAACAAAAATTACTCAATTATCTCTGTGCAAGTTACAATTGATTTTTATCAAGATAACAGATATATGCTAGAATGTTGTGATTTTATTATTATATTCTTTTTCAAATGAATATTTTTAGAATATCTATTATTGAGTCACTAGGATGTATATATATTCATGTATGTTTATATCTATTCATCTGTCTATACAAACATTCACTTGTACAAGAGATATTATATAATCTATGTATCAGCATATTAATGTCTAAAACTTGACAGGTACAAAAAAACCAAATTATTTTTTCCTTTCTGCACAATGTCTTTCTTAATCTTTCTTGGCAACGTTATTAAGAGCAACCAAAATATTTAAAATCATATGACAGAGCACTCTGAATTATCTTAATTCTTTCCTTTCCTACAGGACCTTGTATGGTCAAGATTCTGCTTATTAGTCCAGAATCACTCCATGTTACTTCCTAAACATTGGGTCTCCAGGATTAATCCAATTCTAGAGTAATATCCTTCTGTAACCTAGAATGCTTGGTTGACTTTTCTTGTTCTCTAAATATCTGTAGATTCCCTCCTTGATCACTAGGATTTCTAGAATAGAAACCTCATTCTCAACCCTGTTTATTTTCTTCAAAGTATTTATCAGCCTGAGGAATTAATTAATTAATTAATTAATTTTTCCCTCTCTCTCCTACACTAAAACTCAAGCTCCAATAAGGAAAAAGGTCATGTCTATTGTATTCACCTTGAAGAATTATTGATATTACAAATCATAGAATAAATATTTATGGATTGAAAACAAACAAAAATCAAGTCAAATGAGGGTTAAGTTCCTAGGAATCCATAGGAAGATTAATAAATGAATAAGTATACAAACAAATAGAAAACTATTACCTCTGACTCAAAATGAGTGAAATTTACTATATTTTTTAAAATAATACATTCTTGTTTCTATATGTGCAAATTGCCAAAAGTATAAAGTACGTCTTTACTAGATTCATGGAATTTACAAACGTAAAAAAAAAAATCCCTTAAAAATTAAAATTAAATGTAAATTCAGGCTGAGAAAACTTGTCTTTTCTAAGTAGAGATTGTGAAGGATATATAAGATTTATCCTCAAGATAATCAAACACACACATAGTAGAGAGAAAATTGAGCTGTGACAATTCAAGACCATACACTTTTCTTAAATATGCTGACATTGTTTGAAATATTTCTGGATCTTCTCTTGGGCTAGTATTTAGATGCTATAGTACATTCTTTTTTTTTTTTTTTAGTTTATTTATTTATTTTACAGAAAGACAGAGTGTTGGGGGGAGCAGATCTCAGCTTCTATCAATATCCACACAGAAGTGGATAGCCAAACTTAACGACGTATTTAAATGGTGAGGGATAAAAAAGAGGAAAAGTAAGTTTGCATCATTGCCCTTTTTAATTCAAGTATTTAAAAATATTTTAAGATGAACAAGTTGTAAATTATTAGTGAGTATTGCCAATAATATTCTATACACTAAAAGCATATATATTAATAAGACACTACTAGTAGGAAAAGTCTAGTTATAATGACTTGAAGATCCTAACATTGTACGGATACAAAAGGAAATGTAACCCTAACATACTGCTTGGTATTCTTTTTGTTGTTTTCTGCTGTCCGTTTTTCTTTTTCTTTTTCTTTTCATATGTTCTTTTTTTTTGTTTTTGTTTTTAACTTTGTAAAGCATTACATAAACAAAAATATAGAAAACTTAGGAATGAATATAAGCTAAAAGAAAATGGGTCCTCAAGTGTAGAGAAAAAAATGGAAAGTAGTAATACTATTGTTCTCATCTTGCAGAGTAGAAAGCCAATTTTACTGAAATGATGGTATAAACTTAAGTTATAATATTTTTAAAAATTACAGATACAGGAGTGCCTGGGTGGTTCAGTTGGCTAAGTGTTTGCCTTTGGCTCAGGTCATGGTCTCAGGGTCCTGGGTTAAAGCCCCACATTTGGCTCCCTGTTCAATGGGTAGTCTGCTTCTCCATCTGCTTCTCCATGTGCCTCTGCTCATGTTCTCTCTGTCTGAAAAAATAAAATATTTAAAGAAATAGAGATATAAACTACATATATTATCTATATATTATTAACAGTATTTATATTATACTATATAAGATCACATCATATTATAAGTTCTATATTAATATATTATATATTAGATTAATTATAATATAATATGAAATAATGCAATATTATAATATATCACATATTATATAATATATTATTGTATTAAACTGATAACATTTGGCAATAAATATATTCTATATTAATTATAATTACATTAACATGTAAATGACATTAATATATGTGATAATATATCATCATGCACTGTATTTATAATTAATGAATTAGTATATTAATAATTATATTAGTGATGATTGTAATATAATGTAATAACTATATGTAATATATCAATAAATTGGTATAATAAACAATATTAATGTCATAATTTGTACATGGAACTATGAAGAAGATGATTGAGATCTTTTACATAGTGAATAGTAACAGTCAGCCACTGCTGTGAAAGAAACTATTTCAAAATTCAGTGACTTAAAACAATCATATAGTTCTCACTAATGTGTCTGCAGGTCGTCTGGGGATCATCTGACCTATTCTGGGATCCTCTGGACAGCTCTGCTTCAAGCTGTACATCTTCTTGGGCTTGACTTCTGCTGTGGGTTTAGCTTATCTAATGCTTCTTGGAGCAAATTCTTTCCATGGTGAAGTTAGAAACAGAGAACATGAAGAAAACACAGAAAAACTCTAAGGTCTGTATTTGAAAAATCACAAAAATCCTGATTAATACATATTTCATTGGCTAGAAATTGTAGCCAAGCCACAATAGTTAAGAAATGGAAAGGCATATGCTAAAGATGAAAACCTAGATGTGGAGTCAGTAATTCATTCTACTGCATTGTAACCATCTGAGAAACTAAAACCCCAAACAATGAAAGTATAACCTCTATGGGGTGTGGTATTAGAAGAGAGAAAAGATGAGGTGGGTGATTTTTCCTTTTTATCTTAAACCATTAGGTACCATTTTGATTAATAGAACAATTTCATGTATTATCTTGTTAAACAGGGAAAAAAGCATACAAGAGCAAAACACATGTGTGATTAGCTAAAAATGAAAAAAAAAGTAAATGACTATTATTTTAAATTGGCACTTTCATATATTTGTTATTAGAAAATGTAAAGAATTCCTGAAACCAAATTTTAGGTATACTATATTTTATCCATGTCATATTAAATCACTGAAACTATAATTAGTCTATTTAATTTCCTTTATTTTTTTCTAGAAAGTCACTTTATAAAAATAATATGAGAAGGATTCAATAAGAATAAAGGCTGAAGTGTTTACCTTTGGCTCAGGCCATGGTCTCAGGGTCCTGGGTTAAAGCCCCACATTTAATATATTATAATATAATATAATATAATATAATATAATATAATATAATATAATATATAACATAATAATATAATAATATATTATATATTATATGAATATATTATTATATTATGTTATAATATAATATATTATATTATGTTATGTTTATATTCAACACAAATTATTTAGAATGATTTTGATGAGGCTATCTTTCATTTTGGTTTTGCTGATTTTATCCTATTATATTACTTTTATACTTCTATTATGCCAGTTAAATATTATGCAATAAGCAACATAGGAATAAAGGTCTCTATCATTGGTAGACAAAGAATTTATTTGGGATATCTTGTAATACCTCTATATTTTACCAAATCTTCTAATTTCTAAAAAGAAAATTCATTTTAGAAGAGCCAAAATATATGGAAAGTAGTTTGACAAAATGACACATAGTTTAAAAATAAGTTGAAATCCACCTGCTCTCTTTTTAATACAGGCATACTTCATTTTATTGCATTTCACTTTATTGTGCTACATAGATGTGTTTTTTACAAATTAAAAGATTGTGGCCACCCTACTTCAAGCAAGCCTATCAGCACCATTTTTTCCCAAGAGCTTGCCGCAGCCACCCACCTCAGGAGCCAATACCCAGCACTCATCAACACTGAGCAAGACCCTCTGCCAGCAAAAAGATTACAGTTATGACTTGCTGAAAACTCAGATGATGGTTAGCATTTATGCAATAAAGTGTTTTGAAATTAATGTATATATATTTATTGCATTATATCTATTGCATTGGGAATATATCTATTGCATTGGGAAATATATCTATTGCATTGGGAAACCAAAGACTTTCTTAAACTCACTTTATTATGATATTTACTTTATTATGAAGGCCTGGAACTGAACCATAGTATCTTGACGTATGCTTGTATTATGAGTCCTTTCACTTATAACAGCTAATCTTGAGCATTTTCTATGTTCCAGACACTGTATCAAATGTTCACATGCATTCTTAACTATAATCTCCACAATTGCTCTGTAAGGTAGGTGTTAATATTTTTACCATTTTATAGAAAAGGAAATTGAGTTTCTCAGGGAGATTAATGAATTCACAAAAGTCACACAATGAGTAAATTTTGAAGTAGCAATTGCACTGAGTTCTTCCTCTTCAATTTCTTGTTCTTAACAATGATCCAAAAACTCTGTCAAATGTAGTTGGTGTATTCACATTACATAAAAAAAAAAAAAAAGTATAGATTGCAAAGTTGGAACATTATATAAGGTGAATATACACATTTGCTCAAGAGAAGAGGGGAGGGAGGAGACAAGATGGCCGGGAAGTAGGAGGAGGCGCCTTTTCAGCCTGTACCCTAAAGTGAGCTGATTACCTACCAAAGAACTCCGATCACCCATGAAATCTGCCTGAGATCAGAATTATACACGTCTTGATCTCTACAGGGGCAGAAGACGCCAGTGGGCAGGTAAAGCAGAGTGGGAACATCGGACTGATATCGGAAGATAAACAAAAGGGGGAGGGAGCCACGAGAGGCGACCGATCTGAAAGTAATACCCCTAATACGAGAATGCCCTGCATCTGGGGACCAGCATTAACTTTGAGACTGGTTGAAAGCACTCCAAAAGAGCAAAGGATCACTGGGGGGAGGGGGAGGGATTGTGGGATTCGGGGCGGCTAGGGACAGGGGCTTAAGTCCCCGGACCCAGGACAGACTCCCCTGGCACTGAGCCAGAGAGAATGCAGCGGAGAAACCAGGTCTTGGTCCCTGAGCCGCCAGCGCACCCGAGAACGCGTGGTGTCTGGCTCCTGTGAGGGGCTGGGAGCCATGCCAGATGGCAGAATGCGCAAGCCCTGCTATAGAGCCTAAGACCCATGCCCCTCATCCTCCCCTGAGAGAGGTGTACAAAGGCCCACCCGGTGCTCTTAGACCCGCGCCATTGTTTCAGAGCCTGAGATGCGTGACCCAAACTCTCCCCTGAGAGAGGTGCGCAAAGGCCCAGACTGGTGCTTTTGGACCTGCGTCCCGCTCCCAGAGCCTGAGACGCGCGCGCGTGACCCACAGCCTCCCCTGAGAGAGGTGCGTGCAAGTCGGGCACTCTTAGACCCAGAAAGACCAGGCACTCCCATCCCCGGCCAGCGGGAAAATCTCAGTGTGTGATTGCTGCTTGGAACCTCTCTGGCCGTCTGGAGCTGCCCAGACAGCCGCCGTTGCTGCCGTGGTTTTGGGTACAAGCAGAAGATCATGCGTCCCCAGGGACCGCGACTCAGAACCTGCTCTGCCAGCGGCCAAGGGGGAATTTATATGGGCTCTGCAGCCAGACTGAGGCTTCTCTCTGAGAGGCAGGTCAGGGTGCAGTTTGCTTTCCTCTAAACCTACAAAAACCATCAAAAGCGGTCAAGGCAAGAGAGGAAAAAAAAAAAAAGTGAACAAACATAAAAACCTCCAGAGAACAAAAGCCTGAAAAAACCGGTTTCCTCAGAGCCCACCCCCTTGAGGGGGGCGGGAGGACTTAACTCAGGGAACATCATTGACTGAAAACCCACGTGGCAGGCCCCTCCCCCAGAAAACCAACCAGGAAAGAAAAAAAAAATTTTTACAAGAGAACAACAACCACTACTTCATAGGACAACTTTTATTTTTAATTTGTTCCCACTATTTTGGCTCATTTTTTTAATATAGATAATTTTTTAGCCTATTTACCATCCCAGTGAGCTGTCCAGTACATCACATTCCATAATAACCTTCTAACCTGAACTTTTTGATAGATACACCTGTGTTTTTCTTTTGCATTTCTATTTTTTTAATTTTTTTTCATTTTAGTTTAGTTTAGTCTAGTTTATTCCTTTTTTATTTTTATTTTCTAATATTCATATAGAGGCAAACTTCAAAGTAATCTCTTTTCTCCAATCAATACTACCCCTATAGGTAAACCAATTTTTAATCCCCCTT
>NW_019154086.1:24115494-24272331 GCF_002288905.1 Enhydra lutris kenyoni | reverse complement strand
CCATCAGAAAGGATGAATACCCAACTTTTGTAGCAACATGGATAGGACTGGAAGAGATTATGCTGAGTGAAATAAGTCAAGCAAAGAGAGTCAATTATCATATGGTTTCACTTATTTGTGGAGCCTAACAAATAGCATGGAGGACAAGGGGAGTTAGAGAGGAGAAGGGAGTTGGGGGAAATTGGAAGGGGAGGTGAACCATGAGAGACTATGGACTCTGAAAAACAATCTGAGGGGCTTGAAGCAGCGGGGGGCTGGGAGGTTGGGGGAACCAGGTGGTGGGTATTGGAGAGGGCACGGATTGCATGGAGCACTGGGTGTGGTGCAAAGACAAGGAATACTGTTATGCTGAAAAAAAAATTATAAAAAAAAAGAGAGAGAAGAGGGGAAACTCAATGGAAAAATATTTGTAAATTTTCTTTAAAAAATCATCCTAGTCAGAAGGATATCCACGGCAAATCAAAGTATTTCAAATAGAGAATGGAAGATTCCAGAGTGAATTACAAAGTGAGTAGGTGGATGGAAGTAAAAATTTAGTAATCTTACATTTTAAAAATTATTCTGAGCAATCAAAGACCCATGCATTGAAAGAAGCCTGGAGCCCTGTGTGTTGGTAGCTCTTTCTTTAAAGAGTTCAGATTGTTAAATGTTAACTATTTTAAATAATTTTTATTTTTGCATTTATTCTGTCACTTATCTTCTGCTCCGTTTTTGTTTTTGTTTTTTACCTAAGTCTCTGTCTCTTAGCACTTTTACTTTTTTAAGGGTTGTATTTATTTATTTGACAGAGAGATAGAAAGCACAAATAGGGGAGCAGCAGGCAAAGGGAGAGGGAGAATCAGTCTCTCTGCAGAGCAGGCAGCCCAATGTGGGGCTCCATCCCTAGACCCTGGAATCATGACCTGAGCTGAAGGCAGCCTCTTAACCAACTGAGCCACCTAGGCACCCCTGTCTCTTAGTGCTCTTATCAACAAGAGGATAAGACAGAGAACTCAATTAATTTCAGAAATTTTGTTTACAGACCTAGTAAAAGGTTTAGCAGGGATTAAACTACTGGCTTGCCCCTTGATCTCCCAGGATTCAATAGATTACAGACCTAATTAGCTATTAAGAGGAAATGCCTTATTCAAAATTATAAATGCATGGAATGGAGCAGAAGAAACTCTGCAAGGCCCATGGCATTAAGAATCCCCCTTTGTGCATCCAAAAAAATCAAAAAGGAAAACCATCACCATTATGAGTTGGCATTAAAAGTGCTTTCAACAACATAAAAGGCTTTAAAATTTCTTCTTTTCTATATTCTGATCCATCAGCTCACTGACCAACAAATATGAGGTGTAATTGCTCTTAAAGGAGTCAAAACTTTCAGAGTATCTGTATCATCCTTACAGCAGTTAAGTTTCCAATGGGTTTGCATTCCAAATACAGATGGTCCTTAATTAAAATCAAGAAACGGGGTCACAGCCACAAACTCTTTCCTCAATGAAATCCCCTCCTTATAGTTTCCTCATTTCAAACACAAGGGGCACAAGCACACACAGATATTTTCTTTGTTATATAGAGCAATGGACACTTTGGTTTTCTATTACAAAGATTATAAATTGATGTATTACTGATCATGATGTCCTTAATGTTCCCTTCAGCTTGACTAAATTTTTGATGGGTTTATTCTTGGCTCTAGTACTGTGGCCTCCCTTTTCTTAGAGCTTTTAGAGAACTTGTAGTTGCAAATTCTTTCTCTGACCCCTTTGAAATGTACATAAATCCCCTTAAAAGTGTCTTGGCAGTTTTATTACCCAGGGAACGTCTTCTTCAAGGACATGGGAAACCATCCCTTTGAAATATGATCATCAAGGAGATAGTGTTCCTATCTCTTAGTCTCTGTGGGACTGTAGAAGCCTAACTGTGATGGATACCTCCCTCCCCATTATAAAAATGTCTCTGTCTAGAAGATGTGAGGAAGTTGAACATCCTTTGGGTCCACTCAGCAAACAAGGTGGCCTAAGAAGTCCCTCCACTTGGCTTTTAAAACTTTTCTTAAAGTCCTTTGTTTCTGGGTAGTTGATGGTCTCTCTCTTCCCTCTTGCAATGGTCTTGGATAAAATTTTTCTTGCCTGTTTAATTTCGCCCAATGCAATTTTCCTTTGACATTGCTCAAAATTCTCTATTGTGGAGACCTATAATCTTTTATATATTTTAGAGGTTTTTGTCCTCATATGTGGAACACATAAATATATACGACAGTTACAAAATTAAATCCTTGTGCCTTTGGCTTAAATTAAGTTAGTGGTCAAAAGACTCTGTGAACTTCTAAGCTTCCTAAACCTTGCCCGCAGAGTATTATCATTTTACTCTTTTTCTCCAAAGACAATAACAAAAACAATTAGGGGCAGTTGAAAAATGGCAGAGGCTTATCAAAATTTCAGTTCTATAATTCAGGACTTGAATGACTGGTCTATAAACTATTATATTATATGTCTTGTTACTAGTTCCTTTTAACAGGCCTTTACCTTTTAACGCTAAAAGGGAAACTGCCTTAAACCACAGCTATAAGTTATTTATACAAAGAAAACAACAGCAAATAAAAGAGAATGCTATATTGTGAAAACCAAGATTGCAAGAATGGGTCTGTTGGCTTTAGACACTCGCTGTACCCTTTAAGAGTTATTGGAATGCCTACCAACAACTCCACTGAAATTTTACTATTATTACAAATTCCAGTATTTCCCAGACCAAAATGCTGGTCAGTGAAGGGCTGTTAGAAAATAATTTTTCTGTTTTAAGAACTTTCAGTTTGAGGTTCAGAAAGGAATTTTCAGGAGTTCAAATACCTTTTAAGGTGGGCTTTTATATGGTAGTATCTATTGAAAATAGTAGAAAACAAGTAAAAATCACCATAGTCTAAAGACTAAATGTAGCTTTCTTCCTACAAAAAATGTTAACAAACAAAATATGTTTCCCTATTTAGACAACAATGCCAGTGTACTTAATGAATCTGTTTTTTTTGAATTTTGCTTTGTTTTATTTTTTGTTTGGTTTTGTAGATGGAGAGTTAAAAACCACTTATCTCCCCTTTCTTCCATTCCTTTTCATGTTCCTCCTTAATCTTCTTCAACACTCTCTTTTGCTTGGTTGAAGAGCTATGGAGGTTCCTCAGCTGCATGGTTGTTTTCAACATTTATTAAGACTTGGGGATAAATGGCAGATAAATCATTCAAGCACATTTTGAATCATTGCTAGACATTTTCTTGCCCACCTTTTGTTAGCTGCTGTTTCAAAAATGGCAGGGTTAAGAGCATGCCATGGAGTGAGACCCCGCAAGTTCAACCCCTGATTTTTCTGCTCTTGGTTAAAAGGGGAAATTATAGGACCCAACTTTTAGGAGGGTGGAAATGAACAAGTGATGCAATCCTGTAAAGCATTTAGCACAGTGCTGGCTGCTATTAAATGTTAGTTATTGTTGTATTTATCGGTTACCGTGTAACGAATTCTTATAAAATTTAGCAGCTTAGAATGATCACTTACATTGTTCATGATTTTGTGAATTAGGAATTTAGGAAGGTCTCAGGTAGGTGGGATGACCTTATTTCACACGGCATTACCTGGGGCTAGAGGATCCGCTATTGCTTTCTTCACTCACGTATCTGACACCTTGGAGCTCTTACATCTTTTTTTTTTTTTTTTTTTTCTCTTTCCATGTGGTATCTTTTCCTTTGACTCTCATTATGGAGCTTTTTCTCAGATGCTGGTGGCCTCAAAGTAGCCTCACTTATGATACAATTGTTAGGGGGTACCTGGGTGGCTCAGTCAGTTAAGTGTCTGCCTTCTGCTGAGGTCATGATCCCAGGGTCCTGGGATGGGGTTCCCTGCTCAGTGGGAAGTCTACTTCCCCCTCACCCTTTGCCCCCCACCTGCCTGCTCGTGCTCTCTCTCAAAAAAAATAAAATAAAATAATAAATAAATTTAAAAAAAAACAGAAAACCAAAAGCATGGTTATTAACTTCCAAGAAACAGAAAGCAGATACTTCAGGCCAGTCTAAGGGCTAAGCCTACACATAACAAAGCAATCACAAAATTCAACCAGATTCATTTTAGTAGGATTGAGAAATGGATTCATCTTCTTGATTGGGATGTAGCAAGAGAAGCATGAGGAAAGGAAGTTTTTATTCCCACCATCTTCAGAAAATACAATCTTTCACAGTTATTCTATATAGTGTTATTACTACTTCAGTGAACTTTCCCACATTTACAAATGAGATCATCTCATTTTGCCTATGTTGTGTTGTTCTTAGTTCATTCTTTCATCTTTTAAATAAATATTTACTAAGTACCTGTCATATGTGAGACACTGCTTAAGGAATTGTGACTTACAGGTAAACACTACAGATAAGCTCTCTGTTCATATTATCATTAAAAGAAAATCCCCAGGATATGATAGAAAGTGACAGGCATCACAGATGGGAAAAATGAAGAGCTAATATTTATTGGAGATCATGGCATCCTTGAAGAGATAACATGTGAGCTAAGATCAAAATGGCAACAGCCCTGTGAAAATCTTAGGGAGGAATATCATAAAGTGGAAGGGATGGTAAGTATCAAAGCCCAAGGTCTTTGACTGTATTAGTCACAGAAACTATACAGTTCAAAGGGGGTTGTGACTAATGTTAGGAAGAGATTTCCCTGTCTCAATAATTCTTCCCTATCTGCAGTTGTTACCAATTGGAAGAATCCTCTCTGGCACTTATAGGAGAGGGAAGTATACAAATATAACACATACATTTCTAACATTAATTCAGGCGTAGAAGAAACAAGATCAGTATATTTACTTGATCCAAAGGGCCCCACCTACAACACCAGATTAACAGTCTGGACCCCATCAGCTAAATCCAGCCACTTTTCCTTCCACAGATCTGTGCAGGACAGTGGCTTGGATATCCTTCCCAACAGAACAATGAGTTTCAAAGTCCTCCTCCAGAGTTCCTTGACATCTTCACATGGCTATGGGCTTTAATTTCTCTTCAGAGTAACAGTGATAGGAGAGAGATATGGGAATTGGGGGGCATGGGGCATGGATGGAGAGGGGTCCCATGCCAGTAAGCAAGGTTCACCTTTACATTCTGTCACAAGTACCACAGCAATGTTTTATGACTCAGTCAAATGAACCTCTAATATTTTCAGCCTACTCAGTGTTGCATGTCATATCTGATATCACCTGTTTCAACTTTGTGAGCCCCTTGGTCACATTGCTCTCTGGATGGGACTGTGGAGTTTGAGTCCTCTGACTCACCCTTGCCTTGTGCAGCAGCAAGATTCTTTGAGGGGTCCACTTTATCTGGGAGCATCTGCTGATTTTTGGCCTGGTTTCAATGTAAGTGCCAAAGGAATTTTCCAGGGGGGCAAGCCTAACTTAAATGTTTAAGTAGATCTTTCTGAGTCACTTTATCCAATTAGCTACCTGCATCAGAGCTAGAAAACCTATCTGGAAAATAAAAACCCAAATTCAAGTCCATGCTTTATGTTTGGTTGACCACAGGAATTTATCTTTCTTCGGGAAATTTTCCATGGAGAGCCCAGATCCCCTTATAATAGTTAGGAACCACTGCAAAAATCTAACAACAAAACAAAACAAAACAACAAACCCCCCCCAAAACAAGGAGACCTTTAACTATCAAGTTCAAGTGTATCTAAGGTTGACATAACAAGCTGTAAGAATGAGCTGTTAGACTGTCCAGTGACTGACATTCTTAAGAAGTCTTGAGCCTCTTGTCACCTTCTCTCTCAGGTGAAACAGTCAATATCCTAATGATTCTCCTAGCTTCTACTAATAAGACTTGTGAATTTCCCTTCTTTTATATGCACTGTGTGTACACATCTCTGCTATCTGGAAAAGGTCAGAATTGTGTGCCAAGTGAGGACAAATCTCAGTGCTAGTTTTGACAGTGGAGCAGACCAAGATTG
Source organism: Enhydra lutris kenyoni (assembly GCF_002288905.1). NCBI lineage: Eukaryota > Metazoa > Chordata > Mammalia > Carnivora > Mustelidae > Enhydra > Enhydra lutris. Next base: position 24,266,373 of record NW_019154086.1, on the reverse strand, counting down.
ACTGCTGGGTTGGTGTGGAAGTCACCCTACCCAGAGTAGAGTGGGCAGCAAACAGGGCAGCTCCTTTTGAACCTATCCTGGGACTCATCCTACATCCACCTCTTCATTAACAGTCAAGAAAGTGAAGAAAATGTATTGCTCAGACAACCATATTGTTTGGTTATCATTTTCAATGATTAGATAGACTTCTTTCAAATCTTGCCCATTGGCTTTTGAGGCCTTCATCCATTCTCTTTCAGAAAGTCATGTATGTCACATCCTGTCCTTATTACTAACACCATCAAGAAATGTGCAGAGACTGACATTTTACCCTACTTGCTAATGACTTAGTCTGTCATGGTATTTTTTTTTTTAAGATTTTATTTATTTATTTGACAGACAGAGATCACAGGTAGACAGAGAGGCAGGCAGAGAGAGAGGGGGAAGCAGGCTCCCTGCTGAGCAGAGAGCCCGACGTGGGGCTCGATCCCAGGACCCCGAGGTCATGACCTGAGCCGAAGGCAGAGGGTTTAACCCACTGAGCCACCCAGGGGCCCCTGTCATGGTATTTTTAATATATATATATATATATATATATATATATATATATAATATTTATATAAATGTATGTCATTTATATAAATATATAATATAGAAATATGTATGTGTATGTGTGTGGTGTGTGTGTTTGTGTGTATGAATATCTACAGTTCTTACTTTACACAATAGCTTAGGATTATAAAACTGATTGTACAGGCTGAAACCATACTAAGCATATTTAATATCCACTGAGAAAATTGCATTGCTGTTTAATCTTTAAAAAATTTTATCAAAACACTAAGAACTCTTTTATTACTGGTTATAAATATATAGGGAAAGGAAAAATAATAAAACTAGTGTTTATGTCATATGTTGTAATTTAGAGATTAGAAACATTAAAAATTAAAGTGTTCTATTTCTTTGTAAAAAAACCTGCCAAGTAGTTGAACAGTACTTGCTGTCTTCTGACCTTTTAACAATAATATGTTATTATAATATGCAATACAATATAGAGTAAGCACCTTTATTGTGTTGGGAAATTTCATGGTCCTTTCGAAGTTTGGATTGGTTTCTGACATCTGTTCTTTGTCCTTTGATGTTGTGAAGTATTTCCAAGAATTAGTTTAATGTACAATTATTTGCTGGTGTCACTTTCTCTAGGACATTGACATCCTTTTAGACAGAATCACTTTCTTCATTTATGTTGCTAAGTTTGCCTTCACTATGTTCCTCTGGCTGTATAGTGAGTCTCTCAAACAGTGAGCTTGTCATAATCCCTACAGGCACTTTTCTTCTGATCACAGCCAATTTCACATGCAGCACCTTCACTATTTCTTTGTTGGACTCTCATCTTTGCTGGCCAATTCCCTTTTTTGATTATTCATTTTTGAAAATGTCATGTTGGTTTATTACTGGTGGGCCAGGAAGCAACACAATTGCATACTTCCCTGTCTGGGCTTGCACTGTGTAAAAGCTGCACAGTGACTGATCATCAGCAGACTTTGAGAGGAGTGACATAATTGGTCACTGATTATAATATGCATTTGTTATTTACATAGTGATTACAGAATGAAGGCCTAGTAGTGAAGTTCGTACTTTATATGATTACTTATAGGTAATATACCCTGGTAACTGATATCTTAATCAACCTGTCTTAGTCGGTTAGGGCTACTGTAGCAAATACCATAAACTGGATGGCTTGAACAAAATTTATTTCTCATGGTTGTGGAGGATGGGAAGACCAAGATCAAGGTGCCAGCAAACTTAGTATCTGGGTTAAGGCCTTTTTCCTGGTTTACCAACAATTGACTTTTTCTTTCCTTCCTTCCTTCTTTCCTCCCTTCCTTCCTTCCTCCCTCCCTCCCTTCCTTTCCCCTTCCTTCCTTCCTTCCTTTCTTTCTTTCTTTCTTTCTTTCTTTCTCTTTTTCTTTCCTTCCTTCCTTCCTCCTTCTCTTCCTCCTTCCCTCCCCCCTCCTTCCTTTCTTCCTTCCTTCTTTCTTTTCTTTCTTTCTTTCTATCTCTTAATTCCAGTATAGTTAGCATATAGCATTATATTCGTTTCAGGTGTACAATATAGTGATTGAACAATTCTATACATTACTCAGTGCTCATCATGGTAAGTGCACTCTTAATCCCCTTTACCTATTTTACCCATCCCTCCACACACCTCCCCTCTGGTAACCATCGTTTTGTTCTCTATAGTTAAGAGTCTGTATTTTTGGTTTTGTTTTTGGTTTGTCTTTTTATTTTGTCATTTGTTTTGTTTCTTAAATTCCACATATGAGTGAAATAATATGGTATTTGTTTTTCTCTGAGTGACTTATTTCACTTAACATTATACTTTTAGAAACATCTTTGTTGTTGCAAATGGCAAGATTCCTTTTTTTGGCTGAGTAATATTCGTGTGTGTGTGTGTGTGTGTGTTTACACATACACTGATTCCTCTTTATTTATTCATCTATCAACAGATTCTTGGACTGTTTTCCTAATATGGCTATTATAAATAATGTTTCAATAAACACAGAGATGCATGTATCCTTTTGAATTAGTGTTTTCTTATTCTTTGGGTAAATACCCAGTAGTGGAACTACTGGATCATGTGGTAGTTCTCTTTTTAATTTTTAATTTTTTCAGGAAATTCCATACTGTTTTTCATAGTCAGTCATTTTCTCGTGACTTTTGTTGCATTAAGAGAAATCTTACTTATGACTTTGTGTTCTGTCTTGACTATTTTTTGATAATGTGAGAATTTCTAGGGAAGCTAGAGGCTACTCAAAGCCCACCGACCTTCCTGTCTCCCTGTAATTGGGTGCCATTTTATCTCATTACAGTGCATCATTCTTCACAACTGTTAATAGAGTTGCACAAAAAAGAGTATGTGGTCTCCTTGATACCAATTAACAGATTTGAGAACTTCTGTCAAATTACTTAATTCTCCAAGGAAATTCAGAAGTTTCTGATGAAACAAATTTGCAAAATAAAATCAGTACTGAATGTCATTTATAGATTCTCCATAAATAGGTTAGTAAAATTATAAAAAAAAAAATTGCAAATAGAAACTGGTACACAGAGGGACACCTGGGTGGCTCAGTGTGTTAAGCGGCTGACTTTGGCTCAGGTCATGATCCCATGGTTCTGGGATTGAGTCCTGCATCAGGCTTATTGCTCAGTGGGGAGCCTGCTTCTCTCTCTGTCTCTGTCTGCCACTCTGCCTGCTTGTGTTCTCTCTCTCTCTCTTTCTCTGACAAACAAATAAATAAAATCTTAAAAAAAAAGAAACTAGAATATAGAATATTAGTGTGTCATTAATTTAAAAAAATGACACTTTAACAATTTGAAAATAATTGTTTAAATGTGTAAGATTGTTGCCTTTACAGTTTTACTTTTTTTTTTTTTTGTCATTTTTGTCTACTACTATACTATAATAGTAGTAGACAAAAATGACAACAATTAAGACTTGATTTTTGGCATTCTAACAGCTGAATATTTTCAATGGAGGAAAGTGTAGCAGTTTACATTTCATTACTTAACACAGGATTACTCCATATAGTTGATCTTGATTTAATGAGGACAAATAACAGTATCTACTGTTTGAAAAAGAATACCAAGAATATTTTCACAGTATTCCCACTGGAATTTATGTTTTTAAAATAAAGTTATTTTCAAATAATATTTTCTGCAGTGAAAGAAGTAGAGGAACATTCTTATGTTTTATAAAAGATGATTTTATAAAATAGATTTTGAAAAAATCTATTATTCCAACTGATATATTTTTTCAAAATAAATTACTTTCAAATATATGAATGACTTTAAAAAGGTCTCTGAATAATGATGGTAACAGTAGAAATTAAATAAACTTGATAGTTTTTATTTGTTTTATTGCTAACATATTTTATGACTCAACAGCATTGCAGTGTTTTCCTAATTTTTGCTGCAAAAGGGAAGTAAAAGAACAGTTTATTGTGGCAATACTTCATACTGGCCTACTTCTGTAAATTGTCTTTAAGCTCTAGGGTAAAGAGAATAACATTCATGTTTTTAAATTGGATACAAAAGCAGTTTCTATCCAGTAGTTGTCGTAGAATAAATTGTCTAATAGAAACTATTAGATATGTCTAAACGTATTGCTGCTCAGCAAATTATAAATAATTTTTTTGGTGTTCTTTACCTGGGGTGAGCTTATTTAGATTTTTCTTGAATATTTTAAAGATACAATATGTTATTAACCATTTTCAGTTTCTAATGACATGGTTCTTGAGGTATGTAGGCAATCAGTGCTGTTTCTTAAACACGTGGGTCCTTTTTAGGATGAATTATGATGCTCATTGTTTCCGAAAAAGGAAGAAGAAGGACATAGAGGAAAGAAAGAGAGGAAGGAAAAAAGGAAGGAAGGAAGGGAAAAAGGAAGGAAGGAAAGAAGGAAGGAAGGAGGGAAAGGAAGAAAGAAGGAAAGAAGGAGGAGGAAAAGAAAGAAAGAAAAGAGAGAGAAAGAAGAAAGAAAAGAAAAAACAAGAAAAAAAGAATCAAAGAAAGAATGAAAATTGGAACAAGGAAGAAAGAGGATATAAGAGTTAAGCAATTCATGAACAGTAATATTGAGGATAAGCAGAAATATAGACAGACATTTCAACATTAAAATAATGCTACTAAACTTCATAATTAAATACCTGAAGATCTGTTATATAGTGTGTATGAAGGCAGTCAAAAAGTTAATTTTGATTCTTGTTCTTTCCAATCCTTCTACACTACATATAGAAATTCCTATTGTTGGGGCGCCTGGGTGGCTCAGTGGGTTAAAGCCTCTCCCTTTGGCTCAGGTCATGATCCCAGGACCCTGGGATCAAGCCCCACATCAGGCTCTTTGCTCAGCGGGGAGCCTGCTTCCTCCTCTCTCTGTGCCTGCCTCTCTGCCTACTTGTGATCTCTGTCTGTCAAATAAATAAATAAAATCTTTAAAAAAAAAAAAAAAAAAGAAAGAAATTCCTATTGTCTTGCTTATAATCTGGTTTTTGGATAAGTATTTAGTGAAATGGGACAAACACCCACAATGTCCCTCTCTGTATTGCTAATTAGAAATTTGCTTACTTTATATTTTATATTTAAGAAAAAATATTCCAATTGTGGTAGGTGCTTATTTTAATATTCATAATTTGGGAGCTAAGGGAGGGGAAGTTGTAGGTTTTTTTAAAATCTGTCTCTGTATTTTCATTTTTATCCTGAAATTGAAATGAGAAAAAAATGATGGTCTTTTTATTATATTGGTGAATTCAGGTTAAAAGAAAAAGAATAATCCAGAGCTCCTTGACACTATTTTCAGTGTGAGTAGCATTACACTTTCCTGCTTATGTTCAGATATGAATTTCTGTGTACTTATACAAAGTCATAGAATTTCTCAATTTTTAATTGCAATTATAAGAATAGCCGGACTAATTTTAACATTACGTCTATCACTTTACCTAGTCTAAACTGTCAATATCACTTTTGATTTTAATTTTTTTCTAAGCTATGACCCACCTCAGGATGGGCAAATAGTGAGAATACTGTTGGTTTCATCATTTGATTTAGCATAACTAACCTTTCTACTCTGAGAAGGATGTTTGCTCTATCTACCAGTAAACAGTATACATTTAGGAAAGACTTTCTCCTTACTGGCTTTTGTCTTGAACTATACTCTGACTTTTCCTTATATTTTCTTTCTGTCTTGGAAGAGGCATCTCTCATCTTGTCTCATCTTGACATGCAACCATTGAAAGTCAATGGGAATGTTTTCCCTCATAAGATATCAGCAAGCAACAATGGGGCAACTGCTGTGAAATTGCTTTTAGTATAGTACTAGCACATGTACTGCCGTATTGATCTTAGCTAGCTTCACATTCCAATGCAGGTTTGTTTGTTCTGATGATGGTTCAATATGCAGAATGAATGAAAAAAGCATGCATCTTTTCATTGTGAAAAACTTATAATTGAGATCTCAAATTCCTTAAATGTATCAAGACTCTTTCTAGAGGAAATCATAAGCACTACAGAGCACATTCACGCATTTCTTATTAATAATAGTTTTGTCAAATAAAGAGAAGCATTTCTGTTTGTGGTGGTAGCAGACTATACCTTGAGAAGGTTCAGCCTGTCCAAGACCAAGTAGAAGCTAAAAAGACAATTAAAAGCTTTAATGCCTAGATGGTTCTTTTAATCATACTGTACTGTGTCCGTGGTTTTGATGGTTGTAGATTATCTCTATTAAATGATGTCTGTTACTGGTGTAACTTTTGTTCTTAGGTGATTGTAATCCAAAAGAAGTTAAAAAGGGTAATTTTTAAAAGGTTATGCATGCATGTAAAATATTTCTCTTTATTCTAACAATTTTATTTTTGTTTATGTTGAAATTTCTGATAGGTAAAGGAGTTCTCTTAGGGAAGGATCATGCCTTGTGGATGACTGTGAATCATTCTAATTTCTCCTTTTCAGCATTTTGATCGAGTTAGCTGAAGAGCTACCATACCTATGAGGGTTTTTCTGTAAAGTAAATCTAAATTAGTTTATTTCCCTTGTCTTAAAATAATTTCTCTCAAATAATCAAAATATTTATTTTTTCCTTCATTAGAATTAGATGGATACCATGGCAAATTAAACAGAGGTTCTGTAAACTTTTTCTCCCCTTGAAAGTAGATGTAGCATTTTGCATTTAGAGATTTTAAATTCAAAAGATTTCTTATACTGGAAGGTAGAAAGAAGCTGAAGTGTTTTAAAATAGAGAGTTTGTTACTGAGCCTTGGATTTAAAAATAGTTAAATGCAAAGCAGTAGTAATGGTAGTAGTAGTAGTAGTAGTAGTAGTAGTAACAGTAGTATAGATGCTAGTAAAACAAACAACAAATTTTTGCAAGCTTAAATCTGCCCTCAGCCACTGTATTCAGCTAGGGTGACCATAACAAAACACCGCAGGCTGCATGGTATAAGCAACCAAAATTTACTTTCTCACAGTTCTGGAGCAAGAAGTCCAAGATCAATGTGCCAGCAAGGTTGATTTCTGGTGAGGTTTCTTTTCTTGGTTTATAGTCAACTGCCTTCTTATGGTGTCCATACATGTGGAGAAAGAGAGCTTGAGAGAGAGAGAGATTGAACTCTGATGTCTCTTTCTCTTCTTACAAGGACATCAGTACTATCGCATTAGGGCCCCACCTTATAACCTCATTTAACTTTGTTTCTCTTCTTGGGGGCCCTATATCTGAATAAACTCACAATGGGTGTTAGGGCTCCAATATTTGAATTTTGAGGAGACACAGGTCAGTTCATAATAACTACCAATTTGCCAATCATGAATTACTGAATAGGTGGTTGTCAAAAAGCTATTCTAAACCAAGTTGATGTTGGACTGCTATATATGTTGGCCCCAATACAAAAAGAAAAAAAAAACAAACAGTTCTCATTTATTAAATTAAACCTAGTAGAGTCGACAAGAGCCCCTGCTATTTCTGATTGAATTGCATTAGGGAAATGGAATCCAGTTTGCTTTTATAACAACAAGTAATTGGGGGAGCCCCATAAACAATCTCAGCCCTAGTAATAGACAGGCTCTGCAGGATTATTATACCCATCCTTAGAACCATGCCAATCCTCTGGCTTTCAGCAGGATGTTAGATGAAGCAACCATGCAAAGACCTCTTGATAGTGACTTTGTAATAATACACAAACTTCCTGTACACAAAGAGGCTGGAATAGAGTGCTTTTTTCCTTTTGCCCCTAGAAATAAATCACTTCCCCCTTCTTTAATCACCTACTGTTAAAGAGTGCTTACTTTGACATAACAATATCACTGTTAAGAAGAAGAGAAATAAGGACTCTAAGTCACTTTAAAGTAACTCAGTATATCATTTGCTACTGTGAATCAGAGATATGGACAGAGGTAACAGGAGTGGATTTTGGAGTTGGAGCTCTGAGAAGTGGCTCGGCTACTCATTAGTTTGGATATCTTAGTTTCATATCTGCAAAAGGAGAATATCATATATCAACTTCATGACCTTGTTTTGAGGATCAGACATAACATCAATAACATAGTAGCTGACACATGGTAAAGGCAATAAAGATCACGGTTATTCTGCCTTGCTACTCTTATTCTGTATCAGAGTGTCATTTCGGATTGCATTCTAGCATAGAAATTTCTCCAGGGGCAGGGTTTAAATATTTTGCATGATACAATTTTTTTTTAAGATTTTATTTATTTATTTGACAGACAGAGATCACAAGTAGGCAGAGAAGCAGACAGATAGAGAGAGAGGTGGAAGCAGGCTCCTTGCAGAGCACAGAGCCCAATGCGGGGCTCGATCCCAGGACACTAGGACCATGACCTGAGCCGAAGGCAGAGGCTTTAACCCACTGAGCCACCCAGGTGCCCCTTGCATGATACAATTAACCCTTAAACTACATGGGGGTGAGAGGCATTGAATGCCCCGCCACCACGCAATCAAAAGTCCACATAAAACGTTTGAATCCCCCAAAACTTACCTATTAATAGCCTATTGTTGATCAGGAACCTTACCAATAGCATAAACGATAGATTAACCATACTTTGTGCATTACATGCATTATATACTCTACTTGGGCTATACTCTTATAAAAAAGTAAGTCAGAGAAAGGAAAACATTATTAAGAGAGTCAAAAGCAAGAAAAATACATTTACAGTACTGCACTGTGTCTAAAAAAGTTTGCATATAAGGGGACATGCATAGTTGAAACCCATGTTGTTCAAGAATCAACTATACTGAATATACTAGTCATGCAAAAACAAACAAACGAACGAGCATATTTATTGTTATATTTTAGGCAAAATTACTGCTCGTATTTTTTATACATATTAGGCACAGGTAGTAATTGCTGAAAGTATTCTGATGGAGTGATTAGAGGACAATCTACTATCACCTTTGCGAGGTGGGGATCCTGAATGATGGGGGGCTACCGATTGCTGATCAGTAGACATCTTTATTTCTTACAATCACTTCTTTTATTCCTTACACAAGATCCAGTTACAAACAGGGTGTAGATTTACATGCAGGACGTGAACTGCATGTGACATGTGGGCTACTTGTGGGATGTGGGGTACATGCAGGACGTGCGGGCAATCAAGTGCGACAAGTGAACAACGATTATCTCTCAGCTTTAAATGACAAGAGCAAGTTAAGTATTCTCCACACTTACCAGATCCATCTTTTCTAAAGGTGGACATGAAAGCCCTCCAGGGATCTTTCCATGTCTATTCCAGGCACCGGCTCAGGAAGACTTTTGCCCTCCATTTCCTGGAGTTTTCTTATAGGATCCAACAGGACCCCAGTCACATTGGCAAGGATCCAGGTTGTGTTTCAACACCTACTGTAATATTTGGTTTAAAAGGAATTCAAATGTAATAGCATGGTATAAAATATGAGTCACTGATGAACCTGACGTATCAATGGAAGATACTCTGTTTCAGAGTATAGTTTCAGACCCCAACACTGTTAATGAGGCTGGTCTGGTCAGTGGGTGAGAACCATATCTCAAAATATATGCTAATTTACTCCGGAGCTGACACTGAAGAATGTATATCCTCGTCTGTAAATGAATCCTTCTTAAATGTTTATGGGTTCCTCAATTTTTTCCCTCTAAATCCTCGTCTATCATTTGACATAACACGAAGAAATAATAGTATATGGTTGATGGGTTTAAGTGCTGCATTACTAGTGAAAAGTTTTGGCTGTATTAAGAGCTTCTTCTGTACAGATTATAACATACTCATAGTCATTTTCAGGCAGGTAGGCAATTTGAAGTGCTTTGCTGAATCTGAAAATTGTTATATAATCAGTTACATGCCTTTGCGTATTTTTTATTCTGCTTCAGTAAGCCCAAAGCCAATTGCTAGAAGCAGGTAACCCTGACGAAAATGTAAAAATGTGTTGAGTTTTCTTGGTTACTTACCAGCAATCACTCTGTTCTCTCTCTACCTAGTTGTATCATTCTCCATGTGCCCAATATTTTATCTCCTAAAGCCTCTGTCCTGAGGTCGGTGTTTGGAAGCTGACCAGATTATAATCTTCTAGACATCACACTGTGCTCTGTATATTAACATAGTGTTTAAAGGCATGAACTTTAGACTGAGACAAATTGGATTTAAATTCCAACACTAATGCTTCCTAGGGACAACTCTCAGTTTTTCTCTCTGTAACATAAATGTGTTAATGTTATGGTAGAGAGTTCCATGTACTTATTTACAAACAAGGTTTAGCAGAGTATCTGGAAAGAGAAAATATTCAAAAATTGGTGACGCTATTGAAGTTTCTCAGGAATAGTGGCATTAGGAGCTCTGCAAACCCTCCCCCCATAGAAATAACCATCACTGGTGAATATTATAAAATATAGTAACTATTTGGAGTCCCTAAGAATTTTCCCAAGGACATAAAGAAAATGGGGAAATATTTTTTTGAGAAAATGTACTAAATTATCATAATAAAGAGTGAGTCTGTGGTGGCCTCCTTTCTCTCACTCCCTGAGCTCAGCATGATGGGAGCTCTACCCCAGGCAGGTGCAGCCAAAAACACAGAGCTCCATTTTCCCTCAGCTCTCACTTGAAGGCTACAGTGTCTTCTCAGTTCCATGTGCAGAAGTTTTACTCCAGGCAGGAAAGGCTCAGGGACCTGGAGCTCTTTTCATCTTCTCATCTCCACTTATAGGAAAATGTTTTATTCATGTAAGGCAGGGTAAAAATGGGAGAGCCCCCAATTACCTTCACCCCAGCTCATGCATGGACCACAGATTTTCAAGTCAAGGGAAGGTGGGAAGATCAGAGTCTACCACTCCCACAGCTCTGCTTTTAAAGCAGGGATCACTTTGAGAAAAAAATACCACTGTCCACACTCAACACTAGAGTAGTGGCCCAGAGATTCTACCCAGCATCATGAAAACATATGTCTGTCTGAAAATTTGTACTTTAATGTTTATAGTACCATTACTGATAATAGTCCATAAGTAAAAACACCCCAAATGTCTATCAACTAATAAAATGAAAAACAATGGATTTGGTATATCCATACAATGGAGTGTTTTCAGGTATAAAAATAATGAAGTATTGATACATTCTACTAAATAAGAATGAACACTGAAAATATTATCCTAATTATAGTAAGACACTCATGGAAGAGCACAGTTGGTAACATTCCATTTTTATGAAATGTCCACAATAGGTAAACCCATAGATACAGAGAGTAGATCAATGGTTGCCAAGGGTTGGTGGAGAGGAGGTGGGAAATGACTTTTATTTTTCCTTTTAGGAGAAATGAAAATATTCTAAACTTTTATTGTAGTGAGGGGTACACATCATTGTGAATATACTACAAGAAAACATTATTTTAAAGGAATGCATCTTATGAAATGTAAGTTACATCTCAGTAAAAGTTTTAAAAAATGGTGGTCCTCTTCCCCAATCATAAACTTGAGTTTTATTTATTTTTTTAGTCTTTGATAAGCCTTTGTCGATAAATCAGACCAGTCAAGTCTTAACTAAGTAGCTCTTCTTTTTGCAATAAGACATATAAAGATAATGCGGGAGAACACGTAATTTTACTCAATAATTCCAATGAAAATTGGGGGGGAGACTGTCTCTAGAATTGAAAAAGATGCACTGAAGGAAATGCATAACAATTTTTCTCCTAGTAAATCTACTCAACATCAACGTTTATGTGAAACTTGATAGGAAAATCCATAATCTGAATATACACAGACATTAAAAAATAGAAGATACATCAAAATATTAACTATTTTCAGTTTTTGCTGTTAGAAATAAATGCAATCATTTTATTATAATTCTTTTCTATAATTACATATTTTTTAAAATCAGAAGAAATGTTACTCTTTTAAAAAAAAACACAAAGAAAGGGGCACCTGGGTGGCTTAGTGGGTCAAAGCTTCTGCCTTCGGTTCAGGTCATGATCCCAGGGTCCTGGGATCAAGCCTTGCATCTGGCTCTCTGCTCAGTGGGGAGCCTGCTTCCCCTCCTCTCTCTCTCTCTGCCTGCCTCTCTGCCTACTTATGATCTCTGCCTTTCAAATGAATAAATAAAGTCTTAAAAAAATACACAAAGAAAGATGCAAATTTTCAAAGAATAAAAGTAATTATTATTAAAGGTTGTCATAATTTGTCCATATGCAAAATATGATGCTAGGTTATATAAAGAATTTAAAGATATATAAAACTGGGGCTGGCCTTCCAGTTGTTTATCATTTAATAAAGGAGATGAGTTCTGTACATAAATCTCCCACAATCATTAAACCTAGTAGATGATTGATATTATGTATGTATTAGAAGCCATAAGTGCTAGACAACTTCTGAGGAGGATTCTTTTGGACAAGGAGTCTTCATTAAAAGGTGATTTACATTGTGTGTTAAAAATTGGATATGCTGGGGCGCCTGGGGGGCTCAGTCCATTGGGCCTCTGTCTTTGGCTTGGGTCATGATCTCAGGGTCCTGGAATCAAGCCCCATGTCTAGCTCCCTGCTCAGCAGGAAGTCTGCTTCTCCCTTTCCCTCTGCTCCTCCTCCTCCTGCTCATTCTCTCTCTTTCTCAAATACATAAATCTTCTAACTGTAACCCTTAAAAAAATTGGATATACTACTGAGAAGTTGTGTTATGACAAAAGTCATTCTTAGCTAAGAGAATAGTGTGAGTAAATACTCTTTTTTTTTTTTTAAGATTTTATTTATTTATTTGACAGACAGAGATCACAAGTAGGCAGAGAGGCAGGCAGAGAGAGAGGAGGAAGCAGGCTCCCTGCTGAGCAGAGATCCCGATGCGGGACTCAATCCCAGGACCCTGAGATCATGACCTGAGCTGAAGGCAGTGGCTTAACCCACTGAGCCACCCAGGCGCCCCGTGAGTAAATATTCTGAAATTAAAATTAATGATAGCAAATGAGCAAAGGGGAAAAAAGAGAGAGGCAAACTGGGAAACAGACTCTTAACTATACAGAACAAACTGATGGTTGCCAGAGGGGAGCTCAGTGAGGGGAGGGGTAAAATAAGTGATAGGGATTAAGGAGTGAACTTGCTTTGATGAGGACCCGGTGTTGGAAGGAAGTATTGAATCACTGTATTGTACACTTGAAACTAATATTACACTGTAAGTTAACTAACTGGACTTAAATAAAAACTTAAAAAAAAGAAAAAATAATAATAATAACTGAGGCCATAGAGTAAGAAGTGCAAGGGAGAAGTGATGGAAAAGTCTTGAAAATAATGTAGAGTATGGAACATTTTTTGAATGTCTCATGGATCTATTTTGATGAGTGGGAAATAAATCAGTGGGGACCACGTGGGAGATCATTTCTGGGAGGAAGATGAATTTGCAGAATGTATACAAGTGTAGTGACTAAAGTTGAAGTTTACATAGGCAAATGGAAAGAGGATTTATTTAGGCTTGGCTTGTCAAGATTCCAGAGTATAATTTGTAAGTAATGGGACATAATCAAAGTTTTAGAAGAAATCAAGTAATATGTTATATGCAACCCATACTCTACTTTTCTTATTCCATAGAGCACAAAGCACACTCAGTTTTTATGACTGACTCATTTGTTGTATCTCATCTTTTCTATTGTAAACTTTTGTGGGGCAGGGACCATAACTGTATGTGTAGTACTCCGTAAACATTTGTTGAATGAACGGATAAGTTAAAGAGAGAGGGAATGTGCAACATATGATATAGTTTTAAAAGTTTAAATACAAAATTAATGGTAAAGAACGAATAATGGAGGACAACCAGAACTTAAAACATCATTTCTAACTCGAGTTGTTTGAATATTGATCTCTGTTGGTGTTCAAATACTAGGTAAGTGGTTCAGATGCTTTAATGAACATCATACTTCCATTACCAAACCACACATTGCTGTGCCTCACTATCAGATTTTATAATTCAGTAGACCCTGGTGCCAAGACTTCCTTTCTAAGAAATTCCTAGTTAATACCAATCATACTAAATTAGGGACACACTTTGAGAGATACTAAATTAAGACTATTTTCTCTATCATCTTAATCTAATTGTTTTCATTAGATAATTTTGGCAACCAGAAATAAATAATTGCCCGTATTTCATGAAAAAAAAAATAAGCCAGAGATGAGTGAATATTTTTATGTAGTACAGAGTAGTATAATATAGTGAAGAGAGGACAGTTCTAGCAGAACTGGATTCTGCTTTCATATCTTATTTGCTCCTGGCCTTGACTGTATCACAGACATGAGTGGATGGTACGCTCTAGTACTCAGTTAATGGTAACACCATAAGAGAGTAACTAAAGGCAAGAGTTGGGGGGGTATCAAACAGTTCTCTATTTGTGTCTCACTTCTTGCATATTCTAACATGTGACCTTGGAAAAAAATAAGTTTTTCTCAACCTCAGTTTTCACACATATAAAAGCGTTTAGCTTACTGTGTTACTCTAAGGATTATAAGAAATAATACAATAAAGGGCTCAGAACATTGCCAAACACATAAGTATTCAATAAATACTGATTAGAATTATTTTTGTTATTCATTCTTTCAAGCTCTCTCCTTCAAAAGAAAAAAAATTCTTACATTCAAAAATTTATCATGCTTACTAAGCTTTAATTAAGGATTATGCACTATTTTTTCCATTTCAAGTTCCATGTTAATTGGGAACTGGCTATAACTACTCTTTCAGAATGCAATTTCTACCCTTTATATGGTCCAACATATTTTTGGACTAACAAAAATGGCTCATATGTTTCAACATATAAATATAAACAGGAGTATTTTGGGCTCAGCAGAATGGGTTGAAATTATATGAATTTGGGTATCTAATGTGGAAATAAATGAAGACGAACCAAATAGGAAGAAGCAAAGGATATTTATTCAGAGCTTGCTATGATAGGAGAGTGGGCCACCTGTCACTTGCATTTTGGTAGACTCAGATTTAGGCAGAGGAGTGGGAAAGCTTTATGGTAGAACATGGGCAGGCTCTTGTATGCCCTGATTGGAGGTTATTGGTGTGGAGGAGTCAAAGGTGGGCTAATTAGAAGTGGTTAGGAGTGTATATTTGGCTTTCCCTATTTGGCTCTAAGTTTAAAGTGGGTTCAGAAATTAGGGAAGCTGCCAGATATTTTTGACTTATGGCCATTTGAGGTCTATTATTACAATGGTTATTGTTTGTCCTCCTGGATCCATTGCTAGAGATAGTAGTATCCTGACTTTCTACAAGTCAGACTTAATAGAGAGTAGATTGGCTTCCTGAGTTGGTTATTATAAAAAGTGGCTTGGCTTACTGGGCTGCTTGTTGTAGATTGGGGGTGGTGGGATGTTTTGGAATTTTGTTTTTATATATGCTCTGTATCTCAATAAAAATGTGTTATTTAATAATAAAGTCTTCATGTTTTAAGAAATGCCTAGATCGATTTTTTCACCTTTGTAACAATGGTGATAGAAAAGTGAACAGTCAAAAAACAAAACAAAACAAAACAAAACAAAACATAGGCTAATTAAAATTTGTAGTGAAGGCAACTGGGTATACCTTTAAAAAAGTAAGTTTGTATTTGTTGTAATTTCTCTTTTCTTTTTTCCTCTATGATGGATACACAGATAAATTTTACTTGTGGATAATATTACCCAATGTCCAATTATAAAGCATTAATAAAACCAGTTAACTATGTTAAAGCAAACTTTGCAATTATATGTGAACAGAGTTTTTTTTTTTTTTTTTAATACTCACATTTAGGAAATTATTTTAAAAATTTAGGGGCACCTGGGTGGCTCAGTGGGTTAAGCCGCTGCCTTCGGCTCAGGTCATGATCTCAGGGTCCTGGGATCGAGTCCCGCATCAGGCTCTCTGCTCGGCAGGGAGCCTGCTTCCCTCTCTTTCTCTCTCTCTCTGCCTACCTCTCTGTCTACTTGTGATCTCTCTCTGTCAAATAAATAAATAAAATCTTAAAAAAAAAATTAGTTCACGTCCACCCCTTACATTTGTAAGCCATTATGATTAAGCTGGATTATTTCAGTGGACATTATTAGCAGTGACAAGCTTTGTTCAATTTTCTTTTTCTGCAATCTGCAGGAAAAACTGTGGTTGCCTTTGCTTTTAGAATTAAATTAATCTGTTGAAAGTATATTTATACCTAAATTTAACTTGCAAAATTATTTTGAGGTATTAATTGCAACTTTTATAAATGATCCTCCTTTTTAAAATTATGTTACATTAGTCACCATACAGTGTACCATTAGTTTTTGATGTAATGTTCCATGATTCATTATTTGTCTATACCATCCAGTGCTCATTACAACATGTGCCCTCCATTATACCCATCACTGAGCTACCATATCCCCCAACTTCCTGTCCTCTGAAACCCTCAGATTGTTTCCTGGAGTCCATAGTTTGTCATGGTTGGTCCCCCTCTGATTTCGCCCCCTTTAGTTTTTCCTTCCTTCCCTTAATGTCCTCCGTGCTTTTCCTTATGTTCCATATATGAATGAAACCATATAAAAATTGTCTTGCGAGGATGTGGAGAAAGGGGAACCTTCTTACACTCTTGGTGGGAATGATCTTCCTTTTTCACTGAAGTTTTGTAAGTTTAAATACAATCATTCATTTTATGGCCTATTTAGAAAACTCAGAAATAAAATGAATTCCTAATATTTTATCATTTTAGAGCCACACTGCCTAGCTTGGGATCTTACCAAGTGTTGACCTAGGACGAGTTGTTTGACATCCTTATGTTCTAACGTCTTTGTCAGTCACACAGGTATCATAATCATATCTACTTTATGCTGTTTTTTGAGGATTTAATTACTTAATGTATACGAAGCACTTAGTACAATACCCAGCACAAAGTAAATGTTAAAACCTTTTAGCTATTTTTCTTAATATGATCAATGGTACTGAGAAAGAGGAACTTGATGAATAATTATAATAAATGTCCTGAATTTCATTTTAAGCCCAAACTGTTTCCAAACATTTCAGCTATAAACAACATCTAGACTGAAAACATATCCCATGCAATATTTTCAACAGAAGACTACTTTAAGCAATTTGGTGAGTTCTATTGTGTTGTTTTTATTGTGTGTTAACTTCTGTTTTTATCTTATTTATTGATTTGAGCAAAAATAAGACTTGGAGATAACCAGTGGTTCATGATGAAGGTAAGATTCAGAAATTCATGAACTATCATTGAGGTTTCAGTAAAAAATCTGGATCAGCTCAGAATTAAGAATATCTGACATGGAACAAGTAAACAGGGAAGTTCAGCATGGCAGCATAGAAAAACAAACAAACAAACAAACACTGGATTGGAATTTAAATATCCAGTTTCAAATTGTGCTTATCACAGCTATTTTATATTTGCTTAATTTTATCACCTTCAGTTGTCGGGTAATGGAGGTAAATCATGTATTTCATCAGTATTTTGAACAAGCAATGAGTTCATTCCTGACAAATTAATGCCGAAAAGTTTTGTTTGTTTTGTTTTTATAAAAAAGTGATCTATATGTATTTTGTTACTTAGTGGCAAGAACTATATCTCAATGAGAAATTTTTTTAGGGGCAACCTTACAAAAGAACTTTAATCTTCTAAAACTGACTGAAAACAACTTAAAGACCAAATTAATTTTTCTAATGACACTAGGACAATTGCACAAGTAAAAACCAGAATTATGATACATCTCAGTAAAATTTGGATGAAGCTGGAAGATTATAAGAACATACATGCATATATGTGTTACCTTTACAGACTTTCCAAGAAAGTAAAGGAAATAGAAGAACCATTTTGCAATTATTTGCTTCAAATTATAAGGTTCAAGACTATAGTGGAGAAGTATAGGACACCAAAAAGGGATTAACCACACCCAGCAAGGAGATGAGACATTTTCTGTTTCTATTATCCAACAATCTCATTCTGAGAAATGGCTGTGAGATGAGACAGGGTAGAAGAAAAGGGAACTATGACTTTTGACTTAGCACTTGCTGAACAGAGCCAAGGGATCAAGAATTAAAAGAGTAAAGGTAAAGCATCAAATGGAACATCACTAAAGTACCTTGTAGAGAACTGAATGGGGAGGAAAGCTAAAGGCCAAGGGCAGATGTAGGAGCAAGGCAAAGTCAGTGAGCAAGTATTTTAAACAATATTCCTGAATTGCTGGTTGCTGTAGATCATTCTCTTTGCCCCTCTCCACAACACACTTCAACAAATTGCTGAGCCACTGAGAACTGATCTCATTGAAAAGTTAGTATGTCAGTTTATTAGCAGGGATTCTCCAGTGAAACAGAGCGAATATGTTCTGGATATTGGATATGGATATAGAGATTTATTTTAAGGAACTGGCTCACACAGTTATGGAGATTTGGTGAATCCAAAATCTGATGGAGTTGATTTGGAGGCTGTGAACTCAGGGATGAGTTGCTGTTCAAAGTCCAAAGGCAGTCAGGTGGTAGAATTTCTTGTTGCTGTTCCATTAAGGCCTTCAACTGATTGAGCAGGGTCCACCCACATTATGGAGGATTTTGGTTTTACTCAAAGTTCATCAATTTAAATGTTAAACTCATATAAAAAAGATAGAAAAACCAATTTAATGTTTGACCAAATATCTGGACACCCTGGCCCAAGCAAACTAATATGTAATATAACCATCACAGGCAATAAAGAAGTAGTCTGCTTCTTAAACCAAATTACTGAAATTTTAAAAGTAGTAACAAATATCAAAAACAAAAGGAAAATTAGAATATTCCTCAATAGAAAAATTTTTCAATGGAAAAGAACAAATGTATAATTTTCTTTGTTTTTATAAAATTAATGTGATTATAAGCTTTCTAAAAATTACTTTTTAAAAATATCAGATTATATCATGTTTCCATTCAAACTTTCCATTGGCTCTCCAGTTCACTGAGGGTAAAACAAAACCTTTGGAAGGACTTATAAAGCCTCCCATCATTTACCCCTTGTCAATTCTCTAACCTCATCCCCTTCTACTTTTCGCCTTGATCACACAGCTCCAGCCACACTGGCTTCTGGTGTTCCTTGATATTCCACTATGCCTTTCCTTTGAGACCTTACATTGTAGATTCCTTCTGCCTTTGCTAAGGTGGTTGCATGACAGCTTCCTTCAATACCTTCCCGTTTTTGCTCAATGTCACCTTCTCAGGGGATCAATGCTGCCATCCTGTTTAACGCTGCAAACTTCCCTTGCACCACCTCCACACATTCACCTTCTTTTCCCTGCTCTACTTCTTTTTTTCCATAGCAATAATCACATTCAAATATCCTGTATTATTTACTTATTTTTTTAAAACATTTTATTTATTTATTTGAGAGAGGGACAGTGAGAGAGAAAGAGACTGCATGAGGAGGAGGGTGGGGTAGAGGAAGAGGAAGAAGCAGACTCCCCACTGAGCAGGGAGCCCATTGCAGGACTCGACCCCAGGATCCTGAGATCATGACCTGACCCAAAGGCAGACACTTAACCAACTAACCCACTCAGGTGCTCCTTTTTTTTTTTTTTTTTTAAGATTTTATTTATTTATTTGAGAGAAAGAAAGGAGAGAGAGAGAGAGAAAACTTATTATGTTTTTGCCACCATCTCCCCAATTCCCTAAAATGGAATTTATACTGTGTGGGGACCTTGGTGTATCTTGCTTATTGATGTATCTCAAGCACATATAATAGTATCACAGCCTGGACAAAAGATTTGTTAAATGAATAGATGGATGAATGAATGAAACAATAATCTGATGAAGAAGAAACAATATATAAACTACCCTGTGTCTATTCTAGAAAAACAGCAGACCCAAGCATATTGAAAATGAACCATAAAAGTAATAAAAATATAAAGATACAGATAAAATTAAAATAAATGTGAAGTATCATCTGCTCAGTGTAATGCAAAGAATGCATCTGATGCATGATGATGAATGATCTGATGATGATTATTTTTTAGGAACACATTGATTTCCAAACTGTATCTTAAGACAAAGGATATTTATAATTTAATTGTCTGAACCTATTGATAAATTTCAAGGGAATGATATTCCTCAAGTACCAGGACAAGAAGTTTTTTTCGTCAGTGAATTATTTCAATGAATTATCATTCCAGGAATGATATAATTCTGGTATAATTTAAAATGCCACACTGCACAGTAGTGGAAAGTTTCCAAAATTCATGTTTGATGCTAACCTATTATACTTCACATGGCAAAAACAGTAGTAAAAACGTAACTTCACTAATGAATTTATTTTTTAATTTTTTTTTTAAGATTTTATTTATTTACTTGACAGGGAGAGAGATCACAAGCAGGCAGAGAGGCAGAGAGAGAGGGGGAAGCAGGCTCCCCACTGAGCAGAGAGCCAATGTGGGGCTTAATCCCAGGACCCTGAGATCATGACCTGAGCCGAAGGCAGAGGCTTAACCCACTGAGCCACCCAGGTGCCCCTTCACTAATGAATTTAAATGGAAAAATTAAATATTGGAAAATAAACATCAAGAAATATATTAACACACATTATAAAACAAAAAAGTAACATTGATTTCAAGAATGTAAGAAAAATCAAACTAGAAATTTAGCTATTATAATTTACTATGTTAGAAAATAAAAATTAATATTCCTTATAAATTTTGATATAATTGAAGTAGAATTCGGTAGATACCGAGTATATAATAAAATATATATAATTTCAGTCATATGATCAGCTCCATCTGTAGTATGAACTATTATTTAGCAAATTAACATTGCCTCAGAGTACTTGTACAAAAGGGAAGAGTTAGATTTATAAATATTAGGTAAGAGGGAGACAACAAATAATTTCTTGTATTTCAAGACTAAAAAAAATAAACTGTAAAAGTACTAGAAACAGGCCATTTATCAAATTTACTGATTTTAAAATAAAAAGGCAAAAATGCTTTTTTATATGTCAAAACTAACAAATAAAATGGCTAATCTTTCCCGTTAACCGTACTCATGGCAAAGACTGTAGATCCGTATTTAACAAATACTATTTACATCTCTAGAGCATGAACTAATCTGAAATATAAAAAGATTTGAATAAATGGAAACTCATGCTACTTTTTTTTCATATGAAAATTTCCTATGCTATATATTAATATTTAGCAAACATACATTTATACACAAATGACACTGCAAGAGCAATTATAACCCCTTTCTCTAGGAGCTACTTTTAACAAATAAGGCAAGAGTCCTATGGAAAAAAATCATGCAAAGAATTATTTTGAAATATGTGTGAATAATGTTTAGAAAATTTTGAAAAGTAGATCAAAGAGAGAAACTTATCTTTCCATTTATTTAAACACAATGGTACAACAATTACTCTAGTTTGAAACTAACATATGGAGACATAATATATATTAATTAGATTTAAGAATGATTAAAAAAATAGAAGCAAATATGTATGGTAATTCCATAGGTGCACAAAAAAGCATTTTGAATTATTTGGAAGAAAATTAAGTATTCATTATGACAACTGGCTAACAACTTGTAGAAAAGTAACTTAGAACCTTACTACTTGTATCAGAAGTAATGCCAGATGGATCAAATATTTAAATGCCAAAATGAGACCAGAAGGCTATTAGAAGAAAAAAAAACCATGGATTTTAAAATGACAAATTTGGAATGGAAACAGCATTTTTAGACATGGCAACATATTCAAGAAGATGATAAATCTCACAAAAGTCAGAGATTTGACTGTTGTTACATTTTATTGGACAGAAAACTGAGACACAGAAAATAATATATTAAAATTCAAAAAGTAGTGACAAGTAGGAAATGATTTTACATCATGTGCAAAAGGTAAAGAACTAATTCTCTTAATATGCAAAGGATTCTTAAAAACCAAGAGACAAAGAAAAACTCTATTGCCAAAAGATAATTCAAAGAGGAAAACAAAATGAAACAAAAAATGGAGAACTTACAAACATCTAAAATGATGCTTTTTTCCACAATAAAAAGAAATGCAAAATAAATGAGGAAATGTGTCACAAATGATGACATAATGATTTAATAATATTGATAATAGTATTTGAGAGAAACACACCAAGAATCGTTGCTGGGACTGTAAGTGGATGCAATAGTGTGGAGCATTATTTGGAAAAAATTGTAAAATATAAAATGCATGTATCCTTTGCCTCAGCGATCATCATTTACATACAAATAATATAGATTTCATGTATGTTATTGATATGATTTAATAATAAATTATAAAAAAACTTATTAAAAAGTGATTATTTCCTTACTGGATCCAGGATGAAGGAAAAGCAAACAGTACAGGGACCCTTTCTATGTTTTACAATGAAACTTTTTTCAAAAGTGAAACTTTTGAAGGTTTGTTTTTGTCATTTGTCCTTAATTTGTGTGGGTTAATGTTTGTGAGGTAAGAGGAAAAGATCTGTTTTTTGTCTTTTACCTATTTATAACCAATTTCAGTGATCCATTTTGTTGAATTGTTCCTACCTTTCCCATTTGATTGCTTTTCTAATTAAAAAATAGAAGCAAAAAGGGGTGCCTAGGTGCCTCAATTAGTTGAATGTCCAACTCTCAGTTTCGACTCAGGTCATGATCTCCTGGGTTGTGAGACCGAGCTGCCTGAGGCTCCAAGCTCAGCAGGAAGTCATCTTGAGATTCTCTTCCTCTGCCTCTCACCCCACTTACTCTTGCGCTCACTTCTCAAATAAATAAATAAAATCTTAAAAAAAAAATAGATGCCAAGAGAAATAACAGACACAGTCCTAGAGTCTAGGATTAAACCTCATTTTCACTTTAATCATTTAAAACAATTCTTTGTTCTTCAGAAAGAACCTTCCGAATAACTATTAGAATGAGGAAAATTTACATGTCCGTACTTGCCCAGTGCTGTTTTCTGGCTTTTTGTTTGTTTGTTTTTCTCTCAAATTCTGCTATGAGTGAACTAAGATCATTCAAGATAGAGCACTTACGTGTCAAATTGTAAAACAGGTCCAGGATGCTTAGTTCTCCAAGTAGAAATATTGATATGTAATAACATTATAATTTTATTGTGTTTTTATTATTTTTAGGCACTATTTGAACAGTTATGCATGTATTATCTCATTTTATCCTCACAACAAGACATAGAGATTTCTATTATAGTCCCAATTTTACAATGAGGAGGAATAAAGGGTTTATGTAGTTTGCCTATATGATATGCATCATGTTTCACGTGTCTTGAGCCTAATTGTTATTGGGGAGCACACATTCTTTACCATTATGTGAAATCATCTTTCTGCTACCCTAAAGATGTTGTTTCATTATTCTATACTGTCTTTCAGTACTTCTGGTTTTACCTCTATAGCTGCTGAACAAATTTATGCTCAGTCCTGCCCCTCAACCCCCATGTATGGATCCTTTGTCAGGTCCCAGAAATTTTTCTCTTCCCACATGCTGCTAATCATGAGCGAAGGAAATAGAAGGTAGGATACTTGAATGTGAAGACAAAATACCTAAAGATAACCGATTTTCAGTAAACCTGGGTAGCTCCATTGGTTGAGTGTCTGCCTTCTGCTCAGGTCATGATCCCAGGGTCCTGGGATCGAGTTCCACATCGGGCTCCTTGCTCAGCGGGGAGACTGCTTCTCCCTCTACCTGCTCTCTTTCTCTCTCTCTCTGTCTCTCTTTCTCTCATCCTCTCTGAGGAACAAATAAATAAAATCTTAAAAAAAGATACTGATTTTCATTTTCCAATCTAGATTCCAAATGTGATTTCTTTCTTTTTGTTTGTTTATTTTACTTGAGAAGTTGAGAATATATAGATCAAGATAGAAGGATCAATATAGCAAATGTATTGTGCTATATGTAAATTTTAGGTAAAATTTACACATATAAGAAATTCACCTGACCTTCCTGACATGGAAGTTATTTCACTGAAAAAAAAAAAAAAGTTTTGAAAGGGTTAGTGATTTTTAAATAAAATATTCCTTTGGGATTTTGTGCAGTAGTAATTGGATAACAACTAGAATATAATTTCAACATTCAAATGTGACCACTAAACTATAAAATAATTTTCTCCAGATGCTGCAATATACTGCTAGCCCATCAAACCCAGTGTGACATTGATCCTTTCCCACCGTTAGAGCATCAATGCTCAGCATAGCCCTTGCTTGCAGATTCTGTCTTGGATGGCTCCATATGCTGTTCTTGACTCCAAATTCCCTGGCAGTCATCACTGCTCTTTGACAGAGGGTTGGCTGAGACAGCCATCATCTCAGAGGGAGTAGCCAGCTACTTACTGAGCCTTGGGTGAAGCTGCCAGACACCTCGTCAGTCCTTAGCGCCGACACAGAAGACACATCAAGAATCCACCCTGAATCAGGGTCTGGACAGTGCTCGTGTACACAAACTCATTGCTATCCCAGCTTAGATTTCTTCAGATATCAAAATATGAAGACTTTCACTGTTTCGCACACATACAATGTTTGTGTGAAAGGGAACACTATTTATGTATAAGCATAATTGCTTTTTCTCCTACAGCTCTGCATCCCTACCCAAGGGCCTTCAGCTTATTTTTTGCTGCACAGTTGGTTACCATATATATTTTGTGTATTTATGAAGAACAGGGTATGGATGAATTTATTCAGGCCAATGGAATATTTTTTTAACTTGGAGTTATGTGATTAATTATAGCTATAAGGTAATGAGAAATACTTTTGTCGTATTTGCTATTAACATTGAGCAGAGAGATACCAAGTGCTATACCAGCAGATCACCTGCATTTCAAACATATTTCTTCCTGTTCTCATTGAAGTAAAACTACCCAATTTCATCCTGGTGATCAGAGTCAATTATTTCACTCTCCATTGCCTTCTCATCTCTTAACAAGAGAATCCTAGAAATTAGGAAGTGGTTTGTCTTAATGTCAAGCTGAATGGGTCACTGACTGCATTCCCACTGGAAATGATCCCTCTAGGGGAACCAGGTTCTCCACATTCATAGTTCCTAAAACTATGTGTAAGAGAACCCAAATTCTCCATGTGGGTCAATGTTGGACTCACTCATACATTCACCCCTTATGTTTCAACTCATGCACTGTAAAGGGCCAGCAGCTTTTGGATTTTACAGCATGTGATACAAGCAATGGGTCCCATGTACATGTATACACTGCTTCCCTCCTTTGTGATAAAGAGAGTTACCTGTTATAATGTGATATCATATGGAATAATGTCTTGATGAGTCAAGCATTCCACATCCTCAGATAGTGCAGGACAAAGTGCCATAAACAGGAAAGGCATGGTCATAGCCAAAATATGCATCAATTCAGGTCAAGATGTGTCACTGCCGTGCCAGGATGGGAAGGGTCCAATGTATCAACATCCTACCATATGGTTAATTGCTCTCTTCAGTGGGTGATGCTGTAGTGGGATCTTAGCATAGCAACTGGTAGCTCGTAGATTGGATTGTTATTACGGCAGCTGGTTCAACTTTGGTGAGTGTTGTTGGGCCCATGCATAGTCAGTGTCCCTCCCACCATGACTACTCCATCCATACGCCCTGTGGTAGTATTGTGATGGCTGGTAACAATGGTTAGGTGATGTCAGTTGGCCCTGCCATTTTGTATTCTTGGGTGTTTAGGTCAGATAATACTAGATGGCCTCTGCTTGGCATTGCCATACAGACAAAGCTCTTCACCCTTTGTACTCATTCTCATAGGCCACATCTACATGCTTATTCCAGTGACTTCTTTGTTCCCATCTTCCGTGTTTGTTTTTTGTGTGTGCGTGTGTGTGTGTTTTCTCTTCCAGGATGCTGACCAGTTAGCCAATTCACTTGATATTACCTCCCTTTGCACAATAGAAGTGGTAATCTGGGTTCCCACTTGAGGATCTGCCTTTGGGACAATGTCCCTTCGTTGCCACAACCATGGCAAAGTACGGTTCTACTGCAGCAGCAGTCCACGTTCAGCATGCACTTACATACCTAGTTATTACATCTTTGAGACAACTCCGCCGGTCTTCTGCCCTGTCAGCTGATCTCAAGGGTGGCACCACACGGTCTAGCTTTGAACTGACGGTGAGGCTTCTGTGGAGCCCAGGGCCAGATCTGACAAGGTGTTGAGTCAGCCACTTGTGGATCCGGACTGAAGACTCGCAGCAGCTCTCAGGCACTGCTAGTCCTGAGCCTCACTGGAGTCTCCCCCACCATCAGTGATGTCTCATTTGTTTGCAGCAGGCTAAAGTGAACCTAAGTCCTCCTAGAGAGTCTCACCACCCTCCCAGGAAGCAGGCACAACCCTGGTATAGGAATGAACCCCTACACTTCTTTTATGCTATGGTGGGTGTCGTCGAAGGGACTGCTTTCTATGATAAATTAATCTCACTAGGTAGTTGGGCTGTGCCCCAGGATACAATATAACATGAGTTCAAAGACACATATGTAACACTCAAGGAAGAGACCAGTGCATGATTCGAGGTCACTGAGAATAGAAAATATGTACATGAGGCTCAGCAGTGCAGGCATTTACTTAGGGGAGAGAGAGAATGCACATGATCTAGCTGCTTGCAATGTGTCAATCTCTTGCGGCTCTCAGATCTGTCCTGTAGCTCAAGTTCAAGCAGGGTGGCTGCATGGAGCCTGCATCACGCGCAGGAGAAGGAGCAAATCCTTGCTCCTTGGGGTGTGAAATGCAGAAAGCTGGAGGTGTGCCTGGGGCTCACTGACACAGGCAGAGCTAGGCAGTTCCAAGAAAGTTTACATGTGCCCTATGCAGATGGAACAGGGACATGCTGGCGGTGCTCTGAGCGCTTTGCATGCATTGTCATTTGCAAGCTTGCCGGCAAGCCCCGCAATGAACACAAGGTTTTTCCTGGGAACACAGGGGCAACATTAGGCTCTTGGATCTTGCCCAGACAAATGCTATGTAAGGGAATAAAGGAATCAGTTCAGGCAGAGAAAAACATTAAAATATGTTGTAATTGTAGCAAACATCTCCTCCAATCAGCAGGAAACTCTGGTGCTGACACCTCCTGAGTGTCCTTCTGAATTATTCTGAATAGAATGTAGAGGGTCTTATGACATGAATGTTCATGTCCCTCCAAAGTTCATGTTGTAATCCTCACCCCCAATGGTATCAAGAGATGGAGCCTTTGGGAGATAATTAGGTTTAGATGAGGGTAAAGCCCTAGTGATGAGATTAGTACTCTTTACATGAAGAGAAATAGATTGGAGCTTGATGATCAGTCATGTGAGGATACAGGAAGCCTGCCGTCACCAGATAGTGGATCTACTTCCACTTTGATCTTGGCCTTTCCAGTTTCCCATACTATGTGAAATAAATGTTTGTTGCTTAAGCCACTCAGTTTACTTTTATTATAGGAGCCTGAACCTCCTGAGAAGGGGAAGGCAATTATGTTCTTGCCATGACCAGTCATTAGAGTTGGCTTCACCCAAATACAAGACATAACCCTGGGCAAAGCAGTCTCTTGACTGGCAGCAATTCCCAGAGGAACTTACCTGAGTGTGTCAGCAACCAATACTCCTGGATGCTAGAGAAATGAATACTTCAGTCATGAAGAGGCAATTTGATGGTACATCATAGCAACTACTTCTCTGAAATGAGCATTTTATGTACTTTTAGATAACTTTATATCCCATTTGGATAATTCTTGAGTAGAAAGGAGACTAATATGGGATCTTACAGCAGCTTCTTTCCATGTAGATTAGATTTTTGTTGTCAAGACAAAAGAAAATCATTTATTTCCAGTCAGTAAGGAACATTTAAAAAAATATTCTTTTCCAAAGTAATATATATTCTTTAAAATGGTCTTTACAGTCAACCTACTGTCTAACTATATACTTCATTATTTTTAAAAGCTGAATAGGCAGAGTCCAGAGGACGTTTTCAGATTTGAATCATTAGGTCACTCCCACGGTCAAACGATTTCACTAGGTTTTTACTGGCAATACCACAAAGTACACACTCTTTGGTGTGACATACAAGTCACTTCATACTGTGTCTCCAGAGTTTACTTCTCCAGCTTCGCCTGTCCATAGTGTTTTCTGTTTTCTTACCTGAATTTGCACACACAACCCAGTTTTAAGTCAAATTGAGACCATCAGATTCCCATAATTTGTTTGCACTTTGCCTCCATTCTACCCACCTCCTGTGTTGGTTCTGTCTTCCTTTTTCTGACCCCATTGTCCTAGTCATTGATTTCTAAAATTCTTCAAGAACCAGATCATATTAAATCCAACCTTTCAATGGAGTATTTCCTGGAAATCTTTTCTACAATTTTTGGTGAAACATGACAATTTTAAAAAATTAATAAATGCATTCAGAAAAATAAGGTGATACTATCTAGGAAAATGCAGGAACTGTGAATTCGGTTATAACAAACCAAGCAGCATGTATGCCCACACTGACCTGAAAGTCTTTCATTGGCGGAAAAAAAAAGAAGCAGCTAGTACCTTCACTGTTTCAATGCAACTTTCCATTTCATTAAGACATATTGTTTTAAAAATTCTATTTGAGACTCAGTTTGTAGAGATATCAATCATTAGGTGTTTGAAGTCAGCCCTTTGGATTTTAACTGCTGTATCATGAGTAAGTAAATTTGCATTCATTTATTTGTGTGTTCATTCTTCACACAGGCGGTGAGTGTCTACCTTGTCTTTTACTCAGCAGTTTGCAAGATGAAGTGAAAATAATCACTTACAGTATTTTAGCTAACAGCCGTTTTCTCACATACCTCTGACCAAAATTTCCAGTGTAGTTAGTCTCATAGTAAAACTCACTGTGCTCATGGATACACAAGTATTTCAAAATACTTACACTATCACTTGAGCTTGTTTATATTTTCATATAAAGAAGTGGCTCCATAGTTTGATTTTTCCTCTTTAGATCTCACATGCACAGAACAAGTTCATGCTTAATCCTTGGTTTTAATCTTTAATCCATCCATGCCATCTACTATTGAGTTATGTAACAATAACATTATCTCAGGACATGATTTCTCCACCAAATAACATCTGTCTTCTTTGGCCAGAGTTAACCATCATCCTTGAACATTGTTTGTCATTTTCTTGCTTTCCTTTTTAACATGATTTACGTCCACTTATGCATATTTTTTAAAGAATGATTTTATATTGTTAAACTGTTACAACTTGACTATGGGTTGCATAATATTATATTGTTGCATGATAGTAAGTTCATTTACTTTGATTGTTATTGAATAATTGTTTTGGAAATATGACATGCCTTTGTATCTAAGGTTGGTAGGTATTTGTGCTCTTATTCTTTTGCTAATTGATAAAACATAGCACTCGAACTAATAACAATTATTGTACATATTGTTTTCTGGGTAAAACATAAGATGTTTTTCTTGGACATATATATATATATATATATATATATATATATATATATATATTAAAGATTTTATTTATTTATTTGACAGACAGAGATCACAAGTAGGCAGAGAGGCAGGCAGAGAGAGAGAGGTGGAGGCAGGCTCCCTGCGGAGCAGAGAGCCCGATGCGGGGCTCGATCCCAGGACCCTGGGATCATGACCTGAGCTGAAGACAGAGGTTTAACCCACTTCTTGGATATATATTTAGGGCAGAAGTTCTGTATCATAAAAGACATAAATGTTCGACTATAAGGAAAATGATCATCTTTGCCAATTAAAGATACTGTAACAAAGTACTACAGCCTGTGTGGCTTTTAAACAACAGAAATTTATTTTCCACAGCTCTGGAGGCTGAAAGTCCAAGATCAGAGGTGCAAGACAGTCAGGTTCAGGCTCTTTTCCAGGTTGCAGACTGCTGACTTATCATTGTAACCTTATATGACAGAAAGGGGGCAAGCTAGCACTCTGATTTTTCCTGATAAGGACACTAATCCCATTCATGAGGGCTCTACTCTCATGACCTAATTATCTCCCACAGGTCCTATCTCCTAATATCATCGTATGGACATTAGATTTCAATGTATACATTTGGGATGACTCAAATAGTCCATAATAATGTCTAACAATAGTTCAAAGGGATTGTAAACAGTTTGTGCTCCTTATAGCAATGTATTAAAGATCCTGAGACTCTAATATTTCCAATGTCGGTATTGCCAGAATATTAATTATTTTTGCCAATAAATTTGGTTTAAAATGTCATTTAATTTCGGTCTTGGTTTACATTTCCATGGTCACTGTTAAAGCCAAAAGTTTTTTCAAACATGTATTGTCCATATAGGCTCTTCTTTTATTAAATTCTTGTTTATATTTCTTGGCTGTTTTTCTTTTGGGCTGTTTTGTGATATTAATTTGCTGGGGTTCTTTATATATTCTTGCTATAAATTATGTGTCAGTTTTATATGGTACAAATATCTTCTTCCTGTGTCTGATGTATTTTCACTTATTTTACTGTGACCTTTTTAAAAAAAAAGATTTTATTTATTTATTTATTTATTTGACAGAGAGGGACAGTGAGAGAGAGAGAGAGAGAGAACTCCTGAGCACAAGCAGGGGGACCAGCAGAGGAAGAGGGAGAAGCAGGCTCTCCACTGAGCAGGAGCCTGATGGGGGCTCGATGTCCCAGGACCCTGGGATCATGACCTGAGCCAAAGGCAGACGCTTAACAACTGAGCCACCCAGGTGCCCCTTCTGGGACTTTTGATGATCAAAGTTTCTTAAATTTAATAGTTAAATTCATAATTATTTTCTTTTAGAGTCAGTACTTTCTGTATCTTACATAGGAAATTGTTCTCTCCTCCAAGAACTAGAGACATTTAGCTGTATTTTCTACTAATGTTTATAGTTCTGTTTTAGACAATTCATTTGATGTTTATTTTACATGTATTCTAGAAACTGATTTCACTTTATCCTCTACTTTATGGAGAACCATTTCTGCAACTTCATCTATTCAAGTTTTTTCTTTTTAGCCACTGACCAATCCCATCACCCCTGTCATCTAGCAGAGTTCCAACCATATATGGTTCTAGTTTTGTTCACCATTATCCTCTTATTTGGTCATTTGGTTGAGTCCTTTATAGTCATGCATCTTTTAGGTTATATGTTCTGGTACCTGGCAGGCCATGTCTTCTCTCATTGGTCCCATTCTTTCAGGAGTTTTGTGGCTATTCTTGACAATTTCCTCTCCTTCTCCCATCACACACACAAAATATAAATCATTTTATCAGTTTCCTTAACTTTCTATTGACATTTTGATTGTAATTCTTTGAATCTGTCCTTTAATTTGGGGCAAATGACACACCATGATATAGTTTTCTTGCATATCATCATATAATTAATCTCCTTTTATATGTTTGCTTTATACCTCATCAAAAAACTAACTTTTTTTTTCCTATGGAGATTTTTGAATTATCTTTTTATATATTTATATTTGGGTATTCTTTCATATTAATGTAAAGTGACTTCTCTTTACCTGATCTTTTAAAAACATAGTGAGGGGCGCCTGGGTGGCTCAGTGGGTTAAGCCTCTGCCTTCGGCTCAGGTCATGGTCTCAGGGTCCTGGGATTGAGCCCTGCATCAGGCTCTCTGCTCAGCGGAGAGCCTGCTTCCCTTCCTCTCTCTCTCTGCCTGCCTCTCTGCCTACTTGTGGTCTCTGTCTGCCAAATAACTAAATAAAATCTTTAAGAAAAAAAAATAAAAAATAAAATAAAAACATAGTGAAATCTAAAAATAAAATAAGTGTTTAATAAGATAAGAGGAAAGAAAAATCATTTTTTTGGGTAACGTAGAGAAAATATCTATCTGCCTCTTAAATATTAAGATTTTAATGACATCAGAATCATATTTTATTAGATAAACATAGCACTCAAACTAAATGTTTGCTATCAATTCAAAATAGTGGCTTTACTAAATTATTTCCTAATTCAAATGAGGCATTTATTAGTTAAAAATATCTTGAAGCTAGTTTAGATTTTCTATTATTTCAAAAATATATATTTTAGTCACTACTTGTCTCCTGAGTACTTGTGTACAAACACACACACATACACTCTGTTTAAAATCTCTATCAGACTCCTTCTAAGTATCTCAAATACATCAGATGCAAATCTGATGTCATCATTTCACCGTCATTTCCTTACAATGCACATACGAATTTCCTCTCTTACAATATTCTTCTTAATTTTTTTTGCTAATGGAACAACTTTTCTTTTTTACCAAAACACCAAATTCTCAAATGTAATATTTCTTATTAACTTGTTCCCTTTTTTAGCCCAGTAGATCACTAATTTCTGCTGTGTCTGTCCTTAAATATCTTTTCCTCTTTACACTCACTACCCAAGTTTCAGTTCAAGCCTGTATTATCTCTTGTCTAAACTCCCACAATAGTTTTCGCTGGTTTCTTAAGTCCCACTCTTGTTTATATCCAATTCAGCTTTTTTCATTGTTTCCATCGTCCCTAACAGCATGGGTGTTACATGCATATTCCATGAATCTTGATTTGTAAAGTATGTGTAAAATGGAGATACTGAGGTGTGGATTCAAATTTTGGAAAAGGTTTGGTAGCATTGACAGGTAAATTGGAGTTAATTTTATTTTAGGTAAAAAGGAAAACATAATTAATTACAGTATGATTCTGATTTCTCTGTATTACTTACAAATGTCACTAGTATAAATCCACCCTGTGTCATAATTATCTCTGTGTCATAATTAACTGAACTATGTAATAATTGAAAAAACCTAGTGTTTGCTAATAGTATAAAATCAGTGACCATAGGCCTGGCTTCTATTTTGGTGAGAAGGCAGCTGGGAGAGCTATGTTGACCATTAAAATGGCTTTATTATAAACACACTGAAATTTCAAACTTACAATTTTCAAACTTATTTAATATCCAACAGGACTAGATTTGAATTCCGGTTCAACCACTTGCTGGCTAAACAATGTTTGGCAAATGGTGAAATACCTATGAGTCTTCCCTTTCCAAATATCCAAGCAAAGATGGCCGTGAATTGGTTACAGTGTCATAGGAAGACTAATTTAAGGTAACTTAGGAGAAGAAGCTGATACAAAGCCTTCTTCCAATTACTTAAACTTAAGCATCTTAGAGACCTAGTGTATAAGTTTGAAATACAACTTGAGTTGAATCTAATAATAAAATTCTGTTCTTATAATCTTTTTAAAAAAGATTTTATTTATTTATTTGGGGGAGAGAGAGAGCGAGAGAGAGAGAAAGAGCATAAGTGCGGAAGAGGCAAAGGGAGAGGGAGAAGCAGACTCCCCACTGAGCAGGGAGCCCAACACAGGACTCATCCCAGGAGTGTGGGATCATGAGCTGAGCTGAAGGCAGGTGCTTAAACAACTGAGTCACCCAGGTGCCTCATCACAATCTTTTTAATAAATCATTATCACATGTCAATCTCTTCAATATAGGAGGCAAGTATCTACCAATACGCATTCACTGACGACATTATTTCTAAGAATTATTAAGAGACTTCCTAAAAATTGCACCACTCACAAAAGCTTTCATCTAAACTTTAGTCTTGGGATCTTTCTTTGCATCACCAACTCCAGCATGCACTGGCCAGTGCAGAACTGGGCTTCCTCCTGCCGCAGCCATTGCAAACATCCTATTTCACAGTTGTTGACTAATCTAATTGCCAGTAAGTTCTGTTAATTTAGAACTGAATCTGCTTCACAGTAATTTTAACACATAATCCCTAGTTTGATTCTCCAGAGCCACACTATTTGCTCACACTGAATGATATTTCAAGAACTATCATTTTCCTCGTATCTTCTATTTTACAGCTATTACCCACTTTTGGAGAAATCCTTATTTGAATTAACATCTGTGGAGGATTACAGGGCAAAATATTCTAGATCCTGCTATTAGATGTGCTGCCAAGGACTGCAGTGAGGTCAGACAGTTGCTCTTCTTGGACAGGTCACCATTATGAACATTCATATCATGTGTGATTGGCTATTTTAGTGTGAATATACTGTTATAAAAGAATAGGTTGGAAGCTTATGGTCATAAAAATAGCCACAAAGTAAGTTTAAACTAGAAGGTAATTTTGAAAATACTATGCCTTTTAGCAGATGGAATCATCACGCCCAAAAATGTGTTAAAAGAAAGTTGGATAAAAGCAGATATTTCTGTTATCAGTTTCCTTGTAAAGAAGCTAAGGATGACTTTAAATGGGTTCTTCTACTTTTAGTTCCTAACATATGAGCTTTTGCTTTATATCTTGCATCATGACGGCTTAAAGCCTGTTACAGAGCATGCTGGTGATGAAACACAGATGATATTGATTATAAAAATTTACCTCCTGGATTAGGACTTCAATAGGGGAGAGTTCATTTTAAGTGGCTCTCATAAAACTTCATAAACTGTGTGTTCCTGTGATGCTTTATTGAAAATAAAATGCATCTGAGAATAATGGCACATAGCTTCATAGTTTAACTCCGCAAACCTACTCAGTATTGCTATCATTATTTTTATCATTTAAACCAATTGGTGTGTCTACTGCAATAACTTTTTTCCAGATGGTGGTTATATAATATAGTTAGGTCTGTGATCTTTGTGATATTTAGCTGCTAAGAAACTTTATATGTGCATTTGTGAATGTGTGTATTTTTACACACCCATATAATTCATATAAGAGTAATAATCAGTAGATCCTCATCTATCCTGCTCTGGTCTTCATAATTAAGAAATTAATTGTTACTAATAGAATACTTTAAACATAGATAATAAGGCTGTAAATTTTATTAATTTTTAAAATTCTACTAAGGTCAAACTTAACACCACTATGTTATGAAATAGCTTATCAAAGCCTTTCAAATGCAAGTTCTTATCAGGAATAGATGGAGCCTATAGAAGACTAGAATGCTATCTTCCCTAGAAGGGAGTAAACACTATTGCTGAGTCTTTGCTCCGGATATACAAAATCTGACAGGAAGAAGCAGTTTCTTAAGAAGGAAATTATCATCTTGGGGTAGCAAGTTAAGTAGAAGAGATAAATGTAATTAAGAATTTTTTTTCATTTCCCAAAATTAAAGGTGTCCAGTAGCCCATCAAAAGTCAATACTCTTCTTTACCAGTTTAATACCTAACCTAGAAATTTTACTTTAGAATTCTTTCAGTTGCTAAATACTCTTTGTTCTCAAATTCACTTTGAATCAACTCCACCATCTTGCTGGTTCCTTCACTACTGAGTTAAAAAAAAATGTTAGGCATAGGGCACCTGGGTGGCTCAGTAGGTTATAAGGTGTCTGACTCTTGATTTTGGCTCACGTCATGATCTCAGGGTCTTGAGATCAAGTGACCTGTGGGCTTTGTGCTCAGCACAGTCTGTTGGAGATTCTGCCTCTCTCTCTTTGTCCCTCTTCCCTCTCTAAAATAAATAAGTAAATCTTAAAAAAAAAAAAAAAAAGTACATTCTCATTTAAAAACTGTCCTATTCGGTTAACTCTGAGCACTCTAAATCATAGTAAAAATAACAAGAATACCTTAAGGAGTTTGATTTCTCTTAAAGCCAAAGATGTTTATCATATATCAAAAATTTATTGTATTTATTATATTTCAAGAGAAATATCAGTGCCAAGGGGATTTCTCCAAAATCCTGAACCAAGGCACAGGCTTAAGTAACCAACCTCTTATTTTTCCCAACATTTTTTTCTGTCCCTCAACAGAAGTAAAATACAATATCAAAGCTTTATAAAATGTTTAGCCTGTTTTTTTTTTCAAGAATATAAGCTTTTTATTTTTATTTATTTATTTATTTTATTTCTTTTTAAAGATTGTATTTATTCATTTGACAGAGATCACGAGTAGGCAGAGAGGCAGGCAGAGAGAGAGAGAGGAGGAAGCAGACTCCCAGCTGAGCAAAGAGCCCGATGTGGGGCTTGATCCCAGGACCCCGGGATCATGACCCAAGCCAAAGGCAGAGGCTTTAACCCACTGAGCCACCCAGGCACCCCATAGCCTGTTTTTAATCTCTTCTAAAACTGATTTTCAAAATACATCTCCCAAATTTCCATTTTCTAATTTTATATAAAATATGGTTGGCATTATACTATAACCTGCAGGCATCTTACATAGGATGAGTTATATCTGTAGGATTCTGGCATTTCTTCTACTGGTGGAGATCGTGATCACTATTCCAATGTGTTTGTATTTGCCAGCCTATTTCCATGTCTCATTGCTTTCCTTTCCCTTAAACCTGTAATACTCAAGCTTATTTCAGAAATAAATGGAGCTATATCAGTACTAAACAGAGAAAAAAATGTCAACTATTAGGTCTGAACACATCTCTCAGCAACTGATAAAACTAGAGAAAAGAAATCAGTTGTCTTAGAGGATCTGAATAGTGCTATCATACCTAATACTTCAGACAACTTTACCCCACAACTGCAGAATACACATTTTTTTTTCAAATTCACATGATATATTCCCCATGATAGACCATAAACTAGGTCATGAAACAAAAAAGTCTCAGCATAATCAAAATAACGTTAATCATACAAAATATGACCTCAGACCTGCAGGGGATTGAATTAGAACCACAAAAGCATCTCTCCATTAGAAACCAGTTAGATAGATAGATGATAGATAGATAGGGATATAGACCAATAATAATACTTTTTTTTTAATCAGGGAAAATCTCAGCTATCTAGAAATAACAATACACTTCAAAATAAACCATAAATCAAAGAACAATCTCAAAAAAAATAGAAAATAGTTTGAACTAAACGTTAATGAAAATACAACAGAAAATTTGTGGGGTATAGCTAAAACCAAGGGCAAAAGTGAGGTACATACTATTGACTCACTTTCAATGAGGCTCCCTTCTCTCTGAAATCTTGGCTGCTCAAGTTGTGGTTGGCCTGGAAGCTTGCTGATGCCCTCACGATGTTTTTGTTTGTTTGTTTTTGTTTTTGTTTTGTTTTTTTGTATTTTTAATATAATAAAATATATTTTTAATATAATATAATATAATACTCAGAAGTCATTTGTTTCCTAGCAGGTACTCTGTTATATCCAGAAGCAGAAGTCTGGAACATTGACTTTCAGCATCTAAAATTAGTAGACCCAAGTAAAGCATTAGCATTTGTGGGGGGAAAACAAAACAAAACAAAACAAAACAAAACAAAACACCAGTTGAACTAACTAGGATCTTATTTACTTATCCCAAATTTTAGTACAAATCAGAAATATTGCAAGCATCTAAAAATGCTAGTTTTCTCTTGATCTTAATGACTCTGCCTTTGGACTGTTTCATTTTATTTTCCTGGAAGATAAATAATTTTTTATAAAGCTGCCCAGGATAGTATAATCATTGAATTTTACCTCAACTTTTCAGATGTAAGTCTTGGTTTCTTTAACATACATTATTTACCAACACAAATACAGAAAATTACTGAATTTAAATTTAATACAGTATTTCGTAATTATTTCAGTTTGTAGAGTTTCTTGCAAGTTATTAAATTTACTTTACAAATGTTTCAATTTGATTTAATAACAATGAATGGTTTCCCAATGTTGTTTCTGCAATTAACTATAAAAACCAATTAGGAAGATGGATTGAAAAGTAAGTGAAATTCAACTTCCATATGAACCAATATGGGTAACAAGTTTATAAAAATATCCAATAAAATACCAGTTCCTTAATGTTTAGTCTATCTTCAAATAAAATGGATGCTTGTTAAAATATTAATCTGGATTATCGTAATAATTTGTCTATTTTAAACAGGTTTAATTATAATTTTAAATAATTTCTTGGCCAAATATGCACCAGTTGTTTGTATAGTTAAAATATTGTGAAAATGCTTTGAGTTTTGTTGTTAATATAATTAAAATTTTAATAAACCAAAGCTTCAGGGATTACATAGAAAAAGTTATTACAGGAAACTCAGTATTTTCTCTAATTCACCAGTATTATTCCACAAATAATACATTTAGTTCTTGTATTTTTTTAAAAGATTTTATTTTTTATTTAAATGAACAAGTGAGAGAGCGAGAACATGAGCTGTGGGAGAAGGGAGAAGGATAAGCAAACTCCTCCCTGAGCAAGGAGCTCAGGGAGGTTACAACCCACTGAGCCACCTAGGAGCCCCATACATTTAGCTCTTAAATTTGATTCTATCCTATGACTTCGTCAATGCTTGATTAACTTTTTTGGGAAACTTTAAACCTGCATTAATTGCTTAACAAGGTAAGGACAAATTTTCTTAACTTTCATTCCAGATTATTTCTTCTGTTTCTTCCAGGTAATACCACCATTTGAAAACTAATTTTTTCATCCAACAGATATCACAATTTTCCTTAATTTTTTTTTAAATTTCTTGTTTATAGCCACATAATTCAGTTTACATTTTTCTTACTGTCCAAGTTTTCTTATGGAAATCCTAGAACAACACATACTTTTCTCTGTAGGTATTTGGAAAACAGTTAACACTCCATATAAATGCTTAGAATTCTTATTTTTAAAAATCTGGAAAGATAATTATTGGCAATAAAAAATTAGAACCAAGATTTTTCTTTCCCTATTCAAGGAAACTATGAAACTAATGGTTGTTGAGTATATTCTAGGGAAAGAATAAAGTAATTTTGTTGGAAAAGAACTATGACTTTGCATTTGCTCTACCACTTTGGTTGATATGATTCTGCCTTTATTATTTACCCCACCTCAGAAGATCATACTTAATTTTTTTTTGGAGTATCATTATCACATATTACCAATTTAATTAACATTGAATCTCTTTAAGGGAAGCTTCCACTCAACAATGGCTAAAATAATTCAAATTTAATATCCTTGCTTTTAGCAATATTTAACTTAAATAAAAAACATAAAGCCAAAAAGTATTCAGTTTATATCAGAAATGATTTATATATCCAGCAGTTTTGCTATAACAAAACATAAATGCTTTTCTTTATAGGTTTAGTTCGGACACTAATTAGTGATTAAAATAGAATAAACATTAGTTTCTAATTTAATATATATCTATTTCTACTTATATTTGTTTAATTGCACAATTTAGTGATTCTTAAGTATTAGGAAAATAGAAACTGCATTACATTGGTCATTAGATTGGCATTTGGAAGAGTTATTTAAATAAAGGGGATATGTCACATAACTAACATGTGAATCTCTGACAGAAAAAAATATATTTTGTCACTTAAAATTTTTAATAGTAGAACAATATCACTGCCTATTGAACTATGCAGATAATGCAATAGATTGCTATAAAGTGACAGCAGAGACCCAGGAGGAAATCATGGTTTTGAGCTCCTTATAACTCCCTTCTGATAACGGTTCAGTGTACACTAGGATTATGTATCTTGCAGTAAATAAACATTAGAAGCACAGAGGGTCAAGATTATGAATTTGGAAAATTTTATTGATGTTATCTGTGAAAGATCTTTTCATATTAGTATACTTTTTAAGCATCTGCAGACATCATTGTGAATTACATAGAAAAATGTAATTTACCAAATGCTTTCTGAGTAAATAAGAGGTTGTTCTAGGAATTTAATTGACAACTTGAGATACAAGATGAACTATTATAGAATAAGCAGCATTGTCTAGGAATGAACAAAATATAGTGACAAAAAATGTGTAAGACTAGGGCGCCTGGGTGGGTCAGTTGGTTAAGCAGCTGCCTTCGGCTCAGGTCCTGAACCCAGGGTACTGGGATCGAGTTCCCTGCTCTGCAGGGAGCCTGCTTCTTCCTTCTCTTTTTCCTTCCTCTTGCCTGCTTCTCCCTCTGCTTGTGCTCTCTCAGTCAAATAAATAAATAAAATCTTTAAAAAAAATATGTAAGACTATTTTAAGTTTCTTTGGCATTATTGTTAAGAAGTTAAACAAGGAAAAGGATCTAGAAACATGAGAAATTTGATCTTTATTTGTTAAGCTTAAAATGAATATTAATGTAAAATTTTAAATTCTTTCAACAGAATTTTATGAACATTGGTCTATGGAGTAAGAAGATTCATGTTTTAGTAGCTAATTGAATATTCTTTAAAACATTAAATATACTTTTTGGTAATATGAACTCATCTAGTATTCTCATAAATGTAATCTTTTGGCTATGTTTAGATCTCATGAATCTGGGGATTGCAAATGTGAAACAATT
The DNA here is from genome assembly GCF_002288905.1 of Enhydra lutris kenyoni. Classification (NCBI taxonomy): domain Eukaryota; kingdom Metazoa; phylum Chordata; class Mammalia; order Carnivora; family Mustelidae; genus Enhydra; species Enhydra lutris. The sequence goes on along the minus strand of NW_019154086.1, from coordinate 24,226,293 downwards.
TGTATTACTGCAGAGGTGAAGCTCATAATTAATTCTCCTCAGTTCATTCATTCACAAATATTTGTTCAACACCTACTCTATGCCAAAGTATTTTTCTAAGTGCTGCAAATAAGCTGAGAACTCCTTGCCCTTGAGGAGCTTATGTTAGAGATTGAGGACTGGCAACTGAATGAGATAATTTCAGATGTTAACAAATGTTATGGAGTAAATAAAAACAGCTGAGAGAATACAGACAAGCTGCAGGAGGGGTAGTACCAGTCTAGGGAATTGCTCAAAGGAAAGTATTTCTCAGGAGGTGACATTGGAACTGAGAGCGGAATGAAGAGAAGTGAACCAGGGAAGATCTACAGGAAGATCATCCTTGATAAGGCTGAGCAAGCGAGCTGGAAATAGCTAAACACATCTGAGACGTTAAAACATGCCCAAATGTTAAATAGGTTTAGTCAGTACAATCTAAAAAACGACCTCGATCCACCATCAGAAGAATAATTGTGGTGATAGCACATGCTTACATTCCCTGTGAACAGTAAAGTAGGCTTTGCTATAGATACAATCTTTCTTCTATATATCCTTTAAAGTACAACAAAATAATTTAGAAACAGCTGTTACTCTCCATTTTAATAATCCTTTTTCAATATAACAGGTAACAAAGTGACAATACATCTATTGAGAATCCATAATGTGTGCCTCTGTTCCAATGACTGTCTCCAGAAGTAATTATACATAACAGCTTTCATGCAAGTCAGTTATTAATTTTAAGTACCCATGAGAAGGTTGTAGCATTTGATAGGAGCTGTGAGGAATGCCAAATACAAATACATTTTCGATGTTAAGGGGTGGACAAAAATGAAGGATGTTTTATGCCACCATGATGCTAAAGTAATTTCTCTCTAATTTCCTTATTTTTGAGATGGAACATGTGAAGGATAAGTTGGGTGGCAGCTGGAAATTTGAGTCTGTCTGAAGTTTTTTCACTGATATTGTTTATGATAGCCAGCATGTGGTGATAAAAAAAAAATGTAAACCATCTTTTGTTGGTTTTATTATTGCTTTTATATTCTCAGCTGATACATTCCTTTATTGCCTGCATAAGGTGACTTTTGCTGCTACTGTCCCACCATCGGTATGCCATTATGTACCTTATTGAGTTGCAACATCACTAGTTAATACATGGGTAGTTGGTTTGAAATAAATATTAGCTACTAAGAATATGTTTATATTTATTGCAATTTATTTCAATTAGATTGCTTTTGACTACTGTGTGTGTGTGTCTGTGTATCTCTGTGTGTAAAACTAGGGCCTGCAATGCCTACTAGAAAGAAGTAGAAGTGATAAAATATTATTAAACTTCAATTCTGGAGCAGTTCTTTTCTTTTTTATTTTTTTAAGATTTTATTTATTTATTTATTTGACAGAGATAGAGAGAGAGAGAGAGTGACAGAGAGGGAACACAAAGAGGGAGAAGCAGGCTCTCCCCTGAGCAGGGAGCCCGACGTGGGGCTCAATCCCAGAACCCTGGGATCATGACGGGAGCTGAAGGCAGACACTTAATGACCAAGCTGCCCAGGCATCCCCCCCCCACTTTTTTTTAATATAACTTCTCCTTGGATTGAATTTTCTGTGTAGAAGATTTGATAACTGAGTTATGATATCCTACTATTTGGAAAGAGTCATATACCATTTCTTCTTCCTTCCCCTCTCTGTACTTAAAATATTAAGTGGGAACCTCGGGTGTCTGGGTGGATCCGTCCATTAAGCTTCCCACTCGTGATTTATGATCAGTTCATGATCTCCTGGTCCTGAAATCTATCCCCACCTGGCACTCTGCAGTGAGCACAAAGCCTGCTTAAGATTCCTTCTTTCTTCCTCACCCTTCACCCTGCCATCCCTTGCACAGGCTTCTTTCTTGCTAAAAAACAAAACAAAACAAAAAAACACAAAACAAACACACAAAAGAACTAAGGGGGGATCATGATGGAGCTCAGAAAAAGAAAAAAAAAAAGAGTGTCTTACATTTCATATGAAGTGATGCCTAATTCATCAAGGTAGTGCCTACACAGAGATTTGGAACCAGTCTTAACTAGTGAAAATACATGTTTAAGATGACAGACGGTGTGATACAAGAGACTTGTCTCTGGGGTCAGATGGGTGCAGTTTTATATTCTGGCTCAAGATCTGATTCAAATATTACTTGTCCTCAGAAAATTTGCATAAGCTTTCTGAGCTTATATCTTCAAGTTATAAAAAAAAAAAATGAAAAAAAAAAAACAAACCTTGACAAAGTTAACTTCAAATAGCCAATATTCAATGATGTTAGATTTCATTACTATAGTTTTTCACATTTCATGGAATTTCCCCTCTGCAAATATTTTTCCCAAACCAGATTTGTCTCACTCTCACCACGCTCACTAAATATAAAATATTTGATGTTTGGGATCTGGATTATCTCCATGTAATCAGGATTAACATGTACTTCATAGCACCTTGTGCTAAAAGATGAGATCACTGATACAAAGTACAATTAATCAAAAACATTTTTAAGCAGCCAAAATCATCCACTTCAAGTATATAAACTTTTGACTGTACAATTTGATCCAAGGCTAGATATATAAATAAATAAATAACATTTTTAGACTTAGAACATTCTTTTCTGATAAATATCATTTCTGCCAAATGCATAGAGACGAAAATTTGAATTCTTTTTACTGATTCATATCTTGTATGTTGCTGTTCTGAATTGCTTATACAGTATCAATTGAAATGCTTTCAAAAAGGCCTCTGTATCTGTCCTGCAGTTTATTTCTAATGGTGAATGAACTATAAAATTGCAGATATCTTCAATTACTTTCACAAAAGAGGCAACTGGATGTGCTTTGGAGAGACTGAAGATTTGAGGGTCCATGACACAATCTGCCTGCATCCAGATATGGTCAGTTCAATTTCTAGGATATCACTGCTCCTCTCAGCATATCAATATTTCTTACAGAATGAAAGAAAAATAAAAAAAATTCAGTCATTTCAGTTTAGTAAGGTATAGTGATTTCTTGGTTTATAGCTCTGCTTTTCTCTGTTTCTATAGGGTCAAGATCATGCAATAAAGCTTAGTGGTCAGAGTCCACCACCTGTGGAAAAAACATTATCAGGAATTTGAACAAGATCGTATAAACCACAGGTTGCTATGTATCATGTGAGAGTGGACATTTCCATACATAAAGAAATATTAATTATATTTCAGAAATAGTATAAAACTGTGAATTTTGGCCTGATGATTTAGATGATTTTTTGATCTACTGAGAATCTTTTTATTGATGAGACAGAAATGAAAGTGGTCATTAACTTGTGCAACACTGAAAATGGTACATGAACGGGAGGAAGTGAGTACCATGTATCATTCTGGATAATGATGAAGGTTAATATATGACTCTGAGACACTGACTTACCAAGGATATCAATATTATTTCATAATATATTCTAAGTCTCCCTGCATTTCTCTACAGACCATATTTAATGCCAAATGATAAATCGTGGTTACTACAATGAGATTTCATATGCTAGATTGCATTAAAATCTGAGAGCATTCATGCCATATAGCTGAACATTGGGAGGATACTTGTATATAAAGGATGCTTAATAGGAGAGCCAAATTTCTGAGCACTTACATTTTGACTATTTTAATTTTTGCAAGAAATAGAAGAGCAAGAGGAATACTAGATACAACTTTGAAGTAATTTTAAGTGACTTGCTCATTAATGTGAAATATTGAGTATGATATATTCATATAAAAATAATACCATTCACTTCATAACTGAAACCCCTTATAAGAAACACCTTTTATTTCCAGACAATCTTGGCTGTCAGGGCAACCTAAGTCCAAGAGAAATTTAAGATTGATAAAATACAGCTTTGCTGCAGATTTAATGGATTTACAGAGATGTAGTTGTAAAAAAAGGAGAAGAGGGATCTTTATAGATTTGATATGAATGTAGGGAACCAGTGATCCAATAATATGAAGGAAGAAGGTATTTAGATATATAAGCTAAAGAGATTCATCTTCCCTTTAGCATTACTGAAAGTATATTAATAACCTGCATGAAGAAATATCTAATTGACAAGGATTATGCATACCAATTTATATCCCATCCAGGTACAACCACTTACCATATTTCATTGCATATTTTTTAATAATAAAGATAGGCAATTGCATTTACTTATTTTTTGTGGGTAAGTACACAGATTTCAGGTCCTAGTTGTTATTTTGGACTTTTTTTTTGTTGTTTGTTTATTTGTTTTTGTTTTGCTTTGTTCTTTGGAAAAGTCCCTAGAATCACAGTGATAGCAGTTGGAAATAGTTAGAGATAAATTGTCCTGATGATGAGTTTCTTAATTGAATCAGTTGAAGATAAAATAAAATAATTGAGATAAATTACATGTTATATGGATTCAGAGAAGAGATGCTATTGGCATTCTCCTTTAAATATGCCAACTTAATTGCTAAGGATTATATGTGAATTAATGATAATTTTTCCACTTTCTTTTTCTAATATTTCATTTTAAAAATGGAGTATTCACAAATATATAATTTAAACTACTTATAGTATACATCTTTAACATATTTATTTATAAAAATGTTGATGATCACAAATTTATATGTATACATATACATAAGATTTTTAGTTTGTGTGACTAAATTTAGATAAGCATGATAAAATCTTAAACCATATGTCTTTACTTCTTTGATTTCTGTGTTCATGTGTTCCCTTAGTCAAAAGCATATATGTGTACACATTTACATTTACAGTTCAAACAGTGACAGATTAAATTGATGTGAATTGTTGCTGCCTTCAGTTCATGGAAATGTAACAAGATTTCTTTTCTTTTTTTTTTTTAAGTTTTTTTTTTTTAAGATTTTGTTGTTGTTGTTGTTTATTTATTTGACAGAGAGAGAGAGAGATCACAAGTAGGCAGGAGAGAGGCAGAGAGAGAGGAAGGGAAGCAGGCTCCCCGCCTAGCAGAGACCCAAATGTGGGGCTCGATCCCAGGACCCTGGATCATGACCTGAGCCGAAGGCAGAGGCTTTAACCCACTGAGCCACCCAGGTGCCCCCAACAAGATTTCTGTGCTGGCAGTCTACTCCATTGCCAAATTGGGTATCATGTCAAATGTTTGTCTTCCCATTTCAAATTGAGAGCCAGCTTTCTATCTTTTCTTAATGCAAAATATATGCTAAAATCCATCTCAGCCTAGTTGCATCAATGACCATTTTCTTTTTGCATGACACTTAATCTTATTATGTGTGGCGATGTCTCTAAGGAGATGAAAGTTGGGAGATGATACCCCAAGGAGATTTGATTTAGCAATATAGAGTGACTATATAAGAGTGTAGGAAGTGGTTTGGAGTGGGAGAGTAGAGTATGGCTTCAATTATCCTAGAAAATAAGAAGAAAATGTATTTATGGGAAGTGTAGGACTGAACTGAATTAGATATATATATATAGGTAAATTTCACTTTAAAATTTTATTGGGAGTATAAAACATGAAAGCAGTCACAAACAAATTGATACTATTTCACTAATTTGAATGAAATAAATAGAAATTAGATCTGGCCTCACAGACAAAGCTATAATGTGTGAATTATTCACTTGTAGCCTTATCCTAGTTTTCTGACTCCTAGACATGAATTTGAGCAATTCATTTTGGTCATGGTGGTGGTAGTACTCCCATTTGAGAGAAGAGAATCTACAAGTGAATGTGTAAATAAGGATCAATAAGATTTAATGATGAAATACCTATAGCTCGTTCCCTGTAGAGGTAGGTCAAGTGCAAAAACAAAATTGTATTTTATTTAAACTGGTGTGTTTATTTAGTTTAAGCTGGTGAATTAAACTCACTCTAGATAAAATTTATATATCACTTCTGAAGCATGAATCCTAAATTGCCTAGACTGGGAATTCATTGCCTATAATGATTAATTAATTGCCCATTTTTCCTTTTCAGTCTATCTGTGCTTCTTAAACTAGGTACTCATACAAAGAGTAAAATAAGTATAATGCATTTCCTGGGAATTTGAATTAAAAAAAGAGCCATAGTTTTATGCTGAATCAGACATCAATACATTATAGAATAAAACTCAGAAATACATTTTAAGACAAACCTTGTGATATCAAAAATATATTATCTTATGCTCCCAAGCTCCCTAAAGTTCTAGTTTGAACAGTGGGATGTTTTCTTATGTATTTGGGGTTTGTCTGTTTAGGGAAAAAATTTTTATGGCATAACTGTATTATCTTACTGTTCCCTATTCTCATCACATTCAATATTCAACAAATATTTATGGTGTGTGCTAGTGTTTACAATATCCTGTTATTTTTTCCTTACCTGGCTTGCAGGAAAATATATTTTGCAGCTTTTTTGAAATCAATCAGGATTGTATGACTAGTTCTGGTCAATCAAATATGAAATAAAATGAAAAATGCTATTTCTATTCTGGGACTAAGAAAACATGCTTTACAATTATACAGGATTCCCTGTTCTTTACTTCAGGAACAGAGGAAACTGGGGACTTCAGTTGGTACGGCTAAGGATCACTGTGTGGAGCAGGGTACCGCATTAACTTGTAAATGAGCACATTTGTAGAACCTATTGAACGAGCAAAAGATAAACTTTTGTTATATTAAACCACTCAGATTGGGGTTTCACTTAAAGCATTGTATCCTAACAAATAAAAGCATTGCTATGTTTCAGGCACAGTTCCATGTCCTTGGCCAATTAAGAACCAAAATGAGACAAAGATCTCTCCTCTGCTGGAGTTTAATGCAAACAGGATCACATTTGTAGTAAGATATTAGAGATAAATAAAGGGATTGAAGAAGAGGAGAAAAAAAAAGAGGATAATTAACATAGTGGTTATGGTAGGTAGAAAAACGACCACCCAAAGATGCCATGTTGTAATAACTGAGGACTGGGAGTATGCTGCCTTCCATTTCAAAAGGGACATTCCAGATGTCATTAAGTTAAGGATTTTGAAATGCAGAGCTTATTCTGGGTTTATCCAGGTGGGTTAAATGAAATCATAAAAGTCTGTGTAAGAGTTGCAGGGGAGTCAGTCAACTAAGGAGGTGTATGATGGTGACAAATTTTGGAGTGATACAGAGACATGAGCCAAAGGATGTTGTGGCCTCTAGAAGCCAGAAAAGGCAGGGAAATAGTTTAATCCTTAGAGGATCCAGAAGAATGCAGCTTTGCCAACCCATTTTAGATCTCTGACCTGCTGAACTGATGAGATAATATACATTTGTGTTGTTTTAAGCTACTAATTTTATGGTAGCTTTTTTTTTTTTTTTTTAGTTTTTATTTATATATTTAACAGAGGGAGAGAGGTCACAAGCAGAGGGGAGGGGTAGAGGGAGAAGCAGACTCTTCAGTGAGCAGCAAACCTGATGCAGGTCTCAATCCCAGGACTCTGGGATCATGACCTAAGACAAAGGCAGGCGCTTGACCCACTGAGCTACCCAGGTCCCTTTTGTGGTAGTTTATAGCAACAGTAGGAAACAAATGTAATTACTTAAGAAGAAGTGCTGCAAGCCTGGTAACCTTCCCTTGCTCCCAAACTGAGCCCTTGTCTTCAAGGTACACCACCGTCATTGATCGACCATGTAATATGTGTAGTATGTGATAATGGGTTTGGGTATTTGGGGAGAAATACTAGTAACTGAGAGACTGTGGACTCTGAGAAACAAACTGAGGGTTTTGGAGGGGAGGGGGGTGGGGAGTTGGGTGAACCTGGTGGTGGGTATTATGGAGGGCATATATTGCATGGAGCACTGGGTGTGATGCATAAACAATGAATTCTGGAACACTGAAAAGAAATTGAAAAAAAAAAAAAAGAAAAGAAAAATTCCATTAAAAAAAGTATGACTGCTTTCAGTTATAAAGAAAGACCATCACCATAATGTGTGATGATCATAATTAAATAGTTTGATAAATTCCAAAGAGAGTATCACAAGTCTCCACTAATCATGTTTTTAAAAATCTGTATTTCTGCCTCTCTTTGAGAGAGTTCTATTCAAATGAGTCTTGCCAGGCAGAGGAATCTTCAGTTGGTCCATGGACAGATTTTTGGGATCCTGTAGATAAAGCAATGTTTCCCAAATTGTTTTCTAGAATATTAATTTCCAGGGAAATGCTCAGAAATATTTACAGGGGAAAAAAAACAGTACATGGTCAAAGTACTATACAATTATTATAGGAAATACAGAGTTTAAACAAAGTGAAAGAAGAGTCTTTACCATAGGACTTACTCAAGACTCTAAAAAGCTAAAGTGCTTTCTGCTCTTTAAGAACTAAGTATTAAGAATCTTCCAAACTTACTGGACAACAAAAGCCTTTCTTTCAGGTAGGTCTATAATGAGTTCATAACACAATAATGGTCCAAAAAACATAGTTTGGACAACACTGACCTAATTTCCTTATAATCAATTGGCTGTAATCATAATTTTAACAATGCAAACAGAGGCTGTAATAATTGTAACAAAATCCATAAGGGTGAAAAACAAAGTGTATTTATAACTTTTAGAGAATAGAATATCTCTAAAACACTATAATAAAATACACTTATGGATGAAATAATATGATACTTTAGGTTTTCTTCATCATCATCCAGGGAAGGGAGTCATGCCTAGATGTCTCTATGGAGCAGGATTGGACATGAGCTGATGGAGCTGGGAGGTAGTATAAGTATAATAACAATCTTTTATTTTTGTGGATGTTCAAATTTTTCTATAATTAAGTTTTTAAAATGCAACAAAACAAAACAAAACAAAAAAGCAAAAAACAAACAAAAAAACCCAAAAACCTCAGCTCATCAGTCCTATATTTAGGGACAGAGTGATTCACTCTCAGTATTTCTTCATGGAGTGTCTTTTCCATTTTACTCATCAAGTTTATACCAAATACACAATGTTTCCATTTTAATTCAATTAAACACATGTTTATTGAGTGCACAGCACTCATCTAGCTATTTTATGTAGAGTTCTCCACTCATGCCTCCCAAAAGAAGAAAGAAATGCTGTGATATGTACCAGGGTCACAATAATGATCCTTAATAGGCCTAACGTTTAGGTACTTTTCTTATTTTTGCATATATTTTGGATAATAGTATTTGAAGATGGGGGTACATATGTACCAAGAATGACAGTGATTATAGTTTGCCATGAAAACATTCACAGCTTATTTGAAGAGGATATGGGGTGTTTGGGTTTTGTTTTAAAATTGACTTATTTTACAAGGTGTGAAATGTTTAGACCCCAAAGACTGAATATCTGAATAACAAAAAAATGGAATCTTGTAACTTGTACCATCTTGAGAAGCATTCAGCTTATAAATATGTAAACAAGATTCAACAACCACAGCATTCTTCCAGCCTCACCAGATGTGCTTTCAAAGGGCTGTTTGGGGCCCTTCTTTTATGCTTTCTCTTTTTGTATATTCTGCTGCCTGAATATCAGGGAAAGGGCAAGTGATTACCTCAGATAGTTTTCTCCTACATATGAAATATGCATGAGCTCTGTTCTTACTGAAAGTTTACATTTGCCCAGCTGGCTTAACTTCTTTTGGGGGTCTTAGCCTTAGTGGCTTCATTAGACCTCCTGGAAAACAGATTTACATAGGAAATGGGAACTCAATTTAAGTAATCCATATGTCTTATAAGAACGCTATATAGGAAAATTTTATTTTCTTAACATTCAAATAAAAGGGAGTTTTAAAACATTGAGTGAAAACTACTCTCTACTCGGGGCAAAGTCCTTTCATTTGTTAACATATTTTAAGATTGCTTTATTTTATAATATTAAATTGTATGAATCTTTGAAGATAACTTTTATTCATTTTTTTTTCTGATTTTTAGAAGTTATCTTTTGATTATTCCACACTTTGACCTTTAATCTCAAGACATTAACAAGAATGTGTTATGATGAAATGCTGTGACAGTGTTTTGTGCATGTATAGTGTCATGTAATAGGTTAAAACAATCAAGAACATTCTAACATGTTAAATAACATAATAAAGAGCACAGCTTCGAGGCACCTGGGTAGCTCAGTCATTAAGCATCTGCTTTAGGCTCAGGTCACAATCCCAGAGTCCTGGGATCGAGCCCCGCCTCAGACTCCCTGCTCAGTGGAAAGCCTGCTTCTCTCTCTCCCACTCCCCCTGCTTGTGTTCCCTCTCTCACTGAGTCTCTCTCTGTCAGATAAATAAATAAAACCATAAAAAAAAAGAAAGAACATATCCTCTATGTCATATGCAAGGTATTAACTTAATTTGCAATAATCTTGAGAGTGGAGGGATTTTATAGAAATTTTACTGTTTATAAGATGATTTCTTTGTTTCAATAATTTATTCCATAGCACTTACAGAATGCCTACTAAATTACAGGCATTATCCCAGTTTCTTGGGATGCATCTGTAAGTAAAATTACAAAAATTCCCCAGAAGAGGTAATCTTCTAGTAGTGGAAACAGTCTATGCACATAAACAGGCTTCTGAAATGTGAAAATATGTTAGAAAGTAATGAATACCAGGAGAAAACACAACAGGCTGGAGAGTGCTATCTGGGAGGGAGTTACCAGGCAGATTTCTAAGGAATGTACATTGCAGGAAGAACTGGAACAAAAGCTGGAAGGTGGAGATGACCTTGCCTGTTCATGGAAAAGGAAGGAGGGCACTGTGTGTAGAGTGAAATAAGAAATGATGTCAAGAAATGAAGCTGGAGTGGTGTGTATTGGTGGTGGGAGGGGAAGATGGGGAGATCACATAGGGCCAATGGGTATTTTAAGGATTTTGACATGGTCTTTATTAAAATGGGGATCTAATGGAATTTCTGGAGCAGAGGAATGATTTGTCTGAGTTATTTTTAATAGGATTACTTTGACTGCTATTTTTGCTAATGAACTACATTCAGGTTTGCAATAATTCAGCTGACAGGTGATGATAGTTCAAATCCAGTTGGTAAAATGCTGTTAGCTAGAACTAGTAGGATTCTGTATATGTTTTGAAGGTAGGTATTTCCTTATTAATTAAACGTGATGTGAAAGAGAAGGCCAGAATGAGTATAAGGATTTTTTTTTAAGATTTTATTTATTTATTTATTTGTCAGAGCGCACAAACTGGGGTAGCAGCAGGCAGAGGGAGAAGCAGGTTTCCCGCTGGGCAAGGAGCCTGATGCAGGACTCAATCCCAGGACCCAGGGATCCTGACCTGAGCAGAATGCAGACGCTTAACTGACTGAGCCAACCAGGCATACCGAGTATAGGGATTTTGGTCCAATACAGTGGAAGTATGGGATTGCCATCAACTGAAATGTAAAACTTCAGCTAGAACAGATTTGAAAGAGGGGGTCAGAAATTTAATTTTGTACATATTTAGTTTGAGATGGCTGTTAAATGTATAAGTAGAAAGTTACAAAAGCTAGTACCCTACTCTGGAGTTTGAAGCTGGAAATACAAATTTGGGAGCCATTAGATTATTAGATGGTGTTTAAAGTCATAAAAGAATATACATTTTCCAAGGAAATGAGTGTAGTACTAAATATTTTTAAAAATCTCTACATGGAGGCAAAAACTGAGCCTCAGAACTCAAACTTTGAAAGGTTGGGGAGATGGAGAAGAGCCCAAAATATGAGATTGAGAGAGTGACCAAGGTAGGAATAAAAGAAAGAGAAAGGGTGTGGTGTCCTGGAAGCCAAGTGAATTATTCTATTTTATTTATTTTACTTTTTTATTTTCAGTAGAAGGGAGTGGAAAGGATGAAAATGTGTGCAAATGCAAATGATAGTGTCAGAATGACTGAAAATTGAATATTTGATTTAGCAACATGGAATACATTGATGACCTTAACAAGACTGGTTTGGTGGGGTGAAAAGCTGTCTGGGATGAGTTTGAGAAAAAAATGAAGGAAAGTATTTGGAGACAGAAAGGAGATACAATGCAAGTGGGATTTCTTTTTTAATGGGAAAAGAAACGACATCATACTTGCATACTGACGGGAAATGTGTAAGAAAAAGTAATATAGGACTGAACAAGATATTCAGAATGGAGACTTCAAGAAAATAAAAAATCAATGAGATTCAATTTGTAAGTGAAGGGATTAGCCTCAGGTAAGAGTTCTTGGAGTTTGCTTATAGCAAAAGTGGGGAAGAAAGAGTACTCTTAATGGGTTCAAATGCTTTTATATATGTATGTGATGGTTGAGGTTTACAGAGTTCTAATTTTTTTTTTTTCCCCTCAGTAAAATAGGAAATGGGCATACGCAATGAATGGGGAGGGTCATGTTGTAGATTTGATGTCAGAGGGTGTAATGTGAAACAGATTAGAGAGTAGAGGAATGAGTGAGTCAGTAAAATATACTGTGAACAAATCAAGTATCCACTTATGGTTTTTGGAGATGAATTTAGTGACAACAGTTAGCACAGTCTTCAAAGTCTAGTGAGACACATGGCATATAGGAAGTTACCATTAAAGATCTGATGAATAAATGAAAAAAAATGCTTAAAATATTCTTAAAATGTACTGAATTCATATTATAGATGACCTTTGCATATTTGATTTTCTACTTATTCTTGTTTTCCCTAAGCCCCATATTTTTACTAATCATGGAAAGAAAAAGAAATACTTTATTCGAGGTGCCTGGGAAACAGACTCAGATCTGCACAAAAGAAGTTTATTGGGAAATATTTCTCAGGAAGCAGAATTGTGAATGGGAGAAGTTGGATGGGGATATAGTTCTAATAAAGGAGTCAATCCTACAGGGAGTTAGGACGTATCCTTAAAAATGTCATAATTTAGACAAAGTTAGTGAAACTTTATATCCCCTTATTAGATGATTATTGGGTAAAGGCTGCCTAGTGACTGCTGTGTAAACTTGTTCAAGGCAGCATCTTTTCACTTAGGACAATTCCTGAAGAAGGAGTTAGGATGTCACATAAAACACAATGTTAGGAAAGTTCTTAGATAGATTTCACTTACTAGATTTTCCATTTCCTTATAAATATCCAGAACACTTTGTAATATAATTACCTCTTGTTCCACACTGTGACATTTAATACCAAACTTTGAAGTTTATCCAGGAGGAGTATCTGAAGTATAGAGAATAGATGGGTTCAATAAGGTAGGTAAGGATTATAGGACATTTACTATAGCTATCTAGTAGTTGGAAACAATAACCCAAGCTTTTGTTTCTAGCTTCTCTAACTCTATTAAAGTTAATAATAAATAAGTAAATAAATAAAAATAGTATCTAATTGTGACCCACTAACTTCATTTTATAACTCCTGGAATGGGGTTCAGTCTGCAGCTGGAAAAAGATTGGCTACAAAGCACAGAAAGGATACGCCATTTACTTTATCTGTTTACCAAGAATTGGAGAGATTTCCTGGGTACAGGTTCTGTCCATAGATAAAGTGACCATAGGATGTATCATCCACTTTCAGATCCTTTGAGAGGCATAAACAAGGACTATCTCATTATCTGTAGTAGGATTCTTCCATCACTAAGGCAGATCAAGAGTCAAAGTGGAAATCAGAAGAGCACAGCATGAGGTTCAGAGCAGTTTGTCCTCCTTCTCCTGTTGATCCCTGTGTCCAGAAAAATAAGAAAAAAGGGAGACAAAAGACTTTTGATATTTATAAAAAGCCCATTAACCTAGTTAGGGTAAAAAAGGGGGGAAACGCTAATTTGTAAGTTAAATTCAAACCTAAAGCAAAAAGTATCAGCTATGCTTAAGCTGAGAAAAGCCATACTTGTCTGTGAAATGACACACAGGTAGCACTGTGTCACTGGATTATGGTGCTCTGAATAAAGTCAGACATGTGTATACTTAACACCCCAATGAAATTCTTAGAGTTTGCAAGTCATATAGAAACAATCTTCATGCATAATTATGTGATTAAAAAGTAACAAAATAATTTATTTTTATTTAAACTTCCAATGTTCTCATGTCACTATTACACATTTTTCTAACTCCTTATACAAAACCTATATTCTTCTTTGTATGCATTTAATTTCAAGTGGGTTTAATTTTTTTAAGGAATTTTATAAGATTTCGTTTGGTGTGATGGGTTAATTTTATGTGTTAATTTAGCTGGACTAAAGGATGCCCAGATAGCTGATGAAATATTATTGCTGGGTATGTCCGTGAGGGTGTCTATGATGGAGACTGCCATTTGAATCAGTAGTCTGGGTAGAGCTGATGGCCCTCACCAGTGCGAGTGGACATCATTCAATATCCTGAGGGTCTGAGTAAAAGAGCTGGTGAAGGAAGGTTGAGCTGGAGCTGAGATGTCCATCTTCTCCTACCCTCAACATTGGCACCCCTGGTTCTCAGGTTTTGGTCTCAGACTGGGGCTTACAACAACACCTATACTACATATCCTTCATGCTGCATTCTTGGATTTTAGAATTGGGACTTACACCATCAGGTCTCTTGGTTCTCTGGCCTTAAAATTTAGACCGAATTATGCCACTGGCTTTCCTTGTTCTCTAGCTTTCAGACAACAGATCATGGGACTTCTTGTCCTCTGTAATTGTGTGAGCCAATTAATGTAACAAATCTGTGTGTGTGTGTGTGTGTGTGTGTGTGTGTGTGTGTGTGTATAACTTGTTTTATTGTGCTTCACTTTATAGTACTTCACAGATATTGTGTGTGTGTGTGTGTGTGTGTGTGTTTTAATGGGAAGAGGTCAGAATACCAATATTTTTTTTTTATTTTTTTTTTTATTCAGGTGGATTTTTTTTTTAATTTTATTTTTTATAAACATATATTTTTATCCCCAGGGGTACAGGTCTGTGAATCACCAGGTTTACACACTTCACAGCACTCACCATAGCACATACCCTCCCCAATGTCCGTAATCCCACCCCCCCAACCCCCCTCCCCCCATTAAACCTCAGTTTGTTTTGTGAGATTAAGAGTCACTTATGGTTTGTCTCCCTCCCAATCCCATCTTGTTTCATTTACTCTTCTCCTTCCCCCTTAACCCACCATGTTGCATCTCCTCTCCCTCATATCAGGGAGATCATATGATAGTTGTCTTTCTCCTATTGACTTATTTCGCTAAGCATGATACCCTCTAGTTCCATCCACGTCGTCACAAAAGGCAAGATTTCATTTCTTTTGATGGCTGCATAGTATTGCATTGTGTATATATACCACATCTTCTTTATCCATTCGTCTGTTGATGGACATCTAGGTTCTTTCCATAGTTTGGCTATTGTAGACATTGCTGCTATACACATTCGGGTGCACGTGCCCCTTCGGATCCCTACATTTGTATCTTTAGGGTAAATAACCAGCAGTGCAATTGCTGGGTCATAGGGTAGTTCTATTTTCAACATTTTGAGGAACCTCCATGCTGTTTTCCAGAGTGGTTGCACCAGCTTGCATTCCCACCAACAGTGTAGGAGGGTTCCCCTTTCTCTGCATCCTCGCCAGCATCTGTCATTTCCTGACTTGTTAATTTTAGCCATTCTGACTGGTGTGAGGTGGTATCTCATTGTGGTTTTGATTTGTATTTCCCTGATGCCGAGTGATGTGGAGCACTTTTTCATGTGTCTGTTGGCCATCTGGATGTCTTCTTTGCAGAAATGTCTGTTCATGTCCTCTGCCCATTTCTTGATTGGATTATTTGTTCTTTGGGTGTTGAGTTTGCTAAGTTCTTTATAGATTTTGGACACTAGCCCTTTATCCGATATGTCCTTTGCAAATATCTTCTCCCATTCTGTCAGTTGTCTTTTGGTTTTGCTAACTGTTTCTTTTGCTGTGCAAAAGCTTTTGATCTTAATAAAATCCCAATAGTTCATTTTTGCCCTTGCTTCCCTTGCCTTTGGCGATGTTCCTAGGAAGATGTTGCTGTGGCTGAGGTCGAAGAGGTTGCTGCCTGTGTTCTCCTCAAGGATTTTGATGGATTCCTTTCTCACATTGAGATCCTTCATCCATTTTGAGTCTATTTTCGTGTGTGGTGTAAGGAAATGATCCAATTTCATTTTTCTGCATGTGGCTGTCCAATTTTCCCAACACCATTTGTTGAAGAGGCTGTCTTTTTTCCATTGGATATTCTTTCCTGCTTTGTCGAAGATTAGTTGACCATAGAGTTGAGGGTCTATTTCTGGGCTCTCTATTCTGTTCCATTGATCTATGTGTCTGTTTTTGTGCCAGTACTATGCTGTCTTGATGATGACAGCTTTGTAATAGAGCTTGAAGTCCGGAATTGTGATGCCACCAACTTTGGCTTTCTTTTTCAATATTGCTTTGGCTATTCGAGGTCTTTTCTGGTTCCATATAAATTTTAGGATTATTTGTTCCATTTCTTTGAAAAAAATGGATGGTACTTTGATAGGAATTGCATTAAATGTGTAGATTGCTTTAGGTAGCATAGACATTTTCACAAGATTTATTCTTCCAATCCAGGAGCATGGAACATTTTTCCATTTCTTTGTGTCTTCCTCAATTTCTTTCATGAGTACTTTATAGTTTTCTGTGTATAGATTCTTAGTCTCTTTGGTTAGGTTTATTCCTAGGTATCTTATAGTTTTGGGTGCAATTGTAAATGGGATTGACTCCTTAATTTCTCTTTCTTCTGTCTTGTTGTTGGTGTAGAGAAATGCAACTGATTTCTGTGCATTGATTTTATATCCTGACACTTTACTGAATTCCTGTACAAGTTCTAGCAGTTTTGGAGTGGAGTCTTTTGGGTTTTCCACATATAGTATCATATCATCTGCGAAGAGTGATAGTTTGACTTCTTCTTTGCCGATTTGGATGCCTTTAATTTCCTTTTGTTGTCTGATTGCTGAGGCTAGGACTTCTAGTACTATGTTGAATAGCAGTGGTGATAACGGACATCCCTGCCGTGTTCCTGACCTTAGCGGAAAAGCTTTCAGTTTTTCTCCATTGAGAATGATATTTGCAGTGGGTTTTTCATAGATGGCTTTGATAATATTGAGGTAGGTGCCCTCTATCCCTACACTTTGAAGAGTTTTGATCAGGAAGGGATGCTGTACTTTGTCAAATGCTTTTTCAGCATCTATGGAGAGTATCATATGGTTCTTGTTCTTTCTTTTATTAATGTGTTGTATCACATTGATTGATTTGCGGATGTTGAACCAACCTTGCAGCCCTGGAATAAATCCCACTTGGTCATGGTGAATAATCCTTTTAATGTACTGTTGAATCCTATTGGCTAGTATTTTGGCGAGAATTTTTGCATCTGTGTTCATCAAGGATATTGGTCTGTAGTTCTCTTTTTTGATGGGGTCCTTGTCTGGTTTTGGGATCAAGGTGATGATGGCCTCATAAAATGAGTTTGGAAGTTTTCCTTCCATTTCTATTTTTTGGAATAGTTTCAGGAGAATAGGAATTAGTTCTTCTTTAAATGTTTGGTAGAATTCCCCCGGGAAGCCATCTGGCCCTGGGCTTTTGTTTGTTTGGAGATTTTGGATGACTGTTTCAATCTCCTTACTGGTTATGGGTCTGTTCAGGCTTTCTATTTCTTCCTGGTTCAGTTGTGGTAGTGTATATGTCTCTAGGAATGCATCCATTTCTTCCAGATTGTCAAATTTGTTGGCGTAGAGTTGCTCATAGTATGTTCTTATAATTGTCTGTATTTCTTTGGTGTTCGTTGTGATCTCTCCTCTTTCATTCATGATTTTATTTATTTGGGTCCTTTCTCTTTTCTTTTTGATAAGTCTGGCCAGGGGTTTATCGATCTTATTAATTCTTTCAAAGAACCAGCTCCTAGTTTCGTTGATTTGTTCTATTGTTTTTTTGGTTTCTATGTCATTGATTTATGCTCTGATCTTTATGATTTCTCTTCTCCTGCTGGGTTTAGGGTTTCTTTCTTGTTCTTTCTCTAGCTCTTTTAGGTGTAGGGTTAGGTTGTGTACCTGAGACCTTTCTTGTTTCTTGAGAAAGGCTTGTACCGCTATATATTTTCCTCTCAGGACTGCCTTTTTGGTGTCCCACAGATTTTGAACCATTGTGTTTTTATTATCATTTGTTTCCATGAATTTTTTCAACTCTTCTTTAATTTCCTGGTTGACCCATTCATTCTTTAGAAGGATGCTGTTTAGTCTCCATGTATTTGGGTTCTTTCCAAATTTCCTCTTGTGATTGAGTTCTAGCTTCAGAGCATTGTGGTCTGAAAATATGCAGGGAATGATTCCAATCTTTTGATAACGGTTGAGACCTGATTTAGGACCGAGAATATGATCTATTCTGGAGAATGTTCCATGTGCACTAGAGAAGAATGTGTATTCTGTTGCTTTGGGATGAAAGGTTCTGAATATATCTGTGATGTCCATCTGGTCCAGTGTGTCATTTAAGGCCTTGATTTCCTTGTTGATCTTTTGCTTGGATGATCTGTCCATTTCAGTGAGGGGAGTGTTAAAGTCCCCTACGATTATTGTATTATTGTCAATGTGTTTCTTTGATTTTGTTATTAATTGGTTTATATAGTTGGCTGCTCCCATGTTAGGGGCATAGATATTTAAAATTGTTAGATCTTCTTGTTGGACAGTTCCTTTGAGTATGATATAGTGTCCTTCCTCATCTCTTATTATAGTCTTTGGCTTAAAATCTAATTGATCTGATATAAGGATTGCCACTCCTGCTTTTTTCTGATGTCCATTAGCATGGTAAATTCTTTTCCACCCCCTCACTTTAAATCTGGAGGTGTCTTCAGGTTTAAGATGAGTTTCTTGTAGGCAACATATAGATGGGTTTTGTTTTTTGATCCATTCTGATACCCTGTGTCTTTTGATTGGGGCATTTAGCCCATTAACATTCAGGGTAAGTATTGAGAGATATGAATTTAGTGCCATTGTATTGCCTGTAAGGTGACTGTTATTGTATATTGTCTCTGTTTCTTTCTGATCTACTACTTTTAGGGTCTCTCTTTGCTTAGAGGACCCCTTTCAATATTTCCTGTAGAGCTGGTTTGGTATTTGCAAATTCTTTCAGTTTTTGTTTGTCCTGGAAGCTTTTAATCTCTCCTCCTATTTTCAATGATAGCCTAGCTGGATATAGTATTCTTGGCTGCATGTTTTTCTCGTTTAGTACTCTGAATATATCATGCCAGCTCTTTCTGGCCTGCCAGGTCTCTGTGGATAAGTCTGCTGCCAATCTAATATTTTTACCATTGTATGTTACAGACTTCTTTTCCCGGGCTGCTTTCAGGATCTTCTCTTTGTCACTAAGACTTGTAAATTTTACTATTAGGTGACGGGGTGTGGACCTATTCTTATTGATTTTGAGGGGGGTTCTCTGAATCTCCTGGATTTTGATGCTTGTTCCCTTTGCCATATTGGGGAAATTCTCTCCAATAATTCTCTCCAATATACCTTCTGCTCCCCTCTCTGTTTCCTCTTCTTCTGGAATCCCAATTACTCTAATGTTGTTTCGTCTTATGGTGTCACTTATCTCTCGAATTCTCCCCTCGTGGTCCAGTAGCTGTTTGTCCCTCTTTTGCTCAGCTTCTTTATTCTCTGTCATTTGGTCTTCTATATCGCTAATTCTTTCTTCTGCCTCATTTATCCTAGCAGTGAGAGCCTCCATTTTTGATTGCACCTCATTAATAGCTTTTTTGATTTCAACTTGGTTAGATTTTAGTTCTTTTATTTCTCCAGAAAGGGCTTTTATATCTCCCGAGAGGGTTTCTCTAATATCTTCCATGCCTTTTTCGAGCCCGGCTAGAACCTTGAGAATCGTCATTCTGAACTCTAGATCTGACAAATTACCAATGTCTGTATTGATTAGGTCCCTAGCCTTTGGTACTGCCTCTTGTTCTTTTTTTTGTGGTGAATTTTTCCGCCTTGTCATTTTGTCCAGATAAGAGTAGATGAAGGAGCAAGTAAAATACTAAAAGGGTGGCAACAACCCCAGGAAAATATGCTTTAGCCAAATCAGAAGAGATCCCAAATCGTGAGGGGGGAGAAAGGGGATAAAAAGAGGTTCAGAAAGACGAAAAAAAAAAAAAAAGAAAGAAAGATACAATTAAAAAAAGAAAACCAATAAAGAAAAAATATAAAAAGGAAGAAATAAATATATATATATATATATTAGATAAACTAGTTAAAAAATGTTAAAAAAGAAAAGGGTAAAAGTTAAAAAAATTTAGCAGAAGAAGAAAAATAAATTGAAAAAGAAAAAAGATTAAATTAACTGCAAGGCTAAAGAATCATGGGGAGAAAGCCATGAGTTCCGTGCTTTGCTTTCTCCTCCTTTGGAATTCCGCTGCTCTCCTTGGTATTGAAACTGCACTCCTTGGTAGGTGAACTTGGTCCTGGCTGGGCTTCTTGTTGATCTTCTGGGGGAGGGGCCTGTTGTAGTGATTCTCAACTGTCTTTGCCCCGGGCGGAGTTGCACCACCCTTACTGGGGCCGGGCTGAGTAATCCACTCGGGTTTGCTTTCAGGAGCTTTTGTTCCCTGAGCGCTTTCCGTAGAGGTCCAGAGGGCGGGAATGAAGACGGCGGCCTCCCGGTCTCCGGCCTGGAGGAGCCGAGAGCCCGGGGCCCCACTCCTCAGTGCGCCCTCAGAGAACAGCACCGGTTTACTCCCGTCACCCTGCCTCCGGCCGCGCTCCGAGCTGACCGAGCCTGCGACCGGTTCAAGGTTAACGCCAAGCTTAGAGCTCACTCCTCGGCTCTGTCTCTGTAGCCGGCTTCCCTGTTCTAATACCTGTAAGCTCTGTGACACTCAGACACCCCCGATCCTTCTGTGACCCTGCGGGACCTGAGGCCACACTGACCCTGCGTGGGCTTCACCCCGGTTAAGCCTCTGGAGCGATGTCCCTCAGTGGAACAGACTTTTAAAAGTCCCGATTTTGTGCTCCGTTGCTCCGCCGCTTGCCGGGAGCCAGCCCCTCCCCCCGTGGTCTATCTTCCCGTCGCTTTGGATTCACTTTTCCGCCAGTCCTACCTTTCAGAAAGTGGTTGATTTTCTGTTTCTAGAGTTGCTGTTCTTCTTTTCTTAGATCTCCCGTTGGATTTGTAGGTGTTTGCAATCTTTAGATAAGCTATCTAGCTGATCTCCCGCTACCTGAAGTAGTCTCAGCCTGCTACTTCTCCGCCATCTTGACTCCTCTCCCCAGAATACCAATATTAACAGGAATTTGGAAAAAGTTGATTCCAACCTTCATGATTAACTTGGAGGGAATCAAGAGTTCAGTGATGGAAGTAACTGTGGATGTGGTGGAACAGTAAAAGAGCTAGAATTGACTGAATGACTACAGTCTCATAAAAATTTAATGAATGAAGACTTGCTCTTTATGAATGAACAAAGACAGTTTTTGATCTTCTTGATATAAAATCTATTCCTAATGAAGAATGTTATGAAGACTGTTGAAATGACAACAAAGGATTTAGAATATTCCATATAGGTGGTGATAAGGCAGTGGCAGGATTTGAGAGGATTGACTCCAATTTTGAAATATATTCTACTGTGGGTAAATTGCTATTAAGCAGCATCACATACTGATGTAGGAAAGATGTTAGGGTTTGAAGCTCATGGCCAGGAAAGAATTCTTTAGACATCTTTGGTACAAAAAGATGGTCTTTCTAAAGCTTGGGGACAGGACCCATGGGAAGAAAGAGTTGCACTGTAGTCATAAGGAGTAACCCATTATATACTTTCAAGTTGGTTGGGGGTTAGGGACAGTGAAAGTCTCTAAGGAATTTTGGAAGCAAGGTCTCCAGGACCTTGAGGGGCTAGCTATTTTTAGGGAAGGATCATTTATTACTGTCTAATAAAATCCTATTCATGAGACCCTTCAATATATATGGATGGCCAATAGGCTTGGGAGATGATTGATAACACATATCTTGGGAGGATAGAATAAAGAAGTTTCCAAAGAAATTTTTATATGCTAAAGTAGACTTACAGGATCCCAGGGTTTGGACTAAGATTGCCCTTTGCCCTTAGCAAATTATTGACACTGAGGCAGCTGAGCTCCCAGAGGAATGTCACTCTGTCTGGTTTAAGGACTTGTGAATGGGATGTAAGTAGTAAGAAAATTTAATTTTTCTTCTGCCTTTGTTTCCCACATTGCATACTGCAGAGAAATCACTTGAGAAATGAAGAGCCAATGAATGCAGCAAACTTTATTATTGTCATATTTTAAGAAATGGCCACCACCACCCTAACCTTCAACACTCACAACACTGATCAGGCCCCAGCCATCAACATCCAGGGAAGACTACCCACCAGCTGAAAACTCAGATAATGGTTAGCCTTTTTAAAGCAACAACATATTTTTTAATTAGATGTGTACTTTTTTCAGACATAATGCAATTGTACCCTTAATAAGACTACAGTATAGTTTAAACACAACTTTTATATGTCCTGGAACACCAAAAATTTATTGCAGTTACTTTATTTTAATAGTCATTTTATTGTTGTGGTCTGGAACCAAACCTGCAATATCTCTCAGGTATGTCTGTATATCCTATTGGATATGCTTCCCTGAAGAATCCTGCCTAATTTATTTTGTTATTAAATATTTCACAGAAAGCAGTTGGAATAAACACAGTAGAACACATTATTGTTTCTTCTCCCACCAGATCACATGACTTTATATTTCTACCCAAATATTTTTCTGGAAGTACTAAAATTATTAATGTTGGACTTTTCTAATTTGAGTGGGATTTCAATGGAATTTAGAGCAAAAATAGGAAGTATATTTATAAACCAAAACCATAACAAAACATACATTTTAGAAAACGATATGGCTTCTCATAGAATAATCCTTTCTGACTTTAAGCATTGTCTCGTAGTCCAAACAAGGAGAGTGCTAGAAGGTGTTCTAGAAGGAAATTCCAGGAAACTGGAGCTTTTAAAACTAAAACGCCCTATTTATAACAGTGAGTAGAAAATAATGGAGACCAAATTCTCAATCATGACACTGTTTGTTTGTTTGTTTGTTTTTGGTGGTGGTTGTTGTTTTTAATACAAGAACAAGGTTTTCCTGGCTTCTTTATTATTTGATAATACCTGATTAAGTTATGGATTTATTACATGTATTCCAAGTTACAACTATTCAAAGAGGTTTTTTTTTTTAACTTTTTTTTTTTAAAGCAATAGTTAAAAAACTGGTGAATCAAGTAACTTCCTTATTGGGATAAATTTCTTCTCCAAAGGGGGCACCTGGGTGGCTCAGTGGGTTAGGGCCTCTGCCTTCGGCTCAGGTCATGGTCCCAGGGTCCTGGGATCGAGCCCCGCACCAGGCGCTTGGCGGGGAGCCTGCTTCCTCCTCTCTCTCTCTGCCTGCTTCTCTGCCTACTTGTGATCTCTGTCAAATAAATTAAAAAAAAAAAATTTCTTCTCCAACGTATTTATGTTCTTACACTACATACTTAACAGTGTAAAGATAACTGAATAAATACATTTCTGTTTACAAATTCTGTTTTTGAACAATACATCAGAGACTTAACTAATTCATTGTATGTACCCATATTTATAAACTTAGTATGCTCAGGTTTACATTTAAACATCCATAGTTAATTTCCACTATCATAGTATAAAGTGTCATCTTGAATAATATAATGTCTGTCACTTTACTCTGCCAGTAGCCATTCTTTTAAAATAAAAACATATTGGATAATTTGATTCTTTTGTGGAACTAGATAAGTCATTAAAAGAAAATAATAAACACCTGAGTGGTAAAGATAACAGAAAAATCATTCTACCTTATTTTCTGGAACCTATTATTTGGTAGACTAGAACTGAATAATACCTTCTGTCATAATTTTTCTGAAACACTTATTGCAGAAATGTAGCCTTTCTCTTCATTTTGCATAAAATGGTGCAATAACTTTGCTTTACCAGTGTGTCTTTTTTTTTAAAGATTTTATTTATTTATTAGACAGAGAGAGATCACAAGCAGGCAGAGAGGCAGGCAGAGGGAGAGGGGAAGCAGGCTCCCTCCTGAGCAGAGAGCCCGATGTGGGGCTCAATCCCAGGACCCTGAGATCATAACCTGAGCCGAAGGCAGAGGCTTAACCCACTGAGCCACCCAGGTGCCCCTACCAATGTGTCTTTTAAAATTTATTTTTTAATTTTCTCTTAAGATGTTAGTGATTAATGAAATTTGAAAGCTAATTACTAAATATTAAAACATATAAAATTAAGGCAGTTAATTATAGAAAGGAAACTATAACTAATTGAAGATATGAGATTAATATTGAACATTTAACTATGAATGCAGTGATTTTAGAAAATTCAGAAAACTCCATTTTTCCAAAGTTCTTTCTTTTTTATAAAAAGTAAATTTTATGTAGCTGCTTTTGTAGTGTATAATTGTTTTAAAATGCAGGACAAAAACTAATTTAGAGAAAAATAGAGCAATACCAAGGCACAGATAACTTATAAAGTCTTCCTTTCTACTATGATTCAGTAATGATACATTTCTTTTTCAAAAATGAGCCATAAAACTTTATAATAGGAAAAATTCAATAACTCTTCCTTCCAATAAAGCAGATTTTTAAAATATCATGGACCCAATAAAGAACTGTACTCTAAGAATTATTAAGAAAAAAAAAATCCTCATATTATCATGTGTTCAGATTAAATACAAAAAGTATAATATTTCTGAATATTATATACTAAGCCCAATATTTTATTAGTTATTATAAAATAATATTGAACAAAAAGAAATAATACATAATTCAAAATATATATTGAGACCTCTTGTGAATCTTCCAAAAATGACATTATATCTGAACAAATGTATTGAAACATTTATATTTTTCTGTTCAAATTCATATACCTTTCCTTAAAATATGTCTTCTTCTGTTTCCAGTTTTTATATAATTGAAAATAGTTACATAAAACCAAAGAAGATGTGAAAATGATAGGATTTTATTAACCAAAAAAAAAAAAAAATGGTCTCTCGAGGCTTTTAGAAATTACTCTCAGAAAGAAGATCATATAAGCAATGGCCCCATGATTTTCTAAGCTAATAAGAAAATGTAAATATGTATCTGTATACTTTATAATTTGAGTTAGTTTGTATAGTATTATTTATCTAGATTTGCTTACCACTTGAAGTAATTCATTGCTACTTATTATTGTTGCTACTTACTATTTTGTGTATTATTATTTTTTTAATTTAAACTTTATTTTTTCAGTGTTCCAAGATTCATTGTTTATGCACCACACCCAATGCTTCATGCAATACATGCCCTCCTTAATACCCACCACCAGGTTCACCCAACCCCTGACCCCCTCCCCTCCAAAATCCTCAGCTTGTGTATTATTTTTGACTTAGTTCATTGCCAGCTCAACCTGACAGAAAAATTATATGACTTAGAAATATATTAAATATTAACAATATTAAAATAATATTTTTACTTAATATCATACTATAAGTATCATTCTAATAGCTCCAAATCTTTCTTATAATTTTTCTCTTATATTTTTACTGAGTACAGGACATTGCTTTGTAAAAAGAAAAATCCTGTGGGGGAAATATAGAGGTCTGAGATGGCAGTAAACCAACCTCTGCACCGAAAGCAATTAGAAAACTTGTATCAAAACTAAAATATCATCAGTTTAAAACAGACATTAGGGTACTGCTAAAAAAAAAAGGGGGGGGGGCAAGAGGGTCCAAGATTTTGGAAAGCAGGCATGGGTGCTGACAAGGTAAACCACTTGCCCTTGGAGCATTTGCTGATTCTTAGAACAGGCAGGAGTCCAAAATATGTGCTTTGCCACTGCTGATATGCAGAAACCACACACTGCTGCTGTTGCTGCTTGATGTTCTTGTCTTCCTTTTGCTTCTTCTTCTACTACTACTTTTTTATTTTTTTTTTAAGATTTTATTTATTTATTTGACAGACAGAGATCACAAGTAGGCAGAGAGGCAGGCAGAGAGAAAGGAAGGGAAGCAGGCTCCCTGCTGAGCAGAGATCCCGATGTGGGACTCGATCCCAGGACCCTGGGATCATGACCTGAGCCGAAGGCAGCGGCTTAACCCACTGAGCCACCCAGGCGCCCACTACTTTTTTATTTTTAAGATTTTATTTATTTGAGAGAGAGAGAGCGTGCACAAACAGGGGGAGCAGTAGGCAGAGGGAGAAGCAGGTTCCCTGCTTAGCAGGAAGCCTGATGTGGGACTCCATCCCAGGACCCTAGGATCATGACCTGAGCCTAAGGCAGACCCTGAACCAACTGAGCTACCCAGGCATCCCCACTACTACTACTTTTCAAGAAAAGATTTATTTACTTATTTTAAACAGAGAGAGAGAGTGTGCAAAAGAGAGTGTGCAGCAAGGGAGGGGCAGAGGGAGAGAGAATCTCAAGCAGACTCGCTGCTGAGCTCAGAGCCCCATGCAGGGCTCCATCCCAGGACCCTGAGACCATGACCTGTACCAGAATCAAGAGTCGGACATTTAACTGAATGACCCACCCATGTACCTCAATATTACTACTACTACTACTTTTATAATATATTATCTTGCTATAAAATCTGTTGAGGAAAATGAGAAATTTAGGACTCTAAAGGCCACAGGCAGGGATGATGCCTAGCTGGCTCAGTCAGGTGTATATGTGACTCTTGATCTCAGTGTTGTAAGTTCAAGCCCCAAGCAGGGCATGAAACCTACTTTAAAATAAATGAACAAATAAATGAACAAAAATTAAGGCCACGGACATATTTTCCCTTAAAGAAACAAATTTGCTGAATTAAAAATCTGTACAGAGTAGAAAATGAAAAAAATGAACCAGAAAGCCAACAAAAGGAGAGGAGACATTTCTGGAAGGCCTGTGACGCTGAGAAGATAAGGACCAGGATTCAGGACTCCTAGAGAGAGGGAAATTTGTAAGTGTGCCATTCTCCAGGCTAGAAGCCTTGGAGGGTTGGACCCTAGACTGGGGAGTAGCAACTAGTGTCTACTAGCATCAACAGCAGGAAACCAAAACCAAAATAAAACTAAACTAAACTAAAAAGATAATATAGAATACATTGAAATGAAGAACTTTTATATTTCCCAGGACAGAATTAAAAGAGCGAAGCAAGGCACAAAATGGGAGAAGGCATCTATTTTTATATTTCAAAAGAGTTTTTGGATAAATCAGTAAGAAAAGTAAGACAAGGAAAACACCACCACCAACAACAGCAGCAACAAAAAAGACTGAAAGTCTTTGTACGAATGAGGACCCCTATTACCTACATAGCAGGATACACGTGAAAGGTGCTGAACTTCATATGACCCCACCAGGATAGCTGAAATAAAAAACAAACAAACAAAGCAACACAAAACAAATAACCTTAAAGTGTTGACCTGATGTACTGCTGGTGAAAGTGTAAGTGACAAAAATCCCTCTGGAAAATTGCCTGGCAGTACCTGTTAAAGTTGAAAATGTACATTCCCTATTAGCTAGCCTTGTACTTCTATGTACATACCTTATCAAAAGCCCTTCATTTGTTTATTAAATTATGAACAATTATTTCCGTAACAGCACTAGTCAAACACCTGAAACAACTCAATTGTACATCAGCAATAGAATGAATATATTGTAGTATATTCATACAACACAATGCAAGACTTACACACCAAAGAAGCACAAAACTACCACCAACTCATGATAGGATAAATCGTGCCAAAATGATATTCAGAAACAAACACCAAAAGCCAACAGCCACACAAAGCATATTCTTGATTCTAACTATTTATGTGTAGAAGTAGAGCTACTTCACTGATCGGGTTTAAAGAAGAATGGTGGTTACTCTTAGAGAGGATACTGATGGGAAGGGTCCATAAGGAGTTTCCTAGGGGTATTGATAATGTTCTGTTTCTTGATGTGGGTGATGGTTACAATGAGTGTGACCCACTTTATGAAACTTTATCAAGATGTTTACTAGTCTAACCCAGAAAGAATTCTCTCACCAGTTTAGTGTTTCAGCAAATGAGCAATGTGATAACAGGTAAAGCAGTTATGAAAGTAAAAAGGAAGTGAATCCTTTGACAGAAAAATTTGCCACTGTATTCCATAAGTGGAAGTTGGAATACAGTTATTCATCTAAATTAGTGGTTTCCTAGGTGTGGCTCTCAGGCCAGCAGCATCAGTATCAGCTGATAACACACCTAGGCATACTGAGTTATAAACTCTGGGGTGGGTCCCAGCCAGCTGTGTTTTAACAAGCCCTCTAAGTAACTCTCATCCATGCCAACTTTTAAGATCCACTAATATAAGAGAAAAACCTACAGAGACCCTACCTGTCTTTTGGTTTCTTCTTCTCCTTCTCCTTCTTCCTCTCCTTCCCCTCCTCCTTCCCCTCCTCCTCCTCTTCCTTCATCTTCTTCGTTTCTTTTTTGTGTGTATGTGCCATTTAGCAAGTTGGCAGGTACATTGAGGCTGATCAGTGAATATATATTGAATGAATCATTAGTGTTTTCATGTTAAGTGATATACAATTACTTGCTGAATTACATTTAATTAACCGTATCCCATGTACAAGAACGGGATCAATAAAATTTGAATAACTTTCACGCTGTTAGTTTCTGCTTGAGTTCAGTAATCATGCATTGACATGGGAAATGTAAAAGAAAGAAAGAAAGAAAGAGGAATCTATTTTTTGTTGGCATGTGAGTTCCACATTTTCATAGAGATCTTTATGTACTTTATAAAGCTTGGGGGAAAACAAAAACAAAAACAAAACAAAAACAAAAAAACCTCCTGATAGGATTTCCTCATCATAGATCATTGATTTGGACACAGGACAAAACATATGTGAAAAAAAAAATCAATCACTTAAATATTGGGTTGTGAGGGAGTGGATCTTCATTTAAGAAGGAATGGAGGAAAAAAAAAAACTCTCTTATAAAATGGTAAACACACACACACACATACACACACACACACGAAATAGAGTGTCTTACTACCAACGGTCATGAGTTAAAGTGAAATACTTACAGTAGGGAATCAAGCTAGCACAATCAGAAAGAAATAATCAGTTTACTTAATATGAATGCCTAGCACTATGTACATTTTCTGAATAAACTTCAGATATAGCATTAATCTCAAAGAATAGAAGAATAAGCAAAGTTTGATTTAAGGTGTTGTAATTCATGAATTCATGAAAATTTCATGAGCGTCAAGAAGTCAGTTATCATTGAAATGTTTTCTGTTTTCAAGCCAGGGTCACAGATCATTAAGCAGCTATTTAGGTATAAACCTTGCAATTAAAAACATCAAACTGATGTGCAGCTGGAGTCCCTTGCTTAGTAGCTGGATGTTTTTCAGAATTTGGTATACTGTTACTAAACTATACATCTTTGTGAAAAGATTTCAATTTCCTTTCACAAACCCTGGATTGTGATTTGAATTCTACACAAAATAGAAATTAAACTATTCAATGGCATCTGAAGACCAGAAAGAAAAAATTAATAAAGTCACTCTATTTTATAACTTGTATTTATTAAAACAGAAAAGACACCCATTATCATGTTTATTTCTCTCCATGGTATCACTTCACTCATGAGTTTATGCTATAGAGATAAAAAGATGTTATTATATGTGGAGATTTAAGTTTTAGTGCCTTTATCATTTAACAGTTTTGCAGTAAAAGACAAATCCATTATTTTATCTGTTGATTGGTTGGTCAATTGATATATATATACTCACAATTTAATAGTAAAAATGTAGAACTTCAAACCCAAATCTAAGGATTCTGCAGGCTGAAATTTTCTTTAAGTAAATTAAACTTCAAGAATATCATATATATATATATATATATATATATATATATATTTTTTTTTTTAGGCCACATGATTTATTCAGTAGTTTTTATGTTCCCAAATGACAACTGATGTCTATTCATAAGACTACAAAAGTTACCATTAGAATTGTCTGTGCTTATAAAATACCGACTTTTTTTTAAACTGTTATATATACTCATTAACACCAGTCTGCAACGAGTTGCATAGAATCATAGGCACTTCAAAGGCTTAAAAAGACGTGAACAACTTAAATGCATTTTTAAGATATATATATATATATATATGTAATTTAACTTAACTTCGGGCAGATCTTGATTTTTTGGGGTAATCTATTCACAGTCCACACCGAGAAATTCTCCTTTAAGCAGTATCAATATTAGCAGAGTGTTAGAAGTTCAAGATTGTGTTGGAAGGATTAATTTCTAAGATTTCAAAATGTAACATAGTCTTACAAATTATATTTTCATCCTCAGACACTCTTCCAGTATTAATTTGCTATTATCATTGGTTTGTCCCATCTTCATTGTAATAGAACTTGAAATAATCACTTTGGAAACTAAAGCAACTCTTAGAGATGATATTATCTTAATAATAGGATGATTCATATGAGATTGTCATCATGTGGATCAATTACTGAACACGATAAATTCTTATGGTTCACCTTAATGATAAACATGAGATTTTTAGTTAAACTTCTATCAATTTGATATTTTCAGCTTTAGTGAGGTAAAATTTACAAATAAAGTTGTAAGATATTTAAAGTGTACAACATGATGATTTGATATATATACACAGTGTGAAAACTTCCCTCCCATTGAGATAATTAACAAATGCACCAACTCACATATCCTCACGTAAATTTACCTTCCTATTTTTCTTTCTTCCTTTTTCTTTCTTCCTTCCTTCTTTTCTTCCTTTCTCTTTCTTCCTTTCTTTCATTCTTTTTTTTAAGTGCAAACACTTAGCTTGCATTCTTTTAGCAAATTTCAATCACACAATGCACTGTTATCAACTATTGTCATCATGCTATAATTAGAGTCTCACACCTTATTCGCCTTATAACTGAAACTTTGTAACCTTTTATGGGCCTCTACCTATTTCCCCACCTTCCAGCCCCTGGAAACCACCATTCTACTATCTCTGTGAGTTCATCAGTTTGGCAGATTTTTAAAAGCATGTAGTATGTGTCAAGAATTATGCTACATATTAAGAATATCATGCTAAAAAATTATCTGGTAAGCAGAGAACATGGTCCTATAAACAAAGTTAAAGGTTTTTAGTTTATTTTTATTTTTAGTATGTTTACAACCATCTATACATTCAGATCTAACACAAAAAAGGAAATGGGTATAATTGAATCAGGGAAGAACAAATCTAACGTACCTATCTGGGCCAATGCTAGTAAGAAACTTCATAGTCCACTCTAATGAACCCAGAAATCTCTCACTAACAACCTATACAAGTTTTGTTACTTCACTTTTCTATTGGCTCTTTTATTTAAGCATCTACATAAAGACAAGTTTCTTTAAACTCCATTTTCCAACTTTTCTTATTTTACCTCTTTCCTTCCCATCACAGCCAAGGTATGTGGGGGATATTCTATATTATTTTGTACTTACAGAATCTTTAAAATATAATATTCAATGTATGTGTATATATGAATGTAGGAGCCATATGTAAGATATAAACAATGTAAAATGGACAAGTATAAATCCGTATCTTAACATATGAAGTAGAACATGACCAACGTTTTCTATGTACTGTGTGATCCATTCATGTTCTATACCCTTGCCTCCCCTCCAAGTATAGCATCTCTCTAGAATTCATGTTTATCAGTCTGTTAGTTTTGAAAATTATTTATATTGTAGTTTTATATATGCCTAAATATTATATTGTTTAGTTGTTATTGTTTGGGGGTTGTTCAAGTTTTATTATACTTTGTGTAATCTTCTGGGACTTGTTTTTTTACCCAACATTTGATTTCTAAAATTATTCCACTTGGTTGCAGGTGATTATAGTTTATTCATTGTTCACTGATGTATAATATTCTATTGTGTTAATATGCCACAATTTATTTACTTGTTGACTTGAGGAATAGTTGGCATATTTTCCATCTTTCTTGATCTTCTTTCTTAAACAAATAATGCAGATCTGAGCATTCTTGTACATGTCTTTTTTGCACATGAGCAAGAATTTCTCTGTGACACATACCTAGGAATAGAACTAATGTGTCACATTTGAACCTTTGCCTTTATTGTATGATTTCACTTTGTAATCTGAAGTGTTTATCACAATTTACCCTCCTGCCAGAGAAGTGAGTTGGGGGAAATCAGAGGGAAAGACAAACCATGAGAGACTGCAGACTCTGAGAAACAAATTGAAGGTTTTGGAGGGGAGAGGGATGGGGGGTTGGGTGAGTCTGGTGGTGGGAATTAAGGAGGGCATGTATTGCACTGAGCACTGGGTGTGGTGCATAAACAATGAATTTTGGAAGACTGAAAAGAAATAAAATAAAATAAAATAAAATAAAATAAAATAAAATAAAAGACTATGAACATTGGAGTCAGATTTCCTGGGATGTTTTCCTTTGAATTAAAGTGCATAATTGAAGTACACTCAGAAAGGGCACAAATCATGTGTATAGCTTGATGAATTCTCATAAATTGAACCAATCTTTATAACCAGTATCTAGATCAAGAAACTGAAAATTACCAGCATCTCTAGGGGTTTTCCAATGCTCTTTTCTAATGATTCTCACCTGTGCCTCCACAGTACCCATTAGCTTTACTTCTAGTCTCAAAAATTAGTCTTGCCTATTTATAAATTTTATAGTATTGGAATCATAGAACATATATTTTATTGTGCTTGGATTTACTGTTCAGTCCATATTGTTCAGTACAATAGTAGCTTGTTCTTTCCCATAGACAAATAGTATATCACGGTGCAAACACACCGTGAATTATCCATCCATTCTCCTGTTTATTAGTTATGGGATAGGTTTCAGTTTGGGTCCATTTTTAATAATGCTGCTTGTAAGGATTTGTTTGGTTTTTTTTTGTGAATGTATTTGCATTTCTGTTGGGCTGTATAGAAGTGAAACTGCTGATTTTTCTGTGTCAATCTTCAGTAGGTACTGCTGAACAATTTCCCCAAGCGGTTGTACTAATTTCTACTTTCTCCTAGCAGTGTATGAGACTTGCAGTGGTTCCACATCCTTACTACAATCCATTTGTTTTATTTCTGCTTTGTCTTTTTTCAGTTGTTTTGTTTCCATTTTAACCGTGGAAAGAGGGGGCATATTATAGCATTTTGGAGTTGTTTTATTTTGCCTTTTACTGATGACTAGGAAAGTGGAGGCCTTTTCAGATTTTTTGGACCATTTGGATGTTCTGTTTGTGAAGTTCCTCTTCAGATCTTTTGACAGTTTTTCAAAATTTGATTTTTCAGTATTTTTCTTAGCAATTTTTATATATTCTGGACGCAAGGACTTTGTTAAACTATTTGCTTTAAATATTATATCCTATTCTGTGGCTTGTCTTTTCAATCTCTTTATGTCTCTTTTGATGATGTCTTATATAATAGAGTCCAAATTATCAAGTATTTCCTTTGAATTATGGCTTTGACATCCTGTTTTTAAACATATTCAAATATAGAAAATGCATTAAGTTGTTTCTCTCTATTTTATTTTAAAACAGTGTTTTACAGTTTGTATCTATACCTTGCATCCATTGTGATTGATTTGGTGTATGTTGTGAAGTAGAGGACCAAACTCCCTACTATTTAAAAATCCACTTTTTTTTTCTTTAAGATTTAAAAAAAATGTAAAAAAAAAATATTTTACCCATAGACCTATGGAGAAGGCAAAAAGAGTGAAATTAATTCCATATCTGTAACTTCATTTGGTTAAATGTCTGGGTGGAGCTTGAAAAGTAAGTGAAGTATAAATAAAAATAAATGCATAAATAAGTTTTAGGTGGTAGTTGTATATTTTGGTGTGATATACATTTTAGTGTTATGAACACATCTTTATTCAATTTTAATTAGGAAGCCAATGAACAAAAAGTAGATAGCAAAGGTACTTTCAGTTGGATAAAAAGGTGTTTTATGACTGTGGTACGTCAGAGAATGGAATAGTATTTAGTGCTAAAAAGAAGCGAGCGGTCATGCCACGAAAAACCATGAAGGGAATTTAAATGCATATAACCAAGTGGAAGATTGGCTTCTTCTAATCTGAAAAGGTTACATACTGTATGCTTCTTGCTATATGACCTTCTGTAAAAGGCAAAACTATGGTAGTAAAAAGATTAGTGATTACCAGGCTTTAAAGGGAAGAGTGGGATGAACAGGCAGAGTACAGAGGATTTTCAAGGCAGTAAGACATGACACCATCAGGCTGAATACATTAAATGTATTTGTCCAAACCCATAGAATTTACAACACCAACAGTGAGCCCTAAGGTACACTATGGATTTGGGGTAATAACAATATGTCAATGTAGGTTCATCAGTTGTAACAAATGTACCCCTGTGGTGAGGGATGTGGATTCTGAGAGAGGCTGGGCACATGAGGAGGCAGGAGGCAGGTGGGAAATTGCTATACCTTCTGCTCCATATTGTTGTGAACATAAAACTGCTCTTAAAAAAAAAAATCTATTAAAAATTTTACTTTTTATACACTAAGTTTCAGTAAAGATTACTGCTTATGTGATGTATGTCAAGGAGATAAAAATATAAGTTCTTTACCAGGTATCTTTCTATCCAAAATCCTTTCAAAGACAAATAAACAAACAAATATTGTCTACTAAGTGGCAATTACAGCTTTAACCACAATGAAAACATCCATGAGCAAATTTACAGAGAATTTATGCCATAAGATTCTTACATTTTGGTGGCAAGAATTACTCCGTATGTCATTGATATAATAGTCAATAAACTGTGCACTTTGTTACATGGGTAAGTTTTACAGATAATAAATTGAACAGATCATGTTGAAGGGAATTGGGAGTATAGGAGATGAAGTTTGATTAGACTTTCAAAGAGGGTGCTATAAAGCCTCATTGGAAAACATTTGAGCAAAGGCTAGGAAAAAGTTCAGTTTTAGTTGTTCCAGCCAAAAGAACAATTACACATTCATGGGTGGTATATCCGAGAATCGGCATAGAGGCCAGCGGACTGAGGGAAGGAAGATCAAGGGCGAGATACACAACATGCTTAGTCCTCCAAAAATGATCTTTTTTGTGTGTGTATTTGTTTTAAGTACTTATTGTTATATGTTATCATCATCAATTCAGTATTCTTTATTTTTGTTTTGTACTTTCAGATTTTCTTATCTTCTTTGATCAAGTGACTTGGAATTACTTTATTAAATTTAAAAATTCTAGAATTATCAAGATTCCATCTTACAGTGGAGGTATTTTGCATTTTATCTAGTGGTATATACCGTCAATTTAAAAAATCAATATTTACTGAAACAGATTAGATGCAAAATTACAAAGTGATATGCTTGATTGTGATTTTATTTTTTATTTTTATATATTTAAACTTATTTGTTGGAGAGAGAGAGAGCACAAGCAGGGGTAGCATCAGGCAGAGGGGGAAGCAGGCTCCCCACGGAGCAAAGGGCCAGATGTGGGACTCTATCCCAAGACCCTGAGATCATGACCTGAGTTGACAGCAGATGCTTAAACCACCCAGGTGTCTCTAGATTGTGATTTTAAAAGTAGTGCTGTACCTATATAAATGACTCTTTAGCCCTCATCCTATTCACATTGGGAGTCTACCAGGGTTGAGATTTGGGGATTTGCAAGAATCTTTGGGGCTTGTGAAGCTATGCTTGAGTCCCTTGGAGGCATGGGGAACAGTGATTGGTGGTGGTATATTCCAACCCTAAACAAATGAAAAAGGCTTTAAAGAGACCACATAGAGTTGTTAATTTGTGATTCTCTGCACTTTAGGAGACACCTTGAGCTGTTGTTTGATTTACAACCAAGAGCAAGAGACTGAAAAGTGGTTTATGAAGATGACTCTGATGTTTGGCATTTTCACAGTTGGTAGGGCAAAGAAATTTAGAGTATTTCTTTTGGACCATAAGAGTCAACTCATGAAAGACAGCCAGAAAAGCATTACTTTCCAATTTTCCCAAAGGGGGGAACAGATCTCAATAGATGTTTTGAATCTCAAAGGATACATGGGTGCTGAGAATAGAATGAATATTCAGTGGGATTGGATGTCTACAGGAAACTGAAGGTATGAGGTCCCCCCAACCCCCATACTAGAAATTTTTTCTCAGGACAACACATATGATTTAGTTACCTACTAAATCCAAGACAGTAAGACTACTCTGTATGACACCATAAGGCTGAATACATTAAACGTTTAAGAATTCCCTAACATCATTTCTTTGGATCTTTGTACCCTAAATCTAATATCAAACTTGTCATGAACCACAGTTATTTTTCTGAGAGAGGAAAAGAAGTTTTATATAGGGGAAAGAGAGAAATCTGGCCATACTTCCACTTACTTTAGAGTGGTTTATATAAAAAGGAAAGAAATTTTAACTGTAGATCATACTGGGTTGTTGATTTTTGCCTGGTACTACATATTTAAGTTCTTGAATAAGGAATATATTTTCAGTAATGTATCTTGAGAAATATATTTTGATTTAGGAATATATATTACAATCTAAAGTGATTGTAATATTTTTAATTACTTAAAAATAATCATGAAGTTTAAGGATGCTGCAGGGAAAAAACAAAGTAATCCTACAACACAAATCCAAAGAAATCACAGGAGAAAATAATTTACCATCACAGTCAATGAGTTGCACCTTTTGAATGAACCAGAAGCACACACACACATACACACACACACACACATCCCTGAAACTATTTTTTTGTTGTTGTTATTGACAATGTGAAGGATGAAAGAGTAATCCATTCACTCCATCTATAAAAGACAAATACTTAAATGCCACAAATTTTCCCTATACACACCACTGGAATTTTATGAATAAATATGACATATTTAATTACAGATAAACATTAATATTTTTATATTATCTATATCCTCTATCAAAATTATTTTAATTACTTTCTCTTTTTATCTATTTTTTAAAATATTTTTATTTATTTATTTGACAGAGAGACACAGTGACAGAGGGAACACAAGCAGGGGGAGTGGGAGAGGAAGAAGCAGACTTCTGAGCAAGCAGGGAGCCCAACGCGGGGCTGGATCCCAGGACCCTTGGATCATGACCTGAGCCAAAGGCAGACGCTTACTGAGTGAGGCACCCAGGCACCCCTTACTTTCTCTTTTTAGAGTATATTTTATAGCCTTACTATAATACTTAATTAGACTTCCCTCTATATTTAGTTTGTTTTATTGCCAACACTAATGTTTTTGTACTGTCTTCCTCTTTCTTCCGTTTGTGTTTTATTTTTTCATTCAAAGACAGACTATACTTACATAATTTATTCAGGAAGGTACATAAGTGATATAATTACTGAAGCCTTGTTTTAATGACTTTAATTGAAGAATAATTGTAAGCACCTACTACGGGTCAGAGAAGTCCATTTATTTGCTTTGTGCATGAAAGGCATTTGATAGAGTAGAAAACTCTTCGATTTTTAGCCTTCTTTGTATGACTCCTACCTACCATCCCTTCAAAAGTTATTTGGTTAAGCTTTGTTATCAAAGTACTTTAGTGTTTGAACTGTATTTTTTTTTCTATGCTTTTCCCTCATCTCCATTCTGTATAACTTGCATGCTAATAAAATTTTTGAGTACTTGAAATTAAGATATTTTAATGAAATAACACTTGGTATTTTTTAAAAAGTTTGATTTTGCTCAGAGATTAGTGCTCATCTTCTATTACTCTGAGTAATAAATAATTTTAATACCCTGCTTTATGTTGTTCACAGATTGGATTTTCTTCATCTGTCAAATGTTTCACATTTTCCTATAGTTACCGTCTTTTTTCATTATTTGTCAATTGCCATGAATTTATTTTTCTGTAATGCCAATAGTTTGTTTGATACTTAACTGATAAGATCATGTTTATCAAACCTTAAAAAAAGAAAATTTCCATGATTTTACATTATGTTCTCTTTATGACCACTTGGTCTGGATTTTTAAACCAGAATACATTTTCTTGAATCTGGAGGAAAAATTAAATGTGTTCTAAAGTTTTACTCCACTTAAGGCAATGAAAGAGTTTTTGTGGCGGCATCTTTGATTAACGATAGAAGAATCTGACTTTTCATCTATTATATATTTAGATAACTTTGATAATTTTCATTTTTTTATTCATTCAGGTAAAAGCCCTGCAAAAATTCTTTGCTTGTAATAACTGCTTACTCTAGAAAAAGATCTCCACTGATATTCTCCAGGTTTGCAACAGCCAAAGATCAAGGGGCTTTCAGTTTGTCATGGCTAATGAACCCAGTCTAACATGAATTCCTACTGCCCAAATATTCTGCTTTTTAGGGGTGCTTTTTTCATTCATGGAGTATTTAGTGATGTGCTCTATCTTGTGAGGAATATCACTGTAAGCTAGCAAATAGTGTTTGGAAGGAGATGTTCTCTGCCCTCCTGGAGCCAAGACCATGCCCAAACACAACTTTTACCCTTTGGGTTTATAAGGACTCCTTCATGTGTAGAGACTTTTTCAAATAGAACATCCTATTTTTATTTTATTTATTTTTTTAAAGATTTTTTATTCATTTATTTGACACAGAGAGATCACAAGTAGGCGCAGAGAGAGAGAGAGAGGAGGAGGAAGCAGGCTCCCTGCTGAGCAGAGAGCCCGATGCGGAACTTGATCCCAGGACCCTGAGATCACAACCCGAGCCGAAGGCAGAGGCCTAACCCACTGAGCCACCCACCCAGGATAGAACATTCTATTTTTAAAGCAAATGAAGCCAGGTGTCTTCCTTCTCTATTAGGTGTCTCTTACCCTGTTAAGTGCACTTAGTAGAAATCCCTGGTGACACCCACTGTCTATTAAGACACCCTTCCAAGTTTGAAGCTGTAATGTGGGTTTCACCCAATTTTTATTTATATTGGTCATAAAGCTGGTGTCCAGTGAGGTACTAAAGAAGGTAAATGCTCATCTTTGTGTTGCTGTGAGTCAGATGTCACTGTTGTCTGATGATTTCTAAAACAATTTAGACAGTTCTTTGACAGACCTCCCTACTATGGAATCTCTCTGTGTCTTAGAAACTAATGTACCTGAATTTTATTCAAATTCCTGCTTTATTTGTTGAGAAGGAAATTTAGATAAGTGGGTGTCAACAAATGTATTTGCATGATTTCCTTCAATTTCAAGTGCAAATAGTGCTCACATGTATTACCAACCATTAAGAATTTGATAAACCTATTCAGCAGATGGCAGTGCTAGCACATTTGGTAGATGTTTAATAGATTATTTTGGTCATAGCTGTTGGAGGAGGTACCATTTCATTTAAAGAGAATCATTATCTAGGTATAAAGAAATATGATACTATCTATGCAGAGATTCAGTTATGTGTATAGATCATATCATAAAGTTGTTATGTGTAGAAATGACAATATAGCATAATATATATAAATAAAACTATGTATTTGTATAAATATTTTTATAAATGTCTAACTAGAACTTAAGTAAAAATTTGAAAAAAATACTTTTTTTAAATTAATTATTTTTAAAAATAAAATGATAGAAACCATTGGTAAAAATAAAATAAAATAAATATATAACATATGATGATATCACCATAAAAATATATAAAAATATTTTTCAAAAGATCAATTTTTAATAAATAATTTTAATAAATTTTTATATATAAATAATAATTATATGTAATTGGTCAAAAACCTGGACTTTTAAAAAAATACACTTATAATACACTTTATTATGCTAGTTTATACAGACATTTTTATATAATTTATCTTAAAATGTTATGTGCTTTTTGAATAGATCTAATTTATAGATTTATATAAATATACGTCCTCTAAAATATTTTATGTCAGTTTTATAGTGTAAAATAAATCATATTTATTTAACTTTTGAATTCACGTACTAGGTTTTATTGAAGCAGTTACTACCAGGAACATAAATAGGTTAACAGTTCTTCATACCTATTCAGAATTAGGAAACTTGAAGAAAAATTTTGAAGAATGCCATGAAGTGTGGTGGGACATTGAGAAACAGA
The DNA here is from genome assembly GCF_002288905.1 of Enhydra lutris kenyoni. Taxonomy (NCBI): domain Eukaryota; kingdom Metazoa; phylum Chordata; class Mammalia; order Carnivora; family Mustelidae; genus Enhydra; species Enhydra lutris. The sequence goes on along the minus strand of NW_019154086.1, from coordinate 24,186,345 downwards.
GACAATGTCAACATGGCAGAGTATGCGAATTAGGTAAGGGAGGTATACATGTCATCAAGATTTAGAAGACCCATGAGCACTTAAGTATAAAAATATTTCTTTTGTTTTTATAGCATGATTTTCTTCTGTTTCGGGAATTATTTAAATTAGTTATAAAAATGAATAAGACCAAAGAGATACATTTGAAATTTGTTTTTTCCAGAACAACATTCAAGAGACTTTTTATAATTATTTAGTAGAGTTAAATAATATAGTCAATTTTTTTTTCTAATCAAAATTTGGTCTATATACTTCCCATCTAGGGGGGAGAAAAAGGATACATATGTGCAGTTTTACTGGAAAGCAGATATTTTGAATTTGAATATTTATGACAATAACTCAAGAATTTATTTTTGATTGGGAAAGAGTGGTTGTAGCTATGCTATGAACAGTTTTCAGTGGTAACATGTGAATTTTATTCTATACCCATGCATTTCACCTTTCAAAATTGTTATGTACTTGTTTTTAGATATAAAGCTTACAAAATAAAAGAGTACTCCTTCCAAAACTTTTGTTAATTCCAACAGAAATAATCACTGTAATAGTATTGTGTATAATTCTCTATATTTTTAACATAAATCCAGATTTAAAAAAATACATATTATACCATTATATAATATTTTGTGGTGTATTGATACTTATTAATTTTAACATTATAAAAGCAGTATATATTCCTGGTCCAGAATTAATACATAAAAAAAGCAATTTTCCTTCTGAAAGCACATACCTTAGTCTCCATAACAATTTCTTTCTTATTAATGATTATGTATAAGCTTATTAAGTATTTTTTTGTCTATTAGGATTTCTCTATCTCTGAATACCTTTTACCTACTTTTCTTTTGGGTTTTTCTTTTATTTCTTATTGATCTTTAGGAATTCTTTCTATATTAAGAAAATGAGTTATTGGGCACCTGGGTGGCTCAGTTGGTTATGCAACTGCTTTCGACTCAGGTCATGATCCTGGAGTTCCGGGATCAAGTCCCACATCAGGCTCCCTGCTTGGCAGGGAGTCTGCTTCTCCCTCTGACTTTCCCCCTCTTGTACTCTTTCTCTCTCATTCTCTCCCTCTCTAGTAAATAAATAAAATTTTAAAAGAAAAGAAATTATTAGTAAACTATTAATGATATTTTTCCAATTTTTATTTTATTTTTAGACTTGATTTATTTTTTCTTAGATTTAAGCAGCAGTAGAAATTAAAAAATGTTGTGTTGTCAAATATATCAATCTTCACCTTTGTGGCTTTTTAATATTATTTCAAATTACACCATATATTTCCTGTGATTAGAATTTAAAAATATTCACACATATATTTTGTTGTCTCTTTTATATTTATATATTGATTTTTTACACATGAGTATTTTTTCATCTAAGTTATTTTGGTATAAGAAAGAGATGAAATTTTTGCTTTTATTTTTTCCAAATAGGTAGATATAGTTATAACATGAAAGGCATGCATGGGTCTCTTGAGGTCTTTTCTAAAGAGCATTTCCCAAATAAAACATTTTAACAACTCTGATTTCATGTAAACAATACAGATCTTCCTCAACTTACAATGGGGTTGCATCCCAATACCTATTATAAGTTGAAGATATCACGTCAAAAATGTATTTAATACATCTAACCCACATAGCTTAGCCTATTTTAAGTGAATTCAGAATATTAGCCTAAGTTGGGCAAAATCACTAAAAGCCTATTTTAAACAAAATGTTGAATATCTAAAGTGATTTATTGAGTACTGCACAGAAAATAAAAAACACAATGGTTGTATGGGTACAGGATGGTTGTAAGTATATCTTTTTACCGTTGTAATTGCAGGGCTGACTGGAGGCTGCGGGTTGCTTCCGCTGTCCAGTATCATGAGAGATTATCATACCACGTATCATTAGCCAAGAAAAGATCAAAATTCAAACTATGATTTCTACCGAATGTCACTTCCATACCTTAATAAACTGGAACCATCATAAGTGGAGGGTGGTCTATAATTAATGCCTTTATTTAAAAACTTGGGTTCTTTTTAAAAATAATTTTGTAGGGACGCCTGGGTGGCTCAGTTGGTTAAGCTGCTGCCTTCGGTTCAGGTCATGATCCCAGCGTCCTGGGATCGAGTCCCACATCGGGCTCCTTGTTCTGTGGGGAGCCAGCTTTTCCCTCTGCCTCTGCCTGACACTCTGTCTGCCTGTGCTCGCTCGCTCTCTCTCTCTCTGACAAATAAATAAATAAAATCTTAAAAAAAAAATAATTTTGTAATTTACATTGTAAATTTAGTTGTCGTATTTTAAAATTTAGATTACAACTTGGAGTGTTAGAAGTTTTTAAAAGTTATTTCTACTATCTTGTTTGATAGAAAAATCACTCATAAAATCCCAGGTATATGATTGTACACTCTTTTTTAATTGATAACAGTAGCAAGGAATTCAAATTTTAATTAAAAATAGAGCTTGAATTTTATTTTTTATGTTTTAATTTAAATTCCAGTTAGTTAGTATACAGTGTAATATTAGCTTCAGTAGTAGAATTTTGTGATTCATCATTTAAATACAATACCCAGTGTTCATCAAAACAAGTGCCCTCCTTAATACCCATCACCCATTTAACCCATTCCCCTGCCAACCTCTCCTCCAGAAAAACCCAAGCCTTTTCTGGAGTTTAGAGTTTGTTTTATGGCTTACATGTCTCTTTTCTCACCCACAGTGTTCATCTGTTTCATTTCTTCAGTTCCACATATGAGTGAAATCTTGTGGTACTTGTCTTTCTCTTATTTCTCTTAGCATAGTACTTTCTAGTTCCATCTATATCATTGCAAATGGCAATGATATAGATGGAAGTTTTCATTCTTTTTGTGGCTAAGTAATAATCTATTATACATATGTCACCTCTTCTTTATCCATTCATAAGTCTATGGACATTTGGGCTCTTTCCATAATTTGGCTATTGTTGATAATGCTGTTATAAACATTGGGGTGCATGTGTCCCTTTGAATCAGTATTATTGCATCCTTTGAGTAAATTTCTAGGAGTGCACTTGCTGGGTCATAGAGTAGTTCTATTTTTAACATTTTGAGGAAGCTCCATACTATTTTCCAGAGAGGCTGCACCAGTTTGCCTTCCCATCAACAATGTAAGAGGGTTTCCCTTTCTCCACATCCTCACCAACACTTGTTGTTTCCTGTGTTGTTAATTCTAGCCATTCTGACAGGTGTTATGTCATTGTAGTTTTGATTTGTATTTTCCTGATGCTGAGTGATGTTGAACATTTTTTCATGTGTCTGTTGGTGATTTGTAAGTCTTCTTTGGAGAAATGTCTGTTCATGTCTTCTGCCCATTTCTTGACTGGATTTTTGGTTTTTGATTTTTGAATTTTTTAAGTTCTTTGTAGATTTTGGATACTAACTCTTTATCAGATATATCATTTGCAATATCTTCTCCCATTCTATTGGTCGCCTTTTAGTTTTGTGGACTGTTTCCTTTGCTGTGCAGAGACTTTTTTACTTAATGAAGTCTCAATTGTTCCTTTTTGCTTTTGTTTCCTTTGCCTCTGGAGACATGTCTAGCAAGAAGTTGTTGCAGCTGACGTCACAGAGGTTGCTGCCTGTGTTCTCCTCTAGGATTTTGATGTTTTCCTATCTCATATTTAAGTCTTTCATCCATTTTGAATTTACTTTTATGTATGGTATTAGAAAGTGGTCCAGTTTCATTCTTCTGTATGTTGGTGTCCAGTTTTCCCCAATACCATTTGTTAAAGAGACTGTCTTTTATTCGATTGGATATTCTTTTCTGCTTTGTCGAGGACTGGTTGAGCATATAGCTGTAGATCTTTTCTATTCTGTTCCATTGATCTACGTGTCTGTTTTTTTGTGCCAGTACCATACTGTCTTTATCATATACAGCTTTGTAACAACTTGAAGTCTGGAATTGTGATGCCTTCAGCTTTGCTCTGCTTTGTCAAGACTGCTTTGGCTATGTGGGGTCTTTTGTGGTTCCTATAAATTTTAGGATTGTTTGTTCTAAGTCTGAAAAAGGCTGGTGGTATTTTGATGGGGATTGTATTAAATGTGTATATTGCTTTGGATATTATAGACATTTTAACACTATTTGTTTTTCCAATTGATGAGCGTGGAATGTCTTTCCATTTCTTTGTGTCCTCTTTGATTTATTTCATCAGTGTTTTATAGTTTTCAGAATACAGGTCTTCCACCTCTTTGGTTAGGCTTATTCCTAGGTATCTTACGGTGTTTGGTGCAACTGTAAATGGGATTGAGTCCTTCATTTCTCTTTCTGCTGCTTCATTATTGGTGTGTAGAAATGCCACAGATTTCTGCACATTGATTTTGTATGCTGCAACTTTATTGAATTCATGTATCAGTTCTAGGAATTTTTTGATGGAGTCTTTAAGTTTTCTACATAGAGTATCCTGTCATATGCAAATAGTGAAAGTTTGACTTCTTCCTTGCCAATTTGAATGTCTTTTATTTCTTTTTGTTGTCTGATTGCTAAGGCTAGGACTTCCAGTAGTGTGTTAAATAACAACGGTGAGAGTAGACATCCCTGTCTTGTTCCTGGCCTTAGAGGGAAAGCCCTCAGTTTCTCCCCACTGAGTATGATATTAGCTGTGAATCTTTTGTGTCTGACCTTTATGGTGTTGAGCTATGTTCCTTCTATCCTTACCCTGTTGAGAATTTTATCAAGAATTGATGCTGTATTTTGTCAAATACTTTTCACATATATTCTTCCTTGAATATATATAAAAAAGTATATTGTTGGATTCAGTTTGGTAGTACTTTGTTGAGAATTTTTACATCCATATTCATTAGGGATATTGGCCTTTAGCTCTCTTCTTTAGTGGGGTCTTCCTCTGGTTTCCGAATGAAGGTAATGCTGGTTTCATACAATGAGATTGCAAGTTTCCCTTCCATTTCTATTTTTTGAAGTAGTTTGAGAAGAATAGGTATTAACTCTTCTTTAAATGTCTGGTAGAAATCCCCTTGGAAACCCTCTGGTCCTGGACTTTTTTTTTTTTCTGGGGAGATTGTTGATTACTGATTTAATTTTTTTGCCAGTTATGGGTCTTTGCAAGTTGTCTCTTTCTTCCTGTTTCAGTTTTGGTGGTGTATATGTTGCTAGGAATTTATCCATTTCTTCCAGATTGTCCAGTTTGCTAGCATAAATTTTTTTCATGATTATCTCTTAAAATTGTTTGCATTTCTGTACTGTTGGTTGTGATCTCTTCCTTCTTATTCATGTTTTTATTCTTTCGGTTCTTCTTTCTCTCTCTCTCTCTTTTTTTTTTTTTCCTTTTGATAAGCTGAGCTGGGGCTTTATCAATTTTATTAATTCTTTCAAAGAACCAACTCCTGCTTCCATTGATTTATTCTGCTGTTTGTTTTTTTTTTTTTCTGTATCATTTATTTCTGCTCTAATCTTTATTATTTGCCTTCTTCTGCTGGCTTTAGGTTTCATTTTCATTTTTTTTTCAAGATTTTATTTATTTATTTTACAGATAGAGATCACAAGTAGGCAGAGAGGCAGGCAGAGAGAGAGAGGAGGAAGCAGGCTCCCTGCTGAGCAGAGAGCCCTATGTGGGGCTTGATCCCAGGACCCTGGGACCATGACCTGAGCTGAAGGCAGAGGCTCCAACCCACTGAGCCACCCAGGCGCGCCTCATTTTCATTTTTTGTTCTTTATTTATTGCCGTAGGTGCGAGGTTAGTTTGCATATTTGATATTTTTTTTTTGCTTCTTGAAGTAGGCCTATATTGCTATATACTTACCTCTTCTGACTGCTTTTGCTGCCTCCCAAAGGTTTTGGAACATTGTGTTTTCATTTTCATAGATTTCCATGTATTTTTTCATTTCTTCTTTAATTTTCTGGTTGACCCATTCATTCTCTAGTAGGCTGTTCTTTCACCTCCATGTATTTGTGGTCTTCCCAATTTTTTTCCTGTGGTTGATCTTAAGTTTCATATTGTTATGGTCAGAAAATATGCACGGTACGATCTCAAGTTTTTGTATTTGCCGAGACCTAATTTGTGATGCAGGATGTCATATATTCTGGGGAATGGCCCATCTACTCTTGAAAAGAATGTGTATTTTGCTGCTTTAGGATGAAATGTTCTGAATATATCTGTTAAGTACATCTGGTCCAGTGTGTCTTTCAAAGCCATTGTTCCCTTGTTGATTTTCTGCTTAGATGATCTGTCCATCAATGTAAGTGGGTTGTTAAAGTCCCCTACTATTGCTGTATTACTATCAATGAGTTCCTTTATGTTTGTTAGTAATTATTTTGTTGTTGTTCTTGTTATTGTTTGTATTTAGGTGAGCCCTAGTTGGGGCCACAGGTATTTACAATTGTTATATCTTCTTATTGGATAAACCCCTTTATTATGCTACAGTGTTCTTCATCTCCTGTTACAGTCTTTGGTTTAAGTTTCTAGTTTGTCTGTTATAGGTATGGCCACTCTAACTTTTTTTTTTTTTTTTTTTTGGTGCCTATTAACATGATAAATAGTTCTCCATCTGCTCACTTTCAATCTATAGGTGTCTTTAGGTCTAAAATGAGTCTCTTGTACAAGGGCAGCATATAGATTGGTCTTGTGCTTTTATCCATTCTGATACCTTATTTCTTTTGATTGCAGCATTTAGTCCATTTACATTCAGAGTGATTATTGATAGATATGAATTTAATGCCAGTGTATTACTTGTTAAGTCATTGTTTCTGGAGATTTTCTCTGTTCCTTTCTAGTCTATCACTTTTGGTCTTTCTCTCTCATTCAGAAGAGTCCCCTTTAATATTTCTTGCAGGTCTGGTTTAGTGGTCATAAACTCCTTTAGTTTCTGTTTGTCTGGGAAACTCTTTATGTCTCTTATTTTGAATGATAATGATTACCTTGCTGGCTAGAGTATTCTTGGCTGCATATTTTTCCCATTCAGCCCATCGAATATATCATACCACTCCCCTCTGGCCTGACAAAGGCTTGAATTTTAGAAAACCCTATTTAGAAAAGCTATATGTTAAATTATCCTGTTACACAGTCTCATTCTTTGATCTAAATCTGCCCTTTATTCTAAAAAAAATTATTAAATTCTTTATTATTAAATAATGTTCTGATGGTGATTATTTTTTTTACATTGACTTGATCACTAGAATAACATTTTTTCATATTTTTATCAAATTATTTTTTTCTCCATTCATATACCTTCAATTTTTTCTCTGTTTGTTTATTTTAATAACTTGTAACAGCCCTCACCATGGCTGCTGAATTTGTTCATTATTTGCCTGCAAACAGATTTTCCTAGTAAGACATTGGTCTACTGACTTTGCTTAATGGCTTTTGTTAGCAAAAAGTTTTAATTTTAGAATAGATGAAATCACTGTTTTTTCTTGTTATGTTTTATTCTTTTAGTTTCTTGAGAAACTGCTATTAAGTAGTCTCCCTTGTCTAAGTGTTTTACTCTTCTTATGTTCACAGTATGGGCTTTAACTCATCTCAAATTTATTTTCTTTATAGTATAAGGTAAGGATCAGACCAGGTTTTCTTATCCTATGTAGGTTAATTTGTTTTTAGGACTATTTATTGAATGTCAATTATAGAATCAAATCTTGGTGTAGGCAAGTCTCTGCGTCTGAATTTCCCCTCTCTAGATTATTCAGCCAAAGTCCTGCTGTGTTCACTGGGCCCCTCCCTCTCACAAATTCTGAATTCAAATTCTTGTCTCTTCTGTATCACAAGACTGCAGGAGATTCTGTAGTGTGTTTTTTGTGTGGTCATTAAACATTTGAGTCCCCTCACTTTCAGAATTTAAACTAATGTCATTTTGGGAAAATGAGACATGCATCAAGCTCAGTTCTTCGTATCACTCTTCTTTACTGAGCTCTTCTTCTTCAAAGTCTCCGATTTTGTGTCCCTTGAACCTGGGAAACCACCAAAAACCATGCCACTGCTTTCTTCTCCTTGAGAGGTCTCCCTTTGTCCACAAAAGGCTCTGATTCTAAGTCTCCTGTCATGTACACAGGATAGATAAAGGAGTTACAGAATCTTAGCTCCTGTCTCTGAGGCTCCTGATTCTTGGCCCATTCAGTCCTGGTTTCTCTGAGCTCTCTTAGGTCTTTAAATGGATTCTGAATTTCTTAGGCAGTTTTTGTAATTGTTCTCAGTAGGAGAGTTAGATTGCTTCAAGCTATTCTATTATAACCATAAATAATAATGCAGTTATTTTTATAATTGCATTTGTCAAATTTGTGTTCTTGTGGTTTGTATTTACTGTGCTTTATCCTTTATTTGTTTATTTGAAAAAAATATTTTCTTTTATTCCCTTCTATCTTTTTTAAAAGATTTTATTTATTTATTTGACAGAGATCACAAGTAGGCAGAGAGGCAGGCAGAGAGAGAGGAGGAAGCAGACTCCCTGCTGAGCAGAAAGCCCGATGTGGGACTCGATCCCAGGGTCCTGGGATCATGACCTGAGCCGAAGGCAGAGGCTTTAACCCACTGAGCCACCCAGGTGCCCCATATTCCCTTCTATTTTTATTTTAAAGTTCTTTTTACCCTTCCCCCTTAGAATATAGTTAAGGATATACTTTAAATTGTTTCCTTTCATATTATAGTATTCATAATTGCGTTAGAAATGTCGGAAGCTAATAAATAGTCCTATCCTAATAGTAGTAAGAGACCCTCTGCTTTCACATTGATTTCCTCCTTCCAGTTACATGCTATCATGCTCGTTATTTTAACAAGTATTTAAACCCTAAAGAAGATACTTACTAAACTTTCAAATCTTTTTAATTTCTACAAAACATTTGTCAATACATTAACAATTTTTTAAAAATAAGATGATTCTTTCATCTTCTCTTCCTTCTGATTTCCAATTTCTTCTTTTAGAAATATATTCTTTACTTGAATTTTGACAAATAGCTGTAAATAATGTGTTCAGTTCTAATAATACGAAAATGCTTGCTTTTGCCTCATTCTTGACTTATAATACAATAGAATACAGAACTGCTTCTGGCCAGTTCATTATTTGCATGTTTAATAACTATCTGCTTATTTTGGTAGGGCTTGTTTTCACTCTAAATTCCTCTTGTTGGTTTGGATGGAAAAATATCATCACAAATAAGGTTTTTTAAAAAATCTTCCTTATTTAGATTTTCTTGTTATATTATATAACTAAGACAACTTTGAAGTTTCTGCAATGTGAGGCAATGGAAATTCAAACCAAGTCTCAAATGAAGTGCAGGTTTTGATTACATTTACTTCTGAGAGAAGCCTTTTCCACCTAAAGCCCAAAGAGAGGTCAGTAATAACTAAATTGTCTTTTTACAATGATAAGAAATATTTTGCTTGGTTTAATGTTTCTTCCTGGGGATAGTCATTCAAGTTTTCAGTTTTAAGTAGAATCTCATTCCAAATCACTGCTTCATAAGAGCCTGGGTATTTGATCTACTTTCTTCACACAGATGTTAAACTGAAGTTAGTGGTTACCAGGATGGGAACTACCACCAAAGGAGCCCACAACTCAGATCTCTCTTATACCAACAAATAGGAAATTGCCCTTTTTTCAATTTCAAAACATTTGACCCTATATAGATACCACAAAATGCAAAGACTAGAGGTGACCCTAGATCCCTAGATATTATGTAGCACAATTTATCACTGTATGATGAAATTCTTCTTATATTTTTGACAGATGGTCATCCATCTGCTTCTGTTACACAGCAAACTGTACACATCAACTGCTCATTTCATTCCCCAATTGCTCTAGTTCCTGAGATAGTGTATCAAACTCATTGATTTTTACTATTATCTTTATTTTGTCTGTTTCTGCAATCAGCATCTTCAGAAAAATGCTATTGTGAATGACTTGAAACTCTAAATGGATACAGATAAAAATATACTTCTAAAGATAAAAATTCACCAGAGAGTTTTTGAATAGAACAAGCCAACTTCAACAGGTCACTTCACTTTCTTAGAAGAAAGGAGAAATTTTATTTCTGAGTTAGTTAGAAGCTAAGTATACCAATCTAATATATAGAAAAGAAGTAATATATCCTAGCATATGGTAGTGTATTGATTAAGAATGTGAACTTTGGATCCAGGCCATCTCAAGTGGATTCTGAATCTGCACTTTCTAGCTTTACCTCCAGATATTGGGAAATTTTCTTTGTAAAAAAAAAAAAATTGTTTACTGATTTACTTATTTATTTAATTAGTTATTTGAGAGAGAGAGAGAAAGAGAGAGAGAGAGAGCACACAAGCAGGGAGGATGGACAGAGGCAAAGGAGAGAGATAGTCTTAAGTAGGCTCCATGCTAAGCATTAGGCACAGGACCCCGACCTAGAGCTCTATCTCATGACTCTGACATCATGACCTGAGCTGAAATCAAGAGTCAGATGCTCAACCAACTGAGCCACCCAGAAGCCTCTGGGAAAATTTCTTACATATTTTATTTAATCTATAAAATGGGATGAAAGGATATGATCATAGTGGAGTCTTATGGAAATCACATAAAATAGCATATATAAAATATTTAGCACAATGCCTAGCTGTTGTAGTGTTGATGGCAAGGAAACTCATATTGAAAGATATTTATGGAATATATAGAGATTACATGTTTTATATAATATCAGCTTGCAGAAGATAATTTGATTGGCGGGGGGTTTATTACTTAGGCACCACAGGTTGAGACAACACTGTATGTATATGGATTCATCATAGCAGCACCTATATATGGTGCTAACTTTGTATTAGTTATGATATAAGCTCAGTTGCTGCGACAAAGTTCCAAAAACAATAAAGTAGCTTAAATAAGATAGAAGTTTGTCTGTAAGTCAAGAGTTTTATCATGGGCAGTCCAGAGCTGTAATCGAGGTTGTACTCTACCATGGACACGGGTGCTTTGTATATCATTGCTGTGCATTTTTCATGACTTTCATCCCTTTGGATAAGGTAGATGTTATGTCTCCCACTATACCTGTATTCCAGGTAGCAGGAGGGAGAAAATGAGTAGAGATCACAATTCCTTTGCTTAAATCTGAGTCAGGAAGGTGCACATATCATTTACATTCCATTAGCCAGAACATTGTTATGTAGACACAACTATATGCAAAGAAGGCTGCAACATGCAGTATTATCTTGGCTACTCTGAGATCAACTAAACTCACAGAAGCTCTGTGAGACAGGAATAGGGGAAAATGGGTATTGGAGAACTTGCAATTTCTTACCAATTGCTTACCAATTTGGCCACCCAAATATGCTTTTCCTCACTCCCTCATTCTCTCTCACAACCTCCCTTTCCAAATGAGATAGTGAGTATGACATGTCCTAATGAGTTATGTTATCCTACTCAAAGAGAGGACCTTTGGTTTATAGTGAATTTGCTGCATAAGGAAGAAACTATCTGCCCTCAAAACTATATATAAAATGATGGAGCAGCAAAGAGATGACCACAATTAAAATCTTCTTCTAAAAAGGGGATATTAGGAAACATAAATTAATCACAGTCCATGATAATGATCGAATAAGAGTTTATTGCTCTAAACATTGAAAACAGGTTAGACCCTGTGAAAGCCTGGATTTTGTCCCTGTCCATTGTTCTCTGTGGTCTAGGGCTTTGACTTCTGAAGGGTGTTTTTTTTGCCCATTATCTGTTCTGGAAGAATATAAATGGGCATTGGAGAATGTAATTCTTAGGGTTGCACAATATTGCAGTCATCTTTCTCTGTAGGCAAATTTGGGGTTCAGGGATCCTTTAAGAGTCAAACACTGGTGATAAATTACCTTAAAATTTGAAAACTATCAGTTTGTTGGTGGACAGGTAGTTTCAAATGTTAATAAGCATCATTTAGGATCACATTTTGACTGTTTATTTTTACTTATTTTTTTAGAGAACACTGACCTTTTGGTTATTGCCTTCTGTACTTTATGCATTATCCCTTCACTCAGCTAATGAAGGCTGTTTGATAAAATAGACTTGGATGGAGAGGTGATCATCTTAACCTCATTTTTACCACTTAGCTGGTTCCCAACATCCATCCAATAATCTAGAGCGAGCTTTCTAAATAGAGAATGTAGAATGGAAGTTATTTGAAATAATACACCAAAAGCTATGTGCAACACTCATCATCACAATCTATTGATCAAAATATAATCACATCTTCTAGAAATAAAGGCATATGGGAAACATATTAAGTGCTTGGAGAGTAAGATGCTAAGATAGTATCTAAGTTGCTATCACTAAAAGGAAGAATTGAAAATGGGGAATAATTAGCAATCTTTGACACTGAGGGTTGAGAACTCATTTTGAAGCACAGTGCTTTTTATATTAAATAAATATAATTTGGTTGAATCTTTCATTAAAGGAATGTTGATAAGATAGTCACAAGAACTATATCTAAAATATAAGATTAAAGAAAGTTTGGAAGTAAACAAACCATGAATATTAAAAATTTGATAGAGATATCTTAATAGTAGCAAATCAGTATTTAAAGCAAAATAAATACCCAAAAACCAAATGTGAATGCTCAAGCAGATCATATACCAGACCTACTATAAGAATCTTTATTGGGGAAAATCACAAGAACAACAGTAGTGAGCACATGGACCCCTGTTCTCACTTAAGAGTAATATAGAGCAATCTAGTAGGACTATATGTTAGATACCAGGAGAGAAAACCTGACCACTTGGTAGTGGGGTTTTTAAGGTATGGAATTAGAGAACCACAAGCACCCCCCTTGGTGGAATCAGGGCTAAGATATAATAGCAATAAGACATGTTATACACTTAACTGCAGGTTTGCCTGCCCAGCTCAGCATTTGTGGTTGGGAGCATGTGTTCCTCCCCTGCCATAATTAGGAGGAGGACCCCAAAACTCCCAGTTGCAATTATATGCTATGATAGGTTAGTAAAAGTGTTTGTTCACTTTCTATGGGGGCTTACAACCCTTATGCTAGAATAATAGAGGGCTCTGGTCCTACTCTTGTAGTTGATCTAAATTGATTTTCATAAACCCTAAACTATAGTCAGTTGGTAGGGCACTTTTGAAAGGCTTGTGAAGAAGCACTATTTTTTTTTTTTTTTTCTGGAAAGCCAGGCAAAAACATACATGGATAAAGAGGAAATAATATTGGACATTATAAAAGTTTGCACCTGAATCTTAAGGTAAATAATACATATTTTTTTTTAAAGATTTTATTTATTTATTTGACAGAGATCACAAGTAGGCAGAGAGGCAGGCAGAGAGAGAGGAGGAAGCAGGCTCCCCGCTGAGCAGAGAGCCCGATGTGGGGCTTGATCCCAGGACCCTGGGATCATGACCCGAGCCGAAGGCAGAGGCTTTAACCCACTGAGCCACCCAGGCGCCCCTACATATTTTAAATTGTGATTTATATCTAAAAATTATCAGAGAAAATATCTACCTTCAAAAGCAAATATTAGCATAAAGTAATGAGCTTAACATCTATCCAGTGAAGCTGCATAGAAAGCAGCATACTAAACTTGAAGGAAGGACAAGAAAGGAAGAAGCACAAGTATGAATAGAAATGTGTATAGTAAGAGGCAATCTAGTACTAGAGGGATGAATAAAACCCAAAGAGTTTTAAAAAATACTAATAATGTTGATAAATCTTTGGAAAGAATGACAAAGGAAAAAAAAAAGAGAAAGGACAGAATAATTTGAGGATTAGATATATATTAGAATACATATATTAGAAAAATGTTACCAAACATACCAAATTACACCAAATTGCCATGACACCAAAATACCACAACAATAAAAATTTGTCTCACATATAAAATTACAGAAACATATAACTTCACAAGTGAATTCAACCAAATATTCAAGGAAAAATAATGTCAATCTAACACACATTCTTAAATAAAATACTCGAGAGAAAATTTTCTACTTGGAGAGACTAGAAAAATTTTGATACCAATATCTTGGATAGCTTGAGAAAGGAAAATTATAGGTCACTATTGGTCATGAGCAAAGGTGCAAAAATTCTAAACAAATATTATAAAATCAATCTCAGGAATATATAAAGAGGATAATACATTATTTTCAACTAATAGAGTTTGGCCCCAGGATTCAAGATTAAGTCACAGTAACAAAAAAAAAAAAAAAAAAAGAGAAGAGAAGAAAAAAATCAATTGTTCTACACTACCAAATAGATTAAAAGAAGGAAAAAATGTATATATACATAAAATGTGTATAATAAAAGTCATTATCATGTCTTGATTTTAAAAATTCTCCAAGCTAAATATTGATACATAGAAACTCCTTTATCTTATAAAAGTTACCTTCAAAAAAGTAAAGCAAGCATGGTTATTAGTGAATCATTCAAACTTAACCTTTTGATAAAGGAGCAGGATATTAATACCCACTAACATAACTTCTACATATAATACAGTAATTCTAGCTACACAGCCTCAAAGGTGGGAAAGTAATAAATAGTGTCAGGATTAAAAGTATAAAACAAAGCTCTTATTATTGACTGATATGATTATATATATGTTACAATTCATATAAAATTATATATTATAAATAAAATATATATTGTATGATATAATTTCAAAATATAAAAGCATATAAATGTAGCATATTTTAATATAGAATACAATTTCATTTATATTGCATATAATGTAACTATTATTTTATATATGATATGCATATTATAATGTTTATATTTTTACATACATATAATATGTATAATTTAAAATTATATATGTAAAATTATGTATAAAATAAAATTACATGAAAATTTTATAAAAATATATAAAATTCAAAGGAATCTGTATATAAATTATCATAATTAATAAGGAGGTTAATAAAGGCTTCTCATTACCATTTTAGTTCTAATATAATTCATTTTTGTTTCCAGACTCTAAAAACAACCAAGAAATAGCATGAAGCTGTCAAGTAGCCAGTAGTAAATCTAACAAATAATATAAGATTCTCTATGAAGAGAATTATGTAACTTTATTGAGAGACATTAAAGAAGGCTAAGTGGTGAGATACACCACCATATTCAAGGGTTGCAATAATAATACAGATGTCCAATATTTCCAACTTATCTTGCAACACGGTTCAAATGGAAGCCTCACCAGATGTATGTGTGCATGTGTCCCTAGATGAAAAGAAGGGGAAAAAAAAAAGGTAGGGCTTGCTTTGCAAGCATCAACATACAGATAGATTGACAGAATAAAAGCTCAGAAGGCCTTATTATGTCAGTTTGATATAGAATAGATATTATTTTTTTTCATATAAGTGCATTAAACAGTTTTGTTTTAATAACAGTGCTGGGAAAATTGGGTAGCTACACAGAAAAATGCAAAACAGAACTACTACTCCCATCATTCAAAAAAATGCAGGTCGATTAAGGAATATCAAAGAAAAACTACTAAATTTTCAGACAAAAATGTAGGTAAATTTTTTGGATCTTGAGAGAGAGAACAACACGTTAAACAAGACACTAGGTGCATAAATATTAAAATAGACTCGGGGTGCCTGGGTGGCTCAGTGGTTTAAGCCTCTGCCTTCGGCTCAGGTCATGATCCCAGGGTCCTGGGATCGAGCCCCGCATCGGGCTCTCTGCTCAGCAGGGAGCCTGCCTCCTCCTCTCTCTCTGCCTGCCTCTCTGCCTACTTGTGATCTCTATCTGTCAAATAAATAAATAAAATCTTAAAAAAAAAATAGACTCATAAATTCAGTTGTTGATTTTTTTTAAGACTTATTTATTTATTTGAGAGAGAGAGCAAGGCAGAGGGAAAGAGAAACCTTAGCAGATTCCATGCTCAGTGCAGAGCCCAATGTAGGGCTTCATCTCAGAGCCCTGAGATCATGACCTAAGTGAGACCAAGAGTTGGATGCTTAACTGACTGCGCCATTCAAGCACCCTTAGATTCATAAATTCAACTATATTTAAACAGTGCCTTCTGTTCCTCAGATGACACTACAATGAAAATGAAAAGACAAGCCACAGAACGGGAGAATGTATTGACAGGAAACAACTAACAAAAAAATTTATGAAAATGCTAAGCATAGGAGAGGAGTGAGGCACAACCACTATACACACTGTGCAAATGTGAATAGTCCAAGAACTTTAGAAAATTATTTGGCATTGTCTAGTGAAATGAAAGCCACACAAACTCTACAGATCAGTAATTCCACTTTTAGATGTGCACATAGATAAATTCTTGTACATGTGTGCTGGAATTCTATAGGATATTGTTCATAGACACATTGTTTATTATTGGCCAAATTTGACACAAATTATAAACAAACACTGGTTAATAGATAATGGTAGCATATATAAAAAGAAAATATAACAATTAAAATAAATGAGATAGGGGCGCCTGTTTGGCTCAGTGGGTTAATCCTCTGCCTTCGGCTCAGGTCATGATGCCGGGGTCCTGGGATCGAGTCCCACATTGGGCTCTCTGCTCAGCGGGGAGCCTGCTTCCTCCTCTCTCTCTGCCTGCCTCTCTGCCTACTTGTGATTTTTTTCTCTCTGTGTCAAATAAATAAAAATCTTTAAAATAAATAAATAAATAAATAAATGAGATATAGCTATAGACAATAGGCATGAAATTCAAACAATATTAGTGAAAATACATGCAATTTGATTAAATTTATACAAAGCTTGAAAAGAAACAACAGCATGCATACATAGCTTATAAAATTATATACATTTGGAACTGAAAGCATGACATGGTTGCAGTAGAAATCAGCAGAAAATTTCCTTTGGGAAATATAAGTATTCAGGTTCAGAAAGGGACACTTGTGAGGTTCCTACTATAATGGCAATAATTTATTGCTTGAAATGAGTAATCAATACATTGGTGCTTCCTTTTCATTACTCTAGAAGCTCTACATATATATTTTATGCACATCACATTAAAATTTATGATGAAGAAAATAGAGAAAAACATCTTAATTACTGATACTACAAGCCCCATAGGCACACTAGACCCATTGTTTGTGGAAAAAAATGATATTATCTTTGTTCTACTTTAGGTACCACCTCTCTCTGGATGAGATTTATGGTGGCATAAACCTATAATGACTCCTTTTTATGCTTCTTATCTAATTAAGCAAGTGAAGCAAAAGCAAAACCAAAAAAAATATTGTAGCTTAGATTCTTGAGAAGAAAATTAAAACAATATATAAAAAGAACTATGTTTGAGAAGATAAGCTCAATTTTCTTTTGTACTTATTGAGATTGACATAAACATTATCTCTGGCAAGAGTTTTCCTGTTTTATTGATTAGTAAATTACTATTCCCAGATCAAAGTGGTAATGCCCATGATTGAAAACTAGTCGTAAATTTTGTTATTGTTGTTGTTGTTAAAAGGGTATTTTAATACTACCCCATTTTAAGTCTGCCAAAAATCAAGGTAATACCTATTTAGAGTTTCTAATATGAACAATAGTCCAAGGTAGGGAAAATTATAGACATCCTCATACACTATAACTTCTAAAGTTAATTTAAGCAGGACTATATTTGCTGGCATTTCATCTCTAAACTTATAAATTGTTATAGTACTTTTATATCACTTCTACTAAATTTATAGGATAAGCATATATAAAATATAAATATAAAAATATACTATACATAATACTAAATATATAGCATTATCTCAAGCGCTAGAGGAGAGAAATCTGAAATCAGTTGCACCAGGCTGAGGTCAAAGTGTTGGCAGAGCCATAATCTCTCTAGAGACACAGAACCAATTCCTTGCCTCTTCCAGCTCCTGGTGGTTGCCCGTATTCCTTGGCTTGTGGACATGTTAACTCCACTCTTTGCAGCTGTGGTCCCACTGTCTTCTCTCCTTCTTTGTATGCATTTAGGGCCCAGCTAGATAATCCAGAATGATCTTCCATTGCAAGACCTTACACTTAATCATAATGCAAAGCCCTTTTTTGTTGCTGTTGTCAAAGAGGACATTCACAGACTCCAGGAGAAATTAAGACAAGGAAATCTTCTTTTGGGGGGCATTATTCAGCCTACCACACATTTCCATTTAAATTATATTCTTATTAGGATATAAGAGTACGTAAGCATATTTTGCCTCTACAGAGACAAGTAAGCACGCTTTTATTGCAATATATGAATTAACAGAAGTGATACAAAAGGGAAATTATAGATAGCTTTTTCATTGAAACCTCTATAAAAGAATCTGTAAGCCAAGAATTGGTTGCCTGATTTTGTTTCCAGAATATTATCCTTACAGTCTATATGCTAGAACGAAAAACAAGAATTTATATTTATTTAAGCAAAGTTCATTTACCTGCTAACTGAAGCTGAACATATAACCTTTTCTTTGCAGAATAAAACTGACAGTTTTTGTTGTAATTACACCCCATCTTCTATGAGATTACTTCACAAGCAGTTGGATGTGTGTACAGCATGCTAGCAAAATACAAGAAATTTATAATACGTGTTTTACTCCTAATGTGCAAATCATTTATTTTAACGCTAAGGTTAAACTATGTTAACAGTGGTTCCAAATGTAATGTCTTAAAGAAAATAATTATTTATTGACTTATGATGTAACAAATGTATGGTGACGGGGCACCTGGGTGGCTCAGTGGGTTAAAGCCTCTGCCTTCAACTCAGGTCATGATCTCAGAGTCCTGGGATCGAGCCCCACATCGGGCTCTCTGCTCAGCATGGAGCCTGTTTCTCCTCTCTCTCTGCCTGCTTCTCTGCCTACTTGTGATCTCCGTCTGTCAGATAAATAAATAAAATCTTTTAAAAAAAAAAAAAAACAACAAAAACAAAACAAATGTATGGTGACAATCTTGGTTGGGGAATGGCTTTGTTCCACACGGTATTCTGGGAATCTGTTTTCATTTGGTTGTTTGGGCTTCTCCTAAAGTGTTGAACTCATATGCGTAGTACATAAGCATATTCATTTTCCTGTGTAAGGGAGGAAGAAAGAGAACATGGAGGAAGGCCATGCAATCTTTTAAGCCCCAACATAGAAGTGGCACCTGCCATTTTCCTTTATTTTTTTAGTATGGCTTTATCCCATAGCCACATTTAATTGTAAAAGTTGCTGAAAAATGTCTGTACTTGAGCAGCTGTGTTCAGCTGCAGTTGTCTTACTGTGAAAGACAATATATTTTGTTTTCAATTTTATTTTCCACAATCTCTACAACAGATGGCAAAATATGCAATATGTTCGACCATGTGGATGTCTACCCATTAGTTAGTAAAAATGGACAAAGAATTTGAAAATGATTGATTGTCTGCCTTTAAGACAAAGGTTTAAGACAAAAGTTGTATGGAGAGGAGTGCGTGGGAAGCTCGGTCAGTTGGGCGACTGGCTCTTGTTTTGGGGGCTCCCGTGGGGTCTTGATCTTGGTGTCATGGGATCAAGCCTCATAGGCTTTGTGGTCAGTGGGGAGTTCAGCTTGGTGTTCTCTCTCTCCCTCTCCTTCTACCCCTCCCCCTGCCTGTGTGTGCTCACTCACTCTTTCTCTAGAATACGGTAAATAAATCTTAAAGAAAAAAGTCACATGGAGATATTATGTTAGGGAAAACATTAAAATAACATGCATTAACATTTTATTTGTTCAATTACTTTTATACCAACTATAGGTCCTCAGGACATAAAGAGCAATAAGACTTTTCCTGAACACAGGAAATTCACAGACTGACCATCAAGATAGTCTAAAATGAAATAAAATTCACTTAAAGTAGATGATGTAATCACATGAGAGTCATAATCCAAAAGAGAAATTAAAAGCATTTTCAAAATGAAAGAGAATGTAGTTTTTAATTCAGTTCTGGGACATTTCATTGATACTGCATGCAGACTCCCTTTTTGTAGTAAGAGTTGACAAATTAATCTCAATTTCTGGACAAAATTTTCCAGAAATACTGGGCTTTCAGTTATAATGAGATGGCTTCTAAACCCGCATTTGAGTTACAGTGACTAAAAGTGTTGATCTTAAAAATATCTCTTACGTGGATTCACAGAAGATGGCATGAGTATGGGAAAATTGAGAGAGGAATTTCCCAAGCATACAACTGAGACAACAAAATGACATCAACCCAAATAAATTTCTTGTATAATATTCCCATAAGTCCAGAAACATAAATTATCATGCCTAGGTGTAAGCCACTTTTCCACATTGAATTTCCTCCTTTTGACAAATTCAATACCCTTCAGGACCTTACGATGTTCTGGGTGCAAACTCATTTCTCTCTAAGAGATGTTCTCCAATGGGTAATTTCTTTACTATGCACCTAGGAACACAGTCCTTATAAAATATTTTATAAAAGTCTATATAAAAAAATAATCACTACTGTGGTTTGTTTCTAACTATTGACCTGCACACAATAATATCCCATATCTTATTTCATTTAATCCTCTGAACAGTCTTATGACCTGGACATTAATATCCTAATATTTCAAAGAAGAAACCCAGATTCAGAGAGATTGTTAGTTGATCTACCAGATAGCCAGTAACTAGCAGAACTTTGACTGGGAATGGGCCTGCTGGCTCCAAAACCTGCCAGCATTATTTTGTCAGTGTTTGATCAAACCATATTTAATGTGTAAATATTTATTAATGTTTCTAGGTGCTCTGTGTATGCTTATGTGTGTATGTGACTCTTCTGCTAAACTGTCAGCTACTTGAAGCTCATGTTCTTTTATTTTTTTAATGTCTCGAGAGTTCCTAATGCAGGATTCTGCATACTCAATAAATGTTCATTAAAGTATATCATTTAATCTCATTTAATTATGTTCAATTTATATAATTCTCTAGTTCTCATGCTATTGAGATTCATCTTTACAAAATCAATGACTGAGACCTTAACAAAGTCTTTCACTATAAATGCATTCATTATATGTTCCTTAGTGGGATGATATCTAAATTCCAATATCATGATGCATTATTTTTTAGTCATCTTATTTATATACTACCATAGTTTAATATATTTAATTATAATTCCAGGCTTTCCTCTTTCTGATCATAATTTG
This sequence comes from Enhydra lutris kenyoni, assembly GCF_002288905.1. Taxonomy (NCBI): domain Eukaryota; kingdom Metazoa; phylum Chordata; class Mammalia; order Carnivora; family Mustelidae; genus Enhydra; species Enhydra lutris. The sequence continues at coordinate 24,165,323 of NW_019154086.1, read as the reverse complement.
TTAACTGCTTCATGACATGTGTCCATCAATATGCATATTTTTAGTTAAAAAAAATGCCTGTTAAAATATAATTTCTTAGCAGTAGACATAGCATTTTGACACCAAACACACAAAAATACATCATTAGAGACAATTTATATTGATTTCTTAAAATTCATCAGGCTCGATAAATTCACTTGTAAAACTTGCAGCAATTATTCTATTTTTATTCCAAAGCAGTCACTCAGTAATGCAGAGCTTTTTTTTTAGTGTTAAATTGAGGAAAAGTAGTATTTTTCTAATCATCTGTAGTTTTGCCACACTTTCCAGCATACACCTAGAGCAACGCTGATGTTGGTAAAAATGCATAGCCTGTGTGCATGATGTTTTAAGAAGAGGATTGACTTGGGAGTCAGTTGGTCTGACCTCACAGAACGTTTGACTGATAAATGTAGACTTCTTCCGCAGGAAGGCTCAGGAGAGGCGGAGAGTTGTTGTTTATCTCAGATATGAAAGTGTGGGGAGTGGGGAGCCCCTGGGTGGCTCACTTCATTAAGCATCTGACTTAGGCTCAGGTAATGATCTCAGGGTCTTGGGATCTATGCTTAAGTCATGATCTTAGAGTCCTGCTCAGCAGGGAACTGGCTTCTCCCTCTCCCTGCTTTCGCTGTTACATAAATAAATAAAATCTCCTTGAAAGTGGAGGGGGTGGTAAATGAGATCACTAATCCCCAAAATTACTTTAGATATTTGAATTTACAAATATTCTTCTCACTTGTTGAGTGTTATCCATGTGCATGTGTGCATGTTTTAGGAAAATAAAAATTTTTTCACAGTGTTGTTTTTAAGTTTTATGTTTCAACATGAAATCTGGTCAGGTAATGATAAAGCAAAGATTTAAACTAGTAAGTTATACACATGGTTATTTAACTATTTACATATTAATAAGACCTGTTATTTCAGGGCTAATTGAAACGTAACTTTGAATCTCATTTTAGATTTAAAAGAATCATTTTGTATTTCCTGAGTCTATGAAGTTTGCATTTGGATTCACGAGTATGAATTGATGGGATTTTTTAAAAATTCTGAAGGCTATCATGTGTTCATATGCTTAAAGCAATAGTCAATTTTTAAAATATTTTTATTTATTTATTTGACAGAGAGAGACACAGAGAGAGAGGGAACACAAGCAGAGGGAGTGGGAGAGGAAGAAGCAGGCTTCCCGCTGAGCGGGGAATCCAGTGCTGGGCTTGATCCCAGGACCCTGAGATCATGACCTGAGCAAAAAGCATACATACACTTAATGAATGAGCCTCCCAGGCATCCCAGCAATAGTCAATTCTCTTAAATATTATAGTAACTGCTACAATAATACAAAAGATTCAAAAGACTAAATGTAGTATATATGAAAATAACAAAGAAACTATTGCAATTGGGTAAGAATTATCAGGTTTAATTTTGCAATAAAAGTTATTTCTAACTGTTTATATTTATTTATGTATTTAACCTCACTGTGTTATAAAAATTCTACAAAGGCTATGATTCTGGTATCTATTTGCATTGCAAGTTAATTATTTGAATTTTTATTAAATTTAGGTACATTTCCATTTGGAATATTAGTTAATAAGAACCATGAGAATTCTCACTTTAATACCTTGAAAGTAAAAAAAAAAAATGAACAATTTCTAACTTATACATTAATAACTAAAGATCTAGGAGAGAAAGAAGAAAAGAAGAGAAGACATGATTCTAACTATAAAGTTGATTTTTTTTAATTACTTGAGTCCAAGGAGTTATATTCCTGTCCTTCTTTCCATTCTCATCACCTAAACAAAAGCTGAAAGAGGGTAGATATTCAAATATTCCTAGATTATTGAATTAAGGGCTGAATTAAAGACATTCTTCTTACCTCTCAGGCCCAACTCTCGTGTTCACAATCTCAAATAGATATTTTCTGTAATAAAATCCCAGAATGAATAAAAATTAAAACAGATCCTGCCAGATTTCTTTAAAGAACAATCCTTTTTTAGTTACTTGTTCAAAAGGGAGATTAAAGTCCTTTTTTAAATTTTTCTTTCTCTCAATTGGGCCTCATCATGTATATTTTCCTTGCTCCTTACCTAGCAAAGCAGCTGTCTAGGATTTGTCTTCTTCCTTCCTAATTGATTGAAATGAGTCATATATCATTAGACAGAGTTAAACAGAAACCATATACATTCAAATTAGTATAAGAAGAAGAAAGCAGAACATAGATGAACTTTAAAGTTTCTATAGGTTGGCAGGAAAAGGATAAACATTAAATACTGACCTATATATTCAAAGCAAAGAAGAAAACCCTTATACCTGCATCAGTATATAACATTCTTCCTATTAAAAATAAATGCAAAATGCCACACTTCTGAGATCTGAGCAAAATTTCCTTTGAGCTTAATTATTGGATGTTTAAAGTACAAATGACCAAAGGGAGACAGGGATTCTTTTTTATATAGTATATATAAAAGTATATAGCATATATAAAATTATAAACAAAACAAGTAAAAATTACATTTATTTAAGTGTCTGTAGTACATGAATAATATGAGGCATTTCCCACATCTAGTTATCTAGAAATAACTCTTATTTCTAAACACTTATTTATTTCTTACCACCTCAAGAATCTGAGTTGTTTTTCACCAGTCAATACAAGCTTAAATTGCCTTATTTCATTCTGTTAAAAATAATTTACACATGCATCAATCAAATTAAACAAGCTGAAAATCAAAGAGACAAATTGAATGCAGATTTTGCAGTATAGGAAGTGTATGGGAAAGAGAGTATATATTAACTACTGCAGTAATTTTTTTTTATTAGGTTCTCTCACAAATATGAGGTATAGGGCACTGTTTCAGTGAATAAAAAAGTTGGGGCATAGAAATTATTAGTTACGTGACTTTGAAGTTACTTAAAAAATCTTTTTTTTTTTTATTACTACGTCTTTGTTTTTAGTTTTTTCTAAAATTTGTCAGAGGGGAGCAAGCACAAACAGGAGGAGGAGCAGGCAGAAGGAGAAGCAGATTCCCAGCCATGCAAGAAGCCCGACGTGGGACACAGTCCCAGGACCATGGGATCATGACCTGAGCCGAAGGCAGACACTTAACCGGCTGAGCCACCTGGCATCCCTATTTAAAGATTCTTAATCTCTGGCCCTTCATCTGTAAAATAGAGAAAATGTATGTTTGGAAAATGTTGGATATATACTGGCATCCACTACAAAAATGTTGTAATTCTTATTTCTACGTTGTATAACTAACATTTTTATCTCATAGTAATACAGTTATGATATTAATATAGATCCAATATGAAATATCTGTCTATAATTACTATACTAAATCAATATATTTTCTTGCTCCAGAAATATCTGTCTATAATTACTATACTAAATCAATATATTTTCTTGCTCCAGTTTACCTAGAGCACAAACCAGCCTGAGAAGCAAACACAACTCCCATGTCATTCATGTTCTGATGCCCGACTCTCTTTGAGACAATGCTGTCATCTCCAACTCTAAGCCTTTACTGAGTCAGGCAACTGTGGAACAAATGGTGAAACTATGTCTCTGGCTCTACTGATGGCCTTTACTCCCTTTCCCATGTGCCTGACATACATGAAGATAAACTGAGCCACACAGGACAGTGGAATCCTAAGAACTTGACACTCTCTCAGGGATCTGAGGGGAACTGCAGTCTCAGTGCTATGTAAGTATGTGTTTTTCCACACATTTAAAGTTCAGGAAAGAAACTAATGGGCTGAATCTTCTCTACTTTTGAGGCTGGAATAGTTAGGAAGATCAACAAGCAGATAGGCATTTTCTATGTACTTCCTGAGAATACTGCATATGGTAAGACACTTCCGTCATCCCCACCTACCACAGGAATTCACCATCACAAGTATTTAGGTAACTAGACTGCAGAACACAAAATGAGCTCACAAAAAAGGTAACAGCCTACCAGACAGGGAAGTATTACAGCCAAATTACAAGCCAAATGAAATGCAATAGTAGGAGTGATGAATGGATCTCTTTCTCTCTCTCTCTGTGTGTGTATGTGTCTTTCTCTGTCTTTGTCTCTCTCTCACACACACAACCATCTGCAACAAAAATAATAATCCTTAGAACTTAAATAAAGATTAAATAGATAAATGATTAGTAGGTCCCTTCTGAGGCTAAAATTAATGCTCTTGAAAATCAAGGGCAAGAAAATCCCAAAGCACAAAGCAAAACATTAAAGTGAAGTAATCATGAAGGAAATGATTTTTTTAAAAAGTCTTTGAAAGATAGATCTGAAAAGAGGAAATGAATGTGGGATGTGGGAAATGATGTGGGAAAGGCAATAATTAAACAATTTATAAAAGAAAATTTCCCTTAGTAGGAAAGATCTGAGTCTACATATTGAAAGGTGTCACCATTACTCAGGGCAAATTTATGAGAAAATGCAGAAAGGACAAATTCTGGGAAGTTGCTGAACTCTAAATAAGAAGATAAAAATATTACAAGTTTGCAGAGAGAAAGAAGAAAAATGTCCAACCAGCATTGGACTTCTGATGTATAAACTGGAGCCTGCACACACTGAGATCCTCTATCCACCCACATTGTCATTCAGGGTGAAACAAAGATATTAAAAAATATGCACAAACTCAAAACTTATCACATTTGAGAGATGGAAGAAAGGATAGTGAGCAACAGTTAAAAGCACATTGTATGACAATGTGTAATGATTTCTGAACAGGATTTTAAATAGGATTTTGAGTTTTGAGCCAAAGGAGAAATATTGTAGAAGGGATTATAGTCAGTACTAAAGTGGCCATAAGATTTGGGACCTTGGGCCTGAACTAGGGGAATGGTGTGAGGTAGGGGATACTTTAAAGTCTTATATTGCTGAGGGCAAAGTAGCAGAGAAATGTGGAAAACTTGGGGTACTATGGTAAGAAAAATAATGCATCAGTGGAAAAAAATCAAATTTTCTCTTTATAAATTACATATGTGTCTAGCGTGCCTGGGTGTCTCAGTCAGTTAAGCCTCTGATTCAGGCTCAGATCATGATCTCAGGTTCCTGGGATCCAGCCCCTTGCATTGGGCTCTGCACTCAGCAGTGAGTTTGCTTCTCCCTCTCCCTCTGCCCCTCTCCCTGCATGTGCTCTTTCTCTCTCTCTCAAATTAGTAAAATCTTTAAAAAAAATAATATATGTGTCTGATTAGGATTAATGGGGAAATGGAATCACAGAAATTTGGTAAATAAAAAAAAAAGGGGAAAGGGAAAATTACAGTAATAATATAAAAATATATAATCATTTGCAGAGAGTCTGGCAGTTTCTTAGAAAGGTAAATAAACTCTTACCATATGATCTAGCAACTGAGCTTTTTGGGATTTATTCAAACAAGTTGATAGTATGTCCACACAAAACCCTGAATGTGAATATTTGTAGCATTTCTATTCGTAATTGCCAAAACTTGGAAGCAACCAAGAAATCCTTCGATATAGGTAAATGTATAAACAAATTGTGGTACATCCATAAATTTATTTACACAGTGATACCAAAAAAGAGCAAAATAAAAGGTATTAAGCCACAAAAAGACACTGAAAGACTTTAAAATGCATATTATTAAGTGAAGAAGACAATCTGAAAAAGCTAAAACTGTATTATGCTAACTATATGACATTCTAGAAAAGGCAAAACTATAGAGACAGTAAAAAGATTAGTGGTTTTCAGGGGTCTGAGGGGAAAGGAGAGTGGGGATGAATAGGTTGGAGCACAAAGGATTTTTAGGAGAGTAAAATTTTTCTGTACAGTACTGTAATGGTGGCTACCTGTTACTATACACTTGTCAAAATTCGCAGTGTGTACAATACTAACAGTGACCCCTAACATAAACCAGGGACTTTAGTTAATAATAGTGTATCTATATTGGTTCATCAACTCTAACAACTACTAGCTTTTTTTCATATTACAAGTCGCTTCATTCTACATGTTAATGAATTGTTTATTTAAATTTTCACATATTACATTTTCTTTCTTGTTGAGAGAATAATTTGTTTTCTCCAGATCTGACATTCCTGGAAATAAACTTGGTATATAGCAGGCAGAATTATATGATGAATTCCATGATGCTTAGCCTTAGAAGTCCGAAGGTACATTTTTGTCTCTGCCATTAATTAGATTAGTTTGGAATATTCAAGTATAAATTTTTTCTTAGGATATTATATCTTTTATGGGGACTAATAATGCATTATCCTTGCCTTGCCAGGAGTTTGGAAAGACAAAACAACCTTTTAAATATGTAGAAAGAGAAAAAAAATATGTTCTATCAATATAAGTATTATTTAACCATTATAATTTTTTAATAATATTAGAAAATAGGACAAGAATTACATAATGCTTACCTGAAAATAAATATTATAGCTTTAATTGTATATACATACATATATACACATACATAGATACATATATGGATATGCATACATATATATACATACAGACATATAATACAAATCTGAACTAAAATTTTTTAGTGTCAGATAATTCTTTTTTTTTTTTTTAGAGACAGATTGAGAGAGAACATACATATGGGTGAGAGCTAAAGGGCCAGAGGGAGAGAGAGAATCCCAAGCAGTTTCCACACCTGGACTGGATGCGGGGCTTAATCTCAGGACCCTAAGATCATGACCTGAGCCAGAATCAAGAGTCAGAGGCTCAATAGACTGAGCCACCCAGGCACCGCAGTATTAGATAATTCTTAAGAGTGAAAAATGATACTATGTTTTAATTAGACATAATTTGACAATTTACTATGATTACAAAATTGTTATGTATTCACACAGAAAAAATGCATAGCAAGTAATTCTATAGGTTAAAAAATATTATTAAAGAGCTAGAATATGGAAAAATATACAATATTTACAAATGTGTTATAGTTCCAGAGTAATTTTCTTGAGTAACTCATAAATCCACTAATCATGTTTCCATTTTAATGCAAGATGCTATATTTCATTTAAAATTGCTTCAGGAGCAATAATTGAAAGATAAGAATGTTTTTAAACATATTTCTTTTGGGGCGCCTGGGTGGCTCAGAGGGTTAAGCCTCTGCCTTTGGCTCAGGTCATGATCTCAGTGTCTTGGGATTGAGTCCCGCATCAGGCTCTCTGCCCGGCTGGGAGCCTGCTTCCCTCTCTCTCTCCGCTTACCTCTCTGCCTACTTGTAATCTCTCTGTGTGTGTCAAATAAATAAATAAAATCTTAAAAAAAAATAAAAAAAAACACAAAAAAAACCATATTTCTTTTACTTCTTATGTACTAATTGATGAATGTAAGATCCCAGGACCCTGAGACCCTGACCTGAGCCAAAAGCAGAGGCTTAATCCACTGAGACACCCAGGTGCCCCTGACGAGTTCTTTTTCATTCATATTAGAGTGATACTCTGTTGATCATAAATGGATAAGATAATGATTCTTTTTAATAATGAGCAAACTATATAAAGTACATTTCAACAAAGATAAAAAAATAAGAATATTCAGTGATTTTCAGTAAATCTTTTTGCATGGAGGTGTATTGCTTCTGACAAAGAAAGCAAGAAACACATGGGATATATCATTATGATCACATACGCTAACTAGAATGAAATAGAAATATTCATCCTTTTATTTTATCATCAAGTCCAGCAGCAGAAAAAGCTTAAGCTTTATTCGCTTTTTTAAAATTAACATGTAATGTATTATTTGTTTCAGGGGTACAGGTCAGTGAATCATCAGTCTTACACAGTTCACAGCACTCACCATAGCATATACTCTCCCCAGTGTCCATCCCCCACCCACCCTATCCCTCTCCCAGCCCTCCAGCAGCCCTGTTTGTTTCCTGAGATTGAGTCTGTTATGGTTTGTCTCCCTCTCTGGTTTTGTCTTGTTTCTCTTTCCCCTTCCTTCCCTTATGATCCTCTGTCCTGTTTATCAAATTCCTCATATCAGTGAGATCATATGATAATTGTCTTTCTCTGATTGACTTATTTTGCTTAGCATAATACCCTCTAGTTCCATCCATGTCCTTGCAAATAGCAGGATTTATCATTTCATTTTTCATTATGTTAGTTTCATTTTAGTTAATTAGAGCATTATTTCTGGGAGCAGTTTTTGGTTGGGGAAAGATGGAAAAAGCAGGCTTGGTGACCAGGCTGTTGTATACATGCTGTATATCAATATGTACATTAATACTTTTTCTAATTACAATAAAGAGCTTATCTCCTATGCTTGACATTTAAGTATTATAATGAAAAATAAAGAGAATATGTTCAAATCACTTCAATAATATTTAACATTTTACTGGTATGTTCTTTTACATGTTAGGTATAATAATTCACATAGATTATTACCTACTTATTTTAAAAGAAAAACAAATTTTACTGCTGATCTATAATATCCTTCTTGTGAGTTTATATTTTAAAATAACATTAGTTTTCTGCAGGAAAAATGTTCTAAGAGAAAGAAAATTACATTGAAAGTTTTTATGACCTACATTTAAATAAAATGCACATGACCACATATACATAAAATTAGAAGAATAAATCTATCATTCATTATGGAATCTTTCTCATCACGAATAATATGGTGCAATTCCAAAAGAAAAGGAAATATAACATTGGCACTGAGTAAGATACATTTATCTGAAAACTTAAGTCTTTTTCCTCTCTGCTCAACAAAATGTTCCTTAAAGGACAGTATGGTAACTATTGCTCACGTACTATTTCCAGGACCTTTGTAGAAGCTATTTTTAAAATAAGGCTTTTAATTTACTTGTTGCAAATAGATTAAGTGCCCACTTTGTATGTAGCCCTGCCTGAGGCCTGCAAGGGATTCCTTTCCCACACCTCAGTGAGTCTGTCACCAAAGATATATTCTTTCTACATTTAAATATTTTATTGCAAGGTAGAAAATAAATGCCACACAAAGAAGTAGGGAGACAAACCATTGTGAGAATACTAAGGACCAAAAAGACCCTTTCAACTGAGGGTAAATAACACCTGGGGTGGAGAGGTATCAGAAAACTTCAAATAGGAAGTTTTATTAATTTATATCTTTACTGGTGCTTAGAAAAGACTGTTGATAAATCTTATCTTTTATTCTTTCGCTAGCAAATTTTCTAGAAGATAAAATATTAGGGAATTTCAAAAATTAAATTAAAAAAATAGCTTAGTATACCAGATCTCATGCAAATTAGTTTGTTTAGATGCCTTTACCTAAGTGGATTGATTAAGATAAAATCCCTATTTTACTAAGACAAGATATGGCTCAAAGGATGAGTTGGTTCTGACAACATTTCTGGGATAACCATTTCTAATATATCACATATCAATTGGTCATATTTAATATCATTTTAATAGTGATTTTGTCACTTCTTTTTTAATTCTATCAGAATGCTGGGCTGTTGTGTTTCTCAAGAACTAAAGGTGTGTTTCTGTGTTTGTTGCTTTGGTATTTGGAGGAAAAATTTACGAGGTTCCCTTTGCCTTAGTAAGAGTTTGTCTTATGGGAAAAAAAAAAGATAATCAACAGTATTTAAAAAATTAATTTTATTTAAATACTGAATGTCAAACTGCTTTTGTCAGTGATTCTTTACCATGAAATTTAACCAAGCTAAGTGTTTAGATATAAGAATAATATGACCTGTTTTCCACTGAGTGGATGAGCAGTGACCCTACGCATCCCTGCTTTAGATTTTTTCACATATTTATCAAACATCATAGTGTTCTGTGCCAAGCACTATTTTAAGTGTTTAAAACACACACACACAAAATGCTGGTTCTTTGAGAAAAGTATAGCTATTATTGTAGTTATATTACAGGTGATCAAAATGAAAACAGAGAAGTATTTATACTTTGCCCAAGATCACACAGCTAGTAACTTACTTGTTATGATTTGAACCCAGACAGTCTGTCCTCAGAAGCCTCCCTTGGCTGATTTTTTCTCTTTTCATTAACATTCACCTATTTTCAGTGAGCCCACCTGCAGAAGATTCTAAGGAATCCATGAGGTCAAATATTATTTAAATGATACTGATGAAGTTTTAGAATGTAAGTGAGGTTCAGTGGGGTGGAGTCCAGAGCCGATGACCAAAAAAGAACTCACGAGACGTCTTCAGTGCAAAATGGTGGTTTATTAAAGGACTGACACAGGACCCATGGGCAAAAAAGAGCAGCTGCACTGGATTATGAGGGGTGGCTGATTCTGTACTACAGGGTTGGGAGAGGTAAGGAAAAAGGGAGGGTTTGAAAGAACTTTCATATGCTAAAGAGGACCTCCAAGATACCAGAGGCCTTACCATTGTCAAGTTAACGGTTTTTCCTTTTAGTAAGGCATTAACAGTAAAATAGTTGGGAGCTTGATGGAGGAATCTCATGCTCCCATCAAAGTCCTTATCAATGAGCTTTAGGTTTAGAAGAAATTTAACTTTATTTACATTTCCTTCAGCCTCAGACTCCCTCCATTTTATGGAGGGGAGGATGATGTTAGGGCTTCAGGAACAGAGTTGTGGGTCTTTGGAAATTAGGCTATTGATAAGAAAGCTCCTTCCTTGTAAATCACTGGGACATTTATTTTTTCCAAATTTTATTTTATTTTATTTTTTCAATGTTCCAAAATTCATTGTTTATGTACCACACCCAGTGCTCCATGCAATACATGCCCTCCACAATACCCATCACCAGGCTCACCCCACTCCTCACCCTCCCCCTGAGGGAGATTCAGGTCTTGCTGGATTGTGATCTCTACAAGTTAACTGTTTTTCCTTTTGGGCAGCGAGGAATGCCCTAGGAATGTCACATATATCCTATGGGGGGGGCGGTTTGTGGGGTGTCAGCTTCTGCTTTGTCCTCAGCTTGCCTTCTATTCCCTCATCAATACTGTTATTTATCATTTTTCTACATTTAGACTTCAAAAATGTACCATGGAGTTTTCCAGGGGCTACATGACATCTGATGTAACAGTAGATTAATACTAGAAGCAGAGAATTCAGCTGTGTTCTATGAAGCCATCATTAAAGAGTTTTGGCAAAATGTAAAACAATAGTACTCATTATTACATTTTTTGTCTCTTTTGGTAGTAAAGCTATTTTTTTTAAATGTATTACATTAATAGGTAATGGTAATTTTTACTTTAAATAATTATTAGTATTTCTAAAATTTCTCATTTTTAATGTCTATTGTGGAATATACGTATAACAATTTTATCTTTAACAAATATATGTATATGTACCTATGTATTTACATATATATGCTTATACACATGTATATACATATGCATATACATACATATACATATATACGAACATGTATATACATATGTTTATACATATATATACACGTTATATACACATATATATGTATATACATCCCACAAAAACAAAACCTCTTTGAGATTCTCAAGTTTTAAGAGTATTAAGGAGTCCTGAGATGAAAACACTTGAGAATCCCAGATGTTTAAACTTGTTTGGGGACTAAGTAATCTCATAAATTAATTGCAATTTCAGGGTATTTATACTCTTTGATGGAGGACTTTTTCTTTAAGATTTTATTTATTTATTTGTCAGAGAGAGAGAGCACAAACAGAGGAAGCTACAGGCAGAGGGAGAAGTAGGTTCCCCGCTGAGCAAGGAGCCCCATGTGGGACTTGATCCCAGGACCCCAGGATCATGACCTGAACCAAAGGCAGGCGCTATCTGACTGGGCCACCCAGGTGTCCCTGATGGAGGACTATTATTTTATTTCATGATTAAATTTTCTTTTTTTTTTTTTTTTAAGATTTTATTTGACAGAGAAAGAGAATGCACAGAAGCATGGAGAGGAAAGAAGGCATGGGGCAGAGGAAGAAGCAGACTCCCGCTAATAGGGAGCCCAGCACACTGGGTTCCATCCCAGGACCCTGATCATGACCTGAGCTAAAGGCAGACGCTTAACTGACTGAGGCACCCAGGTGTCCCTCTATGATTAAATTTTAATTTTAACATGGAACTTTGGAGCTGTAAGATTTTAAAAAGTTAAGCTTTTTAAAAATGAGATAAAATTGAAAGTACACACACACAAACTCAGATTTCAAAATTGTTCTTTTGTTTCCTCTTCATAATTATCATGTGACTTAAATTTACCCCAGCAAATGTGGCTTTTTTTTTTTTTAAACACAGATGATTCTGTTAGAGGCTTCACTCATCATGCTCATTTTTACTTACACTGAATTGCTTATACATGCAACACAATGTAATGGGAAAAGGGGAAGATGTTGTAATGAGTAAAGTCTAAATAAATTTTGGCTCCACTACTTACCAGGCATGTGTCCTTGGCCAATTTGCTTGAACTTTCTGACCAATAAAACTCATCATAAAGATCTGCTGTGATATTTGTATGAAATATGAGTCATTTTATCCTAGCTAAGTATCAGTTTTCTCATCAGCGAGATTATGATAAAAATTGTTTTAAAGGTATCATTTCTATTCCCTGTTGATTAAATCACTCTGTTCTTTTATTTTTACCTTCATATATATATATAGAGAGAGATATATATATACATACATACATACATATATATGTATATATATATTTAGCTATACAGTTATATTTAGCTGATTGAGAAATAACATATATGAAATGAGAAATATATGAGAAATAACATATAAAAATATTATAAGTAGTGAATATAAAAACTTAATTTACTAAAATTGAATTCATAAAGGACTTTACATTTCAACATTTTCCACCATAAATGCAACAATACTTTAAGAAAAAAAAAGGCTCGTATATGTAATTATTTCTTTTCAAGTAACTTGCTTTGAATCACAAAACAAAGGGAACCTCACAAAGATAAATGATGAATCACAATCTTTACATTGTAAGGCTTCCAAAATATTTCCACAGTTTAACCACTTTCACTATCCTCCTTCAAAAACGAATTTTGAATAAAAAAATAAAGCAGGCATGGAAACACATATTTGTTTCAACATTAATAATGATGAAATAAGATAAAGTATGTATGTGGGAGGTGGATGGAGGACCAGAAGGCAAACAGATCTTATAGAGAGGCATAAATATTGATAAAATATTAATCAAAATTTATGAATATTTATAAGAACTATAAATTTTAATAAAAATTAGTTGGTATGCCCCTAATATGACAAGTTATGAAGATAGTTACTCAAAACAAACTACAAAATATTTTCATGTGTACATTAAAGAATAACATAAATGCAATAATGCTTCTAAGGAAGTATATCGTTTCACATTATAAAGTTTTCTAAACACATTTTTCTTCTTTTGAATTTTAACAGATATTTTTTAAAAAGGTATAATTGTAAACTATACATGGTAATTTCCAGGACCTTCTCAAAATTATGAGGTTGCCAAACACTGTAATATACTTATAGAATTAATATGAAATGGAAAATAATTCAAGATGAAAACAAAATCATTTCCAATTTATTTACAGAAGCTAAAGATACTTATTGTGGATTTTCCAATATTACAATGAAATAATTAGACTTTTTAAATAGACATACTATTACCTGGCATGTATTAATCTGTTTCCTTGATACTTGTATATTTGATGAAAAATGAAATTTCTAGTTCCAGATATTAGGTAAAATGGGATTTTACAGAAGAGCCAGTCTTGTAAAACTGGGGCAAAACACCAACAGGTTATAATTATGCGGTTTTCCTGAAACGCAACAGGAAAGAAGGAGATCCCAAGCCAAAGCCTGGAGTTAAGGATCACAGTTCTTTTACCATTTTACACAGAAACCTATACTCTAATGACAAAACAAAAGAAAACAAGATCAACGTGATCAGCTTCTTTTGACAGTTTGTACTTGCTAAATACAATTACCTTTCTTCTTTTTTAAAAAATTCTTACTTGTTAATGTGTAGTACACTAAGTGAATATCCATTAATTATGCTATCTATATTATTTTACAAGAATCAAGCAGTTCTTGGAATAGAATATGACTAATGGATAGACAGTTCTTACCTAAATGAAAGGCAAAGTTTGGAGTCAGGCCAATCTGACTTACTGAGGGTCTGTAAGTCTTAACTCTCAGTAAACATCTCTTTGATTCCTAGATCCCTCATTTTTAAGCATGTTACCTGCTCTACAGTAAGCTGCTATTTTTTAGAGTGTTTACAACCAACATTTATTACTGGTGGTTATTCACTTATCAGTTGATTCATATATTATGTTTGCACACTGTCAAGTAAGTAGTTGATTTCATGTGCTTTGGAGGGTGATTAGAAAAAAATGACCCTAGGGAATATTGCAGGAATTGGAGAGCCTTCTCTTTCTCCTCTGTCTTCATGTTGCTCTGGGAAGTGGATGAGTCTATTTTCTGGAGTTGAAATTTCAAGAGTCTAATTTGTATAATTATAATTTAATATGTATAATTTGCCCTTTGATAATTGTTGAGACAAAATTGTCTAGGCCAGTGGTTCACAAATACTGCTAGGAGACCCCAAGACTCTTCAGGAGGTTTGCAAAGTCAAACTATTTTCATAAGGCTACCCAGATGTTTAACCCTTTACTTTCATTTTCTCATGAGTATAGGGATCTTCTCCAGGAACTGTAGTATGTGAGAGGTCAGCAGGTACAATACAGAGGCCAGAATGAGAGTCTATCCAAACTCAACATAAAGGAGATTTGCAAATATATTAAACAATGCAAGTCTTCTATTTTTCTTTTAAAACATAATTACTTTTCAGAAATGATGTTACTTCTATGCACATGTTATTATTTTTAAATGAATTAATAAACACATATAAAAGTTGTTACAATTTCTAATATATTATCAAATGATAACTTCCTTAAACCAACAAAAATCTTTATTGTTCTCAATCATTTTTTAAGAGTCTAAACAGGTTTAAAAATAAAATTAAATAAAGATTTTGATCCAAGAGTCAAGGCTGACCATTAAAGAGAAAAACTTAGGGCTAATCACAGTAAGAACATTTAAGAGAAAAAGAGAAAAGAAAGACATCTCTCACAAGTTGTGGACACCAGAGAAAAGAGCAAGCAGAGACCCGTGAAAGAGAGAGCTATTCTGATCTCGGCTACAACCTTTTTTATCCTAGTAAGTGTTATGACAGGATAACCTTGCTTTCTGTCCTCATATGCTGCCACATTAACACAAATGATGATTGTTGGAGAAAACATGGAATGCTATTATTAAGCACAAAGCTAACTGACTGTTGTGAAGAAGGGCATCTCCTTGTATTCAGTATTCGTTTACTTTCAAAATTCTATTATTATATTTAGGAATGAATGTTTTGTGTTATTTGTATATTGATGTGTTCCTCAATATTTGAAAAGGGTTTTATATTTATAACATACTTATTTACACATTTATAAAATGCATATGTCTTGTAATGATAATAAACTTGATACTATGCCAATAGTTTATATACATTAGTCAGTATTGTTTTAAAGATTTTATTTATTCATTAGGGGGAGAGAGACAGCACCATTGAGGGGGAGAGGCAGAGAGAGAGAGGGACAGGTAGACTCCAAACTCAGCCTGAGCTGGACTCAGGGCTTGATCCCACCACCCACAGGATCATGTCCTGAGCTGAAATCAAAAGTAGAACACTCAACTGACTGAGCCACCCAGGCGCCCCTTAAGTCAGTATGTTAAGTAAAAAAATAAAATTATTTTATTATGAAAGAGTTAGAAATTTTTCTTTCATTTATTCACCCTGATCCTTATTACAATTAAATATATTATTATTTATAAAGTTATTTTATTTCAGAATAAAGTTTTAAATTAAATCCAATCACTTGATAAATGGAAACCAAACATTTTCTCTTGACAATGATGATTCAGTGATGAAAAAAGAACTTATATTGAATCATATTATTAACAAAAGTATATTTTTATTTCATTATAGGAAATAATAAAAGTGAAATAACAGATAGAACAGTTAACATCCCAACTATTCTTTCTGTTTCTGACTTTGGTGTCAAGATTGATTTTAAAAGTTAAAAAAATTATATTTAGTTATTCTAGTTATTATTTTTTATTGTTAAAAGTAGTTTAAAAATTAAAAAATAGTTAAAAATAGTTTAAAAATAGTTAAAAATTTTGGTGTCAAGATTGATTTTAAAAGTTTTTTATTTATTTTTATTTTTTATTGTTAAAAATAGTTAAAAAATAGTTTAAAAATTTGGTGTCAAGATTGATATTAAAAGTTAAAAAATTCTCTTTATTTTAATTATTATTTTTTATTGTTAAAAAAATAGTAGAGGCCAGATTAATTGCATTATTATGAACATGTGAAACTGTCTGTCTTTAAGTTTGACTAACTTCGAAAGTCAAATGTGAAGCATGACTACTACTACCTTCTTAGGTCATAAAATTTGATCAGACAATAATACAAAAATATTTCAATATATAGTATATAAAAATAAAATTAAGAAAAAATATTTATTTCATATGATTACATGATGAATATATACTCGGTGTGAATAGAATACACAGAATACAGGCATTTCCAGTGAAGCAAAATCACCCATAACCTATCACACCAAGATTACCAATGTGGATAGTGTGCTGTGACCACTCAACTTATGGGACATTTAATCCTTAACAAAGTGTAAATCAGGTTTCCTCAGGTCAGTGTTCAACTGAACAAGAACATAGGATACAGGATTCACCACACAGTTATAAACTACTATTAACTTAATTCACTCTCTTTATAAAAATCCATCAGAGACCATATGATTGCCTTCAGCCTTAATTGGCATCACATTCTGACCAAATCTCAAAAGAATAAAAAATAAATTTCTAGAAATTCTCATTCTTGCCTAACAGAACTTGTATGCTAAAAATTCTTTGGTTTGGGGTGCCTGGGTGGCTCAATTGGTTAAGCATCTGCTTTTGGCTTAGGTCATGATCCCAGGGTCCTGGGATGGAGTCCCATGTCCAGCTCCCTGCTCAGCGGGAAGCCTGCTTCTACTGCTCCGCCTGCTTGTACAAGGGCTCTCCCTCTCTCTCTCTCAAATAAATAAATAAAATCTTTAAAAAAATTCTTTGTTTTATGCCTCAGTGAACCATTTAAACTATTGATTTATTTTTTGAATTGGAGATATCTGGCAATATCATAGAAAATAAAAGCTATAGTTTTAATTAATGTATACACATTTGTCCTGAAAATATGTTGTGCTAAAATACAACAAAAACTAGAAATTTAGAAATTTAAACTTAGATCTTTTTGTAATGGGCAAAAGAATCTGAGTGTAAGAGACCTGGAAGTGTGGCTATGAGTAGGGTGGGTGTGACTCATCTAAGGAGCCATACCAGTGACCTCAGACAGGTGTCTGCCTTGTGGCAATGCAGGTCCAGTATTGACATTGCCAGATACTCTCATTTTTCAAGAGAGATGGAAAATCTGGATCTTTAAATGGAATATGATTTTATATTTGACCAACCAACCAACCAACCAACCAACATACTAGTGTCTACTGAGGCAAGCAGGCACCAAGGCACCAGGTGGGCACCAAGGCCTCCAAGGCACCTGGTAGGGACATCTAGTTTAATGAACTGTCTACCATTCAGAGAATGTTAGCGGATGTTACATTGCTTGTAAGTAAAGTTTGAGAATAGAGTATTACAATCTGTATTTGGAAGTTATATGCCCAAAATTGTTTTATGACTTCTTTTCTCTTATAAACAACAATAAAAAGACCTACTTGCAGACTAGATTAAGCCCTTTATTATTTTTAGACTTTCTCAGTCCTAAACTTTCAAACTCCTAAACTTTCCTTTGAGACCTCCTATTCTTGAGTCATAAAAGAAATATCATCTTGTTTCCTACTGAGGTCATAAAAGAGAGGTTTTTAATAGTTTAAGAACTTTTTTCCTAAACACTTCAGGGTGCTCCACTATATATAGTCTTTGGATATAGATCTTATAGATATAGAAATTCAGAGAGAGAAAGAAGGAAGCAAGTTTATTTTTGTTTTTGTTTTACCCACAGGCTAGTGGTATTTTTGTTTCAAAACTTAGTCTTTCCACTAAGATGAATTCCACCCAAACACTACATTATAGCCAAATGTGCCTTGAAAATTTCTTGCCCTTATTTATGGTTTATGTGGATAGAGAAGAATTTTTCCTTGTGAATAAGAGTTGAAAGGTGGCTGCCAGAGGATGTCCTTATGCATTTTCCAGGGTCTGGTAAATGAATCACTAGTGGAACTATGCTGTACTAAAATAGGGTTTTCTTAAAACTTTTCTCCAACCTGGTGTCTAGCCACTTGAAGGGTAGTTTTTGCTTCAGTTGTTCTTAGTCAGATGGAATTTCTTCTTTTTCCAAATATAGGGCTTAGAAATGTATACTCTGCTTCGAGAGCTCTTCTTGTCCTTTATATTAGGGGATTGTATATCCCACTGAGCCATACTTTGTTATCTTTGAACACTAGTGGAGGTAAAACCATTCATGTTTGACAGAATGGACAGCACATAATTCTGGAGTCTTATAAGGCAAAAGGACTGATTCTTCTAGTCAGTGCAGCTTATGCCTCAAGAGACTTGGAGCAATTGGGTGTGAAGGGTTAGTGTGAGTAAGGCAATAAAAAGACATCTCCCATATATTTCTTAGCAATCTAAACTCTTCATGTATCAGGATGAAAAATATGTGTGTCCAAAATTATGTCTTTTGAATTGCAGTATTTCTTAAAAAAAAAAAAAAAAAAGATTTTAGTAGACAGAGAGAGCCAGAGAACACAAGCAGGGGGAGCAGCAGAGGGAGAAGGAGAAGTAACCTCCCCTCTGAGTAAGTGGGGAGACCCATGTGGGGCTTGGTCCTAGGACTCTGGGATCACTACCTAAGCCAAAGGTAGATGCCTAAGGGAGACTTTTATAAGACTGAGCCATCCAGGTGCCCCTGAATTGCAATATTTCCGATTGTGGTATTTACCAGAAGCCCTACAGTGCCTGTGTCAGCTATTGACTATTTTCTTTATACTCCAGTAAAGTTATAATTTTTAAAAATTAAAATTAAAAAAATTATCAGTGTTTTAACAGAAAATAATGTGGGGTATTATAAAGGGGTGATAGTCTGGTACCATCTTTATTCAGAACCTAAATTATTATATTTCAAATTTCATAGGGTGACATATTTTCTAAGAGAAATTACACTTAAACATAGTGATATAAATAAAAATTTAAAATAACCAATACACATTGGAGGAGAGAGAATATACATAGCTAAAATTCATAAAAACCATAATGATTATAGTATAGCTTGAAAAAAATTTCAGCTTTCCTCTCACTAAGTGATTACGAAGGAGAAAATTGCTATAATTTGTATGCTGTGGACTCCCTGCCGGTCCTTGCTGACTCAGTGACTGAATAATAAGTAGACTAATTTAAGTGTAATATCTCTTCTGTTCATCCTTTATTAGTGGTGTGAAAGAGCACTGAAAAGGCCAAAAGTCAGGCAACAAGAGAGAAATAATATCTTGGTAATCTACTGAATTGGAGAACTCTAAAGATCTGAGAAGCATTGAGAAGCGTTCAAGTTACTTCATACTGAAAGAAAGCAACTCCTAGAGTTTGGATTTTAACCTAACTAGTAATTTAAATGGTTATAACCATGGCCAATTAAGTAACTAAATCTGGGAAAACAAAAGAACTATTCAATTGCAGTGCACATTTCTTCAATATTTATTTACTTAGAACTCCAGAGAAATAGTACTGTAACAGTGTACATGGAGGTATTAAAAACTTATTGGTAGACTACATAATTGTCAAATTATCATCATTTCTAAATGTGTCATGATATATAGATGGAGATCAAAGTATACTTTGTAAATTTATAGAAAAAGATAAAGTTTTATAGGAATTTTGTGTATGTGTAATTTCATAGGAAATGACTTTATTTCCTCTTTGAAAAAAAGCTAGTTGTAAAATATTAAATAAAATGACAAAGATAATTTTAAACACAGCAATGTGAAGAAGAAATTGTTCCTAAGGCTTTTTAGTCTAAAGATGGAATCCAGACTTGTTTACACCTCTTGGATGTGAAATTCTAATGAGTAATGACAACAGTTTCTAGGCAGATGACTCAAGTCTGTTAAGGATGCTTGTGTCATACAGATAAAAAGGAAAGAGGACAACCATAATTAGGAAGTCCATTCTGATCACTGGTTTGAAGATCAGCAGTACTTATTCGTTGGTCTTGGGATCAATGATTCCAAGACAAGTTGACTACTGACACTACATGTGTTGTCAGACTAATTGGAGAAATTGGCACTGATGCAGTAAATGGAATTGAACTAGAGCAGCTTTAAAATGTCAACACTTCTGTAAAAGAGGGTTTGGGTTAAAAGAAGGAAAAAAAAAGTACCTCATATAAGATAAATCAGAAATATAACAATTCTATGGATTATACACTGCATATTACAGTGATGTGGATGAACACTCAGTATACAGGCTGGAGGATCTGGGTTACATTACTTAATTTTTCTGACATTACTGCCTCACTTATAAAAAGGAGAGGGAGTATTTTTCTCCCTGGTTTAGAATGAATGAGACTCATTTTCTTGAGGATTATCAAAAGTATAAATTGCTCTTCAAATGAGATTTTTTTTTTTTATTGGCGACTTAGGCTTTTTGCCTATGCAGTGCTATTCGAGATTTTCTGACCTCACACTGAAAGATTTTCTTATCTCTTTAATAGAAAAAAAATGGTCCCATGTGTACTTTTGGATTGTGTGACTAATTTTTTAGAAGTTTAATAGATATATTTCTGGGGCTTTACTAAATAAAGTTTATGAAATGTAGAGATAGCTATATATAAAGGGTTTCTTTATTTCAGGACTTCATATGCTAATGTGCTTTGTGTCTTTCCAAGGGCTTGTGGGAAAAAAGAATCTATTGGATCTTAAATATGTTTGAACACAGAATCTTTTATTTGCTCTATTGATTGTTTCTTTTTTGTGCAGAGGTTTTTAGTTTAAAGTCCTCCCACATGTCTCTTTTTACTTTTGTTCCTTGTAGTTTTGGTGTTTATGCAAGAAATTATTTCCTTGATTAATGTCATGAAGCTTTCCCCTATGTCTTCTGTGACTTTTGCAGTTCGGTGTCTTATAATCTATTTTAAGTTGATATTTGTGTATAATATAACATGAAGATACAATTTCATTCTTTCATATGTGAATATCCATTTTCACCAACACCATTTTTTAAAAAGACTATCCTTTTCCCATTGTTTATTTTTGACACACTTGTTGAAGATTAGTTGACAGTATGAATGTGGGTTTACTTCAAAAAACAAAAGATAACAAGCATTGGTGAGGATGGGAAGAAATTAAAACCTTTGTATACTATAGGTGGAAATGCTAATTGATGCAGATACTATGAAAAACACTATGGAAGTTTAAAAAATAAAAGGAGGAAGAAAAAAAGAAATAGAGCTATTATATGACCCAGCAATTCCACTTCTGGGTATATATCCAAAATAATTGAAATCAGGAACTCAAAGCAGTATCTGGATTTCCATGTTCACTGCAGCATTATTCATAAGAGCCAAGATATCAAAACAACCTACATGTTGTCCCTAAATAAATGAATGTATTTAAAATGTGGTGTATAATACAATGGAATCTTATATTCAGGTTTTTGTTGTTGTTGTTGTTGTTTAGAGAGAAAGACAGAGGAAGCACACACATACACATGGAGGTAGGGGAGATGCAGAGGGAGAGGGAGAGAGAGAATCCCAAGTTGGGTCCACACCCATTTCCCATTTTGGAGCCCAACACAGGGCTTGATTTTATGTTTTTAAGATCATGACCTGAGCTGAAATCAAGAGTTTGTCCCTTAACCAACTGAGCCACCCAGATGTCCCTTATTCAGTCTTTTAAAAGGAGAAAACTTTGCCATCTGTGACAACATGAATGAATCTGGAGAACATTATGCTAAGTGAAATAAACCAGTTACAGAAGAAAAAAATTCAGCATGATTCCACTTATATGACATATCTAAAATAGTCAAACTCATAGAAAGAGTCAAATGGTGGTTTTAGGAGCTAGGGGGAAGAGGAAATAGGAGGTTGCTGTTCAATGGCATAAAGTATCATTTTTGTAAGATGGATATGTTCTAGAGATCTTCTGTACAACATTGTGTGTATAGTTCACAATACATTTTTTTGTTTTGTTTTGTGTATTTAAAATTTGTTAAGAGAGTAAATTTCATGTTAAGTGTTCTTTCCACAATAAAATTGTTACCATGTCTGTTAATTTTTATAAACAAGACTAGGCTAAAATTGTGGTGCTAACTAAGTTTGCCTCAATTTTTCCTACTAGATACATAGCTTTAACAACACTCAAGCCAATGAGACAGTCTCAACACTAACACCGTGACTGACTTTGCCTTTCTTAGGTAATACTTCCTACCCTAGAACCCTCAAGTTTAACTTCCTTAGGGCCCAGTTTCTGTCAGATGATGAATTAACCCGTGTGTAATGAGTTCATGTGCTTCTCTTTCTGAATCAAGTAGGTACTGTGTCATTATTATTTGGGGAGTATCTTATTCAAAATGGTTCCAAGAATGTAGATTAATTTTGAGGACATGAAGTTTCTTTTCTCATCTCTAATTCAACAGAGTGATTCAAGTCAGTAAATACTATATTCTGGATGTTAGTAAAATAGAGGAAAATAATATCAATTCTAAGAGTATCTGTCCATTGAATGAGGTACAGATAAAATAGAAAATGAAGAGACTAAAAGGAATCATTTTTTATCAAAAAGCCTATTACTGTGACTATGTGACTAATGTAATATTTCAATGTAAATTAAAAATTATTTGGCAAATTTTTCTTACCAAATTAAAATATTACAATCTGAGATTTGAAATGGATGCTAATGCTTGTTAGTGAGTCTACTTTCTTTTTAAAATAAGAATCCACTTTATATCATATGATTAAAAATGATTATGTATGTTGCCTTTGCTTAAATATTACTGATAATAATCTGAATTGTTAGATAATTGTTCAGTACATAGAGAAAAACATCTATCTACTTGATTTATCTAAACATTTATTCTACTTTTGCTTGCTGGAGTAAAAAGAGAAACCTACTTCTTTCACATGACAGCCCTTCAAATCCATCTACACTGTGATGTTGGGATCAATGATTCTAAGACAACTTGAACAGCAAGACTACATGTGTTGTCAAGTAATCAGAGAAAGAGCTATTAGTGCATTGCATACTAATAAGCTTGAGGAATGTAAGAAAATTAAGACTGAGATAATGTCTCTCCCTCACTCAAACAGTTCTCTTCTTTTTGCTAAACAACTCTAATTCCAACCACCTTTATTTATATGACACAGCTGACAGTCCTCTCATCATTCTTTATCACCTTCTTGACTCCAGTATTTAGTACAATTTTTAGTAATCTTTTGTTTTTTTAAGATTTTATTTATTCATTTGACAGAGATCACAAGTAGGCAGAGAGGCAGGCAGAGAGAGAGGGGGAGCAAGCAGGCTTCCTGTGGAGCAAAGAGCCCAATGTGGCGCTCAGTGCGGGGCTCGATCCCAGGACCCTGGGATCATGACCTGAGCCGAAGGCAGAGGCTTTAACCTACTGAGCCATCCAGGCTCCCCTTTAGTAATCTTTTAAAGTGTACTTCTCAGACAGATAAGTGTGGTTAGTACTAGACAAACAATAATGATTCAGATTGCCTCCTTCAAGGTCATGTGAGTTTTATTGTCTTGTAATGAGATGACAACTAAGATAACTATTTTACATAAACTGTTTACCAACCTGGTTAAAGTGTTTTGAAATTTGTCAACTCACTCTTTCATCTTAGATGGAAGATACTAATTTCAGGTTTATACATATAATTTTATTGTTCATTTGATATTAGTTTTCTATTTGATAAAGATGTTATTAGTATTAATTATTTCATTTAATACTTTGGCTAATATTACCAAATCAATCTCAACCACAAATTTTAAACTTGTTTTCTGTGCTATCATCTAAATTAAACACATAGTAAATATTATACAGACTTTGAGTCTTCTCTTGTATTTTTACTAGATACTATCTCTAGAATCTTTTGTCTAGCATAGCTTCATTATAATAATCAACTTTAAAAAACTTAATCACACAGTTAGATATAATTCCACCTTTTGGTCCTCAAGATTCTGTTATTCAATCATTCCCTTGAAGTTACTATGAGAAATTTTGTCTAGTGACTTATTGAAATCAATATACAATAAAACTATGTCATTTTCCTTAAATACTTGAAATGTGAAATTAATCTGCCCTAGGGAAGAGAGAAAAGCAATAAAGGATAAAATACTCAGGGCTTAAAAAAAAAAAAGACAAAAACATGTATGTTGGCATAAACTAATTTCTTCATATTTGTCTCTGGACCTCACTTTCACCTTGTTATTTTAGGTGCCTTGTTCTATCATGGTTCCTAATTCTTAGCTTTATTAACTTAATCTTATCTGCTTCTTCATTTTACCCCCAATATTATCCCATTTCATCTTCTCCCTACTTCTAGTTCTCCAATAGGCAAACAAATTTAGTTCTTAGATTTGTTTTCCATGATGACCTTCTAGTAAAATACTATCCTTTACACTGACTTCAACTATAAAATTATGCCCCACAATTTGATTCTGATGACCTTTCCCAAAACTTGATCTTGTTGAATTATAGACTTTCATGGTTATGATTACATATGGTATATGTAAATTTCTATTTTGATACAATTTAAATGTGCCCTTAAAATGTACAAGCGAGCACAACATCAGAATCTTTTTTTAATTTATTTATTATTTGAGAGAGAGAGAGCAGGAGGTAGGGCAAAGGGAGAGGGAAAGAGCAAATCTTAAGCAGACTCTCTACTGAACATGGAGCCCAACACAGGGCCTTGAGATCATGACCTGAGCCAAAATCAGTAGTTGGAGGCTTAATCAACTAAGCCACCCAGGTGTTCTACAACAGAATTTTTGATGTTTTAGGCAGCAAAGTCATACAGGTATCTTTTGACTAGAGTTATTATTTGTAGTTAATGTGATGTTAACATTTATTAGCATTGCTTATTAAGAAATTCCAGCCTCACTTCTATCCATTCCTGGCAAACTCACCTATTTCAATTCTTCTTCTTCTTCTTTTTTTTCTTTTCTTTTTAGGAATCTTGCGAGAGTTTGATTTGAGAAGGAGTGGGGTCTAAATAACTTTTTTATGTGAATTCTTTTGGAACCAATATGTCTTATATGATTCTCTTCTGCTTATTTCCACACATTAAATCATAATAAATGAGTTTTTTTTTTTTGTTTTAAGATTTTATTTATTTATTTGACAGACAGAAATCACAGGTAGGCAGAGAGGCAGCCAGAGAGAGAG
Organism: Enhydra lutris kenyoni; assembly: GCF_002288905.1. Lineage (NCBI taxonomy): Eukaryota > Metazoa > Chordata > Mammalia > Carnivora > Mustelidae > Enhydra > Enhydra lutris. The sequence goes on along the minus strand of NW_019154086.1, from coordinate 24,139,939 downwards.
GAAGGGAAGCAGGCTCCCTGCTGAGCAGAGAGCCTGATGCGGGGCTCGATCCCAGGACCCTGGGACCATGACCTGAGCCGAAGGAAGAGGCTTTAACCCACTGAGGCACCCAGGCGCCCCATAAATGAGTTATTTAGTTAATAGTCTTTTCTAAATTAAGGTATTAAGAAATATATATAACTTAAGCCAATGAGTCTACTCCTACAGGCATTTGTGAGTAATATTAGGTAACAAAGATCAGAGGAAATTATTTTAGAACTCATTAAAAACAATGTCTCTTAAAGAGTTATGTTAATCAGGATAATCTATGATGAATGCCCAAAATACAAATTACAAGACCCCTTAAATAAATCTTATTAAAAGAAAATCTCAAGAAATAAGACCTGTGACTCACTCAAGTGATATCTGATTATTTATTGTTCAAAATTTGTTCAAGTGATACAAATTTTTTGTTCAACATATAAAAAGCAATCTGCATAAAGAAGTTAGAGTTGAATATAGATACACTGATATATAGAGAACTAGAAAGAGGACAAGCACAGTGGTGGAGAGCTCCAGTAACAATTTAAATTGAAGTTAGGATGTACTCCATAGTCCCAAATGAACATTTTGAAAACATTCTGAAGATTGAAATAAGGAATATGAGAATTGGTTACTTTTAATTGGTTTAATTTAGCGGAGGGACAAAGAGATTTTAACAGGGATATTTATAGGAGCTGCTTTAATTAATTTATGAAATGGAAAATGTAGCTGTTAAACAATAAGACAATATCATTTTAAAGAAAAGAATAGCCATGAATCACAACATGAAGTCTTAAAAGCTGGGAACTTGAGAATGTTACGTTCTATGTTGGCCTACTTGTTTCACTATACTACTGAAAAATTTCAATGATGTGCTGAATACTTTTGGTAACATGGAGCTTATTACATTCTGAAGAGAATCAGATTAGGGGCAAGTGCAATTTTTAGAAAATAATTGAATATTCCATTTGCTCTGTTTCTCTTTAGACTTCATGTATTTTTTTTTACATTAGTATTCTGCAGAGTATATTATTTTAAAGAATCACCTCTTTTATGTTTCTTTTGAGAAAAGTTCTGAGATTGGAAAATTTGGTACACCCCACAAATCTTAAGTCCTTGTACCTTAGGTTTTTCTCATTTTAATAATAGTTTCCATATTGTTTATAACAATTAGACTCAATCTCCATCCTATAAGGCATTGTTGGTATTCTCCACAGCTATGTAGCTAGGTGTTTATCTTGTTAGTTACATATTCTTCTTCTTTTTTAAAGATTTATTTATTTATTGAAAGAGATAGTATGAGCAGGGGTTGGGGCAGAGGGAAAGAATCTCAAGCAGACTCTCCACTCAGCCCAAAGCCCCACATGGGACTGGATCTCACAACCCTGAGACCATGATCTGAGCCCAAATCAAGAGTCTGATGCTTAAATGACTGAGCCACCCAGGTGCCCCATATTCTATATTATTTTTTTTAAGATTTATTAATTTATTTGAGAGAGAGAGAGAGAGAGCATGGGGGAAGGGGCAGAGGAAGAGGGAAAGAGAACCCCAACCAGAGTCTGTGCTGAGTGTGGAGCTCAACTTGGGGCTCAATCCAGGATCCTGAGATTATGATCTAAGCTGAAACCAAGAGTGGAATGCTCAACTGACTGGCACCCCTGTATATTATTCTTAAGTGTCAATACGTTTTGTGTTCATCTGGTAATTCAAATTTTTACTTTATCTTATTTCATGATATTTTTCCAACACTTGATAAAATTTTTTTTAGAAATACAAAGTTAAAAGAATTTTCCAGTGAACACCTATATGCTCACTAATTTGATTCTGCTATTAAATACCCTTCTATCAGTCCATCTTATTTTTGATGCATTTTAAGGTAAATAGCAGATATCAGCAAACTTCCTTCTAAGTACAGCATTGTTGTTAATTAAAATTCAGTATTTATTTTCTTTGGAAATACAATGAAATGCAAAACACTTAAGTGTACATTGTCTAACTTTAGACTAAAGATTTCACCTGTGTAACCAAATCCCATCAAAGTATAAAATATTATCATTGTCCCAGAAAGTAGTCTAATACTCCTTCCAAATCAATCCCGGTTCCATCCTCCAAGTGACAAACACCATGCCGACAATTTTTTCCATTATAAATTTATATTTTTATTATTAAAGTTACAGAATTTATAAAATTTTATTTTAATAAAAACTTAATTTAATAATAAATTAATTAATAAAATTACTAAATTTATAAAAATTATAAATGAAGTTATGCAATATATACTCTTTGTAAGTCTTACCTCATCACATTCCATTGATGTCTTAGCCAAGAAATCATTTATTTGATATTTTAAAATTTACTTTGTATAGCTTTCACTATAAAAATACATACAGAATTTATCTTCAGCAAGCAAAATCCCCCACTTTATTGCAATGTAAAACACTGCTAATTTTTTAAGTCACAGAATTAGAAAATAAATTAGAAGCAATTTGACATTTTCTACAAATATTCATTACTTAATAAGTTAAAAAATTTACAATGTTCTTTCACATAAGCTCTTCAAATGATTTTTCAAGATGATGTTTAAACACATGAAGTCCGTAAGTTTAAGCAAAAGCCTTCACAGATAATGAAATAAAAAGAGATCCAAGGCTAAGCAGAAAAATATAGCTAGGTCATTTTGTAAAGAAGACAAAATACAATCACAAACTTTAATGTTTGAGATGTATGCAGACTTTTTGCATGCAATACATTATGTATAACACACAGACGCACACCCACACACTGTTTGGGTCCATGTGTTAACTACTAAAAATTACCCACTACCAGAGGAAGAGCCAATGCAGGAAAACAAGTTCTTAATAAAAGGTCTGTCCATTTTCTAAGTTTGAAAATCAAAAGCGTTTTCAATATATCAATATTGAAAAAGCAGGGACTGAATTTAATGGCACTAAAATTACAAAGTTTGAGTATTCATTTATTCAAAGAGAAGAAATTAAGATGAGATAGCAGATATTATTAGTTACTGGCAGGAAACTTTTCCACTCATGTTATGCTTAAGTAACTGCACACCTAACCTTCTGGTGGTGGCTCAGAGGCAGTGATTTGGTTTTCTATTTTTTTGTTTCTTTTTCTTGCTCTACTTCCACAGATCAAACAACCAAAATGTCCCAAGATGCAGCTTCCTTCTGTCTTCTCTCTGCAATCTCTGCAAGCTTTGCTCTTATTTCTTCCATGTCTGACCAGGGAGGTGTAGATTCCCCAGGACAGGGGAAATATAGCCCCATGGGAAAGGAGGGTGGGATCCCTTACTAGGCCTGCCCCAGACCAGGCTATATATGGAAATTTTACTGAAACTCATTACATTCCATTGCCAATAGTTTGCTTATTAAGAAAAAAATACTTTAAAGTTGTTTGAACATAAAATGTGCTAGAGTTACAAACAATTTGGGGAGAAAAAAAGAATCCGAATTTGAATTTCAAGTCAAGATTGGGTGACATTTCATTTTTTATTTTTTTTACTGTGCATAATCTTAATTATCAAGAATATATTATCAAATCAATTTGACTTTTTTTCTACACCAAAAAGCATTTATTGATAACGCTAGTATTAAAGTCCATAAGCATTTTGAGATTTAATCAAAATGTCAAGAAATACATTTTCATTAATACACATGTAGTTATACAACAGATTTCAAAGTATGATTGAATGCATTAATGTTATTTTAGAGAGTTCCAACACACTAACTACTTAAAATAATGTTAGCATATTAAACATTTCTTTTTAATATATAAACTTATAATAATTATGAGTATTATATGATGTCCTAGAATAAAATTATACTGAAGGGTTACAGATGAGCATGACTAGTTATATATAGTGTGGGTTTAAAAAATATTATTGGGGAAATATTTACATGCCTGAAGTTTTTAAGTAGAACTTCGTAATCTCAAAATTAACCCTAAGCCCATAGTTTAGTCTTAGTATAGATAGACTGTATCCACCATGGCCAATTTTTCCGTAGAGAGTCCTCCTATATTAATTACATATTTACTGGGTCAATTGATAGGAAATAGTTGTATAAACATGTAAAAAATAGAAGTTTTCTGATTGAAAAGGAGGCCTGATAGAAGAAATGTCCAATAGCAGTTCCTGATATTAACCCATTCTTGTGTTGTGCCAGGTCAAACTACTGAGTCAGCTCTTTACTGACGCTTTACCACCAAAAGAGGGAAGTAAATTAGCCTCCAAGAGACTCTAGATCCACCCTTTCCTAGTGTAGCCCTCAATGCTTATGGAAGTATTTCTTATCCCCTGTTCCCTTTATCTCTGTTGTCACTTCAGGTCATAGAGATAATTGAGACATTTTCTGTGATGTGAGAATAAATAGTCTCATATAACTGAATCAGGTGGGAAGTGACCTATCTAACACTGTGAGGAAGTTACTTTATGAGTTATTGCCTGGGAAAATCATCAAGGGTTGACTAGAGCTTTTTGTCCCTGCCTGTTAGAGAAGGAGAGAGATATTTACAACCTCTGCCTGGTCTCCTTCCACTTTTCAAGATTGACTGCCATGCATTTTTGAATATTTCCTTTCCTTTTGCTGGAGTGATAACTTCTATAGAAACCCAATAATTATCTTTTTGTCACCATGAATAACATCTGGAGACAGAGTGCAGTGGCTGTGGAATCACCTGAAGCAAAGTTTGTGTCATCGTTCATGCTCATTGGATGTCCCTCATCTGAGCAATATTATCTATCTATCTATCGAGGTTAAAAAAGGCACTATAAAGTAGAAGTATCGCTTTAGCACTTAACTATTTCCTCTCACAGTTGTTCCTTACCTGACTCTTGGATGCATAGAAAGTCAGCTAAGTGTGTATGTTCGTATGTCATTCTATTTTTTTTTATTTTTTTTTAAGATTTTATTTATTAATCTGACAGAGAGAGATCACAAGTAGGCAGAGAGGCAGGCAGAGAGAGAGAGGAGGAAGCAGGCTCCCCACCAAGGAGAGAGCCCGATGCGGGACTCAATCTCAGGACCCTGGGATCATGACTTGAGCTGAAGGCAGAGGCTTTAACCCTCTGAGCCGCCCAGGCGCCCCTCATATGTCATTTTAAATCACTGACTAGAATGGGATCAGTTGGTCTTACAAAAGTTATCATTGAAAAGGCTGGCCCAGTGACAGTTACGTAAGTCAGAAAAATTTCTAACTGGCCATTATCATCCTTTTTGGTTGTTCCATTATTATGATGGCTTACAACATGGATTTAGTGGGCTGTAGAATAGAAGATGACTAATAGGCTTAATTGGCTTTGTATATCCAGAAGGTTTTCTCTACATGTGTCACTTCACATAGTCATTTATAAGTGTTATACAAAGATTAAATTCATGAATAAATTGTTGTATGTGTTTCTAAAGGGTAGCAACCCTTTAATTATTCAGTCCTGAATAGACCAATACAGTCATATTGAATTTGGCTCTCCCTAATTATCTCAGTTTAACTTGATTACTTCTGAGGATTCCATCTGCAAGTTACGATTCCATTCTGAGGTACTGGGGATTAGAGTTTCAACATATGAATTTGTATAGGACACAATTCAATCCATAATGAGACCATTACATTTTCTTCTTCTGGAATGAAACATTATCATAATTGTCAATATTAGCAAGCTTTATGAGTACAGACCACTTGGTTTCATAAATTTTCCAACTTTCATAGCAGCAAAAACAGACCCTATAATGCTTGTAACCAAACAACATGTCTATGCCATCTTGCACCTAGAATATTTATATAATTTTATAGCTTAACAAAAGGAAAACAAGGACAATACACACAGAGTAAACTAAGAGCCATGTCATTCTCAACATCTAGCTAGTTCAGTAATATTTTGAGCATCTCCTCTCCCATGAAAAGAACTGAGATCTGTTCCCTGACCTGGTTCTCATCTCTGACTCATTTATCCTGTTAATTCTCAGAAGTCCACATATTGACTTATTTACTTTTTGCTCTAAAGGAGTAGCCAAGCCCATTCCAAATTTTTGCATCAGGCCATCTGCTTTGCTGTGCATTGAATGTTCATATCTGTGATCTTCACTGTCCCTTTGATCTTATCATTTCCCTCAACCGTCAGCCATAAAGTTCATGTATTCTTGCAGGACCTTTCCTGAGCTCTAAATTGGCCTTCTTTTTCTCTGCTACTGGTCTTACAATGCAGGGTTTTCCTTTGGTAGCAAGTCTTTCTTTAGGGACATTGTTTGCTTTACATTTCTTAATGTTCTTTCAAATTGCCTCCTGTTTGAGGGTTTTGGCGACTGGCAGAGTGTTCTGCTGCTGTTTTATCACCCTTAGGGTCTGGAGCAAACTATTCTGAAGTTTTGATGAAATCTAGTTAGCATATCCTATTGCTACCATACTTGTTGTGGGGCTAGCAGCCATCACACCTGTGCTGCTCTCTATAAGGTTTGGAACAATTTTCTCAGTTGCCTTTTTGGAAGATGCTAAGCTGGGCACTTTATAGCTGCCCTATCCCTTGGATACTTGCAGAACTTGGTCAGCAGCACTCCCTATAACCTGCTGCCACTGCCCCTAGAAGGGATGTCTTCCACTATGGTGTGGTGAGTGGAGGTTGGATAGACACTATTTTACAATCCAATAGCATTGATATAACCGGAGTGTGTACTTTTATGGTCAAAACCTATCTTACACAGTAGATATGGAAACCCATGTGTTATGGAATGAATTTTTGTGTTCCTCCAAATTTCTGTGTTGAAATCCTAACCTCTAATATGATGGTACTAGGGGTCTTTATGGGGTGACTAGGTGATGAGGATGGAGCCCTCATGAATGGGATTAGTCCCCTTACAAAAGGACCCCAAAGTGTTCTCTCATTTTTCCATGTGAGGACACAGGAGGGAGATGGCTATCTATGAACCCGGAAGCAGGTTTCTCACTAGACAATAACTCCATTTATAATGCCTTTATCTTGGACTTTCCAGCCTCCAGAACTGTGAGAAATAAATAGTTGTTTCAGCCAGTTAGTCTACGGTATTTTAGTTATAGCAGCCTGAAGGGACCAAGACTCACCATTAAAGTCATACATGCAGATATAAAATAAGATTTACTGGGAAAAAAAATTCCTAGCAGAGAGGTAATGAAGCACCTAATTTACCAGACTTATATCATTGCACAGCTTATTCCAGATGTAGATGGACTGTCTGCATTAAAGTCAACTTTTCAGCTAAAAGGAATCCTTCCCCATAATCCTCGTCATATTTGTAGGGACAGTTGGTGAGAAACTTCTATGTGACTAAGCAACAATAGAAGCTCCCCAGTAGAGGAGGGAGACTTTTGACAAAGAAGAGTCTCTAGAATTAGCAGCTAGACTCAACCTATGCTCTGAACTAACTGGGACCAGCTGAGCCAACTTTCTACTAAGTTATAAAAAAGTATTTGTGTGTGTGGAGGAGGGGACAGGGAATGAGATTTCCTGACACCCAGATCTGTCTCTTTCCAAAAAGCTACAGAACTGGGGCATCTGTGTGGCTCAGTCTGTTGTGTGTGACATGGGCTCAGGTTGTGATCTCCAGATCCTGAGGACTGAGCCCCATCAACTCCTTTCTCTGGCTCCTGACTCAGTGGGGGAGTTTGCTTCTCCCTCTCCCTTTGGCCCTCCACCTGCTTGTGCTAACTTTGGTTCTCTCTCCCTCTCAAATAAATAAAATAATTTTTTAAAAGCTACAGAACTAAAATATATTACGAGTAATAACAATTTTTAGTAATGCACATCTGTTACACATCTTTAAGGAAGAAATCACTATATCAGCACTAATATGATATTATTGATCAGTTTCTTCCTCAGGTACCATTGAGCAATTTTACTTGACAGTATGTCAAGCAGTTGTGCCTCCAGAACAATGGAATATCATAGTTAAATGCAATTTAACTGAACACTGACACCATTTCTGTTATAACAGTCTAATTGTTTATAAAGATCATCATTAGAAGAGGCATGTGGGCTTACAGAAATGTAGAATAATAGTTTCTAGGGGTATATTTATCATTTTAAATCTATTTCTCATTTTAAATCGCCCTGAAAAATCAGTGTAAGAAATAAAAAATAAAGTATATTGAAGCCATTAGGAAAATCCAGAATGTTTTAGAAATGTCCATCCCCTTAGAGTAATTCATGGTCCTTCATGTTATATGAGCATATTCATTAATTAGCCAAGACACATATTCTATATGAATCCACTAGTCAGATTCTCCAGATCTTTTTATATTTCCAAAACACAATAAAGTTTATCATTTGAAGCATGTTTGAGTATTATTTATTTACCTACTTAAAAAGATGTGAAATCATTCTATTCGAAGCCATTCAGGGGTAGCAGTAGTATTTCTTTATTTTAGGAACATTGTCACATATTATACCAAATACAGAAGCATTGTATTTGCAGAACTAAAACCATTCCCTGGAAAGCAGCCCACAGAGTAAGGCTATGTAATGTCAAAGCTCTAAATTAAACACGACATCTTGCTATTGACTTACCCGTCTCTTCCTCTAATTACAGATCTTTATATTCTAATGACCATAAAATAAAATCTGAAGGTATTCATGAACAATGTCTTCTTGGGAGTCTTTTTCCTCCTAACATGAATAGTTCTTTTCTATTTGTCTTAGGTTCTATTTTTAAATTCTACTGTTCCATCTAAAGAAGATTCTGTATTGGATTTCCATTAAATTCTAACTGGTGATACATAATGAAAGGCATTCTCTCATTCACCTTCATCTATTTTCATATTCGGGACTATTTTCCACCTGCTCATATATTTATGTTTCAGTGTATTTTGTATCTCCCTCAGGCTCCATAAATCATCTATGCTAGTTCTTCCGTGGATACTATGTTATGTAACATTTCTTTAGAGCAGTCAGGCCTCTCCCCAGGTGAGGCTATTTTTTTTTTCCTCCTGGGAAAACTTGAATATATTTTCCTTGTTCTGTGACATTTTTATTTTATCCCTGTGTATGACTCTAGCCCTGACTCAGAATTTTTATTCTCTTGAATCATATCTAGAAAATGTGATTGGAACTAACTGGAAAACACTTTTTAGAACCAGGTAATGTTTCTAAACCTCAGATACCATGGTACATATTTAGGAGGCTTTGATGCTCTCCATCTCACTCACATGGAGAGGATTTTTTTTGTTTCATATATAATTTGATACTACAAAATAAATAAATAAATAAAACAAATAAATTATACACATTACTTTATGCAAGCTTTGTTTGATTTTATGGTATTATCCAAGTTAATTTTCAGCTGACCTCTGATTCATTTGTATATAAATATTTTTGGCTTCACTATTCAAACTACCCAGTAGACCACAAAAACATTTATACAAAATAATATGACTTTATAATACCACATCAAAGCATCCCTGCAATTACTTTTTAAAAAAATATTTTATTTATTTATTTGACAAAGAAAGAGAGATCACAAGTAGACAGAGAGGCAGGCAGAGAGAGAGGGGGGAAGCAGGCTCCCTGCTAAGCAGAAAGCCCAATGCAGGGCTTGATCCCAGGACCCTGAGATCATTACCTGAGCAGAAGGCAGTTGCTGAATGGACTGAACCACCCAAGCACCCCTGCAATTACTTTTATAATAAATTAAATTCCTTCCCAATTCCAACTTTCCTTTGTTACCTATTACTGCTTGTTGCTATATTTTCATGTTGATTTTTAAAAGATTTTATTTATTTATTTGATATATATAGAGAGATTACAAACAGGGGCAGAGGAAGAGGGAAAAGCAGGTTCTCTGTTGAACAGGGAACCCAATATGGGGCTCGATCCCAGAACCCTGGGATCATGACCTGAAATGAAGGCAGACTCTCAGCCGACTGAGTTCAAGGATGCCAATCAAAAAGACCTATATTTATCATTATAATAATTATATGGTACACCTTAAACTACTATGACACTGTAAGTGAATTATATTTCAACAAAAAAAATACATATAACTTTTCTTGGTTTTTACAAGTTGGAAATCAGTATTAGATGATGGTGAAATGGAATGGTAGGTCTAGTGTACATAATTCAGGAGCTTAGTTTCATTGAGGATATAGTGGGGGCCGTAAGAGGTCTTGAATTTGGTCCTATATAGATAGTTTTGGGAGCAAACTCAGAACTCATCACCCCAGTTTCTAGAGGTAAGCCTTGCTTCATATCCTGCTGAGTAAAATGATAGTTTTCTAAGCTTTGCTGTCAATCTAGGGGATTGATATGTCACTGTTTGATAAATCACACAGGTCTTCTCTTCTCTGGAGAAATATTTCCATCCTAACCCAGTAAAATGTCAGTGGTTTCCAAAATATATTCATTATAAGAAGTCAATAGATTTCTACAAATGCCCCATTTTTAAAACTCTGAGTTATTATTTGACTAAAAGAATGTAAATATGTTGTTTAGCATCACATCTTTTTATAAACAGCCTATGGTTACTGTCAAAGGGAATTTTAATTCAATGATTATTACAAAAGATAGTCTCCTGAGGAATGAACTACAGTGTTTATACCTCCAGAGTGACCTTTGGAATAACCTCTAGCCTAAAATTGTAGAACCAGAGGAGAATGCAACTTTCAGTGTTGAGCCATACCATATTTTATTTATAGTATTATTTTTATTTCATTATATGTTGCAATGAGTAGAAACAAATTTTAAATATTTAGTAGATACATATTAAGAAATAATGATATCATGCCAGTGTTATGGGCCATGTTTTTCATTTCATAAAGGTCTTAGTTACTATAGACTTAAAAAATTCTATTCTAACATATAGCCATCTCTGCATTCTAGACACCCATAGTAATTGGAAGATCTTTACTTGTATGACTGAATTACATATAAAAATATTATCAACATTTTAAACATGAATGCCAAGAGAAACGATGATTTCTTGAATAGGACTCTGCAGAGTTTGGGGAATTCCCAGACTCAGTGCTTCTGTCCTATTACCTTCTGTGGTACTTGGACAATCCTAACTGCTTGATGGCACTACCAACACAGGAAAGAAAGAAATGAGACAATACTCAAATTCATCAACTTTCTATATTCCTATATTAGTCAAATATTTTAATTAATTAATTATTTTTTTATTTAAGTCAAATATTTTTAAAGAAAGAGGCTGAGCTGATGGCTGAAATAAGTAGCAGCACTGTACTTTCCCTGAATAAAGGGAACAATGTATAAGAATGCTGGCCAGACACAAATGAAAGATAATGAGAACCCAAGAAAGTGGTTGACAGTAAACATGGAAAGGAGAAACTTATTCAGGACACATTTAAAGAGCCTATAGGAAGATTGCTTGGTTGTTTAAAGTAAGAAAGGGGGTTAGATTCCTGATTTCTAGCATTGGTTAATGTGCAAATAAAAACATCATTAACAGAAACCAAAGCCAGAGATGAAAACTCTGGGTTGGATAATGAGAGATAATAAGGATTAATTCATTTAACTTTGGATTTGAGTTTGGAATACCCATGATACGTCTCAATGCATAGTTTTCCTTTCCCAAATTGTTCTCAATAACCAAGGATTGAAGGCAAAGTATTTGAATGATATTCAATTGATCTTTTACCCTAAATGTTGATTGTCCCTTTTGGATTGCATTAAAAATATTGCCAGAAAATGGGCCATCAAAATAACACAATTAATGTTTTCCTTGACTACAATTATAATGGCTTCTGGCATCACTCCATTCAAAAGAAAATTCTAAAATCATTACTCCTTCGCCTACATGCTAAAAGTCTTTTCTAGATGGGTTGTTACCAGAAATAAAAGCTTTCCAGAACTGGAAAGAAGACAGAAATATATGGATCGAAAGTAGACACTCTCTTCTGAATCCACTTCAACCTCCTTTTTCATCAGATGTAGAGTCACAACTTTTTCCTCTTTTCAAATAATTATGGCTTAGGCTTTCTTATATTGAATCTACAATGAGTAAAAATAAAAGAATTAATAGTAAGTTACAATGAACAGATCTCAAAAATTTCCTGCCTCAAATATTTCCATTGTTTTGAACCATAATTATAAGTTATAGAACAGAGGTTGTTGACTAGATATTGTAAGCATTGGTTTTGAATATAATATTACATAATTCGTTGAGTTTTGGGCTTTGCTTGTTTGTTTGCTTATATATGCAGGTATGCTGGCATACATGTATGTAAACCTGCATGAGTGTATGTGTGCACTGTAGGAAATTTGTTTTTCAAGATTAGAAAAAAAGATTGAAGTACTATCTTAAATAAAATCTCTGAGGTTTTATTCTCACATCTGAAAACACTAATACATTCCTAGGACGTTTCTGGAAACCCTCAAGTGACCTCCACAATTTGGTAATGGAGCATTGCCTGACCAAAGGGAATTCTCATCTACATCCCACCCTTAGGAAAACTAGTATGTTAGCATTACTTTAAGCTTGTTAGAAATGCAGAATTCCTGGGGCGCCTGCCTGGGTCAGTCATGTAAGTGTCCAACTCTTGACTTTGGCTCATGTCAAGCCCTTGAGGTCTGGAGATGTATCCCCACATAGGGATCAGTGTGGCATCTGCTTGAGATTCTTTTCTTCTCCCTCTGCCTCTCACCCCCACAGCCACGCATGCATGCTCTCTCTAAAATAAATAAATAAATAAACAGGTAGCTAGACAATAAATAAAATCTTTAAAATAGAAAGAAATGCAGGATTCTTAACCCCATCCAAAACTACTGAATGAGAGGCTGCATTTTAACAAAATTCCCAGTGGGTATGGGTGCACTGTAAAATTTGAGAATTCTTCTCTAGATCAAGGTGCTCTATAAATCAGAAACATTTCTGTATGACAAATTCCGTAAAAGACTAAACACTGATACCTTTGGTGTTGATTTTTTTTTGTATACCTGGCCAAATGAGATAAAAGAGAGAGAGGCCCAAGAATCAAAAAGAGCTAATGCATTTTGTTTTACAGTTGAAGTTGAGACATGTGCTCACCCATACCCTGCTGCATTCAATTTGAACGGCATTTCATGGGTTAGTACTTTCCTTTCCAACTCTACAGACAATGAACAATTCTGATGTTTTTTAAGACATATAAAATAAACACATAATGAAGGGGTATGCAGTGGGTTATCATTTCTTAGCATATTCCTACTGAGATTTTAAAGATTTGAAGTCACTGTCTAGGACTTTGTAAATTCCTTGACTTTCTCAGTGCTATGAGAATATGAAGCAATAGCAAAAATTAGCATCAGACTTAGGGATTTGCACTAAAGAAAAAATAAAAGGAAACTGAGAATTCCAAAACATTGCATGTTGGTGTGCACGTGCAATCTTTAGGAAGAAACAAATATTTTAGTATTTCACTACTACAAAAACCTGCTCAGTGCTAATTTAAATTTGTGATAGATTCTTTGTGGTATAAATATTTTTAAAACCCCTCATTACTACTCATCTGGTAATCAGAATACATCCTATAATCTGTTCAGTAGAAATGCAGGAGGCAAAATTATCATTACAGATAGTTTACTCACTAACATGTATCCTGAAAATCCATTAACTACATATTTTATTTCTCATTCATTAACAGCACCTGACCATACATTCTGAGTGATTAAAAAATACATGTATTAGGGTGCCTGGGTGGCACAGTCCATTAAACTCCCCATCAGACATTTGGTTTTGTCTCAGGTCATGGTCTCAGGGTCCAGATGGAGCCCCACCTCTGGATGGCTCCATACTCCGGACAGAATCAGGTTAAGATTCTTTCTCTCCCTCTGCCTCTATACCTCCCCTCATCCTCTGCCCATGTGCATGCATGCACATGCACTTTCTCTCTTTCTCTCCCAAAATAAATATATATTTTTTAGAAAGATAAATGCATGAATCAACAGAAATAACTTTTTCAATAAATATTTTCTGTATTAAGAGCCCAAACCTTTAAAAAAATATATTTATCACAAGTACGTAACAAACAAGGGTCATCAGGCATTTTGAATAAGAGAAGTGCATTGATCATACAATTAATTCTGGTTTACTGAATGGAGGTTAGCTATTTTTGTGGAGGAAAACCATGGTGTGTTGTTTTTCAGTTTCCTCCTCTTTCTTTCATCCATGCATCCTACTATCTAGCTTCCTTCTTTTATCGTTATTCTCCTCTTTCATAGACGTGGTCACAGATAACATAAATATTGAAAAATCTTTCTCGTATTTGTTCTTTCATTGACTAGAGCTCAGGAAAGGAATCCTAATTATTTAGGTATGTTATGTAAGAATGTGTGTCTCTTTAATGTATGAGTAAGAGAGGAATATTAAATTGTGCATGTTATTAGAAAACCTACTGCTTTGCTATTATTGATAAATCTTAAAGAAGTAACATTGATTTGAGAAGGGGAAAATACTGGCTTAGCTTTATCATTAAAAATATACTACTTTGTACTCATGCCTAAACAACATATATTACAAAAATGATTAAGCATACCAATATGTCAAATTATTTTGGGGCAAGTTTTGCTAGTTTAGAACATTGAACTTGTTTACTGCCTAGATAAGTTTGCTTCAATTCACACATTTAGAAGAAAAGGGATTCTTCTAAATGTTGCTCTCTCTGTAACTCTAGCTTGCATTATTTATCCTCAAACATTTTCTCATAATATACTTCCTTTCCTTTTTGGTTTTAAATGTAGTAAGGAGAGCAAAATACTTAAGCTATCCATGAAAGGCTATTACTATTAAGAAAAGATCTAATGTTTTGTTTTGTTTTTGAAAAGCCATCCTAGAACTCAGAGGTATGAAAATAAACACCCCAGAGGCAATTGTGAAGGAAGGAAAGGTAGTAGAAATAATAGGATAGTGAGGAATCTAAGCAGAAGGAAGAAGCATGCCACAAATGAATGAATGAAGCAGAGTAAACTTGCCACACAAAATGTGTTCTCTTATGGCATTGGTCAACTCTAAAGTGTGGTTCGTAGACCAGGCACATAAGCTCTGGCTGCCCTCTAGACATGTAGAATCTCAGGCCTCATTTTCAAACTTATTCAAAAAGAATCTCTGGGGACGCCTGGGTGGCTCAGTTGGTTGAGCAGCTGCCTTCGGCTCAGGTCATGATCCCAGCCTCCTGGGATGGAGTCCCGCATCGGGCTCCTTGCTCGGCAGGGAGCCTGCTTCTCCCTCTGCCTCTGCCTGCCACTCTATCTGCCTGTGCTCACTCTCTCTGTCAAATAAATAAATAAAATCTTAAAAAAAAAAAAAAAAAAGAATCTCTGGGGGTAGGTTCCAGGAATCTGTGTTTTAACAAACTTTACAGGTGATACACATTAAATTTCTAGAAGTGTGGTACTAGATTCTAAACACTTCAAGGTTATTCACCATTTGTATCAAATACCTAGAAAAGTTCCTGGCACAGAATAGGCAACCAGTGAATGAATATTTCTTGAAAGAAAGAATTACCAGGAAAGAATGCTGTATACTATGTCTCAATCAATGTGCAGGAAAATAAAACATTCATAGTAAACAAGATGCAGAAATTTTACTCTGGGCTACCATAGCCATTTATTATACATTCACCTTCCCTACAGTTTCTTGCAATAAGAATTTATTTATACAGGTATCCATAAAGTCTGGAAACAAGTAATATTATTATTTTTTTTTCCTAGATTGACTTCATGCTTGATGGCATTTTGGAGCTGCACCCATATTTCCCCATATTAGGGACATCTTGTACACTCTGTACTGGGATATGTATACCTGAGAGGAGCTTGTATTGTACTGCTCTACAGTACAGTTCTAGGATGACTTTTCAAAAACAAAACAAAACAAAACAAAACATTAGATCTTTTCTTAATAGTAATAGCCTTTCATGGATAGCTTAAGTATTTTGCTCTCCTTACTACATTTAAAACCAAAAAGGAAAGGAAGTGTAACACGATGCAACATAGTGTCTCCACCAGCTTGACAGTATGGCTTTCTCTGTCATTCACCCTGTGCTCCTCCATCAAGTCCATTCCATGAATACTCTCACGCATTTTCAAGTGTTGTTCTCAATTCATGTGACATTTTTATAGCAGTTAACTATCTATGCCGAAGAGTCAATAAAGAAAATGACATTATAATTAAAAATTATTGTTATAATTGTCTTAATTGTTTTCAAGCACGATTTGAGTTATGATTTCTAATCAGTGTTTCACATGAAGAAGACATGGTGATTTCTCCCTGGGAGAAAAGGGAGACTATGAATAATTGAGATGCATGAATAATTATTGTCCACTGATAGCGCTACATTTTATACAGCCATGTGTTAGATTGTTAATACTCAGAAAGCAATGACTATTCTGTTTTAGTTCCTGCCTCTGTTGATTCCTGAGTATGGATATTTGCAACAAATGAAATAATTCTAATATGGGTAACAAAGAAGAAACAGTACCAAAGAAAAAGAGTGCTTTCCACAAATTCTATAGCCCTCTTCTATGTTAAGGGCTTGCTTTATAAGCATGCCTGCCTTCACCCATTTCTAAGAATTACGCAGTATTAAATTGTTATTGGTGCTGTATCCACAGCTGACTAACAAATAGAATCAAGGGCTTTTACTTAGAACATTCGTTCTCAGCAGGGGCGATATTGCACCCAAGGGAACAAAAACCAGTTCTTGAGGAAAGTTTTATTCTTTGTTATGTATAAAGCAAAGGAATATATACAGTACATAAACAGATACATATGTACGGTCTGTGGTATTAAAATTTCATGTGGGGTGATTAGAAAAAAGAAATGTCTGAAAAAGATCCATGGGAGTGATAATGAAAAAAAGAAGGTTGAAAAATGCTGATCCGAAGCAGAGTTAAACACAACAGTAGCAATTGTAATTCCAGAATTTCTTTATTACGGAGTAAGGGAACTTCAAAATAATATGAATGGAAATAGGATAGGGTAAGGAGGTCGTTGCAAACAAGAGTCAGGAGACTTTGCTTAAAGTTTTATTCCATTTACACATGGTGGTAGCCAGAATTCTAAGATGGTTTCCTGACTCCTGGTATATGTGGTCTCCATAATCCAGTTCCCTTGAATGTAAGCAGGACCTGTGAATATGACGGTTTTTAGCCCCATGATTAGATTACATAGCAAGCATAAAGGCATTTGCATATGAAATTAAGGTCTCACATCAGTTGAATTTGAGTCAGTCAAAAGAAGGATGGATAATGGTCAGGGCTTGCCTGATCAGGAGCCGTCTTTAAAAGAGGCGGAAGCATCAGAGACATTGTCCCTATCATCCTGAAGACAGCAAATGGACATTTTGTGAATGTTCTGTGAAGAGAGATGACCTCAGAACCTGAGAATCACAGTTCCACAAACACAGGGGAATGAGTTCTGTCAACAACCACACAAGCCTGGAAGAGGACTATGAGCTTCAGTTAGGAACTGCAGCCCCAGGTTAGGCTTAGAGGTCAGTCTTCTAAGATCAGAAGATGGGCTAACCTGTACTTGCACTTCTGACTCAGGGAAACTGACAAAAAATAAATGGGCGTATTTTTTTAAGCTGCTAAATTTGAAACAATTTGACAGACAGCTATAGACAATACACATACCAAGTATACCATTTTTATTTAAATTTGTGTTATTTGATACAGACTTGGAGGTTGATATAATACTAAAACCTACCCACCACACCTGTGCTACCACTGAGAAGAAAGAAGTTATGTAGAAAAAAATTCAGGGATAGAAGTGAAGTGCTCATCATTGTTTTCTGGTATCATCTAGGGTGAACATTCTTCTAATGGTGACTTTCAATGAGCCTTTTTTAAGTGTGAAAATTCATATGGTACTTAAAATTTAATAAGACGCTTTTGTATACTTCAATTGGTTTGTCTTTCCACTTTTTTAAGATTTTATTTATTTATTGTCAGCGAGAGAGTGTGCACACAAGCAGGAGGAGCAGCAGACAAAGGGAAAAGCAGGCTCCCCGCTAAGCAAAGAGCCTGATGTGGGGTTCAATCACAGGACCCTGGGATCATGACCTGAGCCAAATGCAGATGCTTAACCAACTGAGCCACCCAGGAATCTCCTAATTTGTCTTTCAACCTAAGGTAGGTATTATTAAGTACAGTTGAGAATAGGGAATAGTAGCAACTATTCAACCAACTTTATTAATCCAAGAAGAGACTGTGCTTTAGTAGTGGATCAAAACCTAGGCCCCTGGCCTTCAGAGGGACTAAATCTCTCTCTTCTACACTTTCCTCTTTCAGTCCCATCCTAGTGGTGGTTTACTTATTCATTAGATTCCAGCCTTCCTCTGACTTATGATATTGCTTATCAGAACATTGTGTATTAGGAGAAGTGAACAAAGTTTTATTTTTGTTGTAACGGTAGATAAATATACATGCTTGGAATAAATATATACAGCTGTGTTTAGTATTTTTATTTTAGTAAATGTTGTTAATTCTTTCAAAATGGCTCTAGCCATCATATCTTTTATTCAATCTTTAGTTGAAAATTGACATGTCCTACAGTAGTGGCTCCTTCACAAGGTAAAAAAATGATTCTCTATTCAGTTTCATATCTGTAAATAAATTATTGATAAAGAAGCTCTATGCCGGAGAGTTTCTCTTTCCTTAAAACTTATAAAGAAACAAGAAAATATTTGTGCCTTTCTCTCAGAGAAGCCCCATATTTTGTGAGCTGAAGGAATCCAGTTTGGTAAATTCCTTTACCAAATATTATAATTACTAATTTTTCTCAAAAATTATATCTGTGTCTATATATCCTCAATTCCTGAATTTTGTATTATACTTCGCATAGTTTATACTCACCTTTCAAGTTTGATAAATACTTTTATTTTTGCTGTGAAGTTAATTCTGAAAAATTGAAAAAGATCCCCACATAAGCATGGTATCTTTTAAGCTATTTATAGTTTGCACATAGCAATGCCACTTTTAGCCCCTCTAGAATTCTCTCTTGTGCAAATGCCTGGGGAATATTGAACTACTGCAGTACATACTGCGTTCCTTTGAAAGATTTTGCGAATCAACCAGGATAAGCAGATTCTATATTCACAGCTTTGATAAGTGCCTCTGTAGAGACATTTGAAAGCAAAAAGATCTTGTTCTAGCACATCTCCAAGTGGGATCACAGAATGTAGAACTGCAGGACTACAGACTGTGGAAAATCATTATAAACATCACTTATATCAGAGGCAAAAACTTCTTGAGAATTTGAATTTACATTTGGAAACACATGAGCTTTGATATATGACAACTTCAGCCTCTGAAGAAATTTTAGATACTTCCTTTTCTTCCCCTTAAAATATTCCGTTTGCCCTTTCCAAAAAATATATGTGAAGAAAAATTTTGTATTATAGGCATATCTTGCTTTATTGCACTTGGCAAATATTATTTTCTACAAATGAAGTTTTGTGACAACCCTGCATTGAATGTCTATAGGTATTATATTTTCCAATAGCATTTGTTCACTTTTATCCCTGTGTCATATTTTTTAATTCTCACAGTATTTCAAACATTTTCATTATTATATTTGTTATGGTGATCTGTCATCAGTGATTACAAGTCCTTGAAATCTCAGATGATGGCTAGATTTTTTTAGTAATAAATTATTTTTCAATTAAGATATATGCATCGTTGTTTTAAGCATAATGCTATTGCACACTTAATAGACTATAGTACAATGTAAACATAACTTTTACAGGTACTGGGAGACCCAAAAATTCATTTGATTTACTTTATGACAATATTTACTTTACTGCGGTGGTCTGACCTGCAATATCTCTGAGATGTGCCTGTAGTTTCTAAATGCTGCTGTAACAAATTACCATAATCTTAGTGATTTGAAACAACAAAAATTTATTATTTTACAGTTTTGTAGATGAGTTGTCTGACATGGACCTGACCGGACCAGAATCAAAGTTTTGTGAAAGATGGTGGTTTCTTGCTTCTTAGATTCTAGAGAATACCAGCACTCCTTCGCTCCTGGCAGTATCACTCATCTCTGCTACCATTATTACATCATCTTTTTCTCTCTTTTCATCTTTTTCCTGCTTGTCTCTTATAAAGAACCCTTGTGGCTGAATTGGGCCTACCTAGATCATTTACTCATCTCAAAATCCTTTTCTTAATCCCAACCACAAAGTTTCTTTTGCTATATAAAAGAACACTCCTAGGTTCCAGGGGTTAGGACATGGAATCTGTGAAGTAATTATTCCGTCTACTGCCAGTACTGAAGGTCAATTCCATGAGAACAGTTTGGGAATCACCCTTTTATGATCAGCAAAAAAGAGCCCAACAATGATAAACACTTGGAGGAGTGCTGTTTGGGAATTTGCTAGGGAGCTTGCTGATTGGGTAAACTGAAGTGGGGAATACAAGACGATTTATGAGTTGGAGATCATGAATGGCCAGAGTTGTTCATCTGATTGCTCTCAGGGAACTTCGAAAAGCACTTCTTTTTTTTTTTTTTTTTTTAGTGGCATTTTTAGTAATTAGAACAAGGCTCTTTTGTTGTTGTTGTTTATTCAACTGCAGTAGTATAGGTCACAGGATTTCTGGTCATGGGAAGTGCAGTGTTGATGTGGCTTAGATGCATATATCATTAAAATGTGGTCATGGAATTTTGAAGAGCCCACTGGTTATCTTGTATTCCTGGATGATGCCAAGAGCTCTTTCCCCTAGGATTTGGAGGGCTTCAATTTCCTTAGAGTTATCAAGTACATGAAATGAGAGTAGAAAGACATTTGAACCCTAGCTATGTGGCTTCAGGACTATTATTTTTAAGTTAATGACTGACACTACAGCGCTCTATGACACTTCAACAAAGTTCATCAAAATCTACTTCTAAAATCCTAACAGGAATTCTATTAAAAAACCCATTATACAATCCTTGAAAGATCTAATGTGCAAATGAATGAAATAGTGAAAGTGATGCCATTTGACAAAGAACATAAAATATGCAAATATGATGACTACTGTCCCATAAGACAAACAGCTCTGTGGATAACTTAACCTTCCACATGACATCATGGATAGCTTCCAAGGACTGGTGTGGCTGGGTGCCAGATCTCCTTCAGTCTCTGGTTCTGCACTCTTTTCTCATGGGGGTCCCACTGTAGCCTTCTTCACTCTATGCAGATCCATTATTCAACATTTGTTCAACAAATATTTATTGAGCAAAGTAATAGAATCAGCATCATCATGTACTCAGAAAATTTCATAGTAAACAAGTATCCCAAAAAATATTTTTTTATTAAGATTTTGGTAATGGCGGGGTGCCTGGGTGGCTCAGTGGGTTAAGCCGCTGCCTTCGGCTCAGGTCATGATCTCAGGGTCCTGGGATCGAGTCCTGCATCGGATTCTCTGCTCAGCAGGGAGCCTGCTTCCCTCTCTCTCTCTCTTTCTCTGCCTGCCTCTCTGTCTACTTGTGATCTCTCTCTGTCAAATAAATAAATAAAATCTTTAAAAAAAAAAAGATTTTGGTAATGGCTGTAAGTATCACCACAAAATATCATCCTTGTATCCTAACTAATGTGATAATTGCAGAAATTATTTGATGGGCAAAGGTCCTTTAAAAACTTAAGACTTTATATTTGTATGACACACACCATATTAACTACACCTATACTACTTTAGATATATCTTGAGACATGCTTATATTATTACAAATATATTTTGTCTCAAATATGGAGGCACTCTATAAAGTTACCTCTGCTTTCAAATGTTATCAGAAATCAATAAAATGGAGTCTTGAGGTTAAGCTAAGCTAGTCTTGAGGTTAGGAAGATAGTTAGGTGGTTGAAAATAATAAAATGACTTTCCAAAAAAAGTTCTCTTATTATTGCCACAACTCCCTTCTCTCCACACCTTCTGCTAACTACTAAAAGTCCTGCCATTTTCTGCCTGGCCCCACCTCTCCCAGCTAGCTATCTGATCATGAAAATTCTATACATGCTCTGATTGAAACAGCAAAAATGGTTTTGTTCTTGGGCATTTTGTCTTTAGTATTAGAATGTCAATGTGTAAACCTTCCAATATGACTGAGATCCCAAGCTAAGGGGGTTATTTTATAAGGCTTCTGGTTCTCAGCTCACCAGCTTATCATTTCTGCCATGCTACTTACTGTTAATGACCTAGTCTGATGCTGGAATTTATTTCTGTCCCTATTATACTTCAATTTAGCTGAGAAAATTCCAGTAAAATGTGCTAAGTCTTAAATGACAGGTGGAATATGATTTCATAGGCCTCTTGAAATTTATGTGAGCAGTATTAAAATTTCCTGGCTGCACACTGTCCAGAAGATTATCTTTATTGAGCAAGAGCACGTCCTTCTGTAGTTGATTATTGTTAGGCAGTTGTCCCCTAGCCACGCTATCAGGCTTTAAAAGCATAAATATGCTTGCTAGAACATGCATGCTTACTCTTGGGGTTTTACAATTTGAGAGTTTATGTTTTTGTTTACTAAAATTATAAGTTTTAGTTTCAATGCAAGTTATTATTACCATGCTATTAAAGTTGTCAAGCAACATCCTTTTTAATTTATTTTTATTCCCTCCAATTTGTTTTCTCCTACTTTGTAACAAATCCCTGTGTCCCTAGTAAAGTATTAAAAGTGAGTTTTGCTATATTTATCATGATTACAGAAAGAAAAAATAACATAATGACTATAAAAAAGTTAAAGCCAGTCCACGGTGGCTAATATTATGGGCCCTGGTTATAAATACCAAAAATCAATTTAACAGAAAGGGAAAAGCTGGGATTTAACACAACTGCTTCTATGGGCTTTCCTCCAATTAAAATAGCTCAGGGTATCTTCAAAAGAAAATAGTTAAAGAGGTATGGATTAAGAAAAAAAAAATAAGTGCTCCAGGTATCTTTTTTAAAAATAAATTTTATTTTTCTTTTTTAGCTAACACCATGGGTTATCTCTGATATCTCAAACAGCACACATCTTATTTTAGTGAATATTTTAGTTTATTTTGGTAACATTTCCTTGGAATCATTTTGCAGTTAAGAACTTGACTTCAAATTATTTTCTGACTCCTAAGTAGGATACTGTCATCTTTTGAAAGTAAAAATTTATATTGAATATTCCATGCAGGGTGCTTGGGTGACCCAGATGGTTAAGCGTCTGCCTTCAGCTCAGGTCATGATTCCGGAGTTCTGAGTCTAGTCCCACATCAGGCTCCCTGCTCAGTGGGGAACCTATGTCTCCCTCTGCCTCTCTCTCTCTCTCCTGTCTCCCATGAATAAATAAATAAAATCTAAAAAAAAATTTAAAAAATAATAAAAAAAATAAATTAACCATGTAAATTATCATAATCTCATAATGCCAAAGATTGCTTTCTAGAGAATGATTTCTCAGATGCTTTGGAATTCCTGCACTGAATGTTATCCTCTGAAAGTAACACTATGAAAGAAAACAGATTTCTAAATATGTGAGATATAATCTTTATATTTCTAAGAGAGAAAAACATGATAAAACTTCTTCTGGCAAATAAACTACATGTGGAATTTTAAGATTTTAATAAGATACATTTCTCACATTATGTAAGATTTGGGGCAGTTTCTCTCACTCTGTCTCTATCTTTCCTATCTATATTTTTGCATGTAGATGTGTTTATGAATGAATCATGGAAAAGGACCACATTTTCTACTTGATTTTTTTCTAGTAATACAGTTGTTTTCTATAATTTCTGTATTGCTCATTGTTGAATCTAGGATTTGATTGTATTCTACGCACAACATAATAAGTAGATCTTAATTGTTACATATGCTAGAAGATAAAATGCTGAGACAGGGACATAGTACAGCAAGCAGTAGTTCTCTCTGCTTTGTGTCAGTTCTCTCTGCCCCCAAGTCTCTTGGGGACAATATGAATTGGTCAGAGGCCCATGTAGAAAGCATTCATGCTGCATAGACTGTGGGTTTCTGCACAGTTGGGGAACACTGACCTTCGGGAATCTACTGCTTTTATATCAAACAATAAGCAAACCTAATCTTTGTCTCAAAATACCTCAACCTCAGGGTTGCTCCCTGCAAACACAATCCTGGGAAATAGTATAGGTAAAGAGCTGTCAGAGTCTTGAATTACTGTACTCAACAAGACTCAGGAAAACAAGGGGACCAAACTGAATTTCTAGTGCCCATATTGCTGCCCTTAGCTCCTAAATAATAAACCTAATTTAGATCATTTACACAGCTATAGCACACTTTAGAAAAAATTTTATCGCACTAATGATGTAGTAGTGATGTATGGCTATATTTTTTTTTTATTTTTTTTTAAGATTTTATTTATTTATTTGACAGACAGAGATCACAAGCAGGCAGAGAGGCAGGCAGAGAGAGAGAAAGGAGGAAGCAGGCTCCCCACTGAGCAGAGAGCCCGACGCGGGGCTCGATCCCAGA